>NC_134462.1:36727139-37927139 GCF_047948215.1 Lycorma delicatula
AATAATGAAATGGCATGTTTGGGTGGTTACAAATATTTAAATTTTGAATGAAGTATATTAATTAATAATCCAGTAAAAAGGATATTATATTGTTTCGTGTATCTTAATCAGATTATGATATTACTAATTCATTATGGTAATATATATTTTAATGATGCAGTAAAATATAATTCAAATACAAATAATTTATTCAATAACCTACCGTAAACAAACATTTTGCTGTTCTACGAGGCATTTTTGTAATTGTTCGTATCTCTAATTACATGAAGTGGGAACTTCGGTACCAAACGTCAGTCATCATAAAAAATCTTTAACTGTAGAATATAAATAGAGCAAACGTAAACACTAAACGACCATTATGTAATTGAAGTAAAATTATAGTAGATTTTAGACTGTAATAGAAGTGCATTTGCAAGTCATTCATGCCTTTTTTTCTTTTTCCTGTTTAGCTTTCGGGAATTACTGTTCACGTATTACTTCAGAGGATGAATGAGGATGATATGTATAAGTATAAATGAAATGTAGTATTGTGCAGTCTCAGTTCGACCATTCTGAGATGTGTGGTTAATTGAAACCCAACCACCAAAGAACACCCGTATCCACGATCTAATATTCAAATCCGTATAAAAGTAAGTGCCTTTACTAGGACTTGAACGTTGGAACTCTCGACTTTCAAATCAGCTGATTTAAGAAGACGCGTTCACCACTAGACCATCCCGGTGGGTGTTAGTATTTCTATATACATATAAATTTAGTAGACATATTTGTAAAATATGCCCAAGACCCGCATCTAATATTTTTGTATAATTTTTCGAAAAGGAAAATAAACACTATTTATTTATCTTTGTATTTAGTCTGTGTATTTGTGTTTGTTTTGAAAAAATGAAATCACCAATCTTACTGGAAAAAAAAAGAGTTACATCTAATTAACACATGCGCTATTGACGTATAAAAAAGATTCATATTTAATAAATAATTAAGCCTCTAAATATTGGTTTTACAAGAGGTGATTGATTAAATTATGTATAAGATAATTAAAATTAAGTTACATAATAGCTTAAGCATACCCAAATTGGAAAGCTCACACTGATTTAATCATCATTAATTCCCCTAGTTTCCAGAAAACCAGTAGAGAAAAATTTGGCATAGTAAGCAGAGCTATAGAAAAATTAAAATAACGTTTTTTTGTTTTTTTTTATAAGGAAACCTTAAACGGTAAAATAAAACAGGGTTCTAAAACGGATTGAGAAAGCGAAATAGAAAAAAAAACTTTTTTAATTTAACCTCACAACACGTCCTTCTCTCCTATGAAGTGGAGTACAGTTAGAAAAAGGTTTCTTTTTCACTTATCCCTTGGTAGGTAAAACAAGATGTAATCCGATCAACATATATTAACAAAAAAGTCCTAACTAACTAACTTCTCATTTCTCGAGTAGCTTTCTACCTATTCAAGTGCAGCTATAATTATTCTTAAATTGGTTTTTAGAAAAATAACCACATATTCGTATTAGCCGGTGTTCTTTGGTGGTTGAATTACAATTAACCACACATCTCATGAATGATCAAGCTGAGAATAAACAAGATTAGACTTTATTTACATTCATACATATCATCCTCATTTATACTCTAAAGTAATACCTTATGGTGGTTCCGGAAGATATACAGATAAAAGAGAAAAAAGAGAGACCTCGTATTAGCACAGTAACAAACAAAAAAGTAGCCAACAAACAACGGAATTTCTAACTTAAAAATTTAGTATTTTCCATTGTAAACAACGGTTACTTTAGCTAGTACCACTGTAATCTGACATCGTTATCTTAAAATCCGAAAAAGGGAAAAATGAAAATCATGGAAATGTGAATAGGAGTTGGGAACTATAGTTTCCATACCCGACCGATCCCAAGCACAATCAAAAAAAATAACGTAATATTATTTTTCTAATTATTATAATTTTTTTTTTTTTAATTAATTAAAAGATTTATACTGTTTATGATAGTTAATTTTTTAATACTAAGATAGATAAATCTTTTTATAACGAAAATGTAGTTAATTCATAACCTAAATAATAAAAAAGAATTTTCGGTTTTAGCATTTAATATTCACAATCACAGATTAACAGTACTATTTTCCCAGATAATATTCCGTGCAGCTGTTATTATTTTTACGATTTGTTTTTACACTTATATTATCTGAAAATATCTCTGTACAAACAGTTTTAAACAATTACAAATAAATTTTTTATGTATATGTACCGCATGTATATGTGGAAAGCAGATAATGAAATAAAGATAGAGAGAGAACGTTACTGAAATAAATTACGTAGTTTCAGCAAAGTACTAATTTTTTTTTTTTTAATTCATGAAATATTACAACATTCCAGAAAATAATAAGTTCACATAACCTAGTGATCTTACAAAAATGAAATATATTAAAAAAATGCGTTTAATTTACAGCAGCTTACCCTGTATTTTTACATGGCTATAAACACGTAATATTAATAAAAAAATATGAATTTAAAAAGTAATAAAATTTTACGAAAAGGAAAAGTAATTATGAATTAAATATTAATATAAAAAGGCATCTATCAAAAAAATGTTGAATAATTTTGTTATATAGGCAGTAAAAAGGACATATAAATAAATGAAAAAATATTAAAAACAAGGTAACATAAAAAAAAGCTTACAAGCAAAGAAGAATTCTACAAATTTTAAATAACATCTACATTCCGTGATCAGTATGATAAAATACGATGTTAGTAATACTACTATTGTTACGTGGCACCAAGGTTAATTGTTACTTGCAACATCTCGGATTGCAGTACCAATAGCTCTCATTAGGTATTGTGTATTTCGCTTGATTGCAGGGCTGTCCCCGGGTGGGGAGGAATGGTGAGATAAGAGTCGTTCAGTCGGTAAGGTGTGGGTACACATAGGCTTTCAATACCATCTAGCCGAACCCGTTTGAGTCCGACACTGCCTGAGCTACCCCAGGGGTGGGTAAATGGCATTTTTATCTAACTCATCAATAAAAAAAAATGGTGTCTTTAAATGAAGGATGTTCAACTTAAAAGAGGTCTCATCACTCAATAGATTATACCAGTGATTCCCAAACTGTGCGCCGCGACTCACCGGGAAGCCGCGGCCTTCTCACAGGGGCGCCGCGAAATATTGTAAAAGCTTCAAAATAATTGAACCAAGATATTTATAATTATTAATTCAATTTTAATAAAGTAAATAAATAAAAAAATAAAATAATTAAAACTCGTGTATCTTCGTGATACACCAGTTTTATTTATTTTTATCTCTTACTTACGAATAGTCATATTTTTACTTACGGTAGAGTGCCATGGAAAAGTTTTTTTATAAAAGGGCGCCGCGACTCGGAAACGTTAGGAAACTATTGGATTATAATAAATGCATATTTTTGTTAAAATGCATATATTGGTGTGAGATGGGTAAAATAATGTAGAAGATGTTGGTACAACTAGAACTTGATTGTGGAGGTTTATTAATAAACAGTGGAAAATCATCAATATTCGTGGGTAATTCATCAAATATGCAGGAACACAAGCTTATTTGAAAATTGCCAGTTTGTGTCGAGCATTGCCTTTGTAATCCTGTCTTGGTTTGTTAAAATGTGGTTAACTGTTGAAGAAAGTGTTTTCATGATGAAGACTTAGAGTCGAAACCTCATGTAAGTAAAATTATTTCCTGGATGGCATTGGTGCCATCCAGGAAATAGGCAGAGTACAGCAGTACTATGTATTGTTAGCAAACAATAGTGGTAAGCAACATAGTCAAACGTGTTGACAAGTTCATGGACGTGGATGGACATCATTTTCAACACTTGAAGGGTTTATTAACTAACACTTGCGGTTTGCCAATAAACCCTATACGCTTTTGTATCCTTTTTATACCCTTTGTATAAAATAAATTTATAAATTTTCAAGGAAAAATTTGAAAAAGAAGCATCACTAAAAAGTGTTACTCAGAAGAAATTAAAGAATTTCATGAATCAGGTTCAGTGTTAGACCAGAAATTTCCCTGTTATGGTCAGTTTTAACGATGCAGGTCATACAGGACATTAAAGCGTGATTTAAAAGAATTCCTCATAAATCTTTGCAGAGACTAAGTCGGGAAAAGAACATTTCACTACATTCAGCCCACACTGCTGTTAAGAGAATAGTGAAATGTCATACGAATCGAATTCAGATTTTCATGAACTAACTAATACTGATACGCTAAAAGAGTTAACTGCTCTCAATTATTCAAGAACTTCATTAGAGGCAACTTTGGCATTTTAGATCAAGTGTTCTTCACAGATGAAGCGCGATTTTACTTTAGTGGGTATTAGCCAAAGCTACCGGACCCAGGGTACTGAAAACCCACACATTATCTTTGAATCTCCCCTACACCCACAAAAACTATGCGTATGATGTGCATTTTCAAGGCGACAGATAATAGAACCTTTGTTTAAAAAAAAAAATGGATGCTGCCATAGAACACAAGAAATTATCCAACAGTTCACAGCATTACTGCAACAGGATGACTGCTGGTTGCAACATGAAAGCGCAACTTGCCATACAGTTAGTTCTAATATAGAAAGGCTGTAGGATTTTTTCGGTGGAAGAATAATTTCTAAACGACTGTGATCATCATGATCCCCTTATCTGACTAGTTCATTCTTCTTTTTCGGTAGGGTTGGTTTGCTTGGAATTTCTCTCGCCACCATAGGCGACCCCATTCGGTCGCCCTAAAGCATAATACTGAATGTGTGTACCAAAAGCGGCAAAACAGTTTAGACCAGTATCCTAACATAGCTCCTAAGAAGCATAGCTTACCTAACAACGTGAGCGGACTAATCGCGGTGCCATACACCAGCGGCTTACGTGTCCCAACCGCTCACTTGTCATATATTTGCTATAATGGGTAGGCGCACCTCGCCAACTACTAAAAATATATATGACATCGATAATAAAATTTATTTCGTCAAGGCAGCAACTCGCTGCCACGCCTAGGTCGCTGAATGCCAGCAAGTACCTGTCCACCATTTTATAGTGCTTGGAGCCATAATAATTGGCTGATGGTCAGCCATACTCAGGGTTACCATGGCAATGCGGTAAGATTCTTTCCCTTAAGCAAACTACAGATTGCGCTGATTGTTTGAATATAATAATTTATATTCCGGTATCAGTCTGATGTGTACTCTAATGAAACTAAAAAAATATTTAATTCGAAAATAAATTTAAAAAAAAAAAATAGAATATTAATATTAAAAAATATCATACATTCCTGAATTTTTTTTAAAGAAAGCTCACGCTTGTAAAAAATCTTCTTCAGATCGTTTAAACATTAATATTATTATTATTTTTATTATTATTATTATTATTATTATTATTATTACATGACTTAGGTTTTTTCAGTCCGTGGCGCGAGTGGTAGCGTCTCGGCATTTCATCCGCAGGTTCCGGGTTCTAATCCCGGTCTGGCATGGCATTTTCACACGCTAAAAATCATTCATCTCATCCCCTGAAGCAATAGCTAACGGTGGTCCCGAAGGTTAAAAAAAAAGAAGGCTTTTTCAATCCGTTTCTTACACATTCCTGTCATTACATACGAGGAAGCATTTTTTTTATGGCCTACATTATATTTTAATAACCTTTAAAATACATAACTGTAAATCAAATAAACTTAAGAAAAATAAAACATACATAAAAGGTGATAATAATTAACTAATAATACTTTCTACTTATTAATTCATTTTTATTTTTTTTTAATTTTAATTTCAAATTGGGAGTCGGGGGCTATTTGATACCTATGTATCTTATATAGAATACAAATCCCCGAATTTTTAAATAATATTATAAAAAATATTACTTTTTACTTTGTTAACAGTTTTTAGTTGAATTACATATTTTTTTAATTTATTTAAAAGATTTAGGAATTTAAGATATTTTTTTAAATATTTTTATGAAGTGTACAGTTAAAAAAATGCGCAATAGAAAGGTCAGGTACACAAAGTAATAAAATTTTGAGAATTGTTACGTCATATAGAACTCTTGATGAAGTATGACAGGAAGACGTTTTGAAACGAATTATAAAAATTATGTAAAGCAGAAGTATACTATCCTGAGAAATATTAAAGAACATGCTTACCTATACATAGTAGATAAAAAAAATGTAAAAATTAAAATCGGTAAAAGAAGACTGAGTTTAAGTTAAAAGAAGCTATCATATTGTAATCAAATTACTTTTAAGATTAAACGATTATCAAAAAAATTAAAATTACATAAAATTCTAATAGTCAAGTAATTAATTAAAATTAAAGATCTCAAAGAAAAATAATTACATGTATAATAGAGGAAAAAAATTATTTTAATACAATATAATAATAATAATAAATTCATTTAATATATATATAAAATATTTTATGAAATAAAACATTTTTTTTTTTAAATGATACAACCATATAATATGAAGATTAAACAAGAACAAATTTGTCATTCTTTCTTACTCAGAATCAATTACTTTTCAAAAAAGAATGATAAATATAAATTTAACTGAATGAAACTCCATCAACGTATGAGTACACTGGGGGGAAAAATAATGAAATCTCTATATCTAAGTAACGAGTTTTCTTTTCAAAAACTTTATAAGGGAAGGATGATTCAGAAAAGAAAATTTATAATGCAATATACATTTTCAAAAGGTTCACGTAAAAAAAACCATTTTTGTAAGTATTTTATACTCTTTCAAGAATTTTTAATTAAATAAACAACGGATTACAGAACCGAGAGGCCGAAATACACCTTTCCTGTGAGAGAATATTAGGTTATGATATTGAAATAAAATATCAGTTTGCTAAAACAAAAGACAATTAAAGCCTGCATAGAGAGACAACTCGTTAATTTAACCAAGTTTAAAAAGTGTTAATTAAAATACAATCTAATGTCACTACAGTAAGAAATACTACTTAATAGAGTTTTAGCTAGATATTTTAAATGTTATTTAATAACCTAAATCTCATCCTAATTTTACTTAAAAAATACGTTTAATGTAATTTGGAGAAACAATATTCTTTTAATAATACACAGAACTTAGAGAATCTAAACATAATTAAAATGAAACTCTGTATAATAATTACCAATTTTGTATTTATTAAATTATAATTTTCTGAACAAATACTTCGTTAATTTTGTACTAAATTAATTAATCTGAACTCTAGAAGGAAAATGTATTAATAAAGTGAAAATTAAAACAGAAATTGTCGGTCGTAATTGAATTTGAAAGGTTTAGCTAGTGGTAAAATTAATCTTATTGTGTTAGGAATTACGTGGAACTATTTCTAAGAACAATAATTGTTTATAGAAATAGCACTACCATTGTATGTCGAAATATATATACTTTTTTAATTAAACTTTTTAAATCATATTTCCGGGAACAAAACTATAAAAAATAAATTTATCGCAAAGCATCGTAAGATTTATTATACAACAACGTACTGAAAAATGAGCGAAGATGTTTCATGATAGGAAAGCCATCTTACAAACATATGTTACAAAACAAAGATGAAATAAAAATAAAATAATGGAAATACATAACGTGCAACGGCAGAGAGACTAACAGGAATTCGTGTGTTATGTCACAATTAGGTTGAATAATGAGTGGAGGAATATCTTGGAAGCTAGACGATGGAAATTTCCTTCTACTACAGCATTTCAACATCAAATCTGCCTACAAAATAGCAGCAGCCATTAAACAAAAGAAGAAAAAATTCGTTACATACATACGAGTATAATTTTAATTTTTACCTAATATTCATGGAATCTTAACACAAAATTACATAAAATCCGGATAAATGATTAGATCAACTCGCTTTGCTAGATCAGTTAATAATATTAAAAAAATTACAATGAAATGGTAAACCGTACGGTAAAAGTCTTGCAGATATCATTTCTTCCGCTGAAAAAACAAAGATTTCTGTGATATAAATGAAAGTTTTTTTAACAAAATGATACTGATAAACAATTTAAACAATTAATTAATTGTTAATTAAACAATTTCAAATTAATAACAGATTTTGATAATAGAAATGTAGTGTCTTAGTTTTTTTTATGTCAGTTATCATTTTGTTAAAAATAGTTTTATTAATATTACAGAAATCTTCAGTTTTTACAGCGGAAGAAATATCTGCGAGACTCTTACCATACGTTTACAATTTCATAGAATTTTTTTGGGGTATCACTACGTTTTGTTAGATTATTCTTTTATTTTTTTTTATAAATTCCAGATTTTTATTTTACGGATTTATTATTAAAATTTATTGCCTTTCTAGAAAAAAAGTACATTTTTTGAATTTTATGGCCAATCTTTTTGTTGATAGTCATATCATTCACTACATACCATATTCTTCCTTTTTTAAAAAAATGACCTTCACAAATTGAAGGTCCGTGATGTAATATTGCACTTATTACTTTGTAAGTGTGACCCTTTATTTTTAACGTATTCGTGGACAAACTTTTTATATTGTTACTAGCTGACCCGGCAATTCTACGCTATTGCTAGATTTGAGTATATATATATATATATATATATATATATATATATAGATAAAATGAACACAATTGAAATTTGATGAAACATTAAAAAACTAAACATAATGGAACTTCACAAAATTTAACAATTCGCTTTTTCCTTCTTTCCTCTTCCCATTATCATCCCTTCACCACTTCACGGCTTCACCTCTTTCCCTCTTCCCCTTTTTCCCTTTCTCCTTTTTCGCAAAAAATATTTCTTTTAACTAATTTATATTGTGAATATGAGCCAATTCGGACCATAAATACATTTGTTTTTAAATATTTCAATCCCAGCGTCACAGCGGATCCATTTTTGCAAAAATATTTATTTTCATATAACTAATATATATTCTGAATATGAGTCAAATCGGAACATAAATACAATTTTTCGAAATATCTCGACCCCAGCGCCACCTATCGGGTACAAACTAATACAGAAACTTTCACGGGCGTGCGCACAACAACTCACGAAAATTTCATCGCATCGAAAGAATGTTATAGGAACGCATACGGGACAACAAACAAACATTTATTTTCACACACAGACACACACACAAAGAGAGAGAGAGAGAGAGATGTATATTTAAGATTAAATAAACTTTTTTTTATTTCTCCATCAATTTCATTTATATAACAGCATTTACTATTAAAACAAACTGTAGTATATTTTCTTTTAAATTTCATTAATTCAAGTACATTGTCAATTTTTTGTACGCTATGTAGTACTAACAAGTAATGCTATCTAACGGCAGTATTCGTAAAATCACCTTAAAAAATGACTTATTCGAGTCTCGCAGTTCATCAAATGAAAAAAAAAACGTTGTCTAACAAAATTCGAAATATTTTTTAAAAGTATTTTTAATACAAATTTAACAGAACTGAAATAATTGTTTTCATGCTTATTTTATTTTATTTTTTTCTCATTTTCATTTCACTCTTAGGTTAGGTCAGGTTTAGAACTGTAAACATCCAGTTCTGCAGACTCTTACCTTCGAGGTTCTAATGTACTTCGTGATAATAATCAGAATATTAGAAAAATCTGTTTTACAGAAACAAAATATTTGTCGAACTAGAAAAAACTGTGTTTTAAGAATTATATTTAAGAAGCACTTATATAACAATTTTAGTTTAATATGAAATAAAACATTTTGGATTTTTACGTTAGTCTAAAGAATTAATATAAAAATCTATAGAATTACGAAAATTGCATATAAAAATTCGTTTGAAAAAGATTGTCATAAAAATATTTTATGCACTAAATCCCATTATTCAATGTAGATTAATTTCAACTTTCTAACATATTCTTGATAAAACAAATAACAAATTATTATTTAAGTAAATTTATGTACATTGATTTATTACCTGTTGTTTAATTAAGTATTTGTTTACATTTTTATATTAGATTTCAAATAGCCGATTTCCTGGCGGAATGGTAGAATCTTTACCTTTCATCTGGAGATCCCGTGTTTGAATCATGATCAGGCATGGTATTTTTCCATTTCCATTTCCCTCGCACAAGCTTCATGCTTATGTGGCGTTATCATCAAGCAAAAAAAAAATTGAATATTTAAAAAAAGGGTTGTGACCAACTTCCGGTCGGTCGACTTCCAGTGACCGACATTGTTCCAATACTTAAGTAATTTTAGTAAATAACGAAATATTTGTTGAAAGTAGTAAGTTCCATTAAAAAGACGGTAGTTGTGTAATAAGAACATGTTAGGGTAGTTACACTCGCGTCTTCCCAAATCAGCTGATTTGGAAAGTCGAGAGTTACAGCGTTCAAGTCCTAGTAAAGCCAGTTATTTTTACACAGATTTGAATACTAGACCGTGGATACCGGTGTTCTTTGGTAGTTGGGTTTCAATTAACCACACATCTCAGGAATGGTCGAACTGTGATTGTACAATACTACACTTCATTTACACTCATACATATCATCCTCATTCATCCTCTGAAGAATTATCTAAACGGTAGTTACCGGAGGCTAAACAAAAAAAAAAACAGAGAAAAAGAGAGAGGGTAGTTACACTAAACATTTTGTATAAAATTATTTCATCGAAGCAAAGCGTTTCTATTCTTCTCTTAACTGAAAGCCGAGATTTCCTTCCGCCGGGAAGTTTCCTTACCTTCGCAATCGTCTTTATTATCTCATTGTTAATTGAAGTTAAGAAAAACTATGTGCATACCATAATATCATTGTTTAAAATATATAGTTCAGTGTAAAAAAAATTCCAACTTTTACCGAGAAAAAACTTTCTTGGATGTTTTTTCTTAAACGGATTCTATATTGAAATCAATCATTGGGAAAAACCTTAAGCGATAAATAAGATATATATAAGACTGCGTTATAAGAGAAACAAGATAAACTTTTTGTCCTAAAATTTTCTTCACATAATATGAACACATAAGAATAACGAATAATTTAGTTTAATGTGATGTAAAACAACTTTTTCCATCCAAGGTTTAAATATTACTCTTTTATATACACAAATAATTACTTCATTCGAAAAACCTGGACTTGCACATAAAAAGAGTTGCAGGAAATTCATCACAGGTGGAATAATACAGATTTAATTATGTTGCTCAACAACTGGGTAAGATGTACACAAAAGATTTAAAAATAAAATATAAACAGCTGAAGTCATATTTAATTTAAATAAAACTTTTAAAGCAAGATTAAAATAAACGTTTTAAATAAGTAAACCATGAACATTAATTTTAAAATTAGAAATGAAATAGTTACTTTTTTATAACAAACATTTTATAACTCGCACCAGTTTACGTATAAAAAAACTTGCAAAAAGATCTTTTTAAATACGGTAGCTTGTGAGATTACAATAAAATTATAATGGAATTTTAAATTGGTCGAGGATGGAATTGAGTTGAATAAGAATAGGAAAAAGCAATAACAAGAAAAAAAAACATAATAATATATAAATTATTCTAGGGAACAATTCAATTTTGTTAAAATTGATTTAAAATTAGATAAACGGTTTTTTGATTAATATTAATCAACTTTTTCATTACAATATAGACCATCAATGATAAAAACATCAAAAATTGTAAATCAAATTCGATGGAATTCCATTTATTCTATTTTTTTTTTTTTAAATACTAAATAAAAATGATACATAAATTTTTATTAATATGTAATTACAGTATTATTTGGCAGAAAAAATGTTTACAGAAAATTTCTAGCTTTTCTTACTTAAAAATAAAATATTTTCTACTGATGAAGACTGTATCTGTCATAAAATTACTGTTCCCGTGTGGAATTCAGCTTTGACTTACATTGTTAACTAACTAATTTTTTCCATTTTAGATGTTTGAAGAAATATCATGAGATAATATTTTTCATAACACAGTTAGGAATTTATTTGATAAAACATAATGACGTCAAAGTCATATAGTACACACACACAGCGTACATAAATACATACCCAGAGTTCCTGCTCCAGGTCGCTCCATATTATGCTGAGTCTCTGTGACCCCTCATTTTGTTCTTTCCATTTACTCAAATCGAACACATTCAATCCTCTCTACGTCATAACTTCCACTTCCTCATCCAATTTTCTATTTAGAGATAAATATATTCAGTGACCTAAATAAAAATTTATTTCCTGTTCTATTTTTCACCCATATTTTTCTGTCCACTCGAGACTTTGGTGCTGAACTCGAGTAAATCCTTGACTTCTGCTACCGGATTAAAGAGCGTAACGCAATCTATCTTAGTTGATGAAGCTGGCAATAGTGCAAATAAATATACCATTAATTATTTAACTGCTAATATGACCGAAATTTTGAAAGCTATGAAATTAAAAACTCGATTTTTACATAATCGATTAGATAATATCGAAAATTTTACTATTTTTACATAATTATATTAAAAAAAAATCTCAATCCGTTCTTTATCCATAAGCGTTAAAAGGTTTTAACTCACTGCAATGGAAGGATGACGAACTGTAAATTCTTTAAAACTGACTCTGTTACACGTGACAAAATGGTAAAATCTTATCATTTGAAAATAAATAATGAATTGCATTTGATAAATATGAATATGTACGGAAATATAACTTGGGGGCTTAGTCTACTTTCAAAATGTGATAACATTTTATAGAATTCAACTGTTATATGCAAAACTGCATATTTATACTAGTTTTTACGATTTAATTATTTTTTTTAATATTTAATTGATTTATATTACAAATTAATTTCTAAAGGTTATACTTCTTACAGCAAGTTGAATATGTTTCTTTAAGTGGATGGTTATCTGTATCCCAATAACTTCAGAACAGTTTAATTGATTTTCATTAAATAAATATTAAATAATTAATTTTGTCCAACCGACACTTTATTCATGAACAATTTTAAAATTAATCACGAAGGAATGTGTGTGATTCTTCAAAATGAAAAATCTCAACCAGCAATTGTTATATTTTTGTTATTAATAATTATAATTTAAAATTTTTCGTTAAATTATCTTTTTAAATCACTTACAAATTTTATATTATAATAATTAATTACAAGAGGTAGATATTAAAAATTAAAAAACACGACTACGGCAAAAGCATTGCTGAAAAACATTGTTCATTTTGCTCTAGTTTGAATTTTGCTCTTTTACTCTATTGTGATTTCGTATTATACTAGAAAATAGCCCGTTTGAATTTTCAAAAACGGACGATTATCTGCAGAGATATTATAAGACCACCCCATTTCAGCTCTCAAAACAGCGCCCCAGGGGTAGCCTATTTGTTGCCAGCTGATGTTATGATTGGTCTAGCCTCACACGAGGTGCTCGCATCACCTCATCACTCTAGTCTCACACGCAGTCCCCCAGGGGAACCCCATTATTATTAAACAGAAATCTTTATTAATTAATTTTTTTTTAAATTTATTTAATTCAATTTTATTTGATTAAACGTAAATTTAATACTATTAGTTTTTTAATGTTATTTGAATCATTCAGTTCTAACCTAGCTCACACAGTGATAGAGGCTCACAGTTCATAGTTCATAAGCTCAATTCATTATAGTTTGTTTCAACCCGGTAACATAAGGACACTCCCGGTAACGTAAGGATTCCAATGTGGCATCATACACCTAAATCGGTTTGGCCGTTATGCCGCTAGATGGAATAAACATACGTTCATACATAAATACAAACATACATTCTAAATACGTTGCACTTCTTTTGGTGCAGACGTGTAAAAATATAAAACAATATGTTTTAATACAACCAATAACTTTGAAATATTAATAAAAATAAGTAAAATAGACTCGAAAATAATGTGATAGAAACTACAAAGATTAAGAGGTATTTTATCGAATAATTTAATTACATTTCATAACATTTTTTAAGAAATAAGTCAAAGGTGACTTATTCGATATTATATAAAATTGGAAGAAAAATTTCTAAGTAATTAATATGTTACGAAAATAGATTTTATAATGTTAATAAAGAAGTTAGAGAATTGCATCTTAGCAAAAGTATATAACTATTTGTCAATATTGTTAATATTAATGTTAATCACTTATTGTTTTGTTCGCTATTTCTAGTTTTATGTTTTTAAATATATTTTGAAGAAATAGAGATTTCTGTGAAAATGGAGCTAAAGAAGAGAAGCAGGAAGTAATAAATATTAATTCTAATAAATTTAAAAAAAAAAATTATGAAAATTATAATTTTACCTGGAAGTGTCACGTGAGGATGAAACGGAAACAGCTAAACGCAAAATTTCATTGGCTGCTACGGAGCAACTCAGGCCTCACGTTATCAAACAAGATTTTAATTTACAAGACTATCTTGCGCCCAATCTGGACGTACGGTGTGGAATTGTGGGGAACGGCTAGTACTATTAATGCGGAAATTATACAACGATTTCAGAACAAAGTAGCGAGGGTAATTGCCGAAGCTTCGTGGTTCACGCGGAATGATGAAATTCACGATTATCTGGAGCTCCCATCGGTTCGTGAGATTGCACGATAGCGCAATTTCAAATACCTGCAGAGGATTGAGAATCATATAAACCACTGCAATTAATCTACTCGATAACAGCAGAGACGTCCGACGGTTGAAACGAATCCATGTACTCGACTTAAGGGCTGCGTAACAGTTTGGAATCTAACACCGTCAAGTTTAGTGGTATCTAATTTCTTGTTACTTCTTTTTCTTTTTTATTTGTTATTAATGTTTGTTTTGTTTACTATATGATGCTGAAATTATTGGTTTGTGATTTATGACTGAGCTTGAAATTTCATATTTAACTTTAAGTTTGCTTACAACTATTTATTGTGTATTATTTATTTTGGGTGTTCCTTAAGGACCTTCTTTTCACGTGCTTTTGTCAAGAAACTTACTTATGGGTCCGCAGGATAGCCGATTGTAATTATAATTGTTATTGAGCAAAAAAAAAAAGAAGAAATTATAATCAGAATCCCCTGTGAAATTTATTGTACAATATATTAGGTAGATTTCATAAGAAATCATTACCTACTGTAATGGGTACCATGATTCGACTTCCGTAAAATTTCGACATATCTTTGCATTTCACATCCCCCTGACTCCAAAACCAACGTCAATTCAAACGTTTATATATACATATATATATATACTAGCGGAACCGACAGACGTTGTCCTGACGCGGCATTATTCTGTAATAAATGCACACACATAAATATAAGTAACTTAATTAAGTTCAAATTAGCAGGAATGTGTTCTAAATTTCATTAAAATGACTATTAGTATGATATTATCAGTTTGTGATTGTTGTATTATTGTAATGGGTTTATTGATTAATTATGTTTGATTAATTATGTTTTCATCCACATTACTACTAATTTTCACTTAACATCATTCTAAAAAAGTACCTCCTACATATTTTTTTTTTTATTTAATAATTTTGATGTTTCATAACCATGTAACAGCTTAATTAATCAATTAATAAAAAAATTAAAGTACTGTAAAAAAGCAACGTAGTTAAAATTTTAGTAGAATTTTTTTTCATTTTTCTCATTCTTTATTTTAACATCTATTTTACCAAATTTTAAATAATTGTAAAATTAAAAATAATTTTTGAAAACTTTTTATAAAATTAATCAGCTAAAACATTATAAGTTCAATTTTTTAAATATACTTTAAACTATATTATAAGTAACTTATAATTTAATTTTATAAATGTTATAATTTATTTTACAAACTTAAATTTTTTTTTTCAAAGAGCCGTTCAATACTTCATAAGTTGCATAGAATCAAATGAGAACTGACAATTTAAATTTGCAGGTTAAGTTGACTGTTATTGAATGCACGTGTACACATCATTAAAATTCATGTAAAATACTCACTTCAATCCTGCACCTTACAAATTTGCACAATGTACATTTTTTAATTAAACTTTAAAACGTTATTTCAATAAATAATAATATAATATAAAATTCTCAATAAGCGCGCAATTCTAGCAGACTCGGCAATGCTTCGCTATTGCTACATCTGAGTATACATACAGATTAAATGACAACAATTGAAAGTTTCATAAAACCTTAAAAAACTGAACATTAGCAATTTAACAAAATTTAACCTTTCACTTTATAAAAAGCACATATTAAATAAATCCAAATGGCAAAACAACAGCACTACCTATCGGATTTAATTCACATCACTCTCTAATCACAGTATTCGGTGGAAAATAATTTTTTAACGAAAAGTGTTGTGGCTGCAAAATCATTACAATTAATACTGAACATTAAGAAACTTACAAAACATTACGGAACCTTATAAAATTTCACCTTTAACTTTATAAAATTCAGAATTAAATAAATTCAATTGTCAGAACAGCACTACGTATCGGATTTAATTCAAATTATTCTCTAAACACAGTAGTCCATTAAAAATACGAATTTTAATGTAAGAACAACACTAAGCTACGACGCAAGTAACTGATATGCGAAAAAGCAACAGAATAAAAAAAATTCCTAGAATCCGATCGCAGCACCAACTACCAGGTTTGACTGATAAACGAAACATTAAAAAAGAAAACATCTAAAACGCGATCGCAGCTCTGCCTAACGGACCCAATTGTGAACCGTAACCATCCCAAGATCAACAACACATAAATAAATTTAAAAAACATTTTCACTTCAATACTGTACCTTACAAATTTGCACAATGTATATTTTTTAATTACACTTTAAAACGTTATTTCAATAAATAATAATATAATATTTCTCAATACGCGCACAATTCTAAACGCGATCGCAGTCCTGCTTACTTGTTACTTAATCAGTTGTGATTTTGTTTACATTGGCAACGGCCATACGGGCTCTTTGTGATTGGTCGTTGTGTTTGACAGCGGCCATCTTGCATTGATCTGATTGGTTTTCCTTTGTTTGCATTTCCATCTGATTTATTAGCCTCTTATTTATTAAAAAACTGTTTTCTCCCGATTTTTTGTAACACAATAATAACACAAAATAACGAAATATTTTTCTCAGTTGATCGCAGCACCAACTGTCGGGACAAATTAAAATTAAAATAGAATATTATTGAATATTCGATACTGCGATGGTAGTGCAGTCTGCCGGATCCACTGTAAAACATTCCAAAATCAACAACTACTTATAAATAAAAATTTAATTAAAACAATTTTCCAGTGTACCAAATTGTGAATCTAAATCATTCTCGAATCCCCTTGAACCCACAAATAATTTCATCAAAATCGGTCCAGCCGTTTAGGTGGAGTTCAGTGACATACACACTCACACAAGAAATATATATATAAATTATATATATATATATATATATATATATATATTTCACTTTCTTGTGGACTCTATAACTGCTGTAATTTTCCGCCAATCACTTTCAAATTGATACATAAAGTATAACAACTTTAAATCTCGACCAAGCTCGTTAATGGACAAAATCGGACTATGGGAGTGGAAATGGGAGGGTTTTTCGAATAAACAAAATATCGCTATAACTTCTTTTTTAAGGAAAATATCGAATCCGTTTAAAGTTCCAATTTTTTTTGGATAAAGGCCTAAAACTTAAAGTAATGTTTTATGATATCAACAACCATTGTCCCTGGGAGTAGAAAAAATGGGGTTTTGAAGACGAAAAATGTCATACCTTCCTTAATGGGCACAGTAGCAAATCGGTTTAAAGTTGTCATTCGTCGTCTAAACATTACCTAAAACTTTTGTTCGAAACAATTTTTGATATGACCAATCCTTACGGCAAGGGATGATCAAAATATTGCTGGAATTGTGCTGAATGTTGCTGGAAGTAAATTAAAGTTTTTCATAACTTTAACGTGGAACTATTTTTTATCCCCTACTTAGCATCGGTGAATTCTACCTTCGCCTTCCTGTGGTGACCGAAAGGGATTTTTAATTATGTAATACAGAATGTAGCTATTTCTGGGATATAGAAGTCTTTTTTTTTCTTTTTTTTCCCTACTCTCCCCGACCGGATATCCATTTAAGTATACTCAGTCGGGGAGAGTGTCCTTCTATTCAAACGGGGCGTCCCCCACCCACCGGCTTTACATCCGGCACGGCAGGTTGGCCCCCCCGGTCTTGGATCTTTTGTTTTATTTTTTGCCTGCCTCTAATTCCCCGCGTTAGGGCCAAGGTCCGGCGGTGCCGTCCCCCAGCCCCTCCGCAGGGAACCGGGACTCGGTCTTAACGCCTATGCCTCTAACCGACGGTACCCACCCCACAAAGCACCTAGACGCCCGCAGGGAGAAACACCGCCGGCCGGAACTCGGTCTTTTCTTTTATTCCCATCTCCCCTGAAGTTCTCCCCCTTCGCAGGAACCCGCATACCAGGGCATACGGGGCCTCCCCGGAGAGACTGTCCACCCTTCCCTACTTAACTTAATCACAGTCTGCCGCCCTCTTCTTCCTTAGTTTTCAGGATCTCTCCAGCAAACCTTCTGAACCAGTCCCAGTTCTCTTGATTTTGACCCATCCAATTAATTACATTATCTGGTGTTAATCGGTTTGTTATAATTACCCTCCTGTTTTCAGGCCATCTAGGACATACAAATATAGTGTGCTCCGCATTATCTGTTTCTTCACAATAAACACATTGTGGTGTGTCCCTTTTTCCAATTCTGGCTAGGTACTGCCCGAAAGATCCATGCCCCGATAATAACTGTGTCATATAGAAGTCGACGTTTCCGCATCTATTTCCATACCACCTACCTATATCAGGGATTAGTCTTCTAGTCCAATCCCCGACTCTTGAGCGTGACCATTCCAACTGCCATTCTTGCTCCAATTGAGCCGTTATCTCGTCTTGTGGTAGTCCCTCATATCTAAGCATCCTGCTTTTAATCTGCAGGTCTATTGGTAGAACCTCTGTTATTACGCAAAGCGCGTCATAGGACACCGTTCTGTAACTAGCGGCCACCCTCAACAGTGCAAGTCTATGCGCGCTTCTCAATTTTCCTTTATTCCGTTTAATACTAATTGTATGTCCCCAAACCGGGGCCGCGTATAATATCATTGATGTTGTTGCAGCAGTTATTAATTTCCTAGTTTCTATTTTTGGTGTTGCATGGTTCTGGAAGAGTCCTCTCAGAGCTTTGACCATTGGAGTGACCCTACTACATATCATATCGATGTGTCTGCTAAATCTCAAATTTTTATCGAGTATGACTCCCAGATATTTTGCCTCATTGACTTGCATAATTGGCTCTCCTCTGATATTCAAATTTATACCTCTAATAGGTCTTCTGCCGGAAAGGGCAATACAACTGGACTTCCCTGGGGCTATCTGTAGTTGGCTTCTTTGTAACCATTCATCTATAATTCCTAATGCCAGATTGGCTTTGCGTTCTAATTTATCTACATCCTTATCCTCAACGAGGATTGCTATGTCATCAGCATAGCTAATTGCAGTAACTCCTTCAGGATAATTCAGTCTGAAGACTGCGTATAAAAAATGTTCCACAAGGTTGGGCCCAGCACAGAACCTTGAGGAACGCCACCAAACATCTGGAAAACTGCCTTACCTTCCAAAGTTTTGATCTCAAGAAACCTTTGATGTAGATAGTGATTAACTTGATTTATTAGATATTCGCTTATTTGCATCTCATGCAATGCATCAATTATAGATGACCAGGGAACTGATCCGAACGCGTTCCTAATGTCCAGCATTATCACTAGGGGGATTTTCCTAGCCCTCCAGGTACCGCTCCTGCTATTTAAAGCCCAATTTTTAATTTTCTCTAAGGCATTTATGGTAGATCGGCCTTTTCTGAATCCATATTGTTGTGGATGTAGACAGCCCTTTTCCTCAAGCTCTGCCCTAAGCCTGCCTTCTATCAGCCTCTCAACCACCTTTCCCATATTATTAATAAGAGTAATCGGCCTATATCCATTATTTACCCCCGCCTTGGGTATAAAAACCGTCCTGGCTGCTGGAAAGCAGCCAGGAAAATTACGGTTTTGTAGACCATAACCAGCCAGATCCACAATTTCCCAGGGTATTATTCCTGCTATAGTCTTGATGATGGCCGCAGGTATGCCATCCGGCCCTGGACTTTTCCGGTTTTTCAACTTTTTCATGGCCTCCATTACCTCTTGTTCTGTGAATCTGCCACCTTCACAAACAATTGTTTCCCTATTCAGATTTTCAGGTCTAGGGAAAAGAATCCTAACTTGTCGTTCCGCTTCCTCCTTACTCAACGTTGGCACCTGTCTACCTAGCCTTTTGGTAATTATCTTAAAAGCTTTTCCCCAATGGTCAGTGTCAAGTTCGTTACAGAGCTCTTGCCATTTATTCCTCTTAGATTGCTTAATGAGAAAGTTAAGCTTTTTCCTGGCCTGTCTATAGTCTTGGGCAGCACGTCGACTTTCTTCATCATTACTATTCCTTGCTTGCAACCTCTGAGCAGTTCTTTTGTGACGCTGCATGATTTTCCTTTGGTCTTCGATTTCTCTGGTCCACCAGTACACCGGATGATATCGATTACCGGACTGCGGTAGGTTAGCAATTTCCTCTTTGATTATTTCTTGAAATTTCTCCGGTTCTATGTTTTCACAGTTCCTAATCCTATTTGCCGCATTATTTGACACCCGGTGTATCTGGAAATCCGTTAATCTAGAGATAATATTATCCTGCCTTACCCGCCTTGGAAAATCTCTGATGTTAACCAATACGGCCTTGTGATCACTACCAGTTTCTTCGGTAAGGACAGCAAACTCGACGGTATCTGCTCTAAACCTACTATCCACAATTACCAGGTCTATTGTTGATTGGTGACCTCTTGCGCTGTATGTAGGAGCCCCATCATTCATACAGCATGCACCCGTAACCTCCAACAAGTCCTCGAGAATTCTACATCTAGCATTTGTAGAATTGGCACCCGCTACAGTAGTTTTACAATTAAAATCTCCAAGCACTACCACTCTTTTCCGCGATCTGGTCATGATCTGCTGTAGGTTAAATATCTGGTTTTGAAAAAACTCTATAGTGCAATTGGGGCTGATGTATGTACCCACAATAATCGTGTCACTTAATTCAATAGCTATTATTCCGTCTTCTCTGCTGTAAAAGTTATAATCCACTCTTTCGAGTATTCTTCTGATGGCCACAGCCCCATTCCTGTCGGGTATCCATTGACCTCTGGCAGCCGAATACACATTAGGCTCCGTAGACACCAGAAAGTCGACATTGTATCTTGTGGCTATTTCCAGCGTCAGGTCTCCTGATAGTAGACTTCTATTATTATTATTTAATAATATTTTAATCAATATGTTTATTGCAGCTCATACTCCCGGTTCTGTGTTCTGTACTTCTGCAATCGAGACACTTCATTGCTTGCTTACAGTCTTTGATGAAATGCCCCGTATTACCACAGTTGAAACATAAGTTGGTGCGGTCAGGGCCCCTGCATTCTCTTCTACCGTGCCCCATGCTCCAGCAACGGTAACATTTTTCGTTTTCGATGCGGATATATGCCCTACAGCAAACCCAGCCTACTCTCAGTCTTGCTGTTATTAACTTTGTTGCGCTGGGTTGAGTAGTAATTACTGTAGCATTTTTGGTACTACCGTATGCGTCTCTCATAGATGTTATTTGAAATCTCTCACCCGTTCCTAGGACCTTCTCAATTGCCTCTTTTAGCTCACCTTCCGTAGTATCTCCAAGCATGTCCTTAATGTGTACAACTGTTCTACGGTCTCCCTTGCTACGTATATCAACCTGAAGATCCCCTGCTCTATTCTTCAGCATTGCAGAAAACTCCCCTGCCTTCTGTACTCCACTTACCCTAACTTCTAGCTGTTCATCTCTACCCTTTCTTATAGAAAGAATTTCTCCAGCCTCCTCTACTTTAACTTTCTCTTTGATAGTTTTTAATAGATCAGCGTATGTTTTCCCTTGTGCTTGTACAACAATGGTTTTACTCTCAGCGACCGGTGGGGTTCCTCGCCTTACAGACGCCGATCTGGATCTTGGTCACGCATTGTCACTTGGATTGGGGAGGACCATCCTTGGTAAGGTCTTCCTCATCCTTAAAATATATATTACTATTTTCCTAATCAAAATGCCCGGAGGGCAATTTCGTATCACGAAAACTGAAGACTCAGAGTTACCCACTAATCTTCTTAGTGCCTTAAGTACGTGTGACGCCATTTCCTTATCCCCGCAACTGGAGTCATAGATGACTGTGTTCTTGTACCATTAGTTGTGACCTTACTGTCTTCGCGTATCGTTGATTCCTGAAGAAGCATTGCACCAGGCGTTGCTCCTGCATATAAGCTGTTTGGTCTTACGCCATTCAAGTCTACAAAGTGACAACTACCCTCTCCAGGTTTTGCTGCATTAACCTGAGTGATCCTGTTCATCACCCACCTTGACCATCTGGAGGGCAGTCTCTCTATCAATTGCTCGTCTGATAGATCAACATCCAAAATGTCCGACATCTCGCTGTTATAATGACCTTCAGTCTGAGTGGTCTGATTACTTGTCTCCGCTTTCTCGTCACACAGTCTTTGTAAGTCTTCATATATTTCTTTAAGTTCCCTTTCATGGGCTTTGATTGCAGTTTGACTCCCCTTGCCAGTCATGTGTCTCAGTTGTGTGATTGCATTACCTAATTTGTAGGTAATTTCCTCAAGAGTAGGAGGGGTTTCTTCCTCCTCCGAAGAACCCGCTCTAGGTCTTTTGGCTACTCTGCCCTCGGTTTCCCTCCATTTATTCTTTTCCTGGGTGCTCACCGTAGTATCCATACCTTCAGTGTCCACTGTGCCACTCTCTCTCCTTCCAGTTGCTCCCTTCGAGGGTCCAGCCCCTTGTAAGGCTGTATCCTCAGATGGGAGGGAGCTACGACGTCGCATGTCTCGAAATTGTACTTAGGGGGACAATTCCGCATCCGTTGATACCCCCAAAAAAAAAAAAAAAGAAGGGATATGGAAGTCTGCCATTACATATCATAACACCATTTTGTTTCATAATATAAAAATGTGAATTCAGTATCATATAGTGTATACAATCTACTAAAGAAATTACAAAATAACCAATAACAGAATTTTTTAAGCTAGAACAAAATTAAATTAAGGATTAGAACAATTATTACAATTTAGGGGATGAAATTGAAATATTTTATTATTTTTACATATTTATTCGTTATTTTAATACTGTTAATTAAAAAAAAAAATCATTTCGTTTTAAATATTTCATTTTATAATTATTTTAAATATTATTAAACATCCAGAAATAAATCTGTTCTATGAAAAATATAAATAAAAAAGCAAAGTACGATTACAACTACATAAAGAGTCTTATTGAGCGCGACTTTATAAAGAGAAATATAAATTATATTTTGCCTAAAACATATTTAAAAACGTTATTATAATTTCTAAATCTATATTTTACATTAATAGTCATGAGAAAAAAAAAATTACTTGATTATCAGATAAAATTATTATCAGAATACTTTCAAAATTTATATAATTGTGATAAGAGAATTCAGTAAAAATCAATTGTATTTAAAAGACAAAATAAATATTTTCAGGTCGTATTTTATAAATATGTTCTTCATGTAATATACAATGACTGCCCTGGGAGGCTTTGGATGCACTTAAGAAACCCCTTTACTATTCCTTCACTAATTGAATTAAAAATAATCAATAATAATTTTATAATTAGTAAATATAAAGAGGTACAAATTTTTCAAACTACAAAATTTTTTATGATCTCCCTTAACGATACCAGCCATAAAAGGTTTAACATTTTATTCAATTAAAAATAATTTGATAAAACTAATATTTATGGAAAAATAATGGTTAAAAGCAGTAAATAATCGCCATTTTACAATTTTTTAAGGTAAAATTTTCAAAAGTATTCTATAGAAGACGTTTTTGGATATATGTACGCGAAATTTAATTAGAATATCTGAATCCGTTCTTAAGAAATACATTTTTATTTAAAACACACAAAGTGGCGAACAAAAGAAAATTAAGGGAGATAAAGTATTTATTTTTCCATGTGATTTTTTTTATTCCGATGTCCTAAATTTGTTCCCTAAATTTGATCACTATCTACCGGGACACTCTGTATATACTTTAACTATTCTTTTATAACTTCCATATAAGTTATACTAAACTAACAAAAGTGGCGATGAGAGATGTTTCTTTGCAAAATAAATAAAAGACTCATTGAAACAGTGAATTTTGCAAAGAGAAAGCCGTGAAAATGCGTTTAAAAAATAGTAATAACATATAAAGGTGTAACATAGAATTTCCTTCTTTTTTCTCAATTGTTTTTAAATCTGTTAAAAATATTTATTGTATTTTATAGTTAGATAAATATATAGCATAGTACTAAGGGATCTTCCATTGTTATTAATATACTTTAATCTTAAAAATTCAGGTTTATTCTATTTCCTTTTATAATTTTTCAGTTTTTAGCTTTTAATTTTTACTAACAATACAATATAAACCTCCACTTATTTTTATTATAATACAATGACTTTTATAACGGGGAAAAATAAACAAAGAGAATAATTATTTTTACTTGCCATATACATAATTTTATTCAATTACCTTTAGAATTTCTGTAACGAAATAGCTCGTTATAGCCTTACGCACTGAGAGGTAGGTTAATTTATTTTACATTTCAAACTTGCCGGTAATTAAGAAACATATAGAAATTAATCACGCATACTAAATTAACGTTATCTTGAAAAAAATTGAGCACAAAAATATATTTTTAAATCTACTATTAATAAACCTTTATTAATATATTTGCCTAAAAATAATATAAATTGAAGGACGTTGTATTAAACCCACTGGATGAATTTTTGTTAAGAATTCTTTTCTTTTTATAACAGATTTCTAATGTTTTCACTGCCTCTCTTCTAAATTTGTTAACAATTTATATTATAATAAAAAATTGAGGTGCATGCAATAGCTATTGAATTAAATCGTTCAAAAGAAAGTAAGTTATTTGGTTATAAATTACACTCATTGTTAATTTAATGTCGTGGTAAACGTCTAAATATTTTAAAGAGCACAAAATGCAATAAATTTAGATAATATTATACTATTATTTATTAAATCTAAATGAGTATAAAATAAAAATATGACAGACAGGTACCGTTAAATTATTGTAATAATAAAATATTATATTCCTGTATGATGTTAAGGTATAGTAAAGCGATTGTAAAATTACATATCGTTAAACATTATATATTATGGATTAAGTCAGTGGTTCCCAAAATTTTCCGAGTCGCGGCGCCCTTTTTCAATTAAAAATTGTTCATGGCGCCTTACCATAAGTAAAAGTATGACTACTCGTAAGTAAGAGATAAAAATAAATGAAACTCGTGTACCTTCATTATTTTTTTACTTTATTAACATTAAATTAATAATTATAAATGTCTTGGTTCAATTAGTTATGAAACTTTTACAATATTTCACGGCGCCCCTATAAAAAGGCCGCGGCTCCTCGGAGCGCACAGTTTGGCAATCACCGGATTAAGTAATTTTCAACAACCAGTACCTTTGTAATGAAGTATGTGTGGAGTTAAATAAAAATCGATAAGTTTACCGATTGAAAGTAACTAATAAAACACAGTGATTGGTTTATTGTGATTTTATAAACAGGATTGTTTTATATATAAAATATTATTTAACGCTCGTGAGTGTTTGGTATTATTTTTTTACTGTTGTCTCCGAGTAATTGAGTATTTGGTCTTTAATCTTTATTACGATGTTAGTTACATCATAATGTATATACTCTATTGGCATGTGAAGGAAACGGTATCGCTACATAAATCTTTAGGTGTACGCTCATTATTCAAATGCGTTACAATAATATGTATAGTATTATAAAATGGGTTTACGTAAGTGAATTAGAAACTTTGAAAGACAATCTAAATTTTTTTCAAAATTGATAAAAACGTAATAAAGTGAGAATTTACTAGCCATATTATAAAAATCATGAATCTTCTTTGTTGGCATGCAACTACCGTATTCTGTAGCTTCAATAACAGCACGGTTTATGTACAGATGCTTGGGAAGTACAAAGCCCAGTAATCAATATCGAAACTTCATCATTAACTTCAATTTCAACATGTGAAATCGCCTACTATACAGAAAAGACACTAAAACAAGAACACCATTTATCCCCAAAAAGGGTGATATAAATACGACCGTATTTATTTTATCATATCATTAAGATTAAAGACAAGACCAAACCTTTTTTTTATTAAATTTATTTATAATAAACCTTTACCATAGCAAATCTTTTCGAATACAATCAACTTAATACACATTAAGCTAGTATTTTCTTTAAGAAAATATAAGAAATTTTTTAGCAAATAATTACAGAAATTTAAATGTTAAATATAAATAAGCAATATATATATGTAGACTAATTATAAGAAATTAACTATAAATTATATTATAGAACAAATTGTTTACTAATATAAACATATGGAGAGTAAAATTGAAAATTTCCTGAAAAGGATTTTATTGATTTTTACTTCGTTAACGTGTAAATCCATTATAATCTTTAGAATCTACAATGAGATTGATGTAATGGAACTGAACTCGTAGGAGAGTATGAATATTCAAATAATACCAACTGCTTGTAGGTTGTATTATGACAGGATTTCCTAATGTAACCCAATAAATCTATCTGTGTCATCAGTGTTACATATTATTCACATCTCATTTCTTTATTTTCATTCATTATTCTTATTTTTCATCTTTCTTTTCCTGCTGGTTTAATTTAACTCTTTGTTTACCCATTTTACTTTCTTCTCAAATACTAGTTTTGTAAAATTGCTTTAGAAAATGTAATTCAAGAAAATGTTCAAAAAATTGAAGTTAAGTAATATTATATATGAATTTCATACCTAAAATTTATTTAAAATAAAAAAAATGGAAAAAAATTGAACTACTCCAAAAAGAAAAAAATATTTTTTTTATTTTTGGAGTAAAAAAAAAAAATTGTTTTAAATATTGCACTAAAACGTAAAAAAAAGGTTTACGCTCTTAATAAAGACAGCCCAATTTTTTTAATAAATTACAAGTGCTTTAGATAAGAATAACGAAATTTATTTGAATTAGGGCTTCAGGCTAATTCGAAATTTGGGACTAACTACAAAAAAAGTAACTTTCAAAAGTTTAGCGGAAATTTTTTCGCTTTTCACAGTACAATATATTTTTTAAATTTGTTTTTCATTTTTAGTCATTCAATTTTCTTTCAAAAAATTATTCTTATAACTTCGCCTTAGTGAAAATATGGACAGTAAAAAGATATTACACATAAGAGAAAACAATGTTCTTTTGAAACAAGATAGGATTAAGATCCAAGGATAAAGATCCTTAGGATTTGGAATCAAGAATATCTAATATCGTACATAAGCAGAGACTGTTTAAAATGAGGAAATACGTAGTTTAATTTGTCAAAAAACGGGCTGAAAGGAAACTTCGACACAGTTTGATCGGAAAACGCTTTTCAAATGAGACACAAGAACAAAGGATCACATCGTTTTTTGTTGAATTGCTGAAGTGTTTGTAAGGAAACGCCTGAATAACGTTCACATCGATTTATGGTTGTAAGAGAGCATTAACTGAAAAAAATTATAAAAGAACCGATGAAAGACTTAATCATTTATAGAGAACATATCAAATATAGAATTATCTAAGGGCACATATTCAATGCACAAGTTTTTTGAAAAACAATAAAATGTTTTATATTACAATAATAATGTTCTAAAAATACCTGCATCGGATTTTTTATCCAATACTTTTTTAATCGTCCAGTACAATTAAAAACATAATGGTAGTGGTGTGGGACACCGAGGGATCATTCTGTATTGTTTAAAATTAAATTCATAAAAATTGAACACTTTGCAAAAAATATATGCCATGACAAGCAAAAAAAAAAAACCTATAAATATTTATATATATATATATATATATGTAGTGGTGGAACAGAAAACTTCATTTTTGAGGTCGATAAAAAAAAGAAACAAATGACTTTAGTTCTATAGTACTTCTCTAATTTTCATATTTGTGAGCTTAGGAGGCGGGAGTTCATTCCCGTAATTACACTATTCATTTATAAGTAACTGAAGTTATCAATTGTTAAGTAAATTTTGATAATGAACCCAGATTTATTCCTCAGCTCTTTTATCTGATTATGATAATCTTGTCTTATCCTCTGACAAAATAATCAGAAAAATCTTTTAGCGTTCGATAAATTTTTCCTTAGAAATTTTCCATCATTAATAATCTTTATTTTAATGAAATATGTACAAAATTCAATTATTATACTATTATTAATTTAACATTAAGTAATATTTTTACAATCAGTTACAACAGCGTAGTTATATGATTTTATTTACATTTTTTTTTTTAGTTTGTAATATTGTTTTGTTTTACCAATAAATGTAAGACATTATTATGAAACAATGATTACTGTTTCAGTAGTTTC
Organism: Lycorma delicatula; assembly: GCF_047948215.1. NCBI lineage: Eukaryota > Metazoa > Arthropoda > Insecta > Hemiptera > Fulgoridae > Lycorma > Lycorma delicatula. The sequence continues at coordinate 36,755,671 of NC_134462.1, forward strand.
ATAAGCTATACGTAATACGTGGCAAAGCCAATTTTTTTTTAAGCCTCCGGGACCACCGTTAGGTATTACTTCATAGGATAAGATGAAATGACAATTTTGTAGCGTGTGAAAATACCGTCCCTGGCCGGGATTCGAACCCTGGACCTCCGAATGAAATTCCGAGACGCTACCACTTGCGCCACAGAGGCCGGTTAAAGCCAAAATAGCCAAATACCAATCTGGCCATTTAATAAATAAACCTTTTCGATATGAAACAGACGATAATACTATAGAATTTTCACATTATAAATAGACGATTACAAAATGTTTACTAAATGATGTCTATCGATATAAATCTGTCATTTCTAATTTAATATTATGTCAGATCTATTTATTGTTATTTTCATAAACAGTATGTGTTTGCATATATAATTTTTATTTAATCTTTTTTTGGTCTAACCTCTCGTTTCGTTGAATTATTCTGTAAATATAAATCGTCCTAAATTAGTTGCATAATGTGTTTATGAAATAATAAGTTAAAATTTATCACTCGGATTTTTTAATCTGCTTCAAATTTATTTATCATCAATTTGACTAAATAAATGTATTTTTATAACATTCAGATAGATTTTATATATTCAATTATTTCTGGTGGTATAATGATTTAATTGTAATCTAATCTTACACTTTCAGTCAAAATTACCGTACCGCTCGTTGTCCAAATATCGCAACATTAATGGAATCAGTGACGTAATACCAGCTGGAAAACTACTTCTGTTGTATTAATCTATTTAAATTGAATAAAAGAAATACATTAATTATAAATTATATCTTAGAATGATAAAAATCTACATAAAGTTTTTTTAGTAACTTTAAACCTAAAAAAAACCACTATTAATTTAGCATAAATAGAATCTATAATTTTTTTAAAAGTATTTTGCTTGATATAGAAATATCGCTTTTAAAATAATTGAGGTTAACTATTGAATCATTCAATATGCAAAATGTCAATACAGTTTAAAGGTTATTATTATAAAAACGAGTAAGTTATACGATAGCCTGCCCATAAAAAAGCACTGCAATTTATTAAAATGAAATTTTTTTATTATAGTTTTTTTATTATAGAAAAAAAAAACAATTTTTTCTTTCCCGTCTACACAGCTCTATAACTCTATAAGGAAAGTATTGAAATCTGCTCAATTTGGGCATATGTAGTTTTCGCCGAATCTTGACATTTTGACAGCTAAGAAACCCAAAAACCTGATGGAAATTTTCCGGATGTTAATATTCCTATGTATAAGTGTACGGTGTTAGCCTCTAAATCACCTTATATTTCTAGAACTGCTGGACCGAATTTTACCCAACTTGGTCAGATTACTTCTATATATTGGGCGTTGATGCCATTAAACTTACAACTTAAAAGGTCAAGGGGGTGAGGCTGCAGACCAAGATCACCCTCAGTATCTCGATATTTCACCAAATTAAGATCTTATTTCTCTTAGGGACATTTATTAACGAATAGAAAAAACAATATTTGCAAAAAATAGATTTTTCAAACCGCACCACGACCCCAAAAAATGCTCTAAACTACTGCTATGTTGACGTTACAGGTGAGAAGTATAATTAAATAAATTAATAATATTTAAAGTGTAAAAAAATAACTCGTTCTTGCTGGTCTCGCACGCGATCGTCCGGTTGACTCGGTACCTGGTGCGTTAAGCCACGAGGCTACACCAGTCTGACCGTACAAGCGTAATTTGTCTATGTAAGTTGTGAAATTACATTACTTTAGTAAGTGCTGACCGTCGCCGCTAGAACCGCCACAGCCGCGCGAATTAAATACGGTATGCGTGCACGCTTTAGTTTGAATCACTCAATTAAATAAACGAAAAAATATTATATTTAAATGAAATTATAAATGTTTTAAATTACGTTGTGTGTGTAAGCCACGCTTGAGAAACTTGTCAGCTTTTTAAATAACATTTTCTTTTTCCCCGAGACCTTTTAATATCTTCATGAAAACGTTTAGGAAACTTTTCTTTACGTCATTACCATGTTACATAACAATTATGATATAACTTATTATATTTCAATTATGGAAAAGCAAAAATTCATGTGAATTTATTAATTATGATTGATTGGGAAAATATAAATAAAAAACTAATGAATTTCAGGAGGTTTCAAGAGGTAACAAAGGAGTAACAGTTAAAACCACAAAATATATAAATCTTTGTTTATGAAACTGTGAGGGGGCAGTCCAATCTGGCTTTGCTGAGTGAATTTTATGAATGGTCAACCCTTGAAGCTTTGTTCTAAAATGAATAGTAAACTATTTAACGCGGTATAAATCCCTTGAAGATAAACCAATATATATATATATATATATATATATATATACATAGCTGTCATGTCTAGTGTTTAAAGTTGCTATTAATAGACAAAAACGGTTCTCTATTAGAAAGTAATAAGTACCAAAAATTTCGTTCTGCATAAATCCATTATTATTTTTAAGAATATAATTTTATTCCTGGAATTTAATTTCATGTTTATAAGTAATTTCATTCAAAGTTATTATTTAATAAGGAAAAATCCAAATATTTCTTTTAAGATTATATGAAATTTTTGGTTACAGTAATTTTTTCCATATTTAATAAACAAAAAGAGAAAATTAAGAAAACAGAACCATTTGGTGTATCAAAGAATGGTCTGAATAGAATATTTTTATACCTTTAATCATTTGTTTCAAATAAGTTACACTGCTGTAAACATTTAAAAAATACAAAATTATCAAATTAATTACTTTCTTCTGCAGTCAAGTAAAAGAATAAAGGATGATATTTTCGTTTTGTAAAAAAAAAAAAAATAATAATAATAAATGAATACATAAACAGAAATTTATTATAAGAGTAAGAGGTAGACTTTAAAAAGTATTTATCAAAACTGTAAATCAAAAAGAGAACCTGACAACAAAATCACTTAATGTTTATAATACTCAAAATTTCTTTTATTTTCAAAATTTCCTGTATACAAGATTAAAATAATATATATATTTTTTTTTATCGTACCGAAATAATATTAATTTATTATAGAATGAACTGTATTGAAAAAGAAAGATTAAAAAGTTTATTTATAAAAAAGAAGCCATTTAGAATTAATTAAGAATGGAATTTCAAAAATATCGTATTAAAAAAAAACGGTATAACATATATAATGGGAAATTGAAAAAAAGGAAAGAAAATGGCTTTAAAAAAGTAATGTAATAAGATAAAATTTTGGTAGTATTAAATAAAGAGTATTAAACAAAAATTAAAGAAGAATATAATTTTTAGTACAATCATTAAAGAACACGGCCATGTCGAGATTAAAAATTAATTAAAATGCTATTTAGAATTATCTTATTTCTTTTTTTTTTAAACTGCAATACTACCGTAACGCTTAAGGAAACTGTAGACAGATGATACATGTTACAGTTAAATAGGCCTCAGGTGGTGTACAAAGTAGACAACTCAATTTGTCAAAGTTAGTGTATGTGTGGAAGCGGGCGCACACGCGATTATGTGGAAGACATCACATCTTGGTTAACTAATAAAAATGTAACAATTTCATACAACTTTAAGTCTAAATGGTAGAAGATTTATAATTTTTCATTTTTTCAATTTTCAACTACTATCTATAATTAAAATCGAAATTCTTCCAACGTAGAGAATTATTTATTATTTTTTTCCCTACACTCCTGGAGCGGATTTGTAGTCAAGTATGACTCAGTCGGGGGGCGTATACATGCGACTCTAACGGGTCTCCCCGCCTGCCGGCAGTAGGTACGGCATGGCAGATCAGCTCGCCGGTTCTGTTTTTTCTTATTTTAATTTGCCTGCCTCTAATTTCAAAGGTGGGGGTAACCGTGCCCGAAACCCCAGTTCCAGAAACCCCGCCCCATCCGCCGGGACTCGGTCTTTTCTACAATTTTTTTTTTTTTTTTTTTTAATTATCTTTCTTTCTTTTTCCTGTTTAGCCTCCGGTAACTACCGTTTAGATAATTCTTCAGAGGATGATATGTATGAGTGTAAATGAAATGTAGTCTTGTACATTCTCAGTTCGACCATTCCTGAGATGTGTGGTTAATTGAAATCCAACCACCAAAGAACACCGGTATCCACGATTTAGTATTCAAATCCGTGTAAAAATAACTGGATTTACTAGGACTTGAACGCTGGAACTCTCGACTTCAAAATCAGCTGATTTGGGAAGAGGCGTTAACCACTAGACCAACCCGGTGGGTTTTTGTTAATTATCTGATCTATTCATACTGCACTTTCGGTTTAAAAGAATTAAAGGTGATATACACGTATAAATATCAAATGAATTACACAATTATTGATAATTAGTCAAATATAATTAAATAGGTTCTAAGTAAAATAAACCTTAAGGAGGTAACGTTATAGACCTGAAAACTGGCATAAAATAACTCTAGACACTAGATCCTTACATAAAACCTCCAATGAAAGAAAATATTTTTACGGTATTTTCAAAATCCAACAAATTTTTTGAGCGTTTTTTATTTATTAAAAGAATTTTTTTTTAAGATTTCAAAATGACGGTTTACTAGTAATAAGATTATAGTTTACTGTACAGAGTGTTCCAGGACGAATTAGTCGAACTTCGGAACTGAATCAGTAAACCAAAATGAGCGGAAAAAATTTACACCAATACTAGTCCAATTTTGTTTTGTCTTCCTTCTGGACGCCAATCTGTGATTTTCAACAAAAATATTATTTCTCAGGAACGGGTTTTTTTTTGTCTTCAGTCATTTGACTGGTTTGATGCAGCTCTCCAAGATTCCCTATCTAGTGCTAGTCGTTTCATTTCAGTATACCCTCTACATCCTACATCCCTAACAATTTGTTTATTCCAAACGTGGCCTGCCTACACAATTTTTTCCGTCTACCTGTCCTTACAATATTTAAGCGACTATTCCAGGATGCCTTAGTATGTGGCCCATAAGTCTGTCTCTTCTTTTAACTATATTTTTCCAAATGCTTCTTTCTTCATCTATTTGGCGCAATACCTCTTCATTTGTCACTTTATCCACCCATCTGATTTTTAACATTCTCCTATAGCACCGCATTTCCAAAGCTTCTAATCTTTTCTTCTCAGATACTCCGATCGTCCAAGTTTCACTTCCATATAAAGCGACACTACACTTTTTGACATACACTTTCAAAAATCTTTTCCTGACATTTAAATTAATTTTTGATGTAAAAAAATTATATTTCTTACTGAAGGCTCGTTTAGCTTGTGCTATTCGGCATTTTATATTGCTCCTGCTTCGTTCATCTTTAGTAATTCTACTTCCCAAATAACAAAATTCTTCTACCTCCATAATCTTTTCTCCTCCTATTTTCACATTCAGTGGACCATCTTTGTTATTTCTACTACATTTCATTACTTTTGTTTTCTTCTTGTTTATTTTCATGCGATAGTTCTTGCGTAGGACTTCATCTATGCCGTTCATTGTTTCTTCTAAATCCTTTTTACTCTCGGCTAGAATTACTATATCATCAGCAAATCGTAGCATCTTTATCTTTTCACCTTGCACTGTTACTCCGAATCTAAATTGTTCTTTAACATCATTAACTGCTAGTTCCATGTAAAGATTAAAAAGTAACGGAGATAGGGAACATCCTTGTCGGACTCCCTTTCTTATTACGGCTTCTTTCGTATGTTCTTCAATTATTACTGTTGCTGTTTGGTTCGTGTACATGTTAGCAATTGTTCTTCTATCTCTGTATTTGAACCCTAACTTTTTTAAAATGCTGAACATTTTATTCCAGTCTACGTTATCGAAAGCCTTTTCTAGGTCTATAAACGCCAAGTATGTTGGTTTGTTTTTCTTTACTCTTCCTTCTACTATTAATCTGAGGCCTAAAATTGCTTCCTTTGTCCCTATACTTTTCCTGAAACCAAATTGATCTTCTCCTAACACTTTTTCCACTCTCCTCTCAATTCTTCTGTATAGAATTCTCGTTAAGATTTTTGATGCATGACTAGTTAAATTAATTGTTCTGTATTCGTCGCATTTATCTGCCCCTGCTTTCTTTGGTATCATGACTATAACACTTTTTTTGAAGTCTGACGGAAATTCCCCTTTTTCATAAATATTACACACCAGTTTGTATAATCTATCAATCGCTTCCTCACCTGCACTGCGCAGTAATTCTAGAGGTTTTCCGTCTACTCCAGGAGCCTTTCTGCCATTTAAATCGTTTAATGCTCTCTTTAATTCAGATCTCAGTATTGTTTCTCCCATTTCATCCTCCTCAACGTCCTCTTCTTCCTCTATAACACTATTTTCTAATTCATTTCCTCCGTATTACTCTTCAATATATTCTACCCATCTATCGACTTTACCTTTCGTATTATGTATTGGTGTACCATCTTTGTTTAACACATTATTAGATTTTAATTTATGTACCCCAAAATTTTCTTTAACTTTTCTGTATGCTTCGTCTATTTTACCAATGTTCATTTCTCTTTCCACTTCTGAACACTTTTCTTTAATCCACTCTTCTTTCGCTAGTTTGCACTTCCTGTTTATAGCATTTCTTAATTGGCGATAGTTCCTTTTACTTTCTTCATCACTAGCATTCTTATATTTTCTACGTTCATCCATCAGCTGCAATATATCGTCTGAAACCCAAGGTTTTCTACCAGTTCTCTTTATTCCGCCTAAGTTTTGCTTCTGCTGATTTCAGAATTTCCTTTTTAACATTCTCCCATTCTTCTTCTACATTTTCTACCTTATCTTTTTTACTCAGACCTCTTGCGATGTCCTCCACAAAAATCTTCTTTACCTCCTCTTCCTCAAGCTTCTCTAAATTTCACCGATTCATCTGACACCTTTTCTTCAGGTTTTTAAACCTCAATCTATATTTCATTATCACTAAATTATGGTCGCTATCAATGTCTGCTCCAGGGTAAGTTTTGCAGTCAACGAGTTGATTTCTAAATCTATGCTTAACCATCATATAATCTATCTGATACCTTGCAGTATCGCCTGGCTTTTTCCAAGTGTATATTCTTCTATTTTGATTTTTTAAATTGGGTGTTGGCAATTACTAAATTATACTTCGTGCAAAACTCTATAAGTCGGTCCCCTCTTTCATTCCTTTTGCCCAGCCGGTATTCACCCACTATATTTCCTTCCTTGCCTTTTTCAATGCTTGCATTCCAATCTCCAACTATTATTAAATTTTCATCTCCTTTTACGTGTTTGATTGCTTCATCAATCTCTTCGTATACACACTCTACCTCATCATCATCATCATGGGCGCTTGTAGGCATATAGACGTTAACAATCGTTGTCGGTTAGGTTTAGGTTCAGGAACGTGTAATCCTACTTTAATTAAATTTGGCAAATCTAAGACTAACGTCTTATTCTACAAAATAAAAAAAAATTGAAAAAATCACTTTTAAAAATTTCAAAATGGCGGCCATCTTAGATTTTAGTTTTTAATATTCAATATCTATGTAATTATTTGTTTGATGAAATTTTTACTTCCACAAAATTTATTAAAAGTTCTATTTTGAACAAAATAGTTGACATACAATCGAGTTAATGCAGACAACTAACTTGGCAGTACGCTTGTGCACCGTAATGAGAGCTGAAATTTTTTGCTTGTTTTTATTTCCCCCCTAAATGTAATAAAAATTATTAATAATAAAAATAGTAAAATAATAAAAATGATCAGCTTGCATTACAGTGCGCAAGCGTACTGCCGGGTTAATTGTTTGCAATAAATCGATTGTTTGACCGGATTTTTATAAATGAGGTGTCATTTTATTAAAAGTAAAATGCTTAATAAATGTTCTAGTAAGCAAAAATTTTATCAAATAAATAATTACAAAGATATTGAAGATTATAAAATTAAGATGGCCGCCATTTTCCAATTTTTGAAGGTGTCGTTTTCAAAATGTTTTATTTTGTAGAAGAAGACAGTCTTAGATTTCCTAATTTAATTAAAGTAGGTTACTCATTCCTGATAAATTAATTTTTTGTTGAAAAACACGAATTGGCGTCCAGAAGGAAAACAAAGCAACATGAAATAGAACTTATGTCGATATATGTACACTTTTTGCTCATTTTGGTGTCCTGAATCAGTCCCTAAAGTTCGACTAATACGTCCCGTAACACTTCTTATAAATAATAAATATGTATTTAAATTTATATTTATTATAATTATTAAATAGGCAATTCTCAAAATGTTACATAGTTAATATTATATTTTAAAACCAAATTAGTTACTTATTTTCCTTATTATATATTATGATAAAATAAATTTAAATTACACATATATTAAACGAAAATTGAACAGTGCTTCAATAAAACGTTACCACAGATTCAATCCAAGAACAAGTTATTCGATCCAATCTACATCGTTCACGAGTATTGACTTGTTACAGGATAACAGGATAATAACAGGATAACGGGATAACTTGTTACAGGATATTGACCGCTCAATAACTGAATCGCTGAAAATGATCTTCCTTTGAAGAAGTAACCTTCACCTCTGATATTTTAATAATTAAAATTAAAAACCCAAATTTATCAAATTTGTTAAAAAAGGTAATCATAAAAGATATCCGACGCATTTAGATTACGAGTAGCTTAACGAAATGTACGTCAATTTCTGATAGCTGTAGATATTGTTTCAAATAATTACTTTGAGAAATAACATTAATCATACATACCACTTTAACAAAGAGAAACCATTCCGTATTGCATTAGGACTTAGCTATTCATATTTTCAATTTTCCTACTACATACAAACCAAAATTAATTAATAATTAAAATAAAATTTAATTAGTTTCTGTTGAGTTAATTTAGAAGATTGTTCATTCGGCCTGAAGCTTATTATTTTTATATTTTTTTCATGTTGTCGTTATTATTCACAATTATGATTTTAATAATTTGTTGAATAATCAGCCTTGCATAAAAAAATAACCGTTTAAAATAATTGTTTTAGGAGTTTTTATGGGCTAAAAGCAAAAGTAAGTCTTTCAGTAAATTCTTCTGATAATATTTAATCAAAAATAATATTAATATATATTTTTTACACGGTGGAGTTTAAAATAATGGATATATAATTATTTTTTTTTATTGTCCTTCGATTTCCCCGCCCTTGAAGCCGGATCCGCGACTAAGGATAAGCTCAGCTCCAAGGGGTGTCTTAGCCTCAAACTACCTCAGAAGGGCATAAGGCCCCTCCCAGGCAGCCGTGAATCGGTCTTTCTTGCTTGCCATGCTTCAAATGAGGGGATCCCAAAGGGTTCCCACACCGGTACTCCGGTCTTAACGCTTCGCCTCTAAACTTAATAAAATGCATTTTATTAAGTTACAATAAATTAACGCATAATGGGAAAAAATTTTCTTGTAAGGTTAATAAAACTTCATTCCTAAAAAAAATGAAATACTGGATCTTTTCTTAAGCGTTGTGGGAACTTATTATCTCTGAAAAATAGTAGCCTATTAAACAATCTGCAAGATTTCATCAACAGTTATTTTAAATGTAGAATTAGACATTAGAATTCCTTGACGGAAAGACGTGAAAGAAATCTCTGGTCATTGGAAATCTAACGATTCAGAAAAATTGCCACTTGAAATGAACCTAATGTTTTAGAATGGTACTCAATAAGCAAACCCAACTTGTGATAATTATTACTTACTAACTAAGCAAAATATTCTTTTGTTTGTGATGTTCCGATATTGGTGTTTTGTGTTTTAGACAATGATATATATTACATTGAATTAATTAAAAGTCCCTTTTAAAAGGTTTACGTATAGGTAAACTTACTGGTTGCCTTGATTATTTGTGGGTGTCTGCGCTCCCTGATGTTATGCCCAAAGACAATTCCAAGGATCATTGACGATGGAGGTGGTTTAGTCGGCAGGAATCTCAACACGGGTCTCCGGATGTCTTATACAAGATTCCACCTCCTCCTACGTAAATGGCTGTATCCACTAGGGCGGATGGAAGGGGGAAAAAGGTTTCTGCGTTACTTAAGTGAATTTTGTTGTGACAAGTGTATTTTGGATTGTTTTTATTAAACAGGCTTCTAATTGAGTTTGGTGGACATTTTTTTGGGATACTTACTGTATTAATGATGAATTATTACTTAAAAGTTAAATATTTAGAGTTAAGTATTCAGTTGCTTTGGCCTTGGTCAGGTATTGAAATTTGTTAAACCGGTTTGGATTATTGTTTTTCTTAGGCTTTGATGTTGCTTTATGTTTAATGGATATTTTTATGCTATAGTTGAGTGCCTAACTTATTTTTCTATTTATTTAATTTATTTTTTTTTTAACCTCCGATCTTAACAAGACCTCTAATCTTAAATAGAATTCTATACAGAAGAATTGAGAGGAGAGTGGAAGAAGTGTTAGGAGAAGACCAATTTGGTTTCAGGAAAAGTATAGGGACAAGGGAAGCAATTTTAGGCCTCAGATTAATAGTAGAAGGAAGATTGAAGAAAAACAAACCAACATACTTGGCGTTTATAGACCTAGAAAAGGCATTCGTAGACTGGAATAAAATGTTCAGCATTTTAAAAAAATTAGGGTTCAAATACAGAGATAGAAGAACAATTGCTAACATGTACAGGAACCAGACGGCAACAGTAACAATTGAAGAACATAAGAAAGAAGCCGTAATAAGAAAGGGAGTCCGACAAGGATGTTCCCTATCTCCGTTACTTTTTAATCTTTACATGGAACTAGCAGTTAATCATGTTAAAGAACAATTTAGATTCGGAGTAACAGTACAAGGTGAAAAGATAAAGATGCTACGATTTGCTGATGATATAGTAATTCTAGCCGAGAGTAAAAAGGATTTAGAAGAAACAATGAACGGCATAGATGAAGTCCTACGCAAGAACTATCGCATGAAAATAAACAAGAACAAAATAAAAGTAATGAAACGTAGTAGAAATAACAAAGATGGACCACTGAATGTGAAAATAGGAGGAGTAAAGATTATGGAGGTAGAAGAATTTTGTTATTTGGGAAGTAGAATTACTAAAGATGGACGAATCAGGAGCGATATAAAATGCCGAATAGCACAAGCTAAACGAGCCTTCAGTAAGAAATATAATTTGTTTACATCAAAAATTAATTTAAATGTCAGGAAAAGATTTTTGAAAGTGTATGTCAAAAAATGTAGTGTCGCTTTATATGGAAGTGAAACTTGGACGATCGGAGTATCTGAGAAGAAAAGATTAGAAGCTTTTGAAATGTGGTGCTATAGGAAAATGTTAAAAATCAGATCTGTGGATAAAGTGACAAATGAAGAGGTATTGCGCCAAATAGATGAAGAAAGAAGCATTTGGAAAAATATAGTTAAAAGAAGAGACAGACTTATAGGCCACATACTAAGGCATCCTGGAATAGTCGCTTTAATATTGGAAGGACAGGTAGAAGTGAAAAATTGTGTAGGCAGGCCACGTTTGGAATATGTAAAACAAATTGTTAGGGATGTAGGATGTAGAGGGTATACTGAAATGAAACGACTAGCACTAGATAGGGAAAGATGAGATGAATGAAAATTTTTGTAGCGTGTGAAAATGTCATACCTAACCGGAATTCGAATCTAGGACCTCCATATGAAAGGCCGAGACGCTACCACTAGCGTCACGGAGGCCGGCAAATTAATGTTTGGGAAACATTTTATGGTTGCTAGGGTTTTTTCACCCGGATGTTGTTTATAATTGGTAATGATTTGTTTATGTTTATGTTTATTTTATATTCAATTTGTTATAGACTAATTTATGTTGGAAGGATTATTTTACGTTATACTTGAGCATCAACAGTGAATTCTGATTTTTTTACTAATATTTGGAATGTCCTATAGCCTTGACCCTGGTGAAAACTAGAGGAGGAAGGTTAAACTCACCGAGTTGGTCTAATGGCGAACGCGTATTCCAATCAGCCGATTCAGAAATCGAGGTTCCAGCGTTCAAGTCCTAATAAAGTCAGTTATTTTTACACAGATTTGAATACTACATCGTGGATATCGGTGTTCTTTGGCGGTTGGGTTTCAATTAACCACACATCTAAGGAACGGTCGAACTGAGACTGTACAAGACTACACTTCATTTACACTCATATCATCCTGTCAAGTATTATCTGAATAGTAATTATCGGAGGCTAAACAGGAAAAAAGAAAGAAAGAAGAAGGGGAGAAAGGTTGGTCTGCTGCCAACAGACCTTAAAACGTAGGCATGAACCCAATGGAAAACGAGTTAAATGCTCGTTCTGTATGGGATCAAAGAAGATGAATAACTGAGCAAAAATATTGTGATAAACATCCCTACTGAAATTGCTGCGGGATTGGTGAGAGACATAAAACATTATAAAAGGTTAAAAGTCTCGAAAATTTGGAAATATTTAAAATATTTTTCGAAAAAAGTTTTGCCTGGCCGCTATGCACATTTTCTAAATACTTCCTAATCTTCTATAACATCTTTCTTTCTGTTCACAAATAATTAAGTAATTTAATTAAAAAGTTTAATTTAAAAATTAACTTAGTGTATTAGTTATTGCATTGTATACTGTTTGAAAATTTAAAATACATGTTCTTCCTTTATATTCCTCGCGTTTTCATTCAAACCATACTATTTGTAAGGTAATTAACATGCTAGATTTTAAAAGGTTAAATACAACAAGAAGAATGCAAAGGAGATTTATGTTTGTTATGGAAAAGTAGTGACAATTTCTGTAAAAAAGAAGTAAAGAGGCCTATAAAAAAACAATAACCCCCTAAGTATCACCGGGTATTAGTAACTTTTAAATTGTTTTTCAAAAGTAATGTGATTCAAATCTCCGATGAAAATAATATAGTTTTTTTACTTTAATTTGGAATGTAGAACGTCCAGATTTAGTTAATTACACAAAAAAGATCAGCTTTTTAGTAGGTTTATTTAGGTGATAAATAATTCAACGAACAAAAAAAAAATGTTTCAGTTTGAACTAATGTACTTATTGATTACGTTTTTTTCATGATAAATAACTGAATGAATATGAAGAGTCAGGTAGAACATTATATAATAAAAGTAATATTGTGAAAATTTAATATATATATAAATTTATACTACTTAACAAAATTATTATTCTAGATAATAATAACATAAATAAACCCCCTGGTAATGACACCCTTATTATTTTAAAATTACTCAGAGTAAAGCTGCTTTAAACAAAGAGTGTTTTTAAATAAACATTAAAGTCGATGCTAATTTATGAATTAATATTAAAAATAATATTTATGTTAGAGAGGTAACATATTTGTAATATACTATTTTATTCAAAGAGAAAACAAAACTTTTTTTATGATTTTAATTAGATAAAAATATTATTTAATATGTACTTGAAAATCTAATTTTCATTTAGATTTATATCTAGTTGATTATATTAATCTATTAATAATTTTAGTATTATTTTTTTCATATTATTATAGGATTATTCGTACATAACTACTATTTTCATATCATATTATAATACTGCCGATATATATCACACTGCTGAATGATTTTTTTCATTAATATTAAATTTTATTTTTCTTAATGTGTATTTATATTTTAACTGGTTACGTTCCCAGCTACAGCGATATAATCTGCTATAGCTAAAACGAAAAAGTATATAGATCAGTTTAAAAATCGAAAAAATTTAGTTTTTTTTCAATTTTGTGCTTTAAGGAGACTTTTAATAATTATCTAATCCCCAAAAAATGACTATACATTTTTCTTTTATCAGCTACATCTTCGTTCTGCAAAGGAGTTTTTTGTAACTATAGTTTCTATAAAGACCAAAGAGCCTTTTGTCGAATCTCTCTAAGATCTTTTAGTGACTACCTCGGACGAATTAAATCTATTTTAGTAGAAGTAGTTTTATTTCTGGCCACCAATTTGGTCTCCGGTGTGAGCACTCCAGCACTGAACAAATTCATAGAATTATTGATGTCGTGAAAGGTCGTTTAGAAAAGATGGAATACTGCTCGGCGGTATTTTTTTGGATACCCAACAGGTTTTCAATAAGGGATGATTGCTTAGTCTTACTAGCTTAAAATGAGTCTGAAACACAACCATATTATTTGGTATTACGCAACTACCTTCATAGGTTCAATATGGCTAAGAGTTACCAGGCTTTTTTATATCAAATCGGGGGTCCTACAGGTTTCAGTCTTGGACCCGTTAATCAGTTTACTCTGCTGATCTTCCTAGCATAGAAAATTTCGCTCTTGCGTTTTTTGCTGTTGACACAATGATTCAAACGGAAGGAACATGTCAATACTGAAAGGTCAAATCATTTGACTTTCGTAATGAGGAGGGGTGTCTACCCATGAGTCAGCCTAGTTGGAGTGTACATCATTCATTCGGACAACGTACGCTACCTAGGATTTCATCTGAACCGCCGCCTAACATGGGAAAAATCACGTGATAGAAAAAAGAAAACGTTTAAATATCAAGCGTAGGCAGTTTAACTGGTAACTAGGAAAAATATCCGTATTGGTGTTAAATAAAAAATTATTATTTTATAAGGCATTTTTAAAGCCAATATGGGCCTACGGATACAACTTTGGGGTACGCAAGCGATAGCAACATCGGCATCATCCAAGTTCCACAAAAAAGTGCTGAGGAACATATCAGAGGCGCAAAGGTTAGCCAAAAACAAGAAGATCCACGATTACCAAGGATGCCATCTATTCGTGAAGAAATTCATCGGTTAAGCTTAATATATATAATTAAGCTTAACACGCATGAAAACCACCTGGCTGTTAACCTATTGGATTATAGTGAGGGTGAGACTGAAAAGGTTGCATGTATTGGATATTGAATGTTGAGCTGTACTTTGTTTTATTAACAATTTAACTGCTGTGTTGACTATTTATCCTTTTTGCTGTGTTTCAATACTTGTTAATTTATGTGCACTTTGTGTTGATTGTTAGTTATATTTTATTCATTGTACTTTTAATTGCATTATATTTTCTTCAAACGTTTATTGTATTGCCTTAGGTATCATTGATTACCTCTTCTCATCATGTTCCTTTATACTATTTACTTATAGTTTCGTTATTTGGGACACTGATTGTAAATAGAAAAGTATAACAAAAAAAATAATTTCTACATTTGCCTTTCAGTCAAAAAAAGTTTTTGCCCATCTCACTCCAATGGTCTGAAGTAAAAAAAAAAATATTTTTGTTTATTTTTTAAAAATATTTATTAAAATCTATGTTAAATTGAAATTCATCTCCTAAACTGTCCACTGCATTTAAAATGTAAAAATCTTGATTGGTAACTCTTACTCTTTAGTATTTCTTGAGAAACATTTTGTCAAAAATCTCCACCGCTTCCTAAAAAATTAGAACATTGTATTTAGGAAGATGGCAGTACCTTTTTTAAACAATTTTAAAAAGTTCTTTATTTAATTTACTAGCACCACTTAGGGATTATTATTTTTTTAAATAATTTTACCCGAACTCTTTCTCATCTGTATGGGAGCCCTCAAAATTAAAAAAAAATTTCACAATCTCAAATTTGTAATGCTTAAAACGTATTTTGTTACAACAATAAAGACACGAAAATAACTTAATACCCTTCCCCTGATGAGGGAGCTCTAAAATTAAAAAAAAAAAAAATCGAAAATATTTTTTTTCCAAAATTTTGATTTTGATTTATTTAAAATCAATCTTAGTAAATATTTTAAATATTAAAAAAAAATCTGATGCATGAGCACCCACATTTTCAGAAAGTAGAAAGATATTTTTCGAAATTGTGATTAGAATATTCTAATATTACAAATTTTCATAATTGCTTTATTTTGTTGAGCATCTTGGTTTCAAAAATTGTAATTCAATGATTAAAATATAAAAAAAATTAGATTTAAATGTTTATTCAATTCATTTCTGGCATTTTTAACATCTGTTAAGCTAAATTTTAATGATAAAACTTTTTTTTAATATTTCAGCAGTATTAATCCATTTATTAACCGATTTAATAAAATTATTAATTTTTTTTTATTTCTTCGTTAATATCCATATATTATTTTAATTTGCATGTCTCCTCTTTCTTTTGTCTTTTTATCTCCTTTTCATTCTATGGTTTTTTGTTTTTTTTTTAACGTACATTATCCTTAAGAATGTAACTATATCGATAAATAAGAATTACTCCCTTTACTAATTTGACTGTAATTATAATATTTATATAAACATTCTATTTTTTCGGAAATAAATTATAAACTTATAATTCGGAAATAAATTTCAATAAAAATGAAGTTAAATCTTATTCAACTAGAAGACTACTTTTGAATAAAAAAATAATACTGATAGCAAGATATAGTTTCAGGATATTAAATTAAATTATTTATTTTTTTAAAAAATACAGCGTAAAAAAACAAGCAATATTTTGAGTCTACTTATCAGGCAAACACAAAAGCATCTATTTAATTTATTTAATTTGAATCTTCATATTTCACAAGTAAATAATGTTATCATCTAGGGTACTTTTCTAACAGCTTGAGAAATACTTAACAAATATTTAACTTAAATATTATACGAGAAATTAAAAACAACTAATATAATAAGGTAATTCCTTTAAAGGAAATTTATTACTTATTGAAAATATAAATACATAGCATAAACATAATCAATCGTTGAAAAGCAATAGTAAAAATAAACGCAATACTTTGAATTAATTTATGACATTTTCATAATAAAAAACGTATAAAAATAAAACACCAAAAAGAGTAAGAAAAACAGATCAGGTTGACATTTAAAAATAGTTATTAAATGATATCAAAATAAAATAAATAAAAAAAATTATATGAAGAAGTACGGAACATAACTCTGTATGTGTGTGTGTGTGTGTTGCCGATGATTTACAAAAAGGTATATATGTTGGTAAAAGAAAAATACCACTACTGGAAAAATATAAAGCGCACATATATATGTGTGTGTGTGTGTATATGAAATAAATTTCAATAAAACTGAATTTAAAAAATTATATATATATATAATATATATAATATTTTTAAATGGCTGTATATATAGTATGTATATACATATACATATACATATACATATATAGTATATATGTATACATACATAGCCATTTAAAAATTAAATATGTCTATTCATTTCCTAAAATATAAAGACATATTTATTTATAGATTATATAAAATATTTGTTAATTTACGTAGAAAAATGGAAGTATATATAAATTAAATTGAGAGGAGAGTGGAAGAAGTGTTAGGAGAAGACCAATTTGGTTTCAGGAAAAGTATAGGGACAAGGGAAGCAATTTTAGGCCTCAGATTAATAGTAGAAGGAAGAATAAAAAAAAACAAACCAACATATGTGGCGTTTATAGACCTAGAAAAGGCATTCGATAACGTAGACTGGAATAAAATGTTCAGCATTTTAAAAAAATTAGGGTTCAAATACAGAGATAGAAGAACAATTGCTAACATGTACAGGAACCAAACAGCAACAGTAAAAATTGAAGAACATAAGAAAGAAGCCGTAATAAGAAAGGGAGTCCGACAAGGATGTTCCCTATCTCCGTTACTTTTTAATCTTTACATGGAACTAGCAGTTAATGATGTTAAAGAACAATTTAGATTCGGAGTAACAGTACAAAGTGAAAAGATAAAGATGCTACGATTTGCTGATGATATAGTAATTCTAGCCGAGAGTAAAAAGGATTTAGAAGAAACAATGAACGGCATAGATGAAGTCCTACGCATTAATTTAAATGACAGGAAAAGATTTTTGAAAGTATATGTTTGGAGTGTCGCTTTTATATGGAAGTGAAACTTGGACAATCGGAGTATCTGAGAAGAAAAGATTAGAAGCTTTTGAAATGTGGTGCTATAGGAGAATGTTAAAAATCAGATGGGTGGATAAAGTGACAAATGAAGAGGTATTGCGGCAAATAGATGAAGAAAGAAGCATTTGGAGAAATATAATTAAAAGAAGAGGCAGACTTATAGGCCACATACTAAGGCATCCTGGAATAGTCGCTTTAATATTGTAAGGACAGGTAGAAGGAAAAAATTGTGTAGGCAGGCCACGTTTGGAATATGTAAAACAAATTTTTAGGGATGTAGGATCTAGAGGGTATACTGAAATGAAACGACTAGCACTAGATAGGGAATCTTGGAGAGCTGCATCAAACCAGTCAAATGACTGAAGACAAAAAAATATATATATATAAATTATTTATTGATCATCAAATGTGAAACGAATAAAAATATCTTTTTAAATAATTAATTTAATGCTTAATTTTAAAATAGCTTCTGAAAGGGATGACTGTAAAACGATTAATTTTTTGAGAAATTTCATTAAAAATGTATATTTATAATTATTAAAGTTGAAAAAAAATGTGTATATATATATATATATATATATATATATATATATATATTAGGAATTTAATATATATATTATGTATTATATATATATTAGGCATACGTTATCGAATGCCTTTTCTAGGTCTATAAACGCCAAGTATGTTGGTTTGTTTTTCTTTATTCTTCTTTCTACTATTAAACTGAGGCCTAAAATTGCTTCCCTTGTCCCTATACTTTTCCTGAAACCAAATTGGTCTTCTCCTAACACTTCTTCCACTCTCCTCTCAATTTAATTTATAATTACATAATTTTTTTCAAAACTAAATTCTCTATAAATTTTGTCTGATTGTTTTACTTAATTATTGACAATTAACAAAGTTAATTTACGCCAAAAAATAGGTTACTTTCGATTTTAATTTTTTGCAGGACACAATAAATTTTCAGAAAATACTGAAGATACAGTTCTAAGACCCGTTTTTCTATTTTTTATGTAAGATTTCAAATAAAATCATTAATTTTGTTTGATAATTTGCACCTATAGTTTTAGTATAGTATTATTTGTCCTTTAGAACAGAAATGTGGATGAAATATTCTGCTAATCTTAACTGAAGATTGATCCTTTCTAGATCTATTTATACATAAACTTATATCATAATTTTTATGAAAGGAATACGGCTATAAAATATAGAAAAGAATCTTCTTAAAACTCTTTGTATATAAAACAGACAATTTTGTAACAATAATTTTTTAAACTATTAAATAAAATAAAAAAACTAAGTTTTGTAAATACATATATCTATTATACGTATATGAATAACATATAAAATCTTTTATATTTAAAAAAAAGTCGAAACCGTTGATTAATATACATAACTCGTATAAAATTTTACGTAAAATAGATCTATTTTATTTCACACAGCTATTATACTTTCTCATTTAAATGGAAGAGATGTTCTTTAAATTTATAGTGACATATAAATTTATTGGAAAAAAAGTATTCAAAGAGAATTCTTCCGTTCAACTTTTTACCAAGTAAAAAAAAAAAATCTATAACCTAACCTTTAAAGTACAGATAGAAAGAAGAACAATACACACAATCGCGGATAAAAATTTTAAATAATCCTTTAAAACTGTTTCACCTTCTACGAACCTCTTTCAATCTTTCCGAACAAAATAATTTAATTGTAATCTGATTCGTGTATTTTTATGTTAGTTAAATAAAACCTATCAATTCTAAAATTATTATTGAACCCGAGTTTAAAATAATAATAATAATAATAATGAAAAATGAAGATAACGCAATATAGATGTATTAACAATAAGATTTATTTTCATCAACTACTAATTCTAAACACGATTTTATGTAACGACAGAAAACTGGAATACAGATAAAAAACATATTTAATTAAAAATCATATCACTATGAAAAGTTATTTAAATACGGTTCTACTTCTGAATAGTTCAAATTAAAACACGATATTAGTACACAGTTCATTTACTCTACAAAACAAAAGACTTCAGGCAAATTGCGAAAAATTCATAATTATTTTAAAGAATAACAAAGACTTCACCCTCCTAGAGTTATTAGAAAACTTGAGGACTGAAGTGGTTTCCAGTTTTTTCCTTTCCACACTGATCTGAAAATTTATTTTAATATTTAAAGAAACAGAATAAAAATTACGTCTCATATTCACAGATAATGTACTATATATGATAAAATTGTGTCAAATTTGTTTGATTTAGTATATATATATATAAAACTACACATTACACATAGGCATACGTAGCTTTTATTACACATTACACATAGCTTAAACGTGCACTGCGGGTTCACAAACTTAACGATTTTAAAACTGAATAATTTATTGTATATAAATTTATTATTTTTTTAACACCCAATAAAACAATAATTATTATCAATGCACTGAATACATATTAGCGCAACATAATTTAATGTAAAATTACCTGATTGAAATAAGACAGAATTACGAGTATTAAACATTAACCAATATACAAATTTTAAACATCTATATTTCAGCATACATCAACAATATGAAATTTATCAAGGGTACTAAATTCTCCTAAAACAATATATTATTAAAGGAAAAACCAAAAATTTTGCCAAATTCGAACACATATAAAGGAGATTGATATAGAATTTTTAGTAATAGTGTTAAAGGTGAATCCATTTAAACCGCATCTGTATAAAACAATTTAGAAATAAAATTTATTGTATTTTAAATAAAATCATAAACAATTAGTAACATTATTTTAAAAATCATTTATCTATAACTCTGAGTTATTAACGATAATTATTTTCAAATTAAAATCGATAGAAAAATTCATACTAAAAGTTTTACTTATTTTTAAAGAAATTGATAAAATTTCGTATTCTATTTATAAACAGATTGAGAATAGATTCAAATTATTTATATATATATATATATATATATATATACATATATTTATTTATGTATAAAGAAAAGTTACCATATTTTGACATAGTCACACAAGAGCTATTACCTTAAACCCAACATCCACGGCATTTTGTATTTTATATATAACACTTTATAAAGTTCAATAACAAGAAAATTAAAGAATTCACAACACTTTTTTAAAAATCTTTATTTATTTACTCACCGAGGAATACGCTACTTTTTGATCATCATTACTGTTAATAGAAATTATATCTGATTAATGTCTGCCTACTGATGTGTTTTACAGCCATCATAGCTATATAAGTCGGGACAAATAAACCAAAAAATCTGATGTGGACACCGTATGAGTTCCTTGTACGCCTATTAAATTACACATACACATTTTTTTTTTTTTTTAAATGAAACGTACATAAAATTTTATTTCATTAATAACTTATGATTTTTTTATTGCTATTATTGAATTATTATTTATTGTAAATTTTATTTTACAATAGAGATTAATAAATCAATATACTTAAGTAAAAAAAAGTCAGAAATAAAGTCGGATTCAAACCGACGTGCCTTCCCCTTGTAAGATCCAAATATTTCATTAATAAAAATTTTATTTGGTTATAACTCTGGTACCAATGAAAATAAGTACCAATTATAATAAATCGTTGAAAAATTCTCAATGAGGGCTTATTCCTGCAGTTAAGAAAAAATCAAATATAATTGTTTTGGATTTTGGGCTTTCTTAGACACTTTTGGTCCAGTCGATTGCAATAAACAGGGGAGGTGTACAACTAGGTGTTAAAACAGTTCTAAATCCAAAATTTCAACATCATACAGCTAATCATTTTTGAGTTGTGCGAGATACATCCGTACATACGTACGTACAGACGTCACGCCGAAACTAGTCAAAATGGATTGAGGGATGGTCAAAATGGATATTTCCGTTGAAATCAGAAAACCGAAATTTTTCGCGATCACAATACTTCCTTTAGTTCGTACAAGGAAGTAAAAATAAACATATATTTCTCTGTTTAGAAACTATGTATTTTTTTTTGTCTTCAGTCATTTGACTAGTTTGATGCAGCTATCCAAGATTCCCTATCTAGTGCTAGTCGTTTCATTTCGGTATACCCCCTACATCCTACAGCCCTGACAATTTGTTTTACATATTCCAAACGTGGCCTGCCTACACAATTTTTTCCTGCTACCTGTCCTTCCAATATTAAAGCAACTATTCCAGGATGCTTTAGTATGTGGCCCATAAGTCTGTCTCTTCTTTTAGCTATATTTTTCCAAATGCTTCTTTCTTCATCTATTTGCCGTAATCATTTGTCATTTTATCCACCCATCTGATTTAAAAACTATATATAAGTAATATATTTAGTTAACAGGGAAAGTATGATTTAATTATATTTATACATATATAGAGAGAGTACATCTTATGAGATTATATTTAACGATTAAAAAAAAATAAAATAAAATATTTCCTGAGATATTTGTCGTTTGTTCAAGAAATAGAACTTCATAACTTTTCTACAGAAATTAATATAAAAAAACATTTGACTATTGAAAAACCAACATTACATCAAAATTTCTTTATAACGCTATTTACAGAAGAAGAAAAAGACTAAGACTGAGGTGGAGCTGGAGAATTTTAAAGGCCTATGTCATTTTAAAAGTAATAATTTTAGGAACATTATATCAAATTAAATTCAAGACCTTACAGTAATCATCTTTAAAAAAAAAAAGAATCAAAATTGTTCTAAAAGTTGGAACATAAATGGATACATTTACTACACAGAAAATAAAAGATTATAAGCCACTAAGAGCAAAAATTACTAAGCTTTTCTTCTTGTTCGTATCTACTTTAAAAGTGGAATTTATAACGAAATTTAAACGGAATTTTTTCTATATAAATTAAATTTTTCCCGTAATAATAAATAAGAACAATTTTATTTTTCTTTCTTCTAAAATTGTTTCCGTATAATAGAAGCACTTAATTAATATTTTTCATTCTTTTAATAAATAAAGATAAAACGATAAATATTATTATAAGCAGCATAGAATATTTTAAATTATATTCCAGTAGAGTAAAAATGTTCAGCATTTTAAAAAAATTAGGGTTCAAATACAGAGATAGAAGAACAATTGCTAACATGTACAGGAACCGAACAGCAACAGTAACAATTAAAGAACATAAGAAAGAAGCCGTAATAAGAAAGGGAGTCCGACAAGGCTGTTCCCTATCTCCGTTACTTTTTAATCTTTACATGGAACTAGCAGCTAATCATGTTAAAGAACAATTTAGATTCGGAGTAACAGTACAAGGTGAAAAGATAAAGATGCTATGATTTGCTGATGATATAGTAATTCTAGCCGAGAGTTAAAAGGATTTAGAAGAAACAATGAACGGCATAGACGAAGGCCTTCGCAAGAACTATCGCATGAAAATTAACAAGAATAAAACAAAAATAATGAAATGTAGTAGAAATAACAAAGATGGACCACTGAATGTGAAAATAGGAGGAGAAAAGATTGTGGAGGTAGAAGTATTTTTTTTTTGGGAAGTAGAATTACTGAAGATGGACGAAGCAGGAGCGATATAAAATGCCGAATAGCACAAGCGAAACGAGCCTTCAGTAAGAAATATAATTTGTTTACATCAAAAATTAATTTAAATGTCACGAAAAAATTTTTGAAAGTATATGTTTGGAGTGTCGCTTTATATGGAAGTGAAGTTTGGACAACCGGAGTATCTGAGAAGAAAAGATTAGCAGCTTTTGAAATGTGGTACTATAGGAGAATGTTAAAAATCAGATGGGTGGATAAAGTGACAAATGAAGAGGTATGCGGCAAATAGATGAAGAAAGAAGCATTTGGAAAAATATAGTTAAAAGAAGAGAAAGACTTATAGGCCACATACTAAGGCATCCTGGAATAGTCTCTTTAATATTGTAAGGACAGGTAGAAGGAAAAAATTGTGTAGGCAGGCCACGTTTGGAATATGTAAAACAAATTGTTAGGGATGTAGGATGTAGAAGGTATACTGAAATGAAACGACTAGCACTAGATAGGGAATCTTGGAGAGCTCCATCAAACCAGTAAAATGACTGAAGACAAAAAAAAAAATTCAAGTACAATTTATTTCAGGCGAAACGAGTTGTCCAAATAACTATTATAAACGTGAATGGAATTTATAAATTATTTATAAGCTTCAAAGCATAATATTTTAAATCTATATTATCTCACTAATTATTATTTTTAGTGTTTTTAAAATTAATTGATATTATATTTTAACTTTATTTTGATGCCTAAATAATATATAATTTTATTATTTAATATAAGTTAGACAGAAATTAAACATTATATACACAGTTAGCTGCTTTCCATTGTATAGATTTCCCCTTGAAATCTACTTCAAATATTTTAAATTGGTCTTAATTACCGTACTCTTATTGAAATACACAATTCATTAAATTAAAGAAATGAACTTTTTATCGTATTTTAATAAAATAAAATGATATATATCCAAAATTAAGTGATGGGTACAACTTTAATTTTCTCGGTAATTTGTTCTGTACCTTTTTTGTGATCTATATTTCACTACTCAGTATGACCATATAATTCAAACCTAAATAATTCCAGGTAATCAATTTTAGAGTCTTCTGTTAAAATTAATCTATGCATCAATATTATTATTTAAAAACCAATAATAAGTTAAAAATCCATAAAATATCGCAACACACAACCGAAAATAAAAATCATAGCATATAAAACAAATTCACACAAAAAAAAATCAACTAATCCTGGCAGTAAAATCATTTACTTCCGTCCTCCTGGTAAAATATTTTTCAAAACCTTAAAAACAAACAATGATAAAACTTATCGGAACTCCAAATAGTTAAAATTTTATTATCTTATTTCACCCCATATCTCAAATTTTATAATGAAACCACATTAATTTATTACTGAATGTAATATTCTTATTTAGCAAGGCCCGTTGATAATATAATATAAAAATATCTAAATTATAATTCCGCTTACCAAACAATCTAATTAATAATTGTGTTCTAGCGCTTTCGGAAGTTATTTTTCCATCATCAGGAACATCAATATACTTGTATATAAGTATTCACTTCTCATGATTTTTTTTTTATAGTCGCATCAACAATTGTAGTCAGTAGCGACTACAGTAACATTTTCATGTAGTATTATATAAAACAACAAAAATAAACAATAAAGAAACAGGAACAATAAATAATAAACATGGTCAAGTGACAACAATAAATACAAAATAAAAAACATAAATCAGACAAAAACCACTAAACCCACCGAGTTGGTCTAGTAGTGATCGTCTTCCCAAATCAGCGGATTTGGATGTCGAGAGTTCCAGCGTTCAAGTCCTAGTAAAGCCAGTTAGTTTTACACGGATTTGAATACTAGATCGTGGATACCGGTGTTCTTTGGTGGGGTTGGGTTTCAATTGACCACACACGTTAGGAATGGTCGAACTGAGAATGTACAAGACTACACTTCATTTACAATCATACATATCATTCTCTGAAGTATTATCTGAACGGTAGTTACCGGAGGGTAAACAGGAAAAAGAAAGAAAGAAAGACAAAAATCACTAAATCGTATTCTTCATTCCACTGTAGGATAGGAACCGCAACAGACGTTTTATAATTTCGTTCTGGTTTAATACAAATAAAACTTCACATGTTAATTTGATGTAGATTAAAATAATAAAAATAATAAAATTTCAATAAATATAACAATCGATCGTCAAGTTATAAAATAAGTCATACATTTGCACGTCTAGTCGATAAAAGCGTCTCAATTGTTATATATTTATTTTTATTTTAATCTACATCAAATTAATATGTGAAGTGAATACTTCTTATATAAAAGTTTATCAAATGTTCCTGAAGATGGAAAAATAACGTCCGAAAGCGCTGGAACATAATATTTAATTACATTGGTTGGTAAACGGAATTATAATTTATATATTTTTTAATGCAATAAGCAAAATAAAACTCGACAGTTCGTCTAGTCCAACGACTAGCTCCGTAGGTAGTATCATTAATTGCATCGTAACGATTTATGTACACAGATAAATGAACACTTTAACCCACCGGGTTGGTCTAGTGGTGAACGCGACTTCCCAAATCAGCTGCTTCGGAAGTCGAGAGTTCCAGCGTTCAAGTCCTAGTAAATGCAGTTAATTTTATACGGATTTGAGTACTAGATCGTAGATACCGCTGTTCTTTAATTTTTTGTTTTGTTTTTTGTTTTCCGTAAGAGGAGAAAAAAGCTCTGCCAGCCGCCGCCAGGCCCGCTCTGACGGCAAGTACGGGGCTCTCACCCGCTAAAAAACCTCCCCCACTAGTCACGCACGGGACAGACCTAATCCTCATGGTATGTACACAGCCCCTGCGCAACCACCCGGGCGCCGAATTGTCGCCGAATTATTATAGCCAGACCTACATCTCAAGGAGATCATCGGCGAACAACGACTTCGAGGAGCCCCCGCCGCCAACAACTCTAAGGTTGGCCGCCCATAGCCGTCCGACATCGGTCTCTCTGCCTCACTTGAGGCGGATAGCGGACTATCCACCTTTGGTGAGGCGGAGATACCGATTCAACTGCAGTCTTCCAGTCTGCCTGCCCCTCTCCACCACTGCACGGTTTCTAATTACGGCTGATACCGCAGTCTTCACTCTCGTCTAAGCATCTCTGTCACCCAACATCACAGTTATTACATTATCCACCTTTATTGCGCCGTGGCTCATCATAGCTGCCCTCAAGTCTCTCCAACTCGTGCATGAAAACACGTTTTTTGGTGGTTGGGTTTCAATTAACCACACATCTCAAGAATGGTCGAACTGAGACTGTACAAGACTACGCTTCATTTACACTCACACATATCATCCTCATTCATCCTCTGAAGAAATACCTGAACGGTAATTATCCCAGAGGCTAAACAGAAAAAGAAAGAAAGATAAATGATCTCTCAAACCCAAATAATAATATATCAATCTCAATTATAATTTTATTTGTATTTGACTCTAAATCTAGTATTGTAATAAAAGATCTGCAATAACCGATAATTAGCTATAATTTTAACATTTAAGATCGTGTTTTCCTAGCTATAACAAACAACAAATCTTTTTCGTTTTATAAATAAACAAGAAAAAATGAGTTAATTTATTGCTACTTAGTTTTTTTTTTTTTTTGTCTTCAGTCATTTGACTGGTTTGATGCAGCTCTCCAAGATTCCCTATCTAGTGCTAGTCGTTTCATTTCAGTATACCCTCTACATCCTACATCCCTAACAATTTGTTTTACATATTCCAAACGTGGCCTGCCTACACAATTTTTCCCTTCTACCTGTCCTTCCAAAATTAAAGCGACTATTCCAGGATGCCTTAGTATGTGGCCTATAAGTCTGTCTCTTCTTTTAACTATATTTTTCCAAATGCTTCTTTCTTCATCTATTTGCCGCAATACCTCCTCATTTGTCACTTTATCCACCCATCTGATTTTTAACATTCTCCTATAGCACCACATTTCAAAAGCTTCTAACCTTTTCTTCTCAGATACTCCGATCGTCCAAGTTTCACTTCCATATAAAGCGACACTCCAAACATACACTTTCAAAAATCTTTTCCTGACATTTAAATTAATTTTTGATGTAAACAACTTATATTTCTTACTGAAGGCTCGTTTAGCTTGTGCTATTCGGCATTTTATATCGCTCCTGCTTCGTCCATCTTTAGTAATTCTACTTCCCAAATAACAAAATTCTTCTACCTCCATAATCTTTTCTCCTCCTCTTTTCACATTCAGCAGTTTATCTTTGTTATTTCTACTACATTTCATTACTTTTGTTTTGTTCTTGTTTATTTTCATGCGATAGTTCTTGCGTAGGACTTCATCTATGCCGTTCATTGTTTCTTCTAAATCCTTTTTATTCTCGGCTAGAATTACTATATCATCAGCAAATCGTAGCATCTTTATCTTTTCACCTTGTACTGTTACTCCGAATCTAAATTGTTCTTTAACATCATTAACTGCTAGTTCCATGTAAAGATTAAAAAGTAACGGAGATAGAGAACATCCTTGTCGGACTCCCTTTCTTATTATGGCTTCTTTCTTATGTTCTTCAATTGCTACTGTTGCTGTTTGGTTCCTGTACATGTTAGCAATTGTTCTTCTATCTCTGTATTTGAACCCTAAGTTTTTTAAAATGCTGAACATTTTATTCCAGTCTACGTTATCGAATGCCTTTTCTAGGTCTATAAACGCCAAGTATGTTGGTTTGTTAACTCATGTTGCTACTTAGTTAACTCATTTAAATTTAGTTAATCAGAACGAGATAAATGATCCTCTTCTGAAAAAAAATCATTTTATCCTCTACAAACCTAGCAACCGTATGTCATGAGGCTTTTGTAAATCTATTCGACACGGTGTCTTTTAAAGTGCATTACATCTATTGGTTGCATTAATATAAATATGCCATTTAGTTTCAAACATTAATTTTAAATGAAATCAAAACGAAAACCCGTTGTAGCGTTATTGACATAGAGAGATCGTAAGAGTGGTCGGTAGGAATTAATATTATGACAAATACATGAAGATTAAAAGTAAAAATTTGGTTCAATTTTTCATGAAAACTTTAACGAAACTATTTATTCAAGACAGCAATAAAAACTTAACGATAATTAATTGAACGCTAACACTTTTTATAAGTTTTCTAGAATAAACCTGAATGAATTATGAACGTAAAAGTATAATGTTAAATTATTTACATTCATTATTTCAGAGGTTGTTCAAGAATTATGTTACAAAAAAAATGTTAGCGTTAAATTACATATCGTTAAGTTTTATTAATATTTTTTGAATAAATAATTTTATGAAATATTTACCCAAATTTATATTTTTAAATACTCAAAAATATGATAAATTTATGGCTTTTCTTCATTAAAAATGCTTTTATAAAAAGGAAAACATATCTGGCGTGTTGATAGGTAAACAGGTAACAAGATAACATTATTTTATATAAACTTTTAAAATTACAAGGGGTATTTATATCTTCTCTAAAGTTTTTTTGATATTTAAATTTAATATAAAGTGTATATTATCTAATAAATAAACCAATCCATTGAAATATTTATATATGGACTATAAATAAATTGATATATATATTACTTTTATATTTACGCATAATAAGATTATACTACTAAAATTCGATAAACTGGTAATAATTAATCGATGATTAATTACAAAAACCTGGAAATATTTGTAAGGATCCAATTCAACAAAATAAAAACTTAAAAATCTAAAAATGAATTAAACCAGTTAGAAAGTAATAAAAATATATATTTTTTAAAAAAAATCACAGCGAACATTTTTTTATAAAAGAGATATAAAGATACAGAGAAAAATAAAGAGCAAACGATTGTTAAATAAATAAAAAAATTTCAAAATCCGGTAAAATAAAATGAGGTAACAAAAAGACGTACAAAATATAATACCAGAGGAGATGAATACATATTGTATGGTTGTTCACAAAAGGGAATTACGTACTAGATATTCATAATACCGTCCCTCTCATCATATCCTTATGAACCCCTCAAAAAAACAAACCACCGTTCTCTCACACTGCTTCAACTGAAAGTATTTTAAAGATAAACCATATTTTCCATGAATAAGTACATTCAGTTTATTTTAGCTATTTAAAATAAGGGAATAAAAAAAAACATCAAAAGAACAATTTAGCTTTGAAGTACGAAACACTTGTTATTAGCTCCTATTATAAAATTAGTTTGATCACTTTAATTTCCAATATTACATTTTTTTAAACAAATAAACATGAAATACCATTTACTTATCACAATAGCAGACATCCCCTTGTCCCCTTGATAATTGAAGTTTGTAAGAAGGGATTAACTTCGATTCTAAACATCCATAAAATATTTATTAAAAATAAATTGAACCGAAATAAAAAGCAGATTACGTTAGCAACAAGCGCACAAGTTATTTCTATAACTTCCAACAAATATAGACACTAGAAATTGTATAATTATATAATTTAAATACTTATCTGGAATAACGAAACAAAAAAGTACAAATATTGTGTTTTTTCTTACAATAAAATCAGTACCCCTAAAAGTTAAATCAATTTAGATTTTAAATTGTATAAATTTCATATAATTCTATATATTTCATTACTACTTAGAAGTATAACAAAATGTTTCATATTCAAAAATTTTATATAGTATAAAAAAAACAGGGTAACAGCTTATGGGTAATTAGCATGGCGGAGTGGTAGCGTGTCAGCCTTTCCTCGGTAGGTTCGAATCCCTGTCAAGCATTGCATTTTTTTTTTACATTACAAAATGTCTACTTCGTATTCGTATGTACAAGCTTATATGGTGAATTTTTTTTAAGTCGATGTGATTGAGTTACATAACAAAATATTGTGTTTTTTGTTAATATAACAAGATTTCCTTTCACGACTGGTTCATATGACTACAGTTCTCGTAGGAAAATTTAAACTAAAATATCAGCAACAAAAAATTGCAAGCTGCTTATATTTTTGCATTCAGGCCGTTTTTTTTTTTAGATTAATATAAATTAAGAAAATATAAAATGATTTTCTTCAGTTTTTTTATAGTTTCAAAATTTATTTTCAACTTGTTAAATATGTATTCACCGCGAGTTAATTGAATCACACTCGCAAACACATGATAAGGAATTCCCAGAAAAACTTCTCAAAAATTACAAACTAGAATTACAAAGAACTTTTGTAGCAAGCAACACATACACCAACTAATTATGAACATTTATTACCTGACAGTAGAGAAAAATAACAGAAGTCATAAATAATTATAAAAACAGTGACACAATGAGAAGAAAAAGAAAAGAATATGCAATAAAATTGAAATTACAAATCGAAGAAGGCTACACAGTACTCACAACGAAGAGGTCTTCGGAAGAAGAAGAGGGAGAAGAAGAAGATGATGAAGAAGAAGGAAGACCCACTACTCATCTCAACATCGCGGACTGGAGTCCGGAACAGAGCCCAGCAGAGATGCGTCCTGAAGGGCAGCCATACCAGAAGCGGATGAAGAGCTTCTACACAACCTCTCCTTTTCAAAACTTACAAGTAAGATAAAATAACCCAGCAATTGCGACTCCTCCGGAAAAGGGGACGCATTGCTCCCTCCTTATAGCTAGTGCCCCGTTGTGGCGTATTCGTGCTAGCCTATTAAGCGTTAGCACCGAAAGGACTTCAGTGGACGGTCTGAAGGGGAATTACGTCGGGAGGACAGGCTTTATAAGCCTAGCCTTCCGCGGTCGGCCCATGAAATGGGTTCGATAACGCTGGTTCAACAACGGATTGGAATGCAATTAAATCCGTCTTAAATTCACTAAAATAATAATACACAAAACTTGAAAAATTAGATCCGAGATATAAAATAACCCTTTTAAAAACCAAGCCCGATTAGAATCATCCAGCAGCAAGGGACTCTGTCCAGGTTCTGCGATAAAGTAGGGAGTAATAAACTCCCGCCAACTTTGCATTCCATTCCATTCCAGTACTCACACCTGAAGTTACACTTAAGACACTATGGAGTCACTAAGCTCCAGAACTTGTAGCCGTTTTAATCTTCTAACGTTATCGCCGTTTTCTAGGAGGTTCCAAGCTAAGTGATTTACGTGACTGACATTTACGTGTCGCAGTTCTTATTTTGAACAGAAACGTTTTACCTATTTCCCCTCGGACGTATCGTAAACATAAATATTCATGTATTTCACTGTTTTTTGTAACTCAAGGTGTCTCTATTATACACCTAGCTAGTTTATTATGTATCCGCTTTAAGATCTCGAAATTGGAATTGCTCGCTGACCCCAAACTTGGATCCTATAGATCCAGATCGGTTGTACAATTAAGTAAACCAGCAGCTTATTAGATAACTGAGAACGTCTGTAAAATTAATTATTACAAAATAATATCAATTTATATTCAGAACTGGTTGATAAAGATGGAGTTTTAAAAAAGGCAAAAAAATACGGGGAGTCTGTTTTCGTTGAAAAAAGATTTTTTTTTAATATTTATATGTAATTTTAGAAATATTTATAAATTTAGGGAAACAGTAGGCATTAAATTATATGATGGGACAGAATAGACAAAGGAAAAATTGCTTTTTATAAAACTTTTACGGTTGGTATTAAACGTATGTTAAAAAGTACGGTTGGTATTAAACGTTTCGTTAAAAGTGGGATGCTGGAGTGCCACTACATCGGTAACTTTATGTGAATAAAAGTCTACATGATAGTAAACAAAAATGTGAGTGTGGAAAGAACAAGTAAATAAAATCAACATTACATTTTTATAACAAGCTCCATTTCCATCTTTCTACATTTTTTATCTTCTATACTAAAACAAATTTATTAAATTTAACGACTTTTTTTGTTGGGTTGCAATAATACTTAATCACATTCGTAGTACTACTACTTCTATTCCATATAAATAGAATAAGTAATATTATAAAACATAAAGTTTTTAAAGGTCTATGCAAGTGATAAGTAAAATTATAATGGTGTACTATATGAATGATAATTCAACAAAATTTATAGCCTATTACATTCGCTCACAAAAGATAAGATTAAAAAATCTATGATTTATATATTTATAAACTGTATAAACCTCTTGAGCTGGTTCATTATCAGATAAATGGTCAACGTATTTACTATGCTTTAATGAGGAGCCCCGGAGACTCCCTTCTAATTAATTGCGTGCTAATTAAAACTTGTTACGTCAATATTTTATTTCTACCTATTGTATATTAATACTATGGATACCACGATTCGACTCCAGGAAAATTTCGACATATTTTTGCGTTTCACAACCCCCAGACTCTAAAACCACCGTCAGCTCAAAAGTTTATAAATATATATATATATATATATATTTCTCTTTCTTGTTAACTGCCGTTTTTTGCGCCAATCACTTTCAAATTGTTCCTTAAAAATTATTCGACCAAAAATCTCGGTCGAGTTCGATAACGGCTAAAATCGGAGCATGGGGGTTGAAATGGGAGGGCTTTTTCGAAAAAACAAAATGTCGCTATAATTTTCTTATTGAATAAAATATCTAATTCGTTTAAAATGCCTACTATCTTCGGACAAGGGCCTAAAACTTATTTAAGTAAAGTCTTTTGACATCACTAACCCTTGGCCAGGGAGTGGAAAAAATTGGGTTTTGAAGACAAAATATCATACCTCCCTTAATAGTCAGAGTATCGAATCGGTTTAAAGTGGTCGTTAGTCCTCTAAATATTACCTAAAACCTTTGTCTGTAAAAACGTTTGATAT
Source organism: Lycorma delicatula (assembly GCF_047948215.1). Classification (NCBI taxonomy): domain Eukaryota; kingdom Metazoa; phylum Arthropoda; class Insecta; order Hemiptera; family Fulgoridae; genus Lycorma; species Lycorma delicatula. The sequence continues at coordinate 36,788,857 of NC_134462.1, forward strand.
GACTAACGCTTAAGGCAAGGGATGACCAAAATATTGCTGGAATTGTAAGAAGATAGATTTGTATGCTAAAGATGTGAAACTATTTTCGCATGCAACCATTGTCGAATTGAGTAAATTTAAAGTTTTCTTAACTTTAAGATGAAAATTTGTTTTATCCCCAACTGGTGAAATCTACCTCCGCCTTTCGGGGTGCCGAAAGCGATTTTTTTATGTTTTTTCATTAGACTTTTTGATCTTTTGTATGCGTGTGATCCCAATTAATACGAATGTGTTTCTTTACAAGGGTTTTACTGCATATACATAGTCTATTTATAAATATCTTTATTTACATTTATTACTTTTTATTGAGGATGTTCGTTGGAAAACCTCATCACTGCTTTTTGTTAAAAAGCAAATTACTTTTTTTTGGAGACGGTTTTCTGAGTTAAAAATTTACTTGTGGCTTCTTACTCGGAACCGATTGAGTATAGGTATATCTTCGATACACCTATACTCAGGCTGTTGCGAAAATTAACTAAGTTTTTTTTATTCTTTTATTCAGTTATGAATAAACGTATCATTAGTTTCAGGATTATTTGAAAAAAGTCTTCATTACAATGGACTCTTTGATTAAATACATATTTTTTATTGTAATTTAAATTGATTTAATGAGAATTAGATTTTTTGAATTCGTGGTGTTACTGCGTCGTCTTGTTTCGTCAAAGAAACTCACTAAACCGAAATTTAAGAATCTTTATTTATCTAATGCTTTACTAGAATTAAATAAAACTTACTTCTTACATACAGAGTGTTAAACAAGCCATAACAATTATTTCCTTTTTTACTTCCTTGTACGAAGTAAAGGAAGTATTGTAATCGCGAAAAATTTGAAATTTGAAATCTGAAAACCCTTTTCAGATTTCAACGGAAATATCCATTTTGACCATTCCTGAATCAATTTTAACTATTTTCGGCGTGACGTCTGTACGTAGGTACGTATGTATCTTGAATGCCTTAAAAACGATTAGCCGTAGAATGTAGAAATTTTGGATTTAGGACTGTTGTAACATATAACTGTGCACTTCCCCTTTTGATTGCAATCGACAGAGCCAAATATGTCCAAAAAAAGCCCAAAATCCAAAACAAAAGTGTTTTGGACTTCTTCTTAACTGTAGCAATAAGCTCTCATTCAGAGCTTTTAAATTATTATCATAAATGGTACTTATTTTCATTGATTCCAGAGTTATAGCCAAATCAAATTTTTATTAATGAAATATTTGAATCTTATAAGAGAAAGACACTTCGATTCGAATCAGATTTCATGTCCTTTTTTTTAAATTTTTTCTGTAATTTAAATGTATTGATATATTAACAATTATTAATCTTTCATTGCAAAAAAAGTTTACAATAAATAACAATTCAATAATAACAATAAACAAATATATATCAGAAGTTATTAGTGAAGTAAGATTTTATGTACTTTTCATTTTAAAAAGTTTGTAAATGTAATTTAGTAGTTGTACAAGGAAGTTATCTGGTGTCCACTTCAGAGTTTTTGTATTAAAAATAACGTATTGTTTTGTAAGTAAATACCTTTCTAAAATAGGTTATTTTTTCATACAGTTTATTGGTTTTTATTAAATTTTTAATATGTTATAATTATATCACATTGAACACATGTGCAGACTGTTTAACAAACATGTATAATTTACCCTTTTTTCTAAAATTTAGGAGCTACAATCTTTCATTGCAAAGTTACTACGAGGCCTAAGAGCCTGAGTAGCGTATCCAACTAAATTGGGAAAATATGAATTTCACACATTTTTTTCGCTCTCTGTGAACTCTGCTATTGATCCAATTCTCCGAATCAGTAATTCATATTTTTACTATGGTATATAACATATGGTATTTATGTTTATCTTTTATATATACTTTTATATATATCTATTGTATTTATATTATATTTCTAATATTTATACTCTTTATACAGTTTGCAATCTTTATACAAGATTATGGAGGTAGAAGAATTTTGTTATTTGGGAAGTAAAATTACCAAAGATGGACGAAGCAGGAGCGATATAAAATGCCGAATAGCACAAGCTAAACGAGCCTTCAGTAAGAAATATAATTTGTTTACATCAAAAATTAATTTAAATGTCAGGAAAAGATTTTTGAAAGTGTATGTTTGGAGTGTCGCTTTATATGGAAGTGAAACTTGGACAATCGGAGTATCTGAGAAGAAAAGATTAGAAGCTTTTGAAATGTGGTGCTATAGGAGAATGTTAAAAATCAGATGGGTGGATAAAGTGACAAATGAAGAGGTATGCGGCAAATAGATGAAGAAAGAAGCATTTGGAAAAATATAGTTAAAAGAAGAGACAGACTTATAGGCCACATACTAAGGCATCCTGGAATAGTCGCTTTAATATTGGAAGGACAGGTAGAAGGGAAAAATTGTGTAGGCAGGCCACGTTTGGAGTATGTAAAACAAATTGTTGGGGATGTAGGATGTAGAGGGTATACTGAAATGAAACGACTAGCACTAGATAGGGAATCTTGGAGAGCTGCATCAAACCAGTCAAATGACTGAAGACAAAAAAAAAATACAGTTTGCATTCTGTATTGACATAAAAAAATCACCCTTCCAAAGGAAAAATTCTAATCTTCGAAAATGTATATATTTCTCATTTTCATTATTTTGTTGGTAACGAACTAACGAACGAATAAGTACTCAAATAACAAATAACTTTATTTTAACATACGACTTAATTATTTTAAAAAATTATTTATAATTTATTAAATCAAATTGTGAAAAAACATACGGTTTAATTAATTTTATTATTAAATTAAACCATCTAAATTTGTTATTCAATATTGCAATATCCAGCCGTTTCAGAATAAGTTACTCAGGAGCTTAACGGAGGCCCCTTAGTTTGTGAAGAGCGACGAAATCAATGAGTTCGTGAGGAAATTAATAGCTCAGTTCGAAATACATATTTAGGCAAAATGTCCATGTAAACCATCTGGCTGTGTAGTTATTAGACAATAGCGAGGATATTAGACGACTGAAACGACTTCATGTATGGATTTGTGAAATGCTACGCGTTGACTGATGTGCAAATTCTCCTCGCATATATTATTTCATTGCTTCGTTTATTAAAGAAATTTGATTATGTTATGTTTTTTCATTTGTTTTATTGTTTCAATTCTTATACTACTTTCTGTTATGTCATTCACTGTTTTATTGTTATACTTACTCTTTGCATGTTACTTTTCATGCGTGTAACGCATACTATTACTACATTATTATGTAATATTATGCGGCATTATTATATGTGTTAATTTTTTTTTTTAGAATGGTTTCAGTGGATCCCTCTTTCTGATGTTACTATTTTCTGATCCAATTACTACTTATGGTTTACGTGAAACTTTACTGATTGTAAATAAAGCATTTCAGCAAAAAATAGAGTATTATTAAAATTAAAATAAATTCAATTTTTTTTGACAATTTATTTTTTTATTTTTTATCTGATTTGATGAACACTCTGCATTAAATTTTATTTAATCCTATTATAAGATCAGGTAAATAGTTTTTTTAAATTTTGGTGGAAGGAGTTTCTATAATGAAAAAAAAAAACAAAACACCACCAATGACAAAATAACACCATTAATTCAAGAACTTCAAATCTCTACATGTCTGTAATAATAACAAAATAAAACTATTATAATCAAAAATATAATAGTTATGAGGACTATTTAAAATTACGAAAATAGTGATAATCCTTGCACTTAAAAAAGTAAAATTTTATAAATTTTTTAATTTTGTTTGTCTAATTGCTTATTATTATTATTATTATTATTATTATTATTATTATTATTATTATTATTATTATTATTATTATTATTATTATTATTATTATTATTATTATTATTATTATTATTATTATTATTATTATTATTATTATTATGATTATTATTCATTTATTTACTTTCATATTTTTATTATCAATCGAAATGGCCACCTATATTTAGATTTTAAGTATAAAAGCATTTTTATAAATTATTTTATATCGTAAACTTATCTATCCGTTAAATATACATTTTTACTTAAACAACTAAAAGTTCCTGCAAATATTTTGCAAGTACTGAATGGAAACACTGAATACTAAGTATTAATTTACAACCTTGAAAGTTTTTCTGAATGGTTGGCAGGAGGCAATCCAATCCAGTCCAATAAAAACTTTTGGTAATTTGGTGGTTCTTTTTCTTTTCGTATCAATATTATATCTCAAATATTGACATAACAAGAAAAAAGTAAAAAAAAAACATTGTGTATGATATACACTTTAACCATTTTACTCCAAATATCGGTTGGTTGGCTAAGCTAATCTTATACTATGGATATATTACAAAAAATAAATTAAATCAAATTATATTATTAGGTGTTATTAAATTGTTATTCGGTATTGCAAATCACGGATAGAAATTTATATCGAAATAAAATTTTATTTGGATAATTAATTTACCACACAGGATCGAGACTTGTGCTTAGGAATAAAAAATACAAATTTTATACCAATAAAAAGTGTTATTCTTACCGAAATTAGAACCCGGTACTTCGGTAAATTCGTAACCCGGTATTTCTTGTAATCCACAATTTTCCCTTAAACATTTTGTTTTCACAGTTATACCAGATTGAAATAAAAAATTAGGAAAAGAAATTGAAGTTTACTTCCCCTGGCTCATGAATCTGAACTCCATTTGGTTGTTTAATTTGATTTCAAGCGATATCTCAATTACGAATATTAATTTCATAAAATTCAGTTTAAATCACTTTTCAATAATAAATCTCACTACTATATAAAGAGGTAACGTCTTTTTTGTTTGTTCTTGATAACCGCAAAAATATTGGACCAATCATTACGAAATTTATTTGAAGTTTTCTATGGCCCTCAGAGTTTTTACCATAATTCAAACCTTACTAATCTCACTACTATATAAATCATAAATAAAAGAAACTTATAAATAAATAAATCACCTAGAACTTCTTTTACTAAATTTAATGTCATTGTCTATGGCAATAACTTCTTCCTCAGAAAGTTATTAAGTGATCTACTAAATTGAATGTCATTATCTATTAAAGATAATTTTGTATTGTTATCGTAATATACGTAAAAACAAAATAATAAAATTAAAAGGAATGAGATCTATTTACATAATTATCAAAGTTTTGATGGTTTGAAGAATTCTGAATTACGATATCAATATCAACTTCTTCAGAAAGTTACTATGTATTTTACTAAATGTAATGTCATTGTCTAATCTGGAGGGGACCCGCAAGAATACATGATAACGCCAGCAAAGTAGCACTCTATAGATTTTTATATTCTGAATTAGGAAGTTCCATCGTGATAAAGCATACACATAATTGGGATAGATTTGACTTTCAATTTGGTAATAATATTTTCATCAGCCTAGGTTGACATGTCATAAATAGGAAGAAACATTTAAAGGGCTACTAGAATTTATGATCATTAAAAACGTAAATCTACGCCGGAGCGTTCTCAAAAACTTAAAGTACAACATATAGCTCGGCTCAAAATCTACTTCAACCTTCGAAAAAAATGTTAGGTCCCAAATCAGCTTTTTATTATTATCAGACTGAAATTAATTATCTGAATTTCAAAGATTTTCAAATAAATAATAACACGATTAAAATATGTAAACCACTGCAATGGAATGAATTTAAATAATGGAATGATGAATCTGCTGGACCTGACTATGGTGGGAGCGAAGTAGTTCTTGAACCACTGTAATATCCACTATTAGCCGGCCTCCGTGGTGCGAGTTGTAGCTTCTCGGCCTTTCATCCGGAGGTCCCGGTTTCGAATTCCGGTCGGACATGGCATTTTCAGATATGTTACAAATCATTCATCTCATCCTCTGAAGCAATACATAACGGTGGTACCGAAGGTTAAACGAAATATAAAAAAAAAACATTAAAAATTTGATTTTGGAAAGACATTTTTTATCTTATCATTCTATTTTATTCGTTAAGTTGTGTAATAGCAATAATTCTTGAGAACAGCCCACACATAATTAGGAAAAAAAAATTCCAGTTTTTGATGATCTATATGCATGTTATGCGGGTGAAGTCGTGACGGGGAATGCTGGTTTTCTACAATTTTCATTTATATAAATTCTATAAAAACGTTTTATTTTTGTCAAATTTTGCCGATCTCCGTGGTAGAGTCGTAGTGTCTCGGCCTTTCATCCGGAGATCCCGGATTTGAATCCTAATCAGGCACGGAATTTTTCATAGCTGAAAATTTCTATATACATATTTCCAAGTACAAGCTTTTTTCTCAGCTTCTGTGTTGAATTAATTCATCGGGAAAAAAATGAGAAAAGATTCACCCGTTTTCATAGTTATTCGAGTGCCTGAAACTTTGAAACATCTGTCAAGAAATTCTTCCATTTTTAATTTAAATTACTAAAAAAATTTACAAAATCTTATCTTAATTGTATCGTTCTATAACTTCTCGTAACAAAAATTAAATGAAGAAAAGAAATTTCAACCAACATACTAATTCTATCGACTTAATAGGTCTGTTCCCTGATCAGAATAAACTCTTACAACTTTTAAATTACGAAAAATAAGTAGTAAAATATCTATTGTTGACTGAAATTTATAACAGGTTAAGTAAGGTTAATATTTTATAAAATTTTTAATCTGTTTTACATTTTTTATGCAATAGTGGTTTCTATAAATTTTGTTAAATAAATTTGTCCTCCTTTCAAATGGGTTAAAATATTACTGCAAACATAAGTAGAGCGAATCGGAATTTTTATGTACTAAATTTTTCTTCAGATTTACTGAAATAGTATCGAAATATATATATATATATATTTTTTTTTTTAATTGTTACTCTCTAAACATTTTTCTAGCAATTTTTTTTCTTTCGTATATGACAGAATAAAATTGAAAAGATTAGATCTAACTTGATGACTACTGGCTAATTAATATTAACTCGTATAACGTAAAGCTAAAGAATGATAATTTTTCAAAAACTTATTGGTCGGCTATATAATACAATAACCAAAATTTAATATCTAGAAAGAAAAATATTTTGTTATTACATAATCTTATGTGTAGGTTGAATAACCTACACTATTACCGTATGTCTAATCTATTATTTATTATTTACATACAAAAATAACTTTTTATGTAGATTTGAAGATAGAAAAAAATATAAAGAAAATAGAATCTTAAATAAAAAACCTTTTTCTTTTTCCAACAGGAAAAAGAACAGTAATTCCCGGAGGCTATGTTTAGCCTCCGGGAATTACCGTTCAGGTATTACTTCAGAGGATGAATGACGATGATATGTGTAAGTGTAAATGAAGTGTAGTCTTGTACAGTCTCAGTTCGACCATTCCTGAGATGTGTAGTTAATTGAAACCCAACCACCGAAGAACACCCGTATCCACGATCTAGTATTCAAATTCGTATAAAAGTAACTGTCTTTACTAGGACTTAAACACTGGAATTCTCGACTTCCAAATCAGCTGATATGGGAAGACGCGTTCACCACTAAACCAACCCGGTGGGTTAAAATGAAATACCTAGTTTCTCAATTCCGAAAGGGGATTGACCAGTTGAACATATACCACGTCCTACTTATAAAACATACGTTCTTACGAGCCTTTTGTCAGTTGATATTATGTTAGCCTATCTCACTTTCTGTAAATTTAAGAGATAAATGTTACGTTTTATCAAATGAATCAGAATTTAGTATTCATGAAATAACTTTCTACGCTTTGAAAAAACTTTTACTTCTTATACAATTTATAGTTTGGTAGAAAAATTTAAAATATTTAAATTAAAACATTTCTGTAGATTCTTTTGATTTCTCTGAATTTCCTTTGCAAAGTAATATATTTTCATGCATAAATTACAGGTTAATAAAAGATTTTGAAATATAATTTAATATTATCTCGATTCCATACGATTTTGGCTGATTAACATAATTTCAAATGTCGTTTTAATTATTAACAGTACTTACTTAAAATTGAATTGTTCAATACTTTTATTAATTTAGAAATGATGAAATTTCGAAATTTAATAAAATAAAAGTCACGTATTTTACGTTTATTGAGAATTTAATTCTTAATGAACGCACAGATAATCATACAGTAGAGATTTTGTATATCATTTAATTATTTTTCAATCTTTATCAGCATTAATTAAGAAGATTTTTAACAATTTTTTTTCTTAATTATTAGATTTTATAATTTTCCCACGGCAATGGAATGTATAGAATTAATTTAGAATAAAAATGAAAAAGTTAACAAGCGAAAAGTCAAGATAATTTATTTCTTGATTTCAAAAAAGACTGATTAGTTAGTATTATCACATATTAAGTCACATTTATAAATAAGTTTTTATAATTTAATTTGTGAGCTAATTTAATTAAAGATAATTTAATTTCATACGGAAGACCTGGCTTCGAATCCCGGTCAGGCATGGCATTTTCACACGCCACAAAAGTTACCATTTCATCTCATTACCTGAAGAAATACCTAACGGTGGTCTCGGAAGCTAAAAAAATAAAATAATGAAAAAGTTTCTGAGTTAAATTTTATCTTACAGTATCACATTCTGTAAACTTCATTTCTGAAAAAAGTTTATTTGTGAATAATTTAACGAACAACGATCTTGGTAAGATTACTGCGTCCTTGAAATTTCGTATATTTGAAAACTTTTTTCCAGATTTATTATAAATTATTGAAGAGTTTTTTAAAATATATATATATATATATATATATATAATTTGATGTATTCTATAACTTCTTGAATCAAAATACTCGTAATATTTTATTGTAAATAAAGAGTATTTACTAAAAAATTTCTTGTTCAGTAATTTGTTTTTGAATTAAGTTTCATTTTAATATATTAAACTTTAATACGCATTTGTTTTAAGCATACAGACTAGGTACTATGCATTTGTATAGTCGCAACGTATTTATTCTTAAAATAAATAAATAAACTTTGATAATTAATTTTAATTAATTTAATTATCAAATTAATTTTAATTAAACTTTTTTATAAAATTTACTGAAAACACTTTCTAAACGTTATCTGTTTCTTGTGAGGTGTAATGTTTTTCCACGTCACCGTGGCGGAGTGGTAGCGTCTCGGCCTTTTATCTGGAGGTCCCGAGTTCGAATCCCGGTCACACATGGCATTTTTTTAATGCTACGAAATTCCTTATCATCCATTAGTATCAGAAGTGGGCATAAGCCTATAAATACTGTAATGTATAAACTGGCATTTTCCTTCGAGGCTTCGCTTGCAAAATACATAATTAGAATTTGAACGTGAATACAAAAATAAATTTCTTAAAACCTAGTTTTAACTATTCAAAAGTAAGTTGATGATAAAAATATTTGTAATTTTAGATTTTATGTAGTTGATACTGTAAGTGTAATGGCAATGTATGTGACGAAAACAAAAATTATTCTTCTTTTTGTCGGCAGATCTTCAGAAATTTTCTTTTTACGCAGACACCCTGGGTTTTCCAATTGCTTTTTCCAGGCGATGAATTGCCTTGGTGGTCGTTTACCGTGCTTTGTTTTGAAACGTCCTTGCAATAACGAATTTTGTTTTGGCTAATTCGAGTACATAAAATGCTTTCTTTACAGAATTAGTGACCATCTTGCTAGATTGACTGTGGTGTATAAAAAATAAATACTAATGTCAACAACAGTTGTATCAACTTAAAATTATTCCCTGTTAAACCATATTAGGTTCTATCTTTAAACATGGAAGTTAAATCTTTTTCAAACCATCAAAAATTTATCTTTCCTTTGATCACTGTCTTTTTCTTACAGAGTGAGTAAAAATTGATTTCTTGTCTGTCTTGAGATGTTAATGCTTTGTCTTACGTGGAAAGACAAATAAGATTAAAGTATAAAAACAAAAGAGCAACTATTTATTTAAACATTATCGAAAACATAATTTATTTTGATAGTAAATTTTCCGTATTAGGCGTTTTACCTCATGAGAATAAATGAGTTTAAATAAATAATGGTTTAAATTAATAGTAATATAACAGAAATTAATAATAAAGAGTTCACAAAAATAAAGAATACTGTGATTAAAAAATTTATAAAGAACAGAAAGAAACTCAAGTATTGCATTAAACCATTCAAATTACCGATGGCAAAAAAAGGATTAAGAAAGACAAAGTGATGTAAAATTTCCTCTTCCTTAGCTGCTACATGAATAAAAGCAATAAAATCTTAAATCAAGCCGCTCTTAATGCAACATTCAATTGTAACAGAATTATTTTTTCTTTTATCAAGCAAATATAAAAAGCTTTTAGTAAAGATCAGTTACTGAGCCACTTTATGAGCGTTGGCTGAGGAAAAAATACTACCATCTTAAAACCATTATTTTTTTTTTTATTCCACTACATATACAGTATTTTTAAAATATTGAACTATTGTTTCTATTACTATTAACAAAATACTGAATCACGTTCCAGCATTACTAAAGAAAAATAATACGAGAGGGAAAATCACATATGGAAGCAATCGAATGTAGTTTATCTCTCTTTTTTTTTTCTTCTGTATGATTTTTTTTTAATTTATCAGGCTATCATATATTTTTTATTGTCTATTTTACTGTACAGTTTACAGTACGTAAAGTTCACACGCATATTTTCCTTTATATTTTCGTAAATATTTTTATTTAATCATTTCCTGTAATAGGTATTTTTTAAATATAAATTTATTAAATAAAAACATAAAATATATTTTACTATTTTTTTTTTTTTTTGCTAAAGTATTTTAAATACCTGAACTAAACTTTTCATTCAATTGGTAGTTACAAAAAACGAGAAACAGCATTTATTATAAACACTGTATGATCTGAATTCAATCTACACAAAGAACGGAAAGTAGTGTGACTATGTAAAAAAAATATAATAAAAAAAAAATATATATATATACATATATATTACTGAATTAAATTCTCTACAAGTTTTGTTTTAAAAGTTTTATGTATTTATTAACCATTTAACAATGTTATTGTACGTCAAACGTAAAAAACAGGGTTAATTACTCCTGTTAATTGGTTTTCACCCCAAATTTTTCAAAACCTGCTGCAGATATGGTTCTAGGATCTACTTTATTCAATTTTTCAGGTCAAAAACTATAAGAATTCACTAATTCTACCCCTTAATTAGCGTCCTAAATATTTCAACAGGGTAGCTGAAATCCGAGATAAGAGAAATATTTCACTAGCCGTAACTCGCAAACAAAGCATCTTAGGAAATATATATATATATATATATATATATATATGAACTTTTTTCATTATTTTCATGAATAGATTATGAAAATTTCAGAACTTTTTGGTACCTCTATAATATATTATATACATATATATAGTAAAAATATACATATATATGTTTATATGTAATAATATTGTTTATTATTCATAATGTTTATACATTATGGATCGTTCTACTGTCTTGATTGTTTCTACATTTCTTGTTTCTTTAACTCCTTTATTAATCTGTTTCCTATTGTAATAACGTTTTACTTTTTTCTTCATTGTGATTGTTTTTATGAGTTTATTATTATGTTTGTGTTAGTAAATACTCTTTATCTAAAGATGTTGTAAACTGTCGGTGTTCGTATTTTACAAAGAGAATGTCTGGATACTATTTATTCTTGTCATTATTCGTCAAATTATTTATTTATGGTTTCGATTGTAAATAAAGTACAGCATCAAAAAAAGTGTGTGTATATATATATATATATATATATATATAGAACTCGCTTCGCTTGACAGATTTTTTTTTCTTTTTCCTGTTTAGCCTCCGGTAACTACCGTTTAGATAATTCTTCAGAAGATGAATGAGGATGATATGTATGAGTGTGAATGAAGTGTAGTCTCTTGTACAGTCTCAGTTCGACCATACCTGAGATGTGTGGTTAATTGAAACCCAACCACCAAAGAACACCGGTATCCACGATTTAGTATTCAAATCCGTGTAAAAATAGCTGGCTTTACCAGGACTTGAACGCTGGAACTCTCGACTTCCAAATCAGCTGATTTGGGAAGACGCATTCACCACTAGACTAACCCAGTGGGTTCGCTTAACAGATTGGGCTTTCGTTACCATCATTGTTATAAGAATATTAATTTTGATTTATTATTATTTAAGTTTTTATTTTGTAAAGGAAAAAATGAAGTTTGGTGATTTTAACTATTCTTATGGATCAATTTGTCTATTCAGCCTATAAAAAATTAATAAATTTTAAGAAAATTTCTTTAATTTCTTGTGCCCCATACAAAGAGTGATAAAATAAAGATTTGCGCAAAATATTTCATCGGTTTACCATGTTTCCTTTTAAAAATTAACATGTAAAAATTTAGTGGGACATAGCTAACCGGTTATAATAGAATTATCCTCTCTTTTTTGTGAACATTAAAAAAGAATAAATAAAACAAAGGGATAATTATCGCACCATTATACATTATACCAAACTGTTACGATATTAATCCTTTCGTTAACAAACTATTCAGTAAAATTATTCAAATTTAAAAAAAGATAAAAAAATAGGAATTTCTAATTAAAAAAAAGTTACAAAATCGTAAATAAGAATGAAACAAAGCAGTACAAAATGAACTAAAATCGAACAGATACAAAACACATTATAGGTAAATTGCATACTTATACAAATGCATTTCATACGTACAACACCGATTACAATTCCTGAATAACAAGCTGCAATTACGTTGTATAATAGTAGGGGGGGAAGGTATAAGGGGTTAAATACGTTGGGAAGTGTAAAGGAAGAGATGATAAAGGGGGTGGAATAGGAAATTCCGAATAGTAGATACTATACTATTGTACAGGATATGTACATTTGCAATTAAACCAATTGCGATGTTCAATCCACCGCAACAAGCTCTTAATTACGTTTTGTTCAAGGCATATATAACGAAAATAATTTTCTATATAACGTACGAGAAGCCATTGTAGTCAACAATTTGTTCATATTTGTTCATACCCGATTTATAATTAACCAAATATTACCCGGGAATGCGTTAACAATGAAGCTTTAATAAACATTTTTAACACTTAGTTAAATTTTGAATGAAAGTACTTATCGTAATTTCATACTACTCTTTAGTCTATTTGTTTATTACGGCTTAACCAATTTCATAGGCTTTGATTGAGCCAAAAATACAATAAATACATCGTAATGGAATATTTAATATTTTCACTTACAGAAAATTAATATAAATTATCTATTTAATTTTATTAAAGATATTTAAATCTAAATTTCTTGAGTATTTATATAGTCAATTTGTTTGAGGTACAAACTGCACAATCTGTAAAGATCAGAAATTTGAACGATAGCGGTGATGCTGATTTTCAATTCATCCAAAGAATGATAATATTTATGTTGTAAAAAGTCGGTTTAGTATTCCCAGAGAAAAAAATAAATATAACTTTGTTGACTCGATATGTATAACAATTAACAATGGATTAATAAAGAAAAAATCTTCTAAAGCAGGTAATACACACGCCATCTAAAAATTTCCATCGTAATCCATGAAATATTAAAAAAATTTCGAATGGAAAAATGAAAATTTTTATCGAAATTTTGGAACCGATCCAGCCAGCAGCTTAAAATAATAGTTAGAGATTATATTAATATTAAATTTAGTGTTCAATGAAATATTGGTCCAATAATTATTTTAAGATAATTGAATAATTAGTGTTAATGATAATAGTTTATGATTTTTTTTTTTTTTAATGTTAAGGTGAAGAATACCAGGGATTTTTCTGGGAATCAAACTCAGTTTATTTACATAAGAATTTATTATTCTTAGCAGTTCTTCACCAAGTCACTGGATTATCGCCTGGTAATGCTGGCTTGCTGATTAATAATTTTGACTATTTTATTACTTTTTTTTTGTCTTCAGTTATTTGACTGGTTTTATGCAGCTCTCCAAGATTCCCTATCTAGTGCTAGTCGTTTCATTTCGGTATACCCCCTACATCCTATACCCCTAACAATTTGTTTTACATATTCCAAACGTTGCCTGCCTACACAATATTAAAGCGACTATTCCAGGATGCCTTAATATGTGGCCTATAAGTCTGTCTCTTTATTATTAATAATAAAATAATAAATATAATAAAAACATATAAAAATTAAAAAAGAAAAAAAATTAGAAGACAATTTTTATTCAAGGTAGTAATTGTGACAAAATACCAATTATTTATAAGATATTAAGAGAGAATAATGAATGACAACAGTAATATAATTCGTGGCAGGAATTCAGAAGGCATTTTTCATAAATGTTATAAGAAAATTAGTATCCCCCGTTGCATCTTCACCCGCGCCATGTACGTACAGAATCTCAAAAACTGGAAATAGTTTTTCAGTAATTATAAGTGGGCTGTTGCTTTCCGAGATATCACTACTCACAACTTACCGGATAAAATTGATTAATACTGATAAATAACAACTTTTCAATAAAATAAAATTTCATAAAATATGATGAAATAGGATAACAATAACACTGAAAACTTATTCCCGTTGTCTACCATCATAAATTCTAATAGCCTTAGAAGTTTTTCTTACTATATGTGATCTCGTTGACCTAAGTAGTACGAAAATAATACTGAATTGAAGATCGAATCTATGCCAGTTATACATATGGCTTAACTTCCTAATTTAGGATATAAAAATCTACAGTATGCTACTTTACTCGCGTGAAGATGAGTTCAACCGGAACGCAACAAAATTAGACAATTACATTAAGTTTAGTAAACACATAATAACTTACTGAATTACTCGATACTGATATCGAAATTCAATATTCCTCAAAAATCAAAAATTTGTTAAATTTGTAAATAGTTGACATTCCCTTTAATTTTATAATCAAACTAATTACTTTTTACGTACATTACGATAGTAATAAAAATTTATCTTTTTTGGAGACAATCACAGTAAATTTAGTAAATTACATAATATTCTGAAGTAGTCGATACTGACATAGATAACGATCGATATAGACAATATCTATCGATGTGGACACACTAAACTTAGCATAAGAAGTTTATTTATGATTTATATAGCAGCGAATTTGATGAGGTTTGAACTGTGGTAAACATTCCGGGGGAGGGGGGCATAAGAAATTTATAGTTAAAATTTTGATATAATTACTTGAATAGTTTTCGCGGTTATTGGGAACGAATGGAAAAGACGTTGCCTGTATAGTAAACTGTTAAAATGATATGTAATGTAGTAAAATGATATTAAACTGTTATACACTATTTAACTGTTATATTATTTAACTGAAATGATATTAAAAACTTGTAATATCATTACAGTTAAATTTAATTGTTCATTTAAAAATTATTCTTAATAAATTATTTTAGGACCTTAAAAACTGGTCTGCAATATTTTTATTTAATTTAAATTTAATAGAAAATAATATAAAGGATAAAAAAAAATATTAAATGAATCCACGGGTTAGTCTAGTAGTAAACTCGTTATCGTAAATCAGGTGATTTCCAAGTTGGAAGTTCTTAGGTTCAAATCCTAATAAAGGTAGTTGCTTTTATTCGGATTTGGATACTTGATCGTAGTTACTGGTGTTCTTTGGTAATTGTGTTTCAATTAACCACACTTCTCAGGAATTGTCGGCCTGAGTTTGTTCAAGACTACACATTTACCGGTACAATTACGTTACACTGAAAAGCCGCTAATGACTTTAATTGCTGATGCGACTACAAATAAATATATTTAAAAAATTATATATAAAACCATCTCAGAAATAAATTATACTGAAGTAAAGAATAATGAAATAATTACTAGTTGATCGGGCAATTCTTCGGTATTGCTAAATTCGAGTGTATATATATATATATATATATATATATACTCGACTAAACTAGATTAAATTATCGCAATTGAAAGTTCGATAAAACATTAAAAACTGAACAAACTTTACAAAATTAACCTTTCACTTTTACTCTATTTCTTTGTTTCACTGTTCCCTATTTTTATACCATTTCCCGCTGTTCCCTTTCCCCTTTCCATTTCTCAGTTTTCCCCTTTTCCCTTTCCTTTTTTTCCTTTTTTAATTTTCCCTTTCTATTTTTTCCTCTTTTCCATGTCTCCTTTACCCCTCTCCACCATCACTTTCTTTTCCTCTTTCTCCCTTTCTCTTTTCCTATTTTCCCGCGCGTAAATCGGTTCAGTAGTTTTTTAGTCTACAGCGGATACACATACGAACATTGCCTTTTATATATGTAGAAGAAGAAAGTCTGTTTGTATATTTGTTTGTTTTGTAAATATCTCAAAACCGACGCCACCTAGCGGGTAGTTTTTGCAAAAGTTTTTCTTTTTACATAAGTAATATAAACTCTGATTATGTACCAAATCGTACATAAATGCAATTATTCCAAACATCTCAACCCCAACGCCATCCAGCAGGACCATTTTTTGCAGTGGTATTTTTTCCAATGTAAGTAACACATATTCTGAATATGAGCCAAATCGGATTATAAATACAATTTTTCGAATATCTTGACTCCTGCGTCACCTACTGGGTTCAAATTAATTTAGAAACCTTCGCAGGTGTGCCCACAACAATTCACCAAAGTTTCATCGCAGTCGGATGATTGGCATAGGAACGTACATGGCACAAACAAACATTCATTTATAAATATATATATATATATATATATATATATATATATAAATAAGATAAGGTGATGAAGAATACCAGGGATGAAGCTGGAATTCAAATTCAGGCCCATTTACATAAGAACCTGTTATGCTTACTAGTACTTTACAAGTCATTCGATTGTGTGTTTTAAACACGTTTTGATTGTCGAATTTTAAAGTCGACGTCAAATTAAAACGATTCTATTATCAATCCTATTTTAGCGCTAAAAATTGTCGGTTTAAATAATTAAGTTTGGCCATACAAAGGTCAGTAGGAAATTAAATAATCTTGCTATATTTATTTCCATCAAAACCACTTCATTGTTCCTGAAACTAATTTGTCCAAAAAAATCTTTACTTAACTATATATATTTTATTAAATTTCACAAATCAACAATTGGTTTTCAGGTAATTAAAAAAAATTTCATTAATTATGCTTAATTTGCTACGTCATGTTAGTTTTATACGTTTATGCTAATTCCGATATTTGATAGAAAGTAAATATTTTATTTCTTTAGATTTCTTTCCTTAGAAAACTTGTTAAGTGCAAAAGTTTTAACTTTGAACATAATATATTCCACTTCATATTAATTAGACGCCTATCTTAAAAATTACCGTTAACAGTTAGATTCTTCTAATACTAATTCAATAACATTTTAAGCAATTGCATGTATCTAAGAATTATTATATTTTTTTTTTTTTAACTGAAGGTTAAATTTGTAAATAATCCAGGAGCTTGAGAAAGTGCAGTTCAATAATTTTATACAATTAACTTCAAGATGTATTAGCTTTAGATATTTGATTCTTTTATGAATAAGTAACCGATTTAAATACCGTAAGTTGTTTATAACAGGAATCCATACTACAAACCAACGTAATCTTTAAAATATTCTGTTTTATTTAAATTTTCAAAAGCATTATGATGTAACCAATATAAAAATGTAGATATGAAAGCTAATATATCTTTAATATTCTCAATTGGTTTTGTATATAAAACAAAATATGCATAAAATAAAGTGAAAATTATATTTTGTTCTTATTCTAAAGAAGAGCATAAATAAAATACTTTTCTACAAAAAATTTTAAGTAATTTTGCTACATGAAATAAATCAAATGAACGGTGGTAAGTGGAAGCGCCTTGAATGACTGAGGGCTCAACATCTTATACATTTTTAATAAGTAACATCAGTAACAATATTAATATTTAAACCTAAACCGTACAACTGAGTTTTAATTAATGTTCGGAGAAATTAATTAATAAATTATTTTATTAAACGGAATTTTAAAAACTAATGAATAACTAATCGTCGGCACATGTATAAAACATAATTTAAATTAATAATATTCTATTTACAATTCATTTGAAAATTCTCCGAAGAATAAATTATTTTGAACACAATTATTATTAATTCATTTTATTATTTAGCTCATCAAGTATTATTAACAGCAATTCAACCACTTACTGAATCGTTGAACATAGTTTTCCAATATTTATCGGTTTTAAATAAAACGATATATCGAATCATATAAAGCTTTTAACCGATTTTTGAAATATATATTTTTTGGTACTCACAGCTGAAATTATTTTCTTTATTTTATCAATTTTTTTAAAAATATTTTCTTAAATAAATATATATATATATATATATATATTCAACATAAATAAAGAACGCATCAGGAAATAATGGAAACGTTCCATTAAATACGCATTAGTAAACTGATTTTATGAAAAATAAAACGTCTAGCAACAAATTTAATGAGAAATGAATGGAAAATTGTCGGTAACCTATATTTGTCTTCTTGATTTTATTTTTGCAAAAAAAGTATTTAATGACTTTGTAGTGTATGTTTTAGAGGATATAACACACCAGATAAAAAAAAAACATGCCTTTGCATAATTTATTTTTCTTTACCTATTTATTTGGTATGGTTAAAACAGCTGGGAAAATATTTCATGATTTTCCTAGTTATTAAAAAAAAAAAAATTATATATTTTTTAGAGGTAGGAAATACATTTTAAGAACAATTCTTCTAAACATATTCGTAAATAAATTAAGCTTAATACATTTTCTTTAGTAAAGTCTTCTTTAAATCTAACACCCCCTTCAATAAATGCTAAAATTAGAAAAATAAAATTTTCAAAAACCTTTCTGTATTTCAGGTCCGAGATCTATAATTTAACAAAGATTTTAGACATTTCTTGATAGGTCTATCTATGAAGTATAAACTTTCAAAATTTAAATCGATTTGAGATAAATCAAAAAATATATATTTCAATTTTAAGAGGAAGGGTATGATTTTTGAAAGAAATTATGGATTATTTATTTATGTATAAGGAATATTATTTATATTGTAGGTAAAATATTTTCTTTAATAAACGTTTCTCTAAAACACCTCTGAATAAAATAAAAATACCCTGTGTGTGTATATATATATATATATATATATATATATATATATATATATATATATATATATATAATAGAAATATTTAAGTCAAATTTTAAGAAAATCAATTCAGTCAATTCTGAGCTATTAGTCCAAAAGCATTAAGACACACATTCAAACATATATAAGTACAAACATTTTTTTTCTTTATATGAAGTATTTGGAACAAAAAAGTAAATATTTGCAAACAAACCCGATACCCAATTTTAGATAGGGTCATCATACCTTACTTATATAGGTATTCTATCTACATTCGCCGGGAAGTAATTAAATGCTTAAATATTGTATCCAGATAAACAAAATAAATAAATACATATTAGTTTATAAAAAATGTATTTATTTTAAATAATTTTTTCCTGAGAGAATTGATATGTTATAAATTGAGGAAACAGTTGTATCGGCACAGTAAACATTTCTTCCTTACTCCAACACAGTTTGCACAGGGAAAATAATCACAGTTATAACTTAAAATATCTGACTGTAGGACGCTACTGTATTTGAAAAATTACAAGTTACTTTCCCTTCTTCTCTCTAACGTATTAATTCCATTTATTTGCTCTTACAGCAAATATAAAAAAATGTAGAATTTTAACACTGTTACTGATATTTACAGTTTAATCTACAAAGAATCCAATTAGCTAACAAAGAGAAAATCTACCAAGCTAAATTTTTTTGTACCTCATAAAATACAAAACACTCCACTACTAATTGTACGTTCAACTACATATATCTTTAATATGCATTTAAATAATAATAGTAATTGATTAATTAAAAACTTTACTCACGTGTTTTGGTTGACGTTTGCCTCACAAAATATCCACTTCCTATAGGAAGAGGATCCTTTATGTAACTATTAATCGCACTGCCAACAGAAAACATATTACAAAATTAGAAAATAATACTTAACGCCAAACATTTATTCGTAGATTGAACAGACATTATTTTAAAATGAATATTGTATAATGAAGATGATGAAATATAATTTACAGTGTTACTAATAATCATATCATATGTACCAAAATTTTCTTCATTACTGTAAAATCGGTTTGACTGAGGACTCTACAGTTGAAGCGAGTATATGAAGGAATGCTGCAGCCTGATTCCGTGGCCCTCCTATTCAGGAGTGGCAGGAAAGGTGAGATACCGTGAATACGGAAGCTTGGACCCGTCGGATGATTCCAAGGCTGAAGGAGTGGTTGAGGAGGAAGCATGGGGACGATTACCACGTCTGCCATCTCCTCTCTGGTCAGGGAGGATTCGGATACTACCTCTACAGGTTTCGGAGAAGGAAATCCCCTAATTGTATCTATTGTGGACTAATGGATACTACGGAGCACACATTTTATGAGTGCGCAGATGGAACGAGATCAAAGCACGAGCGGGCCTAGGACGGAAGGATTACGCCGGAGGACACTACTGTGTCCTCCGCCGTAGCACCTCGTTGCATGTAGGCTACTGCCTACATGCTACGAGGTGCCGAGCAATAAAAGACGGTTGCAGGAATGGTTACCGTGATCCTGCAGAAGAAGAAGTCAGAGAGTACAGCGTGTGGGGTGCAGGCTGACTGCTGTGTAGTCTAGTGGTGATAGGATCTATTCGTTTCATGAGGAGATCTACTAAAATTATGAAGAGTGGGACAAAGCATGGCGACGTCTAGGGGTAGGAAGGTAGCCCTCATGCCTAGGTGTTTTGGTCCACCCACATGCAAGAGTGGTTGGTCGGTGCTAACCGATGTAGGTTTAGGGGACCCTCAAGGTGTGAGAGGACGGATCGCGTGGGTTAAACACCAAATGTGCGAAACGCACACCTGGTGCTTCGTAAGTTAGGGACGGGAAGGGCAGCTGAGGGATGGGCTGACTGTACAGAAGAGGAAGTCCTGATGACGCTAGGGAGATACCGGTGGGATGCCTCTACAGGGGCTAGACCGGGAGGGCAGGCTGCTGCCACGACACCCTGAGGTGACCCAGTGCTCACCCAGGGCTTGGTTGCTGGACTGGTTGTCGTAGGGGTGTTTAAATTAGAAAAAAGTTATCTGTAAAATAATTTATACATCCCAAAAAGTTATTTCAGAATAGTAATTAACATTCTTTAATAGCTAACTACAGGTTAATTCTTTTTGTACTTTTCACTCTAAGGTTATTTGAGAAATTTATTATTTTACTTTCTATTGTTGTGTAATAATCTTCTAGAATCTTATTTCAAAACCAGACACATTTCCTAAATTGCTATTATAGTAGTAAAAATAGATTTTTCCTCTACTGTTACGGAAGCTAAAAAAAAGCGATAACTTGCAAATATTTGTTCAACAGGTCTCTATCGATAATACCACATGAATTCGGATAAATTACATTTTTCTGGCGATTTCGTCTTTTCCCTGTTATCCTTAAATTTTCTTTATATTTATATGCGTCTCGATTATTGGATCTCAAAATTTAACCGAGTGACTAAGATTGTAACCTTGTAGATTAGGAATATCATCGTAACCCTGCCAACATTCAGAAATTATTTTTGTCCCACGTGTAGTAGTGCATACCTTTATAACGCTTAGTAACGCGTCTTTCGTTCGATCGGGGACCGCATATACGAAACAGTCTTTTCTTTCATTGGGAATTTCTGCAAACACCCAAATTTCTACACCATAGTGTATTTTCGCTTTGAAAAAAATATTTATCTATTTTTACGTTTAGACCATCCCGCTATGACAGGAAAATGAGATGAGAGACGCTATGAAATCTGCTAACAGTCCAGAATAATATGTAGAAAACTAATTTCTGTAGAACCATTAAGTAATTATAATTGTGTAGCAATAATTAATAATAATAAAATGAAAAATATTAATAATAAAAAGAGTAGTAATTTTAATATGAATAGTCACGGTACAAAAAAAATTGATTTATCAACGATCATAAATGATTATATGAATTAGGAAGAAAGGAGGGAAGGAATATTAAATTTATTAAAAGATTATGCTAGTATGACCATAATCGTTTCCACGTTGAAGGAACGATTTAACATTTACTAACCAAATATAACATAAAATTCAGACAACAGATGAGATACCAGTTAAAGAGAAATTATCGATATCTGAAAAATATAGAAATGAAGTCGAAAGCCAAATTCAAAGTTTGTTCAATCAAACAATTATTCGTCTGGAACTCACCAATTTGAACATGGTACTGTTCATTTCCGGAGGCGTTAATTAGGGTTTTACCCTAATTAACGCCTCCGGAAAACAAAAATTTAGATTAGTAATTGATTTTAGGGAATTACATTCAAAAAGAATAGATTATAAATTTCCGCTTTGAAATATAATAGACATTTTAGACAAGTTACGAAGAGCTCAGTATTTTAGTACGATGGATCTCGCCTCTGGATTTCATCAAGTAGAGATGGATTCGAATAGCATGGAAAAGAATGCGTTCTTCACTGAAACAGGACACTACGAATTTTTGAGGATGCCATTTAGACTAAAAAATAGCCCACTAATCATCTACTGAATTATGAATAATGTACTATGCGAAATCCAAAAGAAATTTGCCTTATTTATCTTGATGATATTATTACTTATTCGACCATTTTAAAAGAACATATTTTAAGATATAAACAAGTTTTTGATACATTTGATCTGCTAACTTAAAAATTCAGTTAGATGAGACAGAATTTTTACGAAATTAGGTAGTTTATTATAGTACAGAACTTTTTGTAACCGCAGATAGTGGTGAACCCAATCCAGATAAGATAAATGTATTAAACGATACCCGATACCGACTACCACTAAAGAAATAAAAGGATTGTTAGGTTTATTAGGATATTATAGGAAATTTATTACAAATTTTGCTAATATAACTAAACCACTTACTAAATTACTTAGAAGGCATCATAAGACAATGAAGTAATTTATTCATTGATTGAAGTACAAAAAATAAAATACTTATCAATTTCTTTTTTTCAAATAATAGTAAGTATGTAATGGATAAGTTAATCATTTTGGAAAAATATTTTGACAGAAACATACAATAAAACAATAAAAAAAAAAAATGATTTTAAAGGAAAATAGCCGGCTGCACCAGTCGAAGAAATGAACGAACGAACGAACGAACGGTTGTACAAATAAAATTTGTTAGAATTTGATATAACGTAGCAGCTTAACTAGTAACACAACTTTAATGACAGGGGTTTGTTCCAGAAATATTTATCGGCAATATTATTTGTATCGGCAATTTGAAAATTGTAAACACACCAGTAAAATTCATCTCACATGAGTGTAATTTATACGGTCGTAATAACTATAAAAGAAATATCTAAAACGTTTTCAACATACAAAACAACTTATTTGAAATGTCATGAAGTCATGACGAAACGGAAATAGTTTAAAAAAGCATTCGTTTGCAAAACATCCGTTTCTTTTATGGAAAGATTTTTATGTAATGCATAATTAAACCGTAGAAAATACACATAAAAAAATAATAAATACCAATAATATATATTCCAACCTATTTTAAATAACAATAAAAGTATCAGTAAAAAATAATTACTTGAATGACATTCAAGTGAAAAGTTTTTTTATTTATGGATTTATATAAAATCAGTTCTTTATTTATTTTTATGGAAAATTATTATTTTTAGCTAAGAAAGTTTATTTCAATTATAGAATAATAAATAGACGAGAAATGACACATTGTTTCAAACTGCGTTAAACTTGTTCTAAACTTACTTTCATCTAGTTAATTAATATTTACGTTAAAATCTTCTAGTCTGTAGATTTTAAAGATAGAATAATTCCCTTCTCTTATTTTTATCATGAAACTAATAAGGAAATTAGAACATCATGAAGTAGCTTATTATAAAATTACTTTGGAATTCAATAACAGACGTTTAATATAAATAAAATTCCCAAATAAATAAACCATTTGTTAGTTCAAAAAGCCAAAAATCGGTAATATAAAGGTTCTAATTATACGAAAAATATAATAACTAATGAAGCAAAGTAACTGTTGTACTGAAAATATTAAAGAAAAATAATTAATAATGGTGTTTATTGAAGATTATAGGCAATTTCTTATTCTGATCTGAAATCCAAAATATAACAACAATCCAGTATAAGTTTTTTTGAAAAAGCATTAAAAGTAAAAGATTAAAACTGGAGTAAGTTGAACATTTTTACTAAAACTATTATTTTAAAAATTTCTTAAGACAAAATTTTTCTCTCTTCGGAAAAGTTCAAAATTTTATCGTCAAATCTAGTTCTAGCCTGGTTATACTGACATAGTCTCCCTACCTCTTTGAAAGTCTGATTTCTCAATTCAATATTATTCATGTCTCATTAATGGTTTTCACTATTAAAAATTTGATGACTTTTTTCTACAGTCAATCCCAAATTATTAAGACAAACAGGTCCCAGTATATGATATTATTACACAAATATAAACGAAACGTATTTGTTTCTCCCTTTATTTGGATTTTTTGATGTTTCATGATCCTTTTAGCCCCAAAAAACTAAAAATCTCATATTTTTGTTATGATAACCATACAGTATTTACTGTACTATTACAGGCGGTAACTTTAAATAATTACATAACATTTAGATTAATTATTCAAAGTAGAAAAATAAAAAAGATATATTTACACATTAAAAAAATCTGATGTGGACACCACATGACTTCCTTGTAGCCTATTGAATTACATATACACATTTTTGTTTTGAAATGAAAAAACAAAAATTTGTTTCATTAATAACTTCTGATTTTTTTTTTTATTGTTATTATTGAATTATTATTTATTGTAAATCAATATATTTAAATTAAAAAAATATATGTATATGAAGTAGGATTCGAACCGATGTGCATTCCCCTTCTATGATCCAAATATTTTAATAATTAAAATTTTATTTGGCTATAACTCTGGAACCAATTAAAATAAGTTCCACTTACGATATATCGCTGAAAACTTCTCAATGAGAGCTTATTACTGCAGTTAAGAAAAAGTTCAAAATCCAGATTTTTGGATTTTTTGGACATTTTTTGTCTAGTCTATTGCAATCAAAAGGGGAAGTGTAAAACTAGATGTTACAATACCTAAATCCAAAATTTCAACAATCTACAGCTATTCGTTTTTTAATTATGCGAGATACGTACGAACGTACAAACGTCAATCCAAACCTAGTCAAAATGGATTCAGGGATGGTCAAAATGGATATTTCCGTTGAAATCGGAAAACCGAAATTTTTCCCGATTATAATACAAGGAAGTAAAAAAGCAATTTAAGTAATTGTACCATTTTATTATTACGTTATTTTTTTTATAATAAAGCTTTTAAATGGATGAGTACAATTTAAAACTTACCAGAAGAAAATTGTATGGAAAAATACAACTTTTTATTAAAAAAAAAAAATAATAATAAATTCTACAAATTTTTAACGTTTTCCTTTTTTTTAAATATGAAGCCGAAAATTATTAGTTACATTTTATTAACTGGACCGATTATCAAATTAATAAGGTTTTTAGAAATCTATTAATCTATTTATTATTTCTCTTCTTTTTTACATATTTCATAGCTACATTATATTTTCATACAAAAAAATTCTTATATCAACTTAATAATAACCTAATAAACTAGTAACATTATTAAAGTTTCTAATATCAAGTGCTGACAAAATTTGTTGTCACAGTTTCTTTTAAAGGTGAAGAAAGATTAGGTACTCCAAAAAAAAACCTGAATGGGAGTTACCATCACATTATTTTTATTGCATTAAATCAACAAAAAAAATATATATATACTTATAAATAAAATATAAAGGCACTATGCTGCTTATGACAAAAGTAAATTAAATAATACTCATTATTTACAGTAAGAATTAACATTCACCTATGCCAATAAACCTTGATGCCATCAGAATTGCATAACAGTAGAAGAAATTGCAAGTATTTTAACACTCCAAAATACCAAAAAAGTAAATTTCATTTATTTTATTTGTTAAACGTTTGTAGATAAAAAAGAAGATAAAGAAAAAATTAATTTTTGCTTAATTTTCTTTACTTCCTTGTACGGAATAAATGAAGTACTGTGATCGCGAAAAATTTCGATTTTCAGTTTCAACGGAAACATCCATTTTGAATATCCCTGAATTCAGACTGATTAGTTTCGGCGTGACGTCTGTACGTACGTAAGTACGTACGAATGTCTGTACGTACGTTTGCATGTACGTGCCTACAAACGTATGTATCTCGAATAACTCAAAAACGATTATTCGTAGAATGTTGAAATTTTGGTTTTAGGACTGCTGTAACATCGAGTTGTGAACCTTCCCTTTTGATTGCAATCAATTGGACTAAAGTGTCTAAAAAAGCCCAAAATTCAAACAATTTGTATTTTGGACTTTTTCGTAACTGCAGGAATAAGTCCTCACTGAGAGCTTTTCAACGATATATCATAAGTGATACTTATTTTCATTGATTCCAAAGTTATAGCCAAATAAAATTTTAATTAATAAAATATTTGGATCTTACAAGGGGAAGGCACATCGGTTCGAATCAGACTTCATCTCCTTTTCTTTTTCTTTAACTTTTTTTTAATCTAAATATATTAATTTATTAATAATTTTTA
Organism: Lycorma delicatula; assembly: GCF_047948215.1. Taxonomy (NCBI): domain Eukaryota; kingdom Metazoa; phylum Arthropoda; class Insecta; order Hemiptera; family Fulgoridae; genus Lycorma; species Lycorma delicatula. The sequence continues at coordinate 36,815,656 of NC_134462.1, forward strand.
GCCTCTGATTGTAAAATTTTTTTACGATAAATAACAATTTAATAACAATAAAATTAAAAAAATGTGAAAAAATATCAGAAGTTATTAATGAAATAAAATTTTATGTACCCTTTCATTTAAAAAAAATGCGTTTGTGTAATTTAATAGGCGTACAAGGAAGCTATGTAGTGCCCACAACAGGTTTTCGGTTTTTTTTTATTTGAGAACAACTGATATGTACAGATAAAAGGGTTACCCATGGGTTCACCTTCTGCATTCATGTCCAAAATTTTCTTACAATTCTTCGTATACTAGGAAGAAGTTTAAAAAAATATATATTTTCTTGTTCAAATAGTAAAAAAATATTCTTCATGTTAAATTTTTACAAGTTTTGTTACACAATCCATTAAAAAAAAAAATATTTTTTCGTTATTACAATAAATTCTATCTATCTATCTATAAAAAAATAAATATGAGTATTTGTGCTTCCGTTTGTCTTTTATACAGATCTACAATTTTATTTCGATTGTGATGAAATTTTGCCGTCCCAACATTTCCAAACAAGAGAAAGATCATCTGCATTTAATTTTGGAAAACCTACCCCGACCACCCTTTTCTACGCAGTTAAGCAAACGTTTAACGCATAGCTTTGTGTTTTTCGGAAATATCTCAAAAACTATGAAAAAATCAACTAAATGGAGGTGATGTTCTGAAAACCCATAAACATTTTTCTACAAAATCCAATTTTTACAATCTGAACCTTATTAGTTCCGAAGATAATAATCAAAGTTGAAAATTTGTGAACATAAAAATGAATCTACAAGTCTGTTTATTACTCGATCACGCAAAAACTACTATATCGATTTCGATGAATATGTTTTTATTTTCTTTCATTTTTATGATGGAATATATAGACTATAAAGAAACTTGCAAACTGAACTTCAAGCAGCATTCTGAACTGATTGAAAATTAAACAAATAAGCGTAGAAGGGCTCAATCTACACGTCAAGCATGCAAACCGGGATAGCTGCTAGTAAATAAATATGGAAACTATATTCCATCGTTTTTTTTTGGTCTTCATTCATTTGACTGGTTTGATGCAGCTCTCCAAGGTTCCCTATCTAGCGCTAGTCGTTTCATTTCGGTATACTCCCTACATCCTACATTTCTAACAATTTGATTTACATAATCCAAACGTGGCCTGCCTACACAATTTTTTCCTTCTACCTATCCCTCCAATATTAATGCGACTATTCCAGGATGACTTAATATGTGACCTATAAGTCTGTCTCTATAGTTTAATAATGTCTGTCTGTTTAATTGTCTGTCTTCCATAGTTGAATAATTGAAAATTAATTGAGCTTAAATACCAATTTAGGTGAGATTCGGTTATAAAATATAGTTCTTATGAGCAGCTCTTGTTTATATATCACCATTTTAAAACTTAATGAGAAAACCATACTTACTCTTTTTATCAAAGGATTTTATATCTAACATTACTGATTAATACATTTGTGTGTACTTTATTATTAAGTAAGTGGGATCTGTATTTTATACATATAAACAACAAGATAAATGAAATGATATTGAAGAAATACTAGAACTTTAACAGTAATTAAACCAATTGATTCTAAAGTCATTATTTGAACCAATATACAAACCGTCAGTTTGAATTATAGTAATATTAATCACTATCTATCTCAGTAAAATTATTTATTCTGATGCACATAGATATATTAACTTGGACCTGATACCTAATATTTAGAAGCCTATTACTGTCACGACCGTTTATAATTTCCATGTTTTAAAGTTAATAACTAAATCTAACTTGTAATATAATTATTTCATCCAGAAGTACAACTTTGATCATTGTTAGTAAACTTAACGTCTGTTTTAGAATCTTCTCAAATTAGTACACTTGATTCTTGGTAAACATTAAATGTTGATCATCGCATTTATTTACTGTATACTAATAAGCATTAACAAGCAATGATTATCAGAGTAAATTTATATCGCTGCTTTAGCGGTACTGTTAATTGAACTAAAATGTTTACTGGGCTGAAAATTTAGCTGCCGTCTTCATGGATAATTATTTACTTAGTTGCAAGCTGAATATCGCATTTTCAATAATAATATTAAACAAGCTTTACTGTTCTTAATTTTGTTCTCTTCTAATCTGAATTACTGTTATTACTTCTTCATAGTTTGATAATAGAATGAGGTTAGATAATAGTAATAAGGCTTGTTTTTTACTTCCTTGTACAAAGTAAAGGAAGTACTGTGATTGCGAAAAATTTCCGTTTTCAGATTTCAACGGAAATATCCATTTTTACCATCCCTGAATCCATTTTGACTAGTTTCGCGTGATCTGTACGTATGTATCTCTCATAACTAAAAAACAATTAGCCGTAAGATGTTAAAATTCTGGATTTAGGATTGTTAGAACATCTAGTTGCGTACCTCTCCTTCTGATTGCAATCGAATGAACCAAAAAAGTGTCCTACAAAGCCCAAAATCAAAAAAAAATCTGGATTTTGGGCTTTTTATTAAATGCAGTAATAAGCCCTCATTGAAGGCAATAAAAAAATACAAATTCGGGTTTAGAGATTTTCAGCAACATACATAACTAGTACTTATTTCCATTGGCTTTCACGTTATAGCCAAATAAAACTTTAATTAATCAAATATTTGGATCTTAGAAGGGGAAGTCACATCGGTTGGAATCTGTTTTTTTTTACGTTTATTTAATTTAAATATATTGATTTATTAATAAATAGCAGACCTGGCAATACTTCGCTATTGCTAGATTTGGGTATGTATATATATATATATATATATATATAGATTAAATGAATACAAAGGAAAGTTTGATAAAACATTAACAAAATGAACATTACGGAACATCCAAAAAATTTAATCTTTCCTTTTTTCCCTTTTACCCTTCCCTTTCCTCTTCTCCCTTTTATCTTTTCCCCATTTTCTTTTTTCCTATATGAATTTTTACCATATCTTTTTCCCCATTATCTCCTTTTGCTGACTCTTTTCCTTTTCTTCCCCGTTTCTCATTCCCTTGTTTCCTTTTTTCCTTTCCTCTTTTCCCCTTTCCTTTTTTATTTTTTCTCCTTTCCCCTTTCCATTTCCTTTCCCCTATTTTCCCCTACTTTCCTTTTACCTTATTCGATTTTTTCATTTCCGATTTTTTCCTGTTTCCCTTTTCCATTTTTTCCCTTTCTCCCTTTTCCCTCGCGTTTAAATCGGTCTAGTAGTTTTTTAGTCTATAACGGACACACATATCGGAAACACTGAAATGGAATCGTAAAATTTTTAGTATAGCGTGTATTGCTTTTACGTCCAACAGATATCGTTGTTTTTCAAAAAAGAATGTTTTTACTTGTCAGAGATGTAATATTTTAGGTATATAAATAGTACGTACATAATAAAACACGCGCGTATTCGAATGCAACGTTGCGTCAAAATTTCAAAACAATCAGTGAAGAACTTTCAGAGTTTTGAGATTCTAAACTCTCTCTCTCTCTTTTTCCTGTTTAGCCTCCGGTAACTACCGTTTAGATAATTCTTCAGAGGATGAATGAGGATAATATGTATGAGTGTAAATGAAGTGTTAGTCTTGTACATTCTCAGTTCGACCATTCCTGAGATGTGTGGTTAATTGAAACCCAACCACCAAAGAACACCGGTATCCACATTGTTTGAGATTCTAAACAAACCAACATTTACATTTTTAATTATATATATATATATATATATATATATATATATATATATATATTATACCTACGAACATAATTCAATAATTACAATAACATTTTTTTTTTTAAATATGAAAAAATATCAGAAGTTATTAATGAAATAAAATGTTATGTACTTCTCATTTTAAAAAAATGTGTATGTGTAATTAAATAGGCGTACAAGTAAGTCATATGGATGACATAAAATTTTTTAAAACTCTTTTTAGGTCCAACATAACAAACGTTTTTATTTGACTGATGAATAATTAGATTAGATTTCAATTTTTAGTACTGTATGAAAAAACTCTAAGAGAGCGAAAATTATTTATAATTTGTAGAAGAAATAGCCGTAATAAGAGTAGAAGATGTGGAAAAACAAGTAGTAAGTATTAGAAAGAAATGAGACAACAATATAGCTAATTTTAATTGCTACTAAAATTTTGTTTCTTTATGAAAAAAGAAATAAAAAATGAAACCAAAGAAACCTTTTAGGTAGGAGCATTAATCCAAGAAAGGATAAAAATTTTAAAAAACCATTGATGTTTTAATTCGGCTGAAACTACAGACGAATTAAAAGAAGTAATTAACGTAAGAGATATGAATTTGATATTAAACGAGATTTCAAAGAAATTTAATAAAATCCAATAAAAGGAAGGGTAATAAGAAAACAATAGAGAGAGCGCAAAATATTTTTTTTCATATTAAAATAATAAAGTAAGGAAACATTAAAATCAAACTGATATAAGTCAGGAGTTCTTTTTATAAAGCACCATTTTATAAAACAAAACTTCGAAAATAGGAAAACTAGAAAAACAAAGAATATCATTTTTTTTTTTTTTGTAGAAGAGTTCGTTGAAAATTAAATGGATTTTTAGATAACGAAATAAAAATAAAAAAGAAATTGAAGAAAAGAAGGTTAGAGGAAAAATTTAGTAAAAAAAGAAAGGCAAGGTTAACAAGACAGCTTAGCGAGCTTTATCCTAGAAGGAAATGTAGAGGGAAAAATATCTAACACAAATTTTTTAAAAAAGTATTAACCAAACAACTGAAAATTACGACGTTGGAGTTAGTTGAGCCTTAACTCCTCAGGATAAAAAGGAATAAGGAAAACAATTTATTTAAGCAACCAATGAAAAAACAAAACAATAAATAAACAAGTAGTATGACGTCATTACATAGTACTTAAGGACAGCAAAGGAACCAAATATTTAACACACATCTCTCGTTCTGGTTCTCATCTGTAGTAATTCTTAAGCTTTTTATAGCAGTTGGTTGCAAAATCAACTACAATAGGCTTAAAATTCAAACGGATACTGTCAAAAAAAAAAGCCATTCGTGCTACACGAAGAATGCTATTCTTAAGTGGTACTTAATTCCTTCTGGGAAAACAATTTCTTTACAGCGTATGTTTAAGGTGACCGTTGCAAAATTATTGATCAGCAATGAATGCTCCAATCTTAAGAAAAACATGTCTCCATCTTCAACCAGAGATTATTTGATAAATAAAGTATATACAGATTGTTTGAAGGAGAAGTTCGGGTATCCTCCCAATAGAAGTTTTGCGTTTTCAATGGGAAAAACTTCCTTACTCATTATCCACTCTTTTTCTTGTATTTAATTTAACAGAGCAACCTATCTCAACAAAGGTTTGGTGCAAAGATTTAATTTAATTATTATAATTATGCATTATTGAAGGCTAACTTGTAGATTTTTTTTTCGCTTTTATTCATCATATTTCTATTTATAACTAGTTAGATTCATTTCCATTGTCCCACCCATTTAGTCAGAGGGCTTCGTCCCTTGGACCCCCACTGTGTTCATTACCTTCATGCTTGTGGGAATAATGCCGATAAACAATAATTAAAGCCTGTGCGATTAATAAAAACTTTCAGTGTATTGTAATTTCATCAAATCAACAGTTTGGTCAGCCTAGGATTCGAAAATCTGAAATATGCGGGTTGTATGAAATACTTTGAAAAATAATATTTATCACAAGTAACCTGTCCTTTTTAATAATAAAAACGTATTTTGCACGGCTCTTAGCGTTACCCAAGTACATCACATGGAACTGACCGTGAAACTTCGTTTCTCGTTTTTTATTTTACGTTTTTTAGTCACGTAACCGGAAGTAGGTCCAGCCAGTTGCGTCGGACGAACAATAATGGCATTAGCAGTGGCTACACTGTCGAGTATTTAAAGCTACTTTTTTCGATAACCAAGAGAGATAGTGGAAAAGATGAAGATCTTTTTTTTGTAGATAATGTAGATTTTACTACTCTAGCCCTTTGATGCGAGCAAAGTAACATTGCGATGGAGCGTTCTTTAGTCTTGTGTTCTGAATTGTGGTCGTGTGTGTACCTGCCGCAGTTCTGAGCATTTTTTGATTGAGTAATTTAGCAACGGCAGCGTCGATTTTAATTAAAGCCCATCTATCTGAATTATCCACATAGTGCAAGGTGAAGATTTGTTCGGGCAACCACCTGAGCGCGGCGATAAGTGACGGGGACTTCTAGTCGTAAGTCCTCGTTACGAGTAAAGGGAGCACCCTTAGTCCTGCTCGCGTACTTTTAAGAACGAAGGAAATAAACTGTGATTTCGTCTCGTACGTAGTATACGTACAACCTTATTTTCTTTCCCCCTACATCCCTGGGCCGGACATCCACTTAAGTATACGCGGCCCAGTGAAGGGGCCAATTACTCTAAGGAGGCGTCCCCCACCCACCGGTTGTACACCCGGCACGGCAGGTTAGCCTCCCTGGTCTCGGATCTTTACTTTTTTAAATTGCCTGCCTCTAATCTCCCGCTTCGGAGACAAGGTCCGACTATGCCGTCCCTCACCCCCTCCGCGGGGGCCGGGTCTCGGTCTTGATGCCACGCCTCAAACCAGCGATGCGGGCCCCAGAAAGCACAGAAGAATTCCCAGAACCCACACCGCCGGCCGGGACTCGGTCTTTTCTCTTTCCCCATTTTCTCCCCAGGAGTTCCCTCTCCATCACCGGAACCCGCATACCTAGGCATACGGGCCCTCCGAGGAGGGACTTCCCTACTCTGTAGTTACAGAGTGCAGTTCTGCAGTTTCCGTGTTCTCTACGTTCCTCTTCTGGTTTCTGTAGCCCAGTTCGTCACTCTGTTTATTTCATTGAGTGTAGAAAATCCCTTACGGAAGACATACTGTTCGGGATGAAGACAATTCATCTCATGAAGTTCCTCTTGCAGTCTGCCTGCTATCAATCTTTCCACTACTTTGCCCATATCATTAATGAGGCTAATTGGTCTATACCCTCCTACACCCACTGTTAACTCCTGTTTTTTCTAGCTGCCCTATATTCCTCTATTGCTAGATGCCCTTCCTCCTCCATGCCAGTGCAGGCCCGCAGCCTCTGAGCTCTTCTCTTATTTCTCTGCATTAGATCTCTTTGCTCCGCGATATCATTGTTCCACCAATACACCAGACTGTGATTGTTAGTATTTTGTGGTATTTTGGATATTTCATCAACTATTAGGTCCTGGAATGTATCCGGATCTATCTGTGTGCATTCCATGATTCTTTCTGTTGCTTTTTTAACTACTCGATGAATCTGTCTGTCTGTCAGTCTGTAATTCATATTTGTTTGCATTACTCCCATGTGTCGATCTCTGATGGCAACTAAGACTGCCCTATGGTCACTTCCTGATTCATCGTTCAGTACCAAAAAGTCGACTGTATCTGAACGTATTCTTCTGTCTACTATTACTAAGTCGAGGATCGACTCGTGACCCCTTGCACTAAATGTGGCCGTTCCGTCGTTTATGCAGACCACACCGGTGGTCGTTAGTAATTCTTCTAAGATTCTTCCTCTTGTATTAGTGGTCTCTGCTCCTGCCAGTGCAATTTTAGAATTAAAATCCCCCATAACAAGCACTCTCTTACGGGACTGCATCATAATACGCTGTAGACAGAATATTCTATGCTGCAAAAGTTCCAACGTACAATTTGGGCTAATGTATACCCCTATAATTACCACGTCGCATAATTCTATTGCTACAATGCCTTCCCCTCTATGATATAGACTGTAATCTATGTTGCCGGCGACTCTTCTGATAGCCACATCTCCATTTCTATCAGGTACCCAATGAGCTCTGGCTGCTGAATATATTGGTTCAGTAGCTACCAGGAAGTTGAAGCTGCCCCATGTGGCAATCTCTTCTGACAAGTCGTTTGATAGTAAACTTCTGTTATTATTAATTAGAAGTGTCTTAATCATGGCTCTTACTTGCAAATCACACTACCTCTCCTATGTTCAGTACTTCTGCAGTCTAAACATTTTGAGGCTTCCCTACAGTCTTTGATCATATGACCTGGTCTCCCTCAATTGAAACATAAATTAGACCTGTCTCGTCCTCTACAATCTCTTCTACCATGCCCTACCCCCCAGCACCGGTAGCATTTTTCACTTTCCATTCTGATGTACGTCCTACAATTTATCCATCCAACCTTTAATCTTGAGGCTATCAATTTCATCGCTCCTCTATGGGTGGTGATCACTGTGGTATTTTTGGTGTCACCGTATGCCTCTCTGTGATGTGACTTGATAACTCTCTTCTGTTCCGAGCACCCCACTCAACAGCCTCTTTCACCTCCTATTCGGTGGTGTCACATAGTAGGTCTTTCACGTGTACCACAGTTCGACGGTCTCCACTAGTTCTGACATCGACCTGTAGTTTCGCTGCTCTGTCTTTTAATAATGAGGAGAATTCGCCTGCCTTCTGTGTCCCCAGGATTCTTACTTGCAGTTCTTGATTTCTTCCTTTTCTGATCGAAAGTGCATCGCCGGCCTCTTCCACGTTGACCTTGTCTTTCATAGTTTTAAGTAGGTCAGCATATGACCTACCTGGAGCTTTCACCACTATTGTCTTACTTTCTGTTACAGGCGGCGTGTCTCTTCTTGCCGACGCCGACCTAGACCTAGCACGCCTCTGTTCTCCCAAGTTAGGCAGGACCATTCTTGGATGGGTTTTTCCTTTCCTCATCAGATATATGACTATTTACCTTATCAGTGTACCAGCCGAACCGGTTGGTATTACAAAAACCGAAGACTCGGACTTGCCGACGACCCTCCTAAGTGCCTTAACAACGTGAGACGCCAAGATCTTGCCAGGTCGTCAAGATCTCCGCTGCCAGAATCGTATAGAACGGTGTATCTTGTGCGTGGTGTAGTAATCTTATTATCCTCAAGAATTGTGGAGTCTTGCAGTACTATAGCTCTCGGACTCGCTCCTATGTATTGACTGCTAGGCTTCAAGCTGGCCAAATCCATAAAGTGACAGCTGTCATCTCCTTGTTTCACGGCACTCACCTGGGTCACCCGGTTCATGACCCAGGTGGACCATCTAGCTGGTAGTCTATCTATGAGCTGTTCGTCTGTTAGATCCATGTCTAATATGTCTGACATCTCGTTTCTATATTTTCCCTCAGTTTGTGTACTTTGATTTGCTGTGTCCGGTGTCTCTTCGTTGAGTCGCTGTAACTCCTTGTATATGTCCGTTAGCTCGCGTTCGTGGGCTTTTATTGCCATGACGCTTGCCTTACCCGTTATCTGTCTTAGCTGAGCCAACGCGTTCCCTAATTTGTGTGTTACTTCTTTCAAGGAAAGAGGGGCCTCCTCCTCCTCTGACGAGCCGGCTCTAACCCTTTTGGCCGCTCTACCTTCAACTGGCTTCCAGTTCTTCTTATCCTGTTTAGATATAGTCCCACCAATACTGTTATCCATCCCCTCTGATTCCTCTGTTGTATTCTCCTTCTTTCCACCGGTTCCTCTTGCGGGCCAGCCACTTGCGAGGCTGAATCTTCAATAGGCAAAGATCCTCGTCGTCGCATGTCTTGTTTTTGGACTCAGGAAGGAATTCCGCATCCAATGATACCCCACACGGGCGGGTGCCCCCCAAAAGTATACGTACAACCTGCTACGGCTGTACCATACTATGGCTGTACCTTCCTACGGCTTTCCGTCAAAAAATTTCTGTTCATGAAGCGACACACTGAGACTCCCTAATATTTTTTCTTGAAACTTCCTTAACTTCTGTGTAACAAACAACAAAGCGTAGAAAGATAGAATGAGTTTTAGAACTCTATCCTGGAGAACAATTTTGCATCTTACAGGGTCCTTACCACTAAAAGCCACCACTTTAGTTTTGGTAACTGATTTTTTATAGTTATACTCCTCGCCCAGCCTATTCAATTTATACAGTTCTCTTTGCAATTAGTCTTCTGTTTTTTGGTTAATAACCTGATCATCTGCATACTTCAATACGTATAGAAAAAATCTATTCCCCAAACCTATATAAGCTTCAACTGTCTCAATATCCTCATGCTTCCACTGTCTGATAAAATCATCTAAATAAATAATAAACAGATTTGTTGAGAGACTAATCTTTGTCTAACTCCTTGGTTTGCCATTACCATCTTACTAATAACCTTATCAGATTTTATTTCTATTGTAGTATCCTTACACAAATCTCGTTACATCAAGAAGACGTTGCTGCGGTAAGCCTCACATTATACATTTATACACACACGCGCGCGCACAAACCTCCGACGTGTTTGTTATCCTCATGATTGTGAGAAACTTTCGTATTCATATACTCGTTCAACCTCTAGACGCTGATCTCTTTCATCTTGATTTCTTGTTCTGTGAAACTCGGCTACGCTTTGTGGTAGTTGATGATCGTCCCAGATTCAATCTCATCGTAGAGAAAAAAAATTAAACGATTGAAAAAAATTACCGGGAAGGAAGAAGAAGAAATATGAATAATGAAAGAGCACTTGATGTAGAAAAAAAGAAAAGAAAAGAGGAAATACTGCAAATACTTGAAAAATACTAATTGACTGAAGAAGGAATAGTAATTCTAGTAACCGAAATAGTATAAATGCTATATATTTTACAGATATTTGGTATACTTTTACAGATAGTTAAATATAATGGATTAATTTTTTTTCCTTAATGGATAACTTTAATTCAAACTCCTTGGGGGCACTGAACCCCCCTAAGGAATTCAGAGCTTCACCGGTATTACATACGGTTTAAAACCATATATAATGCCGTATAACGGTGTATAATATACGCGTATTATTTAATGAAATCCAATCTTTGTAATTTATATGAAAATTTACATTTTATATAAAGAAATAGCAAATGGCAAACAAGTTGGATGTACAATTATAACTCTGCATGTGGTTCCATTAGAGCTAACTTTGTAGCCAACTCGTGTAACTTGATAATGTTTCTTTTAAATAGCATCAGGAAAGACTAAGATTGAAATTTTAAAAATACTACATCGCTTCACTTTTCTCAAAAATTTAGTTATTTAAAAAAAAATGAACTATAAAAAATATTTTGTGTACATTAAATAGTTGTTTTAATTTTAAAAATATTCAGGAGTAGAAACACAAAATGATCATAAAAAAGTTTTTTGTTTCAGTTTAAAGCCCTTGAAATTAATGACTACATTTAAAATTAAAAAAATAAATAAAATATATATATCGAAAACACTTCAAATTGATTTCATACCGTTCAGTTTTTTTGGTGGTTGGGGTTCAATTAACCATCATCTCAGGAATGGTCGGCCTGTGTCTGTACACGACTACACCTCCTTTGCATGTTATACATATCATCTTCATCTCATTGAACAGTGTGGGAAGGGGGTTATTATTGTTCACTATTTGAACAAATTCCAACGTACAGATTATGGAAATAATAAAAATATGTATATATATTGAATTCATGTAAAATATATTCATACAAATAAAATGTTTAGAATCGGTTAAAATTAATTTCTAGACGAGTGAGAAGTATAAATATTAATTCCTCACTTGTTTACCGGCGGTTCCAAATCAATTAACAATTTTTTGCGATACCAATAAAAAACAAATCTTATGTAAGTACTGGTAAAATAATAATAATAAAAAACATCAACATTAAAATATATTCTACTAAAATATAGTGTTTTGAATTACAATACGGACAGGAAATATAAAAGGTGAATTGGAGAGATGAATTTTCGAACAGTGAAGGAAAAGGAATTTTCATAAAGCAGTTGTTGAATATATTGAAATTTTTGCATGTCCTGTAGATTTACTTCTCGTCTTTTTTCAGTTTTAACATGTCTAATTTTTTTATATTTCCACCTACCGCCTACCGATGAGAAACAAGAAGGAAATTCTTCTTTCTTTATTGCTTTAAAATTCCTTTTTCTAATTCAGCTCTTTATCTGTTTTTTAATTATTTTGTTATTTTATCTTTTATACATTTTTAACTGATAAATAATAAATTTATTTTAACTTCTAAAAAAATAACAAGTTTACTGTTTTTTTTTTTATTTCGGTAATAATTTATTTTTCTACGGATAATTGATTACGGAAAGAAACTCTGATTAGATTAAATTTCGTTTTTCTTTTAATAGATAAAAAGATGAACGTAAAGAAAATGCTGCGATGCAATTGTTTAGCAATAATGATGTCTTAAAGTCTCGTTAATTTTGTTTGTCAATATCTTTTCTTTCTTCCAATAATTTAATAAGATATTTTTATTTTGTTAAAGTATTTTTATAAAAATTTACGAAAGAGTTTGTAAAAACATCGTAAGACATTAGAAAAATTAATATTATTTCTATTTGATGAATATTTTGTATGCAGGAATCTCTCACAAAAGGGAAATGAGTAAAAAAATTGTAACTGCATAGAGTAAAAAACCATACTGCAAACATTATTTAAGTAAGAGATGATTTTACATCTATGAAGATAATAAACCAAAACATGAAAACATCTGACGACTTAAAATAGCAGTACCAATATTATATAAACAATAAACATGAACTTCTACATTTAAACCCTTATCAAAATACAAAATAGTGTAATCTTCGAAATCAAAAAAAATATTTTTTTGATTGCCAAATCTGTCCAAAAACAGGCTGGAAGGGCAAAAGAGAAGGTAATTAGTATAAAATAATTATTTGTTTCTGTGTACGTAGAAATTTAAATTAAGCACCGCTGGACTATAGTGTTTTTAAGCGGATATTTTATTAAGTTATTATCTAAAAATAATAAAAAGTATTATCTGTATTAACATTTTATTATTTATTAGGTTAAACTGAATACTATTTTTAAGCAGAATGTACTTAAAAACCGTGTACCGTATTCTTGAATGTGATAAAGTGTAGAATTAGATCCTGCTTCTAGCTATTCTATTAGATTAATTTTTTCCGGTTCTTTTATTTTACAAAAAACTTTAACCATGACCTTAAAAAGGCTCAGAATACAATTTTCTGGAGCAGCACTCCCACTAATTTCAGCTACGAGCCGCCACTGGTAAATTCTATTAAAAAAAAAAAAAATTAGCTTCAAAAATTTAACAATGTCACTCAAAAACAAACAGGATAAGAGAGGCATGATATCTCATCTGATTAAACACCTTGATTTGAATATCTGAAACAGATCAATTCCCACTGATATTTTATTTAATTTTAAAATTATTTCCTAAATTAATTAGTACACGAAAATCTTATCATTAAAACCTATATTGCATATTTTTTCCCAAATATTTAGCCGATTAATAAAGTCTAAGACACCTATCAATCAGCAAAGATACCAAACAGATATACACATAATTATTTCCAGCAGTCACTTCAGAAGATACTATAGTATACAAAATGAATTTTTTTCTTTGTTCTGTCCTTATCATATTTTATTTATAGGATTTCCCTTCCAAGTTCTCTTACGCCATTCTGCCATATATTTAACATCTTCAAGGCTTATTTCCATCGTATCCATACATTTTTCAATACTTCTAATCAAGGTTGTCAAGGTGCAGCTACAGACACATATGGTCTCTTTTATCGCAAAACTTATTCTTTGTAGATGGGCATAATCACGATACATGACATGGCTATATCAGCAGAGATTATTTTCCCTAAGTTTGTCTTGTATTAACATGACTTGTTACTTTGTCGGCTGTATAGTTTTACTGCATAGCTTTGTTTTGTTATAGATGAGTCTGAGAAATGCCATTTACGCACCCCCAATAAACGGGGAACTCGCACGGGTTCGGTTAGATGTTATTAAGAGCCTATGTGTACCCGCACCCTACCGACTAAAACTCCTATTTCACCGTTTCTTCTCCTCCGGGGTCGGTTCTTCAGTTTAAGTATTGCGCGGATCCAGAAGATGCCTTTAGGGTCCAAGAGTCCAGAGTCCCCGTGCTTCATCACCGTTGCCCATCCGCACAAGTGCAGACGCACGACCGCTCCACAGGGGGCTGTCCCCGCTTACCTTCAGGTCACTTTCTTCGCCTGAGTCTCAGGTCTTTTATATACAACTCTGATTCCTTGCCGGATGATCTTCAGTCTTCTTACTGATCTGCATAGTTATACAGTATAAAATAACACGTATGCTAATTGGGTAAAATTTTTCATGTCGGGTTTTTCCAGATTTTCACGATTCCATGACCCCCTCTAACAAAGATATTCAATTTTAGCACTGAAAAATTCCGAAGGATGAATTTTGATGTATTTTTTATTTGATATTTCAAGAATGGATGAACCGATTTAGATGAATTACGGCATGATATGACAATGTTTATGAGGCACTGATGCTCTGTAATTTTGATTACAGTTAGTCAAAGCAGGGAGAAACGGATCTTTTGTGTTCCATATTCCAAAATTTCATGCAAATGTTAGGTAAATTTTTTACGTAATTTAATGCCCCTTAGGAAGCTAAGATCATTTCTGATGACGTTTGGTATTATTAAAACAATCATAAAGGAATGGAGAAACCCCTTATTTTTCTTTTTTGTAAAATATTATCCGAATCCTTTTACATTATTATGTAAGTTTGGTTATATATTTCTTCAATTTCATTTAGCAGAGGTATAATAAACCTATTTTTCCTTTTATCGTCAGTTATCGCTTTAGACTGGATTAAACGATATTTAAGAAATTTTGTACGATTATTTCTGAATATGGGTTATGACACCATTTAAATTTGATTAAAACTGCAAAAGTTTCGTATTATATAACTGATAATTGATTACAGATAGTTTTACAGATTTATCAGATTTTTTTTACATGACTGCCCAGAAAGGAGTGTAATGTATTTAGGATGTATATACCTAAATATCTAATTTATATTATATAAATATATGTGCTTATATATATATATATATATATATATATATTATAATATATTATATAATTAATATAATATATGTGCTTATATATATATATATATATATGTTTATTCCACCGTATCGAGTTCAACGTCTGAACCGATTTAGATGTATGATCCCGCATTGGAATCTTTACGTTACCGGAAGTATCATAGGCTACATGAATATGATTTATATATACATATATATATGTTTAAATAAATATGACAAATAAATTATACTACATACAAATAACGCAGCAAAATCAGTACGTCAAACGAAACGAACAATGTAATTTCCAAGATATAGGCAACGGGAAGTTGCCTATACGTGGGCATTTTAACCAGGTAATTAAATATTTTAACCAATTGGCATAATGCCTCACTGATCTAATGACAATAGTCCGAAATTTATACGCTCCGCACTTCTACATTACACTATCGTGAAATGATCTGCAATGGCCGGACATCCTATTTTGTTTTTTTGTTTTTTTTTGACAGTCGTGGTCTTTAATTTTTAACAAATTTAACTAGTTTAATAGTTAAATCTTTCTTTTGAAATATAAAAAGATGAAAGACAAAAAAAATGGTTTGTATTCTTTTGAAAAATTGGTACCGGAATGTTCCGTTAAACTGTTCATCCACCATGTCCTTCTTTCTTCTAATATTTTAATAAAAAAATTACAAAATTAACAAAAAGGTTTGTTAAATATCGCCGACGTTTAAAAAATAAATATTAATGAATTCGATGAATAAGAAATTAAACGAAAAATGTCTGTAAAATATGAGCATATATAAAAAGAATTTAAAATTGAAATGAAACAGAAAATAAGTATTTACATTAGCTTACTAGATAGTTAATAGTATTATATTAGATGGATTGGAAGATGCGTGATGTATTTTATTAGTAAATAAGAATGAATTTTCAACATTTTGTTTTTAAATAACTAAAACATTTTTTTTTAACATGACAAGACTGCACAGAGTTCAAAATATTTAGTTTTCACGATATAGAATTTAAATATTAGACCTATTTTTAGGCATGGCATTTTTCGTACGCTACAAATCTCCATTTGGGCTAATGACCAAAGCAGTTTAGCCCGTAATCTACCAAAAAAAGAAAAAGAAAAGAAATTAAAGCTAATTCTTCAATTCTAAAAAAAATTCTAGTTCTTTTATTTCGCTTAATAATAATAGAATCTACTTTTTAAAGATATAATTATCTAAAATGAGATCATAATTTTTTTATATTTTAAAACTGTACCAATAAAAAGATAAAAAATATAGATTAAAAAAAGAGCCGGCCTCCGTGGCGCTAATGGTAGCGTCTCGGCCTTTAATCCGGAAGTCCCGGGTTCGAATCCCGGTCAGGCATGACATTTTCACTCGCTCTACAAATCATTCATCTCATCCTCTAAAGCAATACAGGATATTGGACGAAATTAAGTAAATATATGATCAATTCAAGTAAAAAACAAATTTGGTCAAAATGTTTCTCACACTTCCGCACTGATAACCACACACATATATATAACATAAATAATATAATATAAATAAATAATTATATAAATAAACCTTTTTTTTAGTCTTTAGGTATGCAGAGTTCTTTGGTAGCAAGAGTATTCTTGTGTTCGTATACACAAGAAGGGATTAGTAGAAGTCTAGATTTACCCGATCGGTAATTCAAATCTACACTAGTTTTTTTTTTTTTTTTTTTGTACTGCCATCGGCCGAAAACTAAGTTTCTAAACAGATCCGTAATTGATCCGCAGTTACCGTGTATAATTTTCCATATGTTTAGCTAGGACCCAGCTATTACGTATAATCTATGCAAAGCGAAGCAATGGATAGTGAAAATGTCTGGATAGGTCGACCTATCTCCATAGAGATCTTGAAGCAATATTTAAAAAACAAGTTAAAAATATCTTTTAAGTCCTTTTCAACTAGAGGATGGAATTACAGGATGAATTATTAGATAATCTCAAAGATCTGGGTGTGCTTTACCATAACTGTAACAAAAACTGATAGATTCAACTCAGATCTTGCTTCGAGCAACTAAACTATATGCTGCCAAAAATGTATTTTTCGCTAATTATTAAAAATTCACCCAAGACCGGCCTTTCGACTGCCTAAAGTAAAATGTCTCCTCTCTCTAGAATCGTTTGTGTTGGAGTACTTACAAACTATAATCTGTTAACCCAATGGAAGGTAACAAAAATGTGGTAAGTATAAAATTGACAAACACTGGCTTAATGCCTTACACCAGCGAGAATTAAAGCTAACAGAGACTTCAGTAATTTTTATTCTAATTTTGAGGTTACTTGAAGTTTGCTTCAACAACGAATTATTCGTTTAAAAAAATAACTCAATATACTATGGACTTCTCTTGCGCTAAAAAATCCATATTCAACTACGAAGACCTAAATCAAAATAGTCCTTAGTTTCATAATTACATAGCCTTTGGCAAAATGGTAAATAATGATTTTTCAAAGGGTTTCTAGCTCGTTATACATTTTCAGTATATTTCCTTTAAATATCTATTATCAATTAGAGCAGGAAAAATTTATTGTTTTATAAAACTTTCCGATGAAACTTTTTATCAATAGTGAGTGGTCATCTCGAATTAATAAGATGGCCTAAATGTTTAAAAAAAAATCAGAGAATAAACAGATTCAAACTAAAAATAAATCATAGCATATCAAGAAGCAACACTTCATATGTCTTGAAAAAAAAATCAATTTTGTAAAAAGTTAAAAACAATCATCTCCGATACTTGGAGCAATATGTACAGAATGTCCCATATAAAACGCAACCCATCAATCACTCATCCATGAAATTTCAAAAGTCAAGAATACTCCCCTACTCGTTACTGAAATGCACTCGTCCAACATCGGAACCTCGCGACGATGCAGTAGAACACTACCGATAGTAACAACAATTCAATCATAACGTATTGCTAGAGACAAGATGGTGTTTTTGCTAGATGAACGTGTTTTCATTGTTGAGTCGTACTTCAGTACGAAATCAGTGGTTGCAGTGCAAGATTTGTTTCGCCATAAGTACCCAGATAAACTGGCTCCTAACAAAACATCAGTAATAAGGTTAGTTGCAAAATTTAGAGAGACCGGTTCTGTTAATAACAAGGAACACAAAAGATCTGCAGAATACAGATACAATGTTGAATACAGATACAGTCACTGAAATCAAAGATCGATTACTCGCCTCGCCGAATAAATCGATCAGACGTTTGTCTGCTGAAATTAATTTTTCTAAATCAACTGTACATCGGGCGACCAAACAAATACAATTACGACCTTATCTTATTCAGACGGTTCATCGACTTCTTGAGCCCGACAAATAAAGACGGCTACAATATTATCAACGGTTCCGTCAATTTCTGCGTGAAGGAATTAACGTTATGGATTCGTTATTTTTCACAGATGAAGCACGGTTTCATTTGGATGGCTACGTAAACAGCCAAAACAGTAGAATTTGGAGTGCTGAAAATTCCCACGTTTATCACAAAAAACAATTACATCCGCAGAAGTTGGGCGTGTGGTGCGCGATATCGCGGAAGAAAATAATCGGTCCTATTTTTTTCTAGTTAACACCATTAATGCAGAACGATATCAGGATATTTTATTTCAGTTCATCGCACTCTTGGAAGAGGAAGACAGACACTGCTGGCTATAACATGACGGTGCGACATCGCCCTACGCAGGTTCAACTTCTGATTACGTTGAGCAATTCTTTGGTAATCATGTTATCGGTCGAGGCTTGTGGCCACCAAGATCTCCAGATTTGACTGCGGCGGATTTTTTTCTACGGGGTTACCTCAAAGAAAAAACCTACAGCAACAAACCACGAACACTTGAACGATTGAAATTCAATATTGAACAAGCTGTATTAAATATCCAGCCATAAACTTTGAAAAAAGTTGCAAGAAACGCTGTAAAAAGAATTGAAGCTTGTATTCACGAAGATGGCGGCCACTTCCAACATTTACTCTAAATGTAATGGATGGTAATAATAAAAATTACATTTACATTTACACATGCCTTTTTATTATTTCAATACCTACCAATATAAGGTTGGGTTGCGTTTTATATGGGACACTCTGTAGTATCTCACTTATACTCCCGATCCTGTTGTCTCAGAGTTTACTCTGGAAAGAAATATGAATTTTAACCAGCAATCAAAACGATTAACGAGTATTAATCAAATTGAAAATTCAATATTCTATGTGGAAAATCCAATAGTAGGATCTTCTTCTTTTTCTGTTTAAAGTATCACTGTTTCACGTAAAGTATCACTCAGAGGATCAATGAGGATGTTATGTATGAAAGTAAGTGAAGTGTATTCTACTACAATCTTAGGTCGACTATTCCTGAGATGTGTTATTAATTGACACCCAACCACCAAAGAACAAGGGTAGGGTATACGATTTAGTATTCAAATAGTAGGATCCAGTTGACGCAAATATTCCAGAAACATTTGAATAAACAAAGTTATAGAAAAAATAATTTAATTATAGTAGAAATGTTGGAAAATTATTCAGGTTTATAAGTTTAAACCTAGGTTTATTTTACTTATATCTCACAGATTTATAACTGTATGGCTTCGGGTCATCTTGATGTAGCCCAAAGAAAATAAATAGAACTAGCGACAATGTTTATTAGCAGAAAGCAATGAAGATTTCGCTTTATACAAGACGAAGTGGTATATATAATTCTGGTCTCTTGTAGTAACATTTCGTATATATATATATATATATATATATAGAAGACTTATATTATAAAGGAAGAAATAATTTTTTTTTTAATTAATTACAATAGCAATTATAATTTTCAAGAATTAATGGGTTTTATTGTTGTATATGTATGTTGGATATATCAATTGAAAATTTCACACACATACATCTTCCAGTTCTATTCCTCATGCTTAAGGGTAATGAATTAGGTTTATATGTGCCTAAAAGATATATCTGTTACCAGCCTACGTGGTTTTACGTTACAAGGCCAATAGGCTGTAGCACAGGATTCGATAGTCTAGATTGGGATGCGGCTGGGCTGCCCCTACAATGTCCGACACCCCTTCAAGGTTACAGATAGATAGTAAACTAAAGCTGCGGTTCAGCGATGGAGGAATCAATGATACCAGATCGCATGTACTGTATTATGACAGAACGTAACTGTACAGTTTATTCGTAACTAACTGATAAAAAAATAAAATATGTACCTAATTTCGAGTGAAAAATTAAAAAAACGTCGCAATAGCTCCAGTAAACGAGTAAATGTAGTTACGCAACACATTAATCACTGGTGACATATCATGTCACTACAATGTCACCGTTAACAATTCATACATCACGGAACTGTGCTTCAAGCCCTAATACGACTTATATGTTTAAATTCTACAAAACCAACATTGACTTTAATTTATACAGACAAGATTGTGGAATTATTTTTAAATTTAAAATTAATAGACTGGCTTCACAACACCTGCATTCCTTAAAAGAAACGAAACAAAATACAATAATAATTTAAAAACCATAGTGATGAAAATTAACTGAGTTAAAATAATAAAATATTTTTCATTGTAAAACGATTATTTCATAACTTCTCTGTTTTCACGGAGCTGAAAGTTTTATCTAGTCATTAAATTGAAACCGTTAGTAACTTTAAGAAAGCTTAAAACAGTTTAAAATAAAATAAATGAAAATTTATTTTTTATCTATCTTCTTATCCGAAAAAAATAAGAAGTATTCCAAAGTTTCCATTTTTAAAACTATAAAAACATGCAAATATGCTTATAATCCTGCTCTGGTATTTTGTCCAAAGATACTTTTTTTTAATAAAAAAACAAATATGTTCGACTATAAGAACTATAAACATACAAATATACTACCATCCCCATCGCGGCTTCAATCGCGCTGTATGGCTACTTGCGTTTCTTGTGGCGTTCAATGTTTAACCAGTCATTGCTCGCTTCGCTCGCCTTTCCCGTCTAGTTAGGGAGTTCTACTCTTTGAACCCCCTGTATTCATTAAATTAATGCTTGTGAGAATAATAATGATAAAATAGAAATTAAAGTTTGCTCACTTTATAAAAGCTATCAGTGTATTTTAATTTCCTAAAGCAAATTTTGTCAGTAAAGGATTCACTAATTAGTTTTTAAATTTCCCGCAGCTTTTTTCGCGAAATAGATAATCAGAATAGATTATCATCACAACGCTACCAAATTTCATAAAGATTGATTCATTAGCGGTAACATAAAATGGCAAAAATGTAAAAAAACAATTATGTTTTTTTACTCCTTAAAATATTAAAATTCAAAAACTCAAAATGGTTTTTAGATATTTATGTGAAGAGTCTTTGCAAGCGCAAATCGAGAGAATATCTCGTTTAGTATAATCGGTAATGGGAAAAACCTTCAATCATCATTCGAAATTTTTTACCCCCTTTCAAGTTTAAATTTCGAAAAATCTAGAAACTGTTTCACATGAAAATTACACACACCAAAAATCAAATCGATATTTTATTACCGACAAATTTGAAAAAAAAAATTAATTGTTACTTATGCACTTACATCAGAAAAAGAACTGAACTGATGAATCAGTTTATATCAATTTATCAGCATCAATTTATATTTAATCGTTTTTTCTGAGCCTTGATTATGAATCACTCACATGTTTTATATATATATATATTATAATAGCATTCTTTTCGTGGCTTTTCCCGTGCTATATGCTTGTAGAACTTCAAAATTAGAAAATTAAGTTATTTAGTAAAGTTAAAGTTATTTAGTAGTAATGTGTAAGCTGTTGCTCTCAAAACTATAGCTATTCAATAATTACCGGATAAAATAGAATGTTTAGGAAAATGATCAATTCTCAATATCAAATTTTTAATGAGATCAGGAGGAAAAATAAATTTTTTTAAAAACTACTTTTCTCTCTGCATAGCAAAGTTCAGGAGTTTCATATTCAACTTTTTTGTCATTACAGTGGTAATACGAGTATATTTTAATCATGTTAACTATATCTTTCAAATTCAGATAATTAATTTCAGTATGATTATCAAAAGCTGATTTAAGACCTAACATATTTCTGGAAGGTTGAACTCGATTTTGAGCCTAGAGTATACACGTTACTCTTCAAGTTTTTGGAACACTCGGACGTAGATTAATGCTGTATACGATCATAAACTTTAGTAGCTCTAGAAATTCATATTGCTATCTGTGACCTCACCAACCATGATATTATGAATATACGAATACCAAATTGGAACTCACATCCATTCCAACTATATGTATGCATTTTCCGGATGGGATGTCTTATTTCAATAGATAAAAATTTACAGATTACTACTTGGCTGGCGTGAGGATTTCTGCCGAGGATCACCGTCAGATTAAACAATGACAATATTTTTTGTCTTCCTGACCTCTTTCAGGTCTTTCAGCTAAGCATCACGCGATACAGGGAGTGTCCCTCTAACTCAAATGACCCTTCGCATGGCAGGTAAGCTCACCGGTTGGATCTTTCTGTTTTCCTTGCCCACGCTAATGATAATAAATTTAGTAAAACACAAAATAACTTTCTGAAAAAGTCAATATTGATATCAAGATTCAATATACCTCAAACCAACAAACTTTATTAAATTTGTTAATATTCGTCATACCCTTTAATTTTATTATCAAACTAATTTGTTTTTAAGTGTATTACGATAATAATAATATTATTAATAGTAACTTATCTATTATAGACATCAGTAAATTTAGTAAATTACATAACTTCCTGAAGAAGTCGATACTGACATAGACAAAATCGATATAGACAATATCTATCGGTTTAGACGACACTAAGTTTAGCAAAAAAGGTTCTAGTTAAATTTTTTATGATTTATGAAGTAGCAAGATTAATGAGGTCTGAACAGTGGTTTACATACCGGGGATCAGAAGAAACAGATATTAAAACGTAAAAAATTGGTTCAGTAGTTTTCCTAGTCATCGGGAACAAACGAAAAGACACCTCTTTTTATAGTTTTATCTGGGTGTTCAGAGAGAGAAAGAGAGAGAGAGAGAGAGATGCACAGAGTGATTCAAAGAGAAATAATTTGGTAACTGATTCTAGAGCTTTAAATAAGAAAAAAGGCTTACACAAATATATGTCCAAAAATGCTTTGTTATTGAGATAAAGCTAGCAAAAAATTTCGCTCATATTTCAGTTCAACTGGTGAACTGAGATCATTATGAAATTTTTAAGGCTTTATTTAAGATGTAAACTTTATAACTTCTTATGTCTTTTGGTCTGAAAAATTGAATAAAATAACTCCCAGGACTGTATCTCCCATAGTTTTCATGATATCCAATGTAAAACAGAAAAATTTTGCGACGAAAAACACGCTATTTTTTATTTAAAGTGCAACTTTGTTAAATGACTAATAAACGTGTAAATTTGATTAAAAACCTCCTAGAAAAATTTAATTCTGAGAAAACTGATGTAATAAAGTCTTTCTTTTATGTTTTTTCCTGTTTAGCCTCCGGTAATTACTGTTCAGTTATTACTTCAGAGAATATAATAAAGTCTATGAAAAACAAAAAAAATTAAATCAACTATTATTATTACAAACAAAACAGAAGAAAATTTGACAGAAAAAGTATTATGAATTTGTAAAAATTTAAAACAGCTGTTTTTAGTAGAAAAATTATTAGACCTTTGAAAAATTAAAATACTTGTAATTAACTTTAAAAAATCCTCACTGTTGTTTATAAGTATTAATTTATACCGGCCTCCGTGGCACGAGTAGTAGCGTCTCGGCCTTTAATCCGAAGGTCCCGGGTTAGAATCCCGGTCAGGCGTGGGATATATGTATAGCCACATAAAATTGTGGCTGTAAATCATTAGTTACAATCACACGCTACAAATCATTCTTCTCATCCTCTGAAGCAATCCCTAACCGTGATCCCAGAGGTTAAACAAAAAAAAGTATTAATTTACAATGATGGTGGTATTAATTTAGTCTAGGTGGCCAATTTACCGGCACGCTACGTCCATTATACTTACCACTAGATTTTTGATTTACGAATCGTTTTATTTCATTCGTGAAATTTGTCGATACTCTAACAAGTTAAGAGTACACCTCAATTCTTTCGCCAATGAAATATTTTCAATTTTGTAACAAATTAATTGCTTAAAAATTCCAGATCATTTCTTCCCGTGATAGGTTTTTCTAGTATCAAAGAGCCTATTAATTGGTTGTCGTTCATGCTTCATGACACACCAAATGTTCACCGAAAGTCGTTGCGGAAATTTGATTCATTTGCAGCGTATGGGTTTTCTTCAGACCTCCCATGTGAATTTCCTGACATATATTTGAACTTTTTTCCTTATTTCAAGCTCTAGAATCAGTTACCAATTATTTCCCTTTCCTTCTGAATCACGCTGAATATATATATACATACATATAGAGTATATTTATATATGCTTGATTGAAAGATTCTTTAGCAATTAGGCAGACATTTAATTTAAAATGAGAAACGATAATTACTTTAATTATCAAAAAATTATTTTTTTAATTTTTTTCTAGCTACGAATCTAAACCCCATTTATGCTGATCCTTTTATTCCATCCACATTTTTTTTCTTCCTGCTGTATAACTATAATCCTAAAGTGCATACCTAGTTACGTATTCAAGAATTTATCTATTACCAGCCAACAAACTCGGCTTAATATTTCGTGGTAAAATGATGTTTTACGAAAAAGAGGCTAATATTATGGCCTATAGTCTAAAATATGGTGGTAGTAATAAATGGATATCACCGGACTTGTGCACTACCATAAACATATTTTCGCTCAAAGTTAAAGAAATGGCATCCCGTCTACAACGCCAAATTTTTCTTTTAAAAAAAGGAATCAATTCCACCTAATAAAAAAGTTAACAACAAAATTTCATAAGTGCAAAATTCCTCCAAGATATAAAGCAAAATATTCAAAACACAAACATATAACGATTATATAATAAATATTTTTGGAGTTAGTGGATCTCAAAAACATCGAAAAATACCAAAAAAAAATCAAGGGGGAGAAGTTTTATTTTCTCAGCAATAACAGTTTTTTTTCCATCGTTAAATAATTATTTCAACATTTAATACCGAACAAATTTCATTGTTATTTTATGTATTTTTATGGTTTTAGAATTTTTACAACAGATAGAAACTCCTATTCTACTAAGTAATACAAGTTATAAATAATAAAAAAACTCATTAAAATCTTTAATAAGATTATTTTTCAAAAAAATAAATAAATAAATGTACGTGTAATAAGAAATATAATATCATAACGTACAAAATAATGTTTTATGTCGCTATGAATGTCATGATAAAACCAACGAAGAAATATTTTCATTCCTTTGTTTTTGTTGTAAATTATACTATCAATTGTACTTGCTAAATAAAAAAATAAAACATTTATCATTGCCGCTATAAATTTATTGCCAAGAACGAAGTTTCAGGTTAAAAAAAAAGGTAGTAAAATATATTTCAATGATTTGTTTCCAAAGTAGTACTGAGATTTAACTCCGAGGAATTTTTCCGATTGTTTTCTTTTGTTTACTTTTTTATTATTCTTTTGAACCAACCTGCATTAAGTAAAGTTGAATAACCATTGAAACAGTGAAATGTAAAAAGAAAAGATACTAAACCGAGTGAATTTTCCACTAAAGAGTTGTTACGTTTATCTCACTATTCTTAACCAATCCCTCTCCCACTTATTCTGTTACTCTATTTCATTCCTCACCGCTCATTCACACAATCAATCTGTCTCTCTCTCTCTTTCTCCCTCCCTTTTATTCGTTTGAACGTACACAAGGGTCTATATGCATCCAAGCTCAAATAGATCGGTAAACATACATTCGGAGGACAAAAAGGAAAAAGAGACTACACGACACTACTGACACGTCCTTTCTGAATGTCCAAATAGCAAAGCAGATCGAATGTGTTTACACTTCTCAGATCACGTCTGCTGATATCTTATTACGCTAAGCCATTAGTTATACTCTCTTTCTCGTTTTTAGTTCTACCTCCCTTTTTAAATTTAAATAACAAATAATTTAACTTCACTTCTCAACAAATATAAAACTCAAAAGTACTCACTTTTAATTTAGTGTAGACATTTCAAACTAATGATATTAAAAATAAAAAACAACCTTCTTTAATCATTATTTTGCATAAAATAACAATTTATATATATATATATATATATATAAAAATACATATAACCTAACCTAACCTATATATATATAGGATAGGATATACATATGTACCTCTTTCGTTAATTTTTAATGTGCCGGCTTATGATTATTTTTTCCAGTTCTAAAATAACCCTTTCTTTTTCCTGTTTAGCCTCCGGTAACTACCGTTTAGATAATTCCTCAGAGGATGAATGAGGATGATATGTATGAGTGTAAATGAAGTGCAGTCTGGTACATTCTCAGTTCGACCATTCCTGAGATGTGTGGTTAATTGAAACCCAACCACCAAAGAACACCGGTATCCACGATCTAGTATTCAAATCCATGTAAAAATATCTGGCTTTACTAGGACTTGAACGCTGTAACTCTCGACTTCCAAATCAGCTGATTTGGGAAGACGCGTTAACTACTAGACCAACCCGGTGGGTTAGTTCTAAAATAACCCAGAAATTTTTTTAAATTTTGATCTATTTAAAAAAATTAATCAGCGAGTAAAAATTTAGATAAAGAACCAAAATAAAACCAGGTTCAAATATTAACAATATTATTTCAATATTTCTCGATTATTGAATTGTATAACTGATGAAATTTCACTTAATTTTTAAAAAGAGGGTAGTACATAACTAAAACATAGAATGTTGGCTTATATAAATAGAGCTGTACAGAAATTATGAAAGTGTAATGACGAAAAAGTCTTAATTATTACTTTGTATCTTTATTACAGTAACTCGAGTAGTTTATAAAATGTGTTGAAAATGACCTCCTCCAACATCAATATAACACTGTTATTCGTCAATCGTGAGTCATTTGTTGCGATTCACTGCTTGTTTTTGCTGTTTCTATTGAAAGTAATCTGGGGAAGTCAGATCGGGCGATCGTAAAGGCTACAACCCCTCGAAATGATTCGTTGACTAAAGTCACTTCGTAAAAAAATCACTGACCTGTTAGCTCTGTTCACTATGGCGCTATCTTGTTGGAATCAACCGTAATTGTTTTCCTCTGTTAACTGACTAATGAACTTTGTTAAAACAGTACAGTAACGATCGCCATTAACTGCATTTACATATGAACCCATAATGCGCATTCTACTCACGCCGAGCAAAACTCCAATTTTCGCTTCGTGTAAAAACTGTTAGTGAAATTCATGATGGTTAGTTTTCAACTACAGTCGTGTATTTTATGAATTAATATACCCTTCACATTAAACCACGCTTCATCTGTAAAAAACATAATGTCGAGTATACCTATGGAATTGTGATCAATAAAAAGTTAAACCATTGACAATAATTTGAACTTTTGGCGTGATCTGCAGGTGTTGGTTCTTGAACACACATTACTTTGTAGGGAAAAATATTCAGTTCTTTTCTTACAGCTTAAGGTACGGTAGCAGGTATAATATCTTGCTTTTATAACGAAGCCTCAGATCAGAAAACCTAAAGCCGAAAGAACAGAACGCATTACATAATTCTAATGCATATGGCACAACAATTTTTCGAACGCACTGTGTAACGCGGTAGCTATTACTCTCCCAGGCTGGTCTGGAGGTTAACCCGACATCGAAAATCAGCTGATTTTGAAGTCGAGAGTTCTAGGGATCAAATCCTAGTAAAGGCAGTTGCTTTTATACGGATTTGAGTACTACATCACGGATCTCGGTGTTTTTTGGTGGTTTGTTTCAATTAACCACACACCTCAGGAATGGTCGACCGGAGACTGTACAAGACCGCACATCATTCACATTCATATATATCAACCTCATTCATCTTCTGAAATAATACCTTACGGTGGTTTCAGAGGCTAAAGAGAAAAAAAGAGAGAGCTATTACTCTCCAAGTTCTTGATCCTACAAAATAAAAATTCTGGCGGAGTTTCAAGCAGGCTAACCCGACCTCCAAAGAAATCTTTTTAAAACTAAGCCTTCCGTTTGAAACCCTTTCCGGCTCCTGTTCAAGGTCAGTTTCGCGATCGTCATCGACAAAACCTACAAAAATTATCTTAGGAAAGGTACAACGAATATGTGAAGCGACTTTTTATTAGATGTGTAACATACAAATAGGTCTATTTCAGCGTGATCTTTTCAAAAAGTCTTGCCTGGTTGTATCAATTTGGAATAAAGATTACCAATATAGTTGACATTGAAGTTCTATGAACTAAAAAGTTAATAGTTTTCTCCGTTACTATTTTTATTTTCTTTAACAATTCCTATTGTAATAAACCCCACAGCAAACAGTAAAATTGATTAAATAAATATATATATATATATATATATATATATATATATATATATATATATATAGTAACTCTCCTTCTACCAGTACTTTTTAATATAGTGTTACATCAATCTTTCGCTTCTTTAAACTGTAACTCAAACTTATACATATAAGACGGCACATTCTTCATCTTTGTTACCAGTATTGCTCTCTTTATCCTACCCAATACATCCTACTCAGGAAATATTCTTGGCAATCTTGTGTCACCCATCCTCCTATGGCTAAACTACTGCAGATATTCTTTTCTCAGTAACAGCACTGATGGTCTCCTTTATATCTTTCTTTATTCTAATTTCAATATATCTAAGTTTCTTTTCCGGTTCTTCTAGCTTGCTTATCTTCTCCGAAAATTATTCATCTTTGTTTGTTTTAAACATATTTGAAAATTTTTTAACAATAATTTGCACTTACCGATCTTATTACGACTTCAAAACTATTATAAACTATAATGTATTAACAAATAATTAACCATAAAATAAATAAATTTATTTATTTTAATATTTTTATTTGCTTTTTTTTGAAAATGTAATTATTCTAATTACGAAATAAAATATTTAATTTTTCCTTTAATTTAATCTACATCTTATGACTGATCTAAATTATATGCTTTTTACTTACTTTTAAATTATACTAGCATTAAATCTTAATATAAATAAAAGTAATTGCCTCCTATATATGTAGGTGAGAATGTATGTTTGTTCCATATCTCCTCCTAAACTACAAAACAGATTTCAACTAAACTTGAGACAATTATTACTAACTAACTGAGCAAAAATACTTTGAGTATTGGACACCCCTAACGAAACCCTTACTGGAGGTGTGAAGGGTGAGAATTTTAAAACATTAAACATTAATTTTAAAAGATTATAATTCAGAAACATTTTGGAATATTCTATATTTTCGAACTTTATTCCATTTTAGAAATTTTTAAAACTTCCTAAAGGTTTATAGAACATTTTTGAGAATTCTAGATCATTCTCGAATAGTTTTGAACATTATTGCATTTTCGAACAAGAAGGACGAAAAAAGTATTGTTTACAGGCAAGCATTGGATTAATCTAAGTTGTTGCAACCTTGAACTCTGTTGTATTGTAGTTTGAATTTGTGTTGTACTCATTTGAATGTATACTGTACATTTACACAGTTGCATTAGTTATTTGTATATTGTAAATTTGTATGTATGTATCTTTTCATATACAACTATGGCTCTCTATAGCATCTTCTCAGTGCATACGGCAGGATTAATTAATTTAATTAGATTAAGAAAGTTAAAATTAGATCAAATTATAAAATTAAATTAAGTTGTACATTTGCAAAAGTTGTACTGTATATTATTTGAAAGTGTAAAATACATGTTTTTTCTACAAACTCCTCGTGTTTTCATTCAAATCATACTATTGTAGGGCAATAAATAGGCTAGATTTGAAAATTTAAATTCAACAAAAAGAAATGAAAAGGAAATTTATGTTTGTTATGGAAAATTAGTGACAATTTTTGTAAAAAATAAATGGATGGGCCTATGAAGAAATTATGATTCCTAGCAACGCCGGAATATAGTTAAGCTAGTTAACTATATTTGTTTCATATTTGTAATTTTTTTAATGTGATTTTATAACTAAGTAAACATTTAAACAAAAAATTTAGTAAAATATGTTTACATTAAAATACTAAAGAATTTATTTAAACAAAATTTAAAAAAAAAAAATATTTTATAATGAATAATATTAAGTTTTTCGAAAAATTTTGTATGAAGTTACTAACTACTGTTTGGTTTATGATTAATGGAATATTTTGATATTTTTTATGAACCGCATATCTCCGTTGTCAATAGAAAAATGGTATCACAGATATTTCGTAGTAAAAAATACTAAAAAAAAAACATTTCATATTCTACAAAGTTTTGTTTTATACGATGATTGAAAGTTAGAACTTTCTATTTCCGAAAAATAAATAAATTAAAAACTTAGCATCTTTTCCCATATTTAAAAAAAAAATTATATTTAGTTTTTTTTGTAATATCTGTACACCTACAAAAAATCACCACCAAAGTGAAAGAAAGGATAAATCTCATATAAAACCCGAATAAAGAATAAAATATCGTGTATATTTGACGATACTGGTAATATAGCGTATATAAATTTGATTTATTGCAACAAAATTAGAAAATGATATTATTTTACAAAAAATAAAATAATCCAGATGCTTAACAATTATTACCTTAATATTAAAAAAGACAGTTTTAAATATTAATATAATATTTAAAACGACAGTTTTAAAACATTACGTTTAACTGTTGTACATTCGTAAATACTAATAATCATAATAACGATAATAACCGTAAAAATAATTTAATATTAATAAATAGTCTAATACTCAAAAATCATCAAAAACAATTTTGATGATTTTTCACAGTTTATAAAACTGTCGTAAAATTAATAATTAAACTGACTAATGATTAAAGATCCATTGAACACATAATTTCCTATAAAATTTTCATTAAAAAAATTAAATTTAAACATTCATCGTGTTCGACCCTTGGAGATTCCATAGGCGTTGATGTTTTTGCCAGTGGAATTTTCCTGGTAGGTTTTACAGGTGGTTTGCCAATGCCTTATTAATTTGGTAATTAAAACCAAACCACCAAAGAACACCGGTATCTGCGTTTTAGTATTCAAATTTCGTATAAAAGCCTTTACTAGGATTTGAACCTTAGAACTCTCGACTTTGAAATCAGCTGACTAGCAATAAGAGTTCCCCACTATATCAACCTCTCTTTTTTCTGGTTAGCCTCCAGAACCACTGTAAGGTACTACTTCAGAGGATAATAGTATAAATGTAAATGAAGTAGAGTCTTGTACAGTCTCAGGTCGACCATTCCTGACAAGTGTGGTTAATTGAAACCCAACCTCCAAAGAACACCGATATCAACGATCTAGTATTCAAATCCGTATAAAGTAACTGCCTTTTCTAGGATTTGAACCTTAGAATTCTCGCCTTCGAAATTAGCTGAATTGCGATAGAGAGTTCCCCACTAGACCTACCCGGGTTGACCTAAAAATTAACATACGAATTATGAAATTCCAGCAAACAATTTAATGTCTTTAAGATACGCCTTAAACCATAATCAACCTTGTAATAGGCTCCTAATATCGCTAACCAATAATGCTAGTAGAGCTTGCTCAAATTATAATCAAAGAAAACGGCTACAAATTAAATAAAAATAATAATAACAACAAGAGTGAAATAAAATTTCGGTTTTTCAGTGGTTGGACAGAATAATATTATTACCCGAGTACGTAAGCTTATATTACTCCGGGAGTAATGTGACAATCTTGTAATGTACGCTTCTTGAACGTACATCTTGTATGTAACATCTGCTATGTAACATAAGGAGCTCATATCGAATATCTGTAAATATCTATACATTAAACTTGAAAATGTACTCCATTAAGTGTTGAATTACAAAATTCTGTAAGTTTTCGCTTTCTAAATAATTAAATGTAATCTTAAAATGAAAAAAATCATAAATTCCTTGTACATATGTAACACAAAATTATGCATTATTATTATCAATATTAAATTATTACATATTTATCTGAAAATAAATAGAAGACCTTTTAATATAATTATTTAAACATAAAAAGAACTGTTCTATTAAAAAATGCAAATTCCTTGTATTTCTTTGCGACATCATCAGTAAATATATTGTAAATAAAAATATCTGTAAGAAAAAATAGTTTTCCTTGAATGAATATTTTTATTAATGATTAAAATAAAAATTTTATTATAATCACAACTTTTATAGATTTTTAAATAGGTAAAAAACTTTTTTTATTTTTTTATATTAACTATTTTATTTGCTTCTAAAATAGGTTTTACGTATATAAATAAATTCGATGACAGATGTATTGCATATGTAAATATATATTTCTGTATTTACTAAACACAGAAATACGTGAAACCTAGCAGTGCATTTAAAATCGACAAAATCATAGTAAGAATAGTAATAATATTTTTAAATAAGGCTACGTAATTTTCCTACATCTTCATTACGTTATCAATGTATTATAAGATAACCAGTTAGCTTATATAATTTTGATTATTCTATTTTCTGTATAACTCGTAGTTTAAAATACAGTGTTGTTCCTAAATCTCATTATTGAATAAAATAAAGACATTATTTTCTTAAAATAATTTTTACGATATTTACCAAAGTAAATATAATAATTTGTGTAGTATACACAAATAAATATTATATAATATTTAAATAAGTATTATATAATAATTTATATTTGTAGTAAATGTAATCGATATTCTGTACGACAGTTTGTGTAATTGGTGATGTGTAAACAGTGCATCAAAGTTGACGCTTATCTGTTGTATTTTTGAACAGTAAAAATATAAAACGTAAACTGACTACAATAGAATCGCTCGTTTTATAGCTTACAATTAGACTAAAATAAAACAAAAACAGTGAATATTTCTAAAGAGACATGATATTGATTTAATTTCCTCTAATTTTACTTTGAGTCCTCTGACCTTGTACATGTATGTTTTCTTCATCACTTCATCAAATAATGAATTGTTTTACATGCACTGTTAAATAACTAATTTGTTTTAAAACAGTAGAGCATACTTAGTCATGATCTAGCATTCCATTAATTCAGTTCAAAATTTAAGTGATATAATGTTTTAACTCATGGCACAGGCTCTTTATTCATTCTATTCAAATACGTGTTTGTGAATGTAAATATTATTTAATCCTTAAATCAACTATATTCATTTAGAGAATCGGCAATCGGTACGATGCATTAAATGTGAAGCAAGATTTGTTCATTTGCAGTTACTTTAATAAAATATTACTGATAGCTTACAGATACAAAATTTATTTATTATAGTGAATGAAAGTTTGATGTTGGATGTCAGTAATCGAATTACACTTGAAAAGCTTGTAATGATATATTGATAGCTTGGCATATTGAACCCACCTCGGTGTTTCTGGATGAAGAAGCTTTTATAAGCATCTTCCTCCAAATACGTACTTATCGGGATATAAAATTTATTTAAAACTATTTGAATATATTAGAACGAAAAGCGAACAGAAAAATCGATGTAACATGGACTGTTACTTCCAATATTACTTAAAATAAGAAGCATTGGTGCGTTGTTAATTAAGGGAAAATAATGTTTTATGTGAATACTAACAGAAAAAACGGTACCTATACTCTTGCTGGAATTAGAAAGAACGATAGACACAATTCAATTATAATTCTCAGGCAGTATAATGAATTTATTACTTTAAGTATGAATTGGAAATCCAAATGATGCCCAAACTGAATCAATTCTCGCTGTTTATAATTAATAGAAATTTTCTTTATATATATACGGTTATTGAATGTGAAGGGTCTGTCAATTATCACCTCAACATAGCAAGGAAAACCTTACCGTTACGAATAATCGGCTAGACGTGGCAGGCGTATTTGCAGTACGAGAGGATACGTCCCCTCGGGAGGTAGGAATCTCCCTATCTAAGTTATGGATGGATTGTCCAAAACATTCATTCGTTAATTGTAGTTCAGACTAACATTCTACATTTCATTTGGAAAGATTTAAGGTTAACGAAATTGTTCAAAATTCCCCTCGGAGTGGAAGACGAAAACATAACAAATCTCAAAAAATTACAAAAATCTTATTAAACCAGTACACAAGACATACTCTGATTTGAATGTTTTCATATATTAATACACCTTTAGATTCTGAAATCACTGAGATTGAAACCTTATCACATCTAGACAAATAAAAATAACATTTAATTTGAATTCTCGCATGAATCATAACAATTTTTATTGGAATGATTCAAATCTTCGCTTAATATACGACATGAATAAAATTATCTTACTTCAAATGGAATAAAAATAACAAATTAACAAATTTTTACCAGATTTTATTAGTCATTTTTCATATTTTTTTTAATCGTTTCAAGAGTTATCTACATAAATTTGAAAATAAGTTTTCTTGCATAAAAATAGCTGTAAAAATAAATATCTGGAGAAAATACACACGAGATCTGTTCAGAAAATAACCGAACATTTTTAATTACGCGCCAACGAAGAAATTTAGTGACGAAAGTTGGATTTACGGCTACAACATTTGAGACAAAAGTTCAATCGTCACAACGGATTGGCAAAGAATCTCCAAGAAAGCACGTCAGTCTCGATCAGATGTCAAAGTGATGCTCTCTGTTTTTTTTTTTCAATTTTAAAGAAATTATGCATTTTGAATTCTTACCTAAACGTGAAACAGTGAACTATTAAGGCGTTTTACAACGGTTACGTGAAAAAATTCGCAAAACGAGACCAGAGTTGTGGCCAGACAACTCATGGTTTCTTCACCACGACAACGCGCCCGCACACTCAGCTTTGTCAATTCGTCAGTTTTTTGCCAAAAATCGACCATGGATCTGTTTATAAGAATTACTCCTGAATTGTATCACAAGATACTTTTAGTTGGAGGAATTGACCGTGTTTATGAAATAGGTCCCCGATTCAAAAATGAAGGATTTGACGCATAATCCTGAATTCACTACTTGTGAACTTTATATCTCATATGCTGATTACAATGACCTGATGAACATAACTGAAAATATGCTGTCAGGTATGGTGATAGTTATTCATATTATATCACCCGGAAGGTGAAGAAGGAGAAGGAGTTGAAATTGATTTCACACCATCATTTAAAAGAGTAAAATATTTCCTACGTTAGTAGAATATTTAGGCGTTAAATTACTTTCAGCAGATCAGCTTGCTACTCTAGAACCAAATCAATTTTTAAGTAGTCTATGTGAGAAACATCAAGTGGAATGCCCTCTTCCTAGAACTTCTGCAAGAATACTTGATAAGCTTGTAGGTGAATTTTTGGAAGAGACGTGCATAAATCCTAGTTTAAATTGTGATCACCCGCAAGTGATGAATCTTCTAGCTAAATGGCATCGTTCAATAACTGGTCTTACTGAAAGTTTTGAGTTATTTTTCATGACAAAAGAAATCTGTAATGCCTACACTGAATTAAATCATCCATTTATCCAAAAAGAATATTTTGAACAGCCACCTAAGGATAAAGCTACTGGGGATGATGAAGCTCAGTTGATGATAATTTTTGTACGGCTCTTAGATATGGTTTACCACCAACAGTAGGTTGTGGAATGGGAATTGACAGAGTGACAATGTTTCTGACGGATTCGAACAATATTATGGAGGTACTGTTCCCAGCAGTGAAACCTGATGATCCAAACAGAGTTAAGGATGAAGATTCTAATCCAGTTCCTGTTGACAATCGTTCTTTGGAATTATATTGATACAATTAAAGGCAATAAAATGCATATTTAAGTTTCTTTCAGAATTTTGTTTTATTTTTTTTTTCTATTTATCAATTCATGTACAATAGATCAAGCATAAGTTTGAATATTTTACACGGATTTGAATACTAAATCGTGGTTACCGGTGTTCTTTGGTGGTTGGGTTTCAATTAACCACACATCTCTGAGACTGTACAAGATTATAATTCATTTACACTCATACATATCATTCTCATTCATCCTCTGAAGTATTACCTGAACAGTAATTACCGGAGGCTAAACAGGAAAAAGAAAGTTTGAATATTATAATAAAAATAATTTGAGATAAAATCAAAACAAAGACTTTTATTTATTTCAATGAACCTGCAAATAATAGAATATTGAGAATAATTTAAACCCAACCCAGATTATTAAACCAAGGCGGCAAATTACTCGGCATTTTTGGTCCTCTGTGCCGGATGACCAAAAATGTCGAATAATTTGCTACCTTGATTTAATACCTCGGTTGCGTTTAATTATTTTAAATTCTTTGTTTTACTTATTTATTTAAATAAATAATAGTCCTATTATTTTATATTGTAAATTAATTTTATTACAATATTTGAACTTTAATAACATTATATACACCAATATTGTATTAACACATGTTGAGTCGTTCTAGCTTCTTGGGATTTTTTCTTATTTCCAAAATTAAAATCAGCAAAGAAAGAATGCTCTTTTGAGACTATTGATGACAGTAAAGCAAATTCGTCACGGACCTTAAAGGCATTTTGTAATGAAGCTATCAGAACTGCTTCGCAAAGTGGAACCACCGCTGGGAAATGTGTGTGAATAGGGGAGGGGACAAGGAAAAATAATTTGTAAAATTAACAATAAAGATTACAAAAATTAACATCGGTTATTTTCTGAATAGACCTCGTTTATAGCTTGTTTAAATCTCTATCAATTGGTTATACAGTCGATAATGTTAAATTTTGTTAGTATATATTTTATGAGTTAAAGCAAAAACTTTCAATTTTTCGTTCAGAATTTTATTCTTTCAAAAATCAAAGCGCATAATTAATTTTAAAACAAATTCATTCAACATAGATTAAGTTGTTAAATGCTAATTTACAACCTAACAACCGAAAACATACAAATTACACTATATCAGTGTTCTTTTTCAGCGTAACGACCACGTTTTTTTCTTTATTTTATACCTTTCTGCGAACTGAAGTTAGTGTTGATTTCAATTTGTTTTTTCTTGGTTAAATTTCAAATGTTGAGCACACGGAATTCAGTGAACACGTGACCGACACTCTTAAAAGTACACGTTTGACCTGAATATACTGTAGAAGGTTACGGAATTATCAAGAGACAATTCGTTACACAATGCATGCGTGACTGTAATTCAGGTATACGAGCGTAATCTCTACCCGTTTCTATGCAGTACAAAAATTCTATTAAATAAACTATACTGCCATTTCTTTGTAATACTCAATTATACGGAAAAATGTAATATTTTGTTTTAATTAACGACTTTAATGTTCTTTTATTAATTTTGCAAGGAATGTATTATTTATTTCTATATCTTTGAGCGTAGAGTAAAAAAGAATTTTGAATGAAATAAATAACAGTGAAGATAGTGGAGATTTAGAGCTAATGGAAGACTCAAGACGTATCATTATATCAGATATGCGGAGCTAATTAAGCTAAAACTAAATGTAAAACATAATTTTAGAGTTAATTATCGATGATATTGATGGATATGAACAACCCCATACCAGTTTTTGTATTGCTTATAATAATAACATAAACATGCTGAATAAGAATAATATTTTACTAAAATTTAAACCTCTTTAAATGACTAAACAAACTTCATAATTATTTTATCTTAGCAGATTTCAGTCATTTTTAAAAAATATATATATATATATATATAGAATTTTAAAAGTTTGTATAGATATTTTATCTTAAATTACTGATAGAAAATATAAATTTTTGTGTACAGTTGCATGTGTAAATAAATATGCTAACAAAGTGCACCCAGCATCAGAATATAATTACTTTTTAAAAAACTGTTCATTTATTTGCTGCTTCGTATTTTTCCCCTTTTTTATTTATGTTAAGCGCTTTGACATATATCTCTGGTTCATCAAAATGGTACGTATATATATATAAATATTGGATAAAAAACATAGTTAAAAATATAGAGAGGTATGTTTACAATCTCAGTTACTCATCTAATGAGTTTTTAATCTAATATTTATATTTTCATACATTTCTGATAAAGCAGAAATCTCTGCGAAAGCACCTAATTTAACCAGTAAGCAAATAAAAATATATTTTTATAAAAATAAACAACATAATTTCAATCTCAATACTGTTAAAATATCGGGTATAAACCGTAATTAAAAAAAATATATATTTCAGTATAATAAATTGATAAATTTCAATTCTTTCTATTAGAAAGAAAGTTCAACTTATGCTAATTTTGAATTTTATTTATTTATTACAAAATTCCTAATTACTTGGAAAAACTCCTATTCCATTTACCAGAAATTTTACTTCGATTTTTACTTTTAATATATCCTAATGAAATGTAATATTATGTGCAAATGAAATATTTCCTTAAAACAACTTTAAATTCTATACTTATTTGTTAAAAGATTAATTTAATCCAATCATAGATTTATTTATGAGATAAACAGTAAATTTACGGGTAAAGAAAATCGAATAAAAATGACGTATTATTTTATCTTCTGAGTTTTGCAAAAATCTACGATGAATATAGAAAGGTTTTTAAATATGGATAAGCAAATTTAAGTAATGTTGATTTGTTTTTTGTTTTTTTTTTTAAATTGTATCACTGACAAAATAACATAAAAATTCTTTAATTTTAAAAATAGTTCCTTGAATTTTGCAAGAACTTTACTGCATCAAAAATTGTAACAAGAGCACTACGACACCGATTCGACCGTTCAGGTAATAACGTTTAAGTGTTTTTTTGCCCTCAAAAAGAAAAAAAAAAATTCGATAGTTAGGTGTAAAATATTTTTTCTATTAATTGCGTTTATGATATTACGTAATGAACCGACTTATATTACAGATTTTAAACATAATAAATTAAATATATTTAATCTAACTGTAAATTGAGATTAAATTAGACTGTAGAATTATTTTCAGCAACTTTAATCGAATAAATGTACAGCATTATAGAATATGAGTAACTTCTTTTTCTTTTTTTAAAAAAAAAAGCTGTTAGATATTATGACTTTTTTAGACTTTTTGACAGCTTTATGAAGAATTATACTATCAAGTTCAGTGAATATGGTAGGCTAAAGGATCAGATTTCAAAGTGTTCTATAACGAGTAATCCAGGCAGAAATATAAGAAACACTTAACTCATCTTAAATATGTAATCATAAATGATTGATCACCTTTCATCGAACAGCTTGCTCAAAAAAAGACACGAAATGTAAAATATAAAAACTAACCTGAAAGTTTTTACACCACTCAAAAAAAAGCAAAAGAAAATGAATGTTCTAAAACATTTTGATTTAAAATATATATTTTAAAGGTAAATATCCGTCACTGATTTAATATCAACGCAATGGATAAAAAATCTAATGATAAAAAATAAAAACAATTATAAGCGATTGATTTTCTAATTAACATAATAAAGAACAGTTTTTTTTTCAAACAGTAACAGTTATTGATATAATCTCATTTTACATTTAAACAAGGGAACAAAAACTTGACTTCTTGTGGAATTACCTCACAAACAGGCCTTCTGAAATAAACACTCAATACAAATTAGTTGAAAATATTTTATTGTGTTCGGATACTGTACAATTAACATAAAATAACTTTATATTTTCTAAAAAATGTTCTCTGTTTATTTATTAAGAGGCACAATAAACAAAGTGAAAACATTTTAATATAGTGATACTAGGTAGAGGTAGGTTAAAATTCGACTAAACATTTTTAATTATTTACAGAATTCTAAACGTGTGTGCAAATGTAACTGGTGTGCTATTTTTATTTGGGTCCACTTACCTGAAGACTGATAGGGTTAAATTATATTATACCGAAATAAATTGGATTTTAACTCATTGATTATTGGGATCTAATTAACAACTCATTTAATCATAGCGATTCAGAGATATATTTAGTAACAAGTACTATAAGAAAATGGAACATAACTTTCTGCACGAATCAACAAAGTTCTATTACCTGAAATCTTTAATAATATCACACGAATCATTCGGTCATAAACATTATCAGAAGCAACTAAAACGTCAGTAAAAAAAATTTGTATAGAAAAAGTAACCGTTTTTAATTGGTTTTTGTCGCAGTATTTAATTTACTATCGACTCCAATTTACCGGAACGATAAGCAAATTTGAATACCAAAAAAAAATTACATGCAGAGAGGGATTTCCATTGAACTCAAAGAACTGTATATATGTATGTATCTTATAGTGTCATAAATGGGGTGGCAACGAAAAAGTTGCAGCAATAAAAAAAAAACATACCTCCCTATATAACTGAACTAAAGTATTAATTAATTGGAACTAAAAAATAATCATGATATCATCATGATTATACGTGACCGGCCGTGATCTTGAGCCGACGCGCACGACGCGCAACACCTCGGCCCCACTATCAGTCAGTGCAATGGCAACAGTTCAGCAGAAAGCACAATGGGTTTTATGACAGCGGAGTATAAATCAGTTATAACTGTTCAATGGACTTTCCGGTGTGTTTGTGACAATGATCCGCCTCATCATCAAAACAGCCTTAGATGGTACGAGTAGTTTAAGGAATCTGGCAACATAGAAGGTAAAACTTCCCCGGGTGGCCCAAAATGAGTGACGAAACAGTTGAGCGTATACGCCAAAGTTGTTTAAGAAGCCAAGTTCTAGGCAAATTTTACAGTTAGGAACTCCAAAGACAACTATTCAAAATGTGTTACACATTACTTACGCCTTCACGCAAACAAAATTCATCTTAATCATTAAATTAAACCTACGGATTGTCCTACACGTGTTTAATTCGCAAGTAAAAGGCTTAATAACATTGACGATGACGAAATATTTTCAAAACGTATTATGTTTATGGATGAAGTGGCTTTCCATGTTAGTAGTTGTGTCAACCAGCAAAATTGTTGGAAATGGGGATCTCAGCAGCCCAATGAAATTATTGAGTATGTCAGAGATTCCCCAAAAATTGACGTCTCCGATCGTGTAATTGTTCCATTCTATTTTCATGAGCCTGCTACCACAGGGAATGTTTATTTAGACATGTTACAACTATAGGTTTTCTCACAAGTTGACCGAATTAAACAAGAAAGTAATTTTGTTGTAATGTTTCAACAAGATGGCGCGTCTCTACACTTTAGCCTAGGCGTTCGAGACGCTCCTAATGAAAGATTCTCTAATCGTTGGATTGGCAGGTCCGGTCCTGTTCTTTGGCCTCTGACAAGCCCAGATTTGACGCCCTTAGACTTTTTTGTATGGAAGTATGTTAAAAACATTGTCTACAGTGAAAACAATCAGGGATATATAACATTTAAGACAACGGATCACTGCTGCTATTGCCAAAGTTATGACTGCTATGATTCATCGGACCTGAGCAGAAGTTGATTATCGGCTGGATGTTTGCAGAACGACTAGCGGATCTAATATTAAAACATTCTAAAGTATCTAAAGAAACGTTTTGAGTTGGTGAATTTAAAAAAAATTACTCGTTTGATTATCTGTAGTAGTTAAGATAAGAGATAATCAAACGAGTATTTTTTTTTTAATTCACCAAC
This sequence comes from Lycorma delicatula, assembly GCF_047948215.1. NCBI lineage: Eukaryota > Metazoa > Arthropoda > Insecta > Hemiptera > Fulgoridae > Lycorma > Lycorma delicatula. The sequence goes on from NC_134462.1 coordinate 36,857,229, forward strand.
TCAAAAGGATTTTTAACATAACTTAGAATGTTCTGAGATACGAATGTTTAAATTGCTATAACATTTTTCGATGACCGTATAATAAACATAAATAAATAAAAGATTAGTCCAAAGAACACTGATCAAAGCCCAAAATTCAGAACATAAAGTACAAAGAAAACACCAAATAGTAGTATTATCAATCACACAAAGAATAAATAATTAAACAACGAAACACTGAAACAAATCAAATAAAAACAAAAGTAATGACGAAACGAAATGAAGAATTTTGACTATGTACAAAAATCTATGATAGCTGATTTGCCTCAAATCTCGGAAAACTTACAGATTTAGTATAAACAGTAGCTTTAAGCGCCTAACCTCTTCGCTGTTATCCAGGAGGTTAACCGCAAACCAGTTCACAAGTTTGTTCAGTTTCATTTTATATATTGTACCGAATCGCCGTATCTCTATTCGAACGGTTGGCAATCCCAGATAATCGAGTATTTCAGCGTTTTTCGCAAAACGGGGCGCTTCTGTTGTAATTCTCAGTAGTTTGTTCTGGAATCGCTATACGACTTCGATGTTACTCTCGCTTATCGTACTCTGAGTTGGATTCCATAGATCCAAATCGGTTGCAGGACGGCTGAGTACAGCCATTCCTTATTAGTTAATGATAATTGCCAGTTTTTAAAATAATACTTCTAATAAGACCAAGATCTTTTATCGAATGATATGAAGTAAAGTACTGAAGATTGTGTTTGTGTGTGTGTGTGTGTGTGCGCGTGCCCGCACAGGTGTAAAAATTCCTCAACCATTATTCACAAACAATTTTCAAATACAACTGATCATGTTAAAACAAATTACATGGAAATTGCATGAAAATTAAGATAAAATGATTGTTTAAAATAATTTTCCATGTATTTTTAGTAAATGTTTTAAGGCTATATTCAAAATTAAACAAACGGTAAATAAAAAAACAAGATTATTAAACCTCTTTATTAAAATAAAAAAAAAGAAGTGAATTACATCATCAAACCATTATTAAAAAATGTATTAATCTATTTTTTGCTGAAAAAGAGATGGATTTAATGTTATGAACTTCAGTTAGGTATGTATATACGGAAGGTATTATGATGCATCGGCGCTTAAATAAAGTTGTTTAATAATACATTAAATATGATAATTTTCAGTGAAAAGAACAAACTAAAAGTAATATCGGTAATATTATCTACTGAATTATCAATATATCGCTTATCAGTTTATTGATTCAAACACAGGGAGCATTGTAATAAAACTTACTAGTTATATTGTTTTTTTTTGTATTTTTTTTAACTAATTGATTTTTTTTAAATTATTTAAATAAATTTATCATTTTTAGGTTACTTGAAGTTAAAATGTCATTACCGTTATGAAAAGAAACATTTAATAACATCATATAATTACTAATTTATTGGCCTGTTGTATACCTGGCAAAGGTATACTGAAATGCATGCCATTGGTTATTTAACAAATATAATAAATTCCGGAATTTTAGGAAATTGCTTTTGTCTTTCCGAATAATTTTAATAGCTATAATTGTATAAAATTTTGTTTAATAATACAACACAGAGTGGAAACAATCGATGTACCAAAAATATGGATTACTTTTCTATGTATTTTAATTAAATGAATGTATATAGACATTTCTCTTAAAGAACATTTCGTGTATTTTGTATATGTTCGTGAGTACACTCTATTTTATATGCACTTAATAACACACGCGCACACACACACACACACACACACACACACACACACATATATATATATATATATATATATATATATATGCAAAGAGAGAGAGAGAGAGTGAGAGAGATCTGTGTTGTTTTATTTGTATTTTATTTGTTTTCTACGCTACTCAATTCACAGTCTTTTTAAGAAAAAATATACAACTTTTTTTAAAGTACATCAAAATAATTTTCATAAATTATGAACCAAGTTATTTCGAAGGATATCGGATCTTACAACATAAATAAAAAACGAAAATAAAATACCATCAACCCAACAAATAGTTAAACAAAGTAACTGCTGTACTGTTGTTGATACAAAACTTATGTGTTACTCAATTTAGAATCTTTGTAAAAAAAAAAAAAAACTCCAGCCAATTTCAAAACTAGACATTCGACCTATTAGATAATTTCTTCTACATATAATGTTTTACTTCTTTATAGAAGTTTGAGGATCTTTTTCGGAATTCCCCCCCCCCCAAAAAAAAAACCATTTAATTTTTTAACCAACGGGAAAATAAATGATATATTTTTAATATCCAATAAGAATTAGGTGGGAATATGCATGTTTCAAAATAACAGGAAATATTTATATTAACAATAACCCGGTTGGAGAAATAACACACAATATGCCTTTTATACCGATCATTTAAACATTCTCCATATTAACAAATGTTAAATATTAAAAATATAAGCATTATATTTTTAATATTTAAAATGATTGTAGTTATAGATTTAAACTAAAAATCTGATTAACCAAACTTAACCTACGCTCGCTTTGATCGCTAACTTCGACTAATTAACAGTAATGTTTTAATTATTTAAATAATAAATAATTGCAATAATTACTGAATTTATTAAACTAACCAAACTTAATCTACGCTCGCTAACCTCGACTAATTAGGGATCATGTTCTGATTGTTTAAATAAATAATTGCCGGACTCAGTGGCGCGAGTGGTAGCGTCTTGGCCTTCATCCAGAGGTCCCGGGTTTAAATCCCGGTCAGGCATGGCACTTCCAAAAATTAAGAAAAAATAATTGCAGCGATAATTACTGAATTTATTATTTAAATATTCAAAACATTATTGTTACTTAGTAAGCGAGCGTACTAATTAAGTTTGGTTAGATTATATTTATAAAATAAATTTAAAAAAATGGTTATATTTGGTTATTGGGTTATTTATCCAACCTGGTTATTGTTAATGTTATAATTAGCGACCCAAAATTTGCAATATAACTTGCTTACAACTAAAAAACGAAGGCAATTATCGAGAAAAGATTTTCAACACTCTTTTTTCGTAATTGTTCAAACTATGTATCATATGTCCACCTTCGTATTTAAAAAAAAAGAAGAAAAATATTTTATTCAATATGGCTGATCCAAGAAGCAAAAGAAATGTCAAACTCACCATAAAGTAGTAATTTTGTAAATTTATAGATCTGTATTTGTTTCTACCTCATACAACACCTCAGTTTTGTCAAAACTGAGGTCTACTATGCTTTAATATCACTCTACATCTATATCAGTTACATGTATCAGATCTATTAAAATAGTCGATCCGTTTATGGGTTTGAATTTTTCTATTAAAAAAAAACGAAAGGGATTAAACCTAATTAAAATACAATGATATATATATATATATATATTCCTCTCATAGATGCTTCCGGTAATGCATATTTTCTGAAATTTATTATTTTATTGTTTTCTTTTTTTAAAAAAGAGGAAATTTAATTAAAGATTAAATAAAATTGTAATTTAAATATTTAACAATAAACATGACATGAATTTAATTTGACTTTTATCTAAAGAAAATCTTCCTATTATTTATGATGCCACAGAGGAAAATAAAAAAGTCCTGTATTTGTGAAACAAAATAAAATTTAAATTAATATTAATATCCGTACAAAAATATATATTTACATAGGTTACAGCAAACAGTAGTGTTACTTATTATAATATTATATTTATAAAAAAAAATGCATCAGATTTTAAAAAGAAAAATTTTAATTAAGTTGCAATTTAAATGTAAATTAAGTAAAGAATAAAGCAGGTGCATTTGTAGTTTTCTCTGTTGAGGTTACAAATAATAATAATAATAATAATAATAATACATGGGAGAACAAAAAAACAGTTCATTTAAATTAGAAAAAAATAATTATTAATTTATGTAAATTAAAATTCATACCTAAGGAAAACATTTTACCAAAATAATATTTTTTAATTATTCAACAATTTTATGTAAATTCGTGGTTATAAAAGACGAATAATCGTATATATAAATACATATACATAATTTTAGACAGATCTGTACTACATATCCCACATAAAAAAAAAAAAAAAAAATAGAAATGGTTCATTCAAAAACTTTATTTATAAAAATAAGTAAAAGGCAAATATTGCAAGTTCCTAAGGTTTTTGGTTTTTTTTTAACTAAACTAAACTAGTAATCAAACCAAATATGTAGGTACGATAAGAAGGAAACAGAAGAACAAAGATGATGTGATGAAAATTTTCCTATTAAATATTTTCTTGCATAATACATAATTTTACGGTTCATAAAGTAAATGGGCTGAAGTAAACTTGTTGAAAAGAGTAAATCTCTTGAATAAAAAAAAAAAAAAAAAAAAATGGTATGAGATATACTTTCGCCCAACTTAATCTCCCTATTCTAAATACACCTTTACAAACTGGAATAAAATAATATGAAAATTACAAGATTAAACTTTCTATGTTACAAATTTTCTCAAAACACATAAACAAATGTTTTTCCTCTTTCTCATTATTTCATTCTGCTTACAATAATAATCATAAATGAAATAGAACAATTATTAAAAAAAAATTGATAATAATATGTAAATAACTAACAGAAAAATTTGAAATTCATAAAAGCAATTCTTGTTGAAGAATATACTGTATTTAAATTAGTCAACGCAAAATGATATACCAGTACTTTTAGTACACCGTGAATAAAAAATATTCAAATCATCCAGTATTAGTCGCTGTGGTTTGAAGAGTAACCAGCTATAAACAGGGGGAACTTATTTCTTTAATACATTGATTCTTTTGTGTGTAGATATTTTCTCCCAAGCCATCCATTTGTTTTTCATCCTAGATCCTAGTATTTAAATACTCACTGGTACATTAATGAAAAAAACTTCATTAATGTGGAAACTTCGATGTTAGAGGAATGCGCGAGGATCGTGTTTCCGCGAATCGATTAATTTGATAGGTGAGGGTTGGAAGTTATTGTAGGTGGTCGTGGTTGGAAGAAGCACACAAAGGCGATAGTAAGTTGTGTAAATTCACCGAAAGAAATGTCTGCCGAAGCATTTGAATCGGTGACATACTAACACAGGATGTCAGTATGCCACAGGTTTAGAGGGTCTAAAAGAAGACTTCCGGTAAAGCCGATCAGGGTATTTGAACGAAGGGATTGGTGTGGCGACCCGAATCGTCACAAGGCGGGTGTCTTCCGCTACGAGGTTCAGGATATGTTTTTTTTGCGTTGGAGGAGGGGAAACCTCTACAAGCCATCATATATGCGTTCATACGACAGTTTCAGGCTATCTCCGACCAAAATCCCGGCCTTTACTCTTACGATGCCGGACCCACTGTATCTCACAGCATCGTGACTGTATAATGAGAATCCGTTGTGGTATATCGTCGGGTCACCTGACGTAGAAGTTCTGCGGCCATCATCATACTTACGTGACCAACTTGTGAGGGTAGCTATTAGCACGGCAAGTTGTCCTACGCTGGTACCTCCTCTTCTGACCTCAATTCTCCAGACTGTGGTGAATCTTGGTGACCATTTTGTCAGCGGTTTTCTCTCCCAATGCTTCTGTATACTTCTTTTTGGGAAGCCCATCGGCTGCAACTGAAAATATGTTCTATTTCTATATGTTCTATTTCACACTGCTCGCAATAAATGCACGCAACGGAGGAGCGTCTACCTCGGACTCACAGGTAGGTTGAACGATCCGTTACTCGTTAAAAACCGGGCCAATTCAAAATTCAATTTCTCCTGCTCAGTATTAACTAGGGGCTCACATGTAATATCCCTGTGGGAATATCACCTGCCGGTTATTGCGTAGTACCATGTTCCTGCCATCTGAGCATCACCCGTTCGTCTGGATAGCCGCTAAAGTGATCTCCCCAGCGCTCACAATCTAATCACTATCAGTTCAATTGGGAAGATGCCAACCACGACACGTGCAGCCTCCACGGAGACTGTCCTATAGAAGGAGTCGACCCTCAGCGCCATAGGGATCAGGATGCTAATGATTTTTACCTGTCGTTGTATAAGTCTTATTTCAAACTGTCTTATTACAGTCACATCGCTGGTTTTGAGCTAGTCGATGCAATCAACTACTATAACTAGTACCGCTATAATTTATTGAAAAAATGTTTTGAGAGAAGTATATGTTGACATGTTACTCCGTAACCCAGAAATAATAGGCGGGAACCCAGAAATAGAAAAATTCATTTTCTTTCAAGGCGAAAATTTAATCTGGGAACGGTTTACCTTCAACAGTATGTATTTACGAGAATTTCCAGAGAAATAGAAGAATATTTCGTATATGCAATCCCATTCGAACGAAAGAAACGTTACTAAGTGTTATAAAGAGTACATTAGGCCTGAAATGAGCATAATTTCAGATTAATGGCGAAGTTACGATGGTATTATCTAATCTACAAGTGGGGAAATTTAGCTCTGTGATGAGATACGCATCGCATTTGTTCACAATCAAAAACAGAGAGGACGGAATGACAAGAGACTATAACCTCCACAAAATAGCATCATTGTCAACAGACTAGTGATAAATGGGAGATTACTCCAGAAAAACATTCCGTTAACCATTCAGTAAACCATGTTAAAACTGTATGCTTATATATGTAAATAGAGTAACTGAACCATGAAATATAATGTCTATATATCTTCTATTGAATGCAGACAAATGTTTGTAGATAAATTGTATTTTGTATGATAAATCATGATAATGCCTATGTATTCCATAACTGTTGTGACACGGATAAAAATAATATGAAAAAACCATGTTTATCTGTACTGTATTTCCTTGTAAAGAAAATGTGTAATAGTTGGACCTGGCCACTTCACTCTAGGGAGCTAGAGGCAACCAACAGAACAGAGAACTGACCTGTAACATATACTACTGGTGGATGGGAAGATCACAAGACGTAAACTAAACAAAGAGCGAAGGGGTGAAGGACAGCCCTCTGCGGAGCCATCACTCGTCTGCACCTGAGCGGATGGGTGCTGGTGATGAGGCACGGGGACTCTTGACCCCCTGAGCTCAAAAGTCACCCCCGAGGTTGTGCTATACTTGACTGTTGATCCGGCCTCGGGTAGGGAGATACGGTGAAATAGGAGTTTTAGTCGGTAGGGTACGGGCATACATAGGTTCTGATAACAACATCTAGCCGAACCTGTACGAGTTCGACACTCCCCCACTTTGTGGGGAGTACGTAACTGGTATTTCTACACAACACTATTAAAAAAAAATCTACAAGTGGAGACCCAGGGATGGCATAGCTGGGCCTGGTAGATCCTACTCTAGGGGTTTGAGGCGGGCCGAGACGAGGAGACCCGTTAGAGTAATGGACACTCCTATGGGCTGTGTAATACTCAACTACAGGATCCGGCCCAGAGGAGAAGAAAAAATCTACAAGGTTACATTTTTAAGCAGAAAACTGTTAAATTCCTTGGTTGACTTTCGAGATCATATTACTGGAGCGCATATAAATATACTGGAGATTTTATGGGCAGTAGCGAAAAGACAACATCGCAAGGATTGTGTAGATCGAGTTCTACGCTGGACTCCTATTTATGTGGCTCCAACATAACATAGATAACAAAGATACATACATAACATAGATATGAAATCTTTCTGGATATCATTTAATTGGCCTCCACAAAAGTAAATTTAAATAACACATACTTTTTACTATTACGATAGCAAATTTGAAAATGTGTCCAACTTTTGAATAAGACCCATAAAAATACTTGTTTAAATAATTTATTAAATGACCCTCTGCAACTTTACGGTTTTAAATATATATATTTTTCTTTTTTATTCTGATATTTGTTCTATTAAAACAAAAATTATATAGAATAAATACTTTCAGCTGGACTAAAGAAATAAATGACTAAAACCAACTTTTTAAAATTAAAATATACAGTTTATCATCTTAACTTGCTTTGTATACCGTTTAACTTAAAAAACACAAAATATTTTGTTGCTAAAAGTTGCGTTTAAAAATCAAAATAGGTTATGATTTAAATTTCTTTTAAATAATAATAATTTTCCTCCTTGAATTCATTAAATACAGCTAATTTGTTTACGTAATTCATATTTTATATTTCTTTATTCACCGTACATAGAAAAAACCAGGCTATTCAGTTACGTGAGAAATTTAATTTTCCAAAAGACGTCATATTAGTGTCGGTACAAGCATTGTTGTCAAGACTATTATGAAATCTATTAATCTATTTCCACTATTAAACCGATGGACAAGCGTGTTAATTTTGGTTCTGTCGTCTGGATATTATTGTTGAAATGGTGAAATTCGTAGGTGAGTAAAACTGTCATAGATACTGAAATCAGCACTTATAGGTCAGGCGGAATTTATTGACGCCCTTTTGCATGATTATAGGAAGGGGATCCTACTTTAAATCCAAAATGGCAGCATCCAACTATTGGCTTCTATATTTACAGTCAAAACAGCGGCAGCAGCCGAGTGGCGAGCGTAACCGAAAGGTATCGGTACGAATCGCTGTAAATGTTTTTTTTTTTTTTTTTTTACTCTAATTTCTATTTTTGTATATACACTAACCCAGAAGATTTCCTTTATTTCGAAGCGGGTCAATTCTTTTGCTTCTATTCTTCTTTTCCATATTTCCTTAATTTTCTCGGAGTGTACCCGTTTTTCTTTTTCCTTTCATTTGTTTCAAACGTATTTATTAAATAGCATTTATAATAAGAAGTTTTTGGAAAATTAGAATTCTTATAAATATAAATACGCTTAATTGGCGAACGATCCAATCATACAAACGAGAGAATCTCAGGTTCGAATTCCAAACTTCTTTTTTTTAATTTTCCCTTTGTAGTGTAATATAATGTTCATAACATTATATTATATAGATAACATAGGTATTACAAAAATATTTTGTTTTATATTTATCGGGCATCGACTACTAAGGTAAATTAAATTACCTATTTAAGGGACTTGACAGCCCTTGTCAAGTCCTAAAATAAAACCACAACCAAAATACAATAAACTGGTGACATGTAAAAGCTCCTAGTCACTATAAAATAAATAGAAAACAATAAATAAATAACTAAATAAATTTTTTCCTCCGGACATAGAAATTTCCGGAGAGGATGACGTCCAAAATTAAATTCAAATACTGTAGAAGAGATCCGCTGCAGAAAGAAAAGACAACAGGGCTCTGACAGCGCATTTATCGTTTCGCAAAACCTTCTTTATCACCCCTCTATTTTAAATTGACGACGCAGACACGTCGTCATATATTTAAATGAATTTAAAGTGTAGAAAAAATTATGATCATCTTTTTATATGTTGTAAAATTCATTATCTGAAATATTAAATGTTAATCGTTTTAAGTATTTTTCTTTTAACAGGACGAAAGTAGCATGAAATATTTAATAATTAAATAATTTTTAACTTGATTTCCGATACGCGTGAATATGTTATATTTCACTTCTTTTAATGTGGGTAAGTAGTCGGGTGTAATAAGATAATTTCTGAATCAAAATTCTTTAATTTCTAATAATTTTATTGGTTTTACCTGCTCATTTCTTTATGTAAATATTTTATTTTTTTCGGTAAATTTTTAACAGACCAAAATACAAAAACTTTGTCGAGATAAGTGCGTCAGAAGGACAGATTTCCGGCTTTAATTAAGAAAGAAAGGATGTTGCATTACTGTAATGATTTTGCTCCATTTCCTTTGAACCGATTCGCTTGAAAATCAAAAGGTTTTATTTCTTTAGAATTATATCATCCTACAAATTTCATCAAAATGTGTTACGATTTAGGTTCGGTAATACGGACGAAAAAATTGTATACATGTATATGTATATATATATATATATATATATAAATATATATATAAAATGAAGGATCGTGTTCAGGAGATTTTAAAAGTTGTTCCTCCCTCCCGCAAACATCAACTTAGATTACAAGAAATGTGTATTTTATATAAATAAATGTAATATTAATTTTAAATTTATATAGTATAAATGTCACTGGGTAATTTTCATTTGCAAAACCAGAAAATAAACATATAAAAAAATATTTTGATAAGTTCGATAAAATTGAAGATCATAAGACATAAGATAAAAGTTAAAGATTAATGAAAAAGTATGCATGATAACTTTATTAATAAAGCAATCTCTTCCACTATTTACTACATTAATATGAGGAAAAGTAATAAGACTTTCATTTCAGCAGTGTCACAAATTTAAGAATCACAAAAAATTAAATAAAGAATTTTTTTTTAATATTTTACATTTTACAAACTACTACCGAGGTTACTAGGCGCCATATATCGACCGTTGTATATCTATATATCAAGCTGAAAATGTACCCCAAAACCCTCTTTTTTGGCTTTAACTCCGGTTCCTGTACACCGATTCGCTTGAAAATAAATAGGGCTCTATTCCCAATAGGTTTACATTACCCCACCACGTTTCGTCAAAATCTGTTGAGATTTGGTTCGGTAGAGCGGACGAAAACTCTTATACATATAAACTCTTATATGTATATAAACATGACCGGGCGCATTAGCGATTAGAGTAGTTATTTTTGTTGATTCGCAAGCGGCGATGCGGGCACTTACTTCCTTAAAGATAAATATGTCTGTCAATATCCGACGAAGAAGATTAATGATGGCGGAGTTGCTACAGGCTTGTTGGATCGTGATGCTACAATGGATTCCCAGTCACTGTGGTGTCTGGGGTAATGAAAGAGCAGATATACTGGCGAAAGAAGGTTCCAAGAAAGTGCAACCACAGGCCCTTCTTGAATTTAGTACGGTAAAAAAGATTATTAAAGAACAAGCTGAAGGTAACGGCAAACAAAAGATACGCAATCAGCGCTAATGGCAAGCAGTGGTCTTCGTTATTGCTGCCTTATTTTTTTTGATCCGGACCCACAGTTAAGTATAACGCAGTCCAAGGGAGTGTCCTTTAACGGGCTTTCCCGCCCGCCAGATGAATATCCGGCAAGGCAGATCGGCCCGCCAGTTCGACCTTTTACTTTATGCCTGCCTCTAACCCCCAGCGAGGAGACTCCAGATGCAGCAATGCCGTAGCCTTCATTCCCGCCCCAGGGGCTGGATGTCGGTCTTTTGAGTGCCTCTTTTATACAACTGCTGAAAAATTAATGATGGAAGTAAAATAGATTTTCTTAGTTTATGATAGATTTTGTGATAATTTTTTAATAAAGTTTTTACTAGTTTAACAATTTAATTTAAAACATTCTTCTAAAATTGTTTTTTCTTTAGATGAGAAATTAAATGAAAAACTTAGGAATATAAATACGGGCTAATTTGAAAAAAAATTAACTTTTCATTGGATAAAAAATTTAATGTTAAGCTCTATTGATTAGATAAAAAGGTTTAATACGAGTAACATTATTGCTATCTATTTTCCATGGTAATTAGAATAGCTAATAAATATCAGTAATTGCGAATTAATTAATTAATTTATAAACTTTATTTAGTTTTCTATTAAACAATGCATTTAAACTATACGTATCGTGAACAAGGAAACTATACACAAAATGAATATTTATGTTTACATAATTTCCTGTTCAGAAATTAATTGTTTATTTAGTTTAATCTATAAATTTGTTCTTAGCAACTACTTTTAACGAGTAACGCGTAAAACAAGGTTTTGGCTGCCATTTATGGTTTATATTATGCTTCCCTTTGGCGTATTAAACAAATTACCGAACCAATTAAAAGTCTTACTAACAATTTATTTAAATTCAATTAAAAGATTGTCATTTACAGAAACAATCTTATTCTGTTGATGAATTCTTTACTATATTAAAAGATTATTTAAATATTGATTTTCTGGACCCCGTTTAACATGTACATAAAATATGTGCTCAAATAATTTTCATTATCATCTTCAAAATTTTTATTCAATTTTAGGTTATTTTATATACAGTGTACATATCTATGTATGTAAAGAGCATGCGTAATTGGGGCAGTTCCTTTTTTTCTTTTTTCCCCTACCTCCCGAAACCAGACCCCCCAATTAAGCATGAACACGGTTCCGGGAAGTGTCTTTGCATCTAGTCACCAGACGAGGGAAACGCCAGGCCCGGCTATGCCGTTCCCGGCCTCCATCACCCAGCAACCGAGACTCGGTCCTTTATGCTTCGCCTCTAACGGAGACACCCCCGGAGGGATGACCCCGCCTTTTTTTTATTTTTGGAGTAGCAAAACTATCCATTCCTGGTGTGATTTATATAATTTATTATAATGTACCTATCCAAGTAAAAAACAAAATTATTTAATGTGGATTAAAGTTAATAGTTTAGCTTTAAGAAAATTAATTAGAAAGTACTTTGTTGCATTTTTTTAATAATCAACGAATACCTTACTTGGAGTCTAACTTTTCTAAACCATCATTGTATATATTTATTTTTTTTAAATATTGATTATAAACACATAAAAATTTACGTTAAAGTTCATAAAAAAAAAACAAATAAAACAATATATATATATATATATATAACAAAGTGATTCAAAAGGAAAGGGAAATAATTTGTGAACTGATTCTAAAAGTTGAAAAATGGAAAAAGTTCATACAAACATATGTCCGAGAAAGCTTTGTTATCATATTAGCAAACGTTTTCGCCCGGATTTCAGTTCCGACGGTGAAATGAAGACATAATGAAAATTTTAAGATGTTAAATTTTAAGATATAAGGAGTAAACTTGATGATTTCTTGTGTTTTTAACCTGAAAGATCGAATAAGAAAAGTATCTCCTGAAGTTTTCATGATATCCAACATAAATCAGAAAACTTCTGTGACGAAAAATACGTTGTTTTTTTTGGTTTGAAGTACCATAACTTTGTTAAATGAATAACAAATGCGTAAATTTTTTTATCAAAACTTGTATACCATTTAATTTTGAGAAAAGGGATGAAACAATCATTAATAAAAAAAATTAACATTTATTAATAAGAAAAAAAAAGAAATTAAAATTAAAATGCTTTTAATTTATTTAAGAAAAAAAATATTCGCTGTGGTTTACACTGCATTAATTTACAATAAATGATCGAAAATTTCAGCGTTGACATGATGAAATTGTCAACCTCGTTTTTTTACAATTTCTGCCGCCAACCTACTGATGTCTTTACGTTCCTTTGTGAGGGCAACCAAAATTGGGAAAATGACCGATCAGTTCATCATATGTGTGTACTTTTTGTATAAATTTTTGTATTAATCCCCATTGGTAGATTTTAGAGCGAGGGTGGACTGTATATCCATAGGTGATAAATGAAAACAACGCCTTGTTACTTGTTGAATAATGATTTAATGAATTGTCGCCTGACACTTAATGACAACGTGTAATTGAACATTTAATACATAACTTTAGCATATAATTTAATTAAACTTAATAACATATAACTTATACTAATAAACTAATCGTTCATCCGAACATGTCCATCCGGACTGAAAGTGCAAACGACCGCTCTGGATCGGATTCTGACGTATAATTCTCAAAAATCTAACTTAATTCTAACTTAATCTCAAAATCTAACTTAATTCTAACTAACTAATCTAACTAAATTCTAACTAAATTCTCAAAAATCTAACTTAATTCTCAAAAATTATTAAGTAACAAATTTATGTCTAAAACAACTAAACTACATGACGTTTAGTAATAATACTTAACTACAATCTTCTGACAAGAATGAGTAGTATTCAAATTAAACCATACAGTTAGTGTAGACAACCAACTTTTCTAAAAGTCTAAATTTGTAGCAGTAAAAACAGCTTTTTATTTTTTTACAAATTTGTACGTAATATTCTTCCTTGAAGTTTTGTTTTTAATAATAAAATTTGTTTTTTTTTTTTGTTTTTCATATACTATATTACATCACTTTTCTCAAAATTAAATTTAATCATTTAAAATAAAATCTACTCATTTATCAGTCACTTAACAAATTTTTGTAATTCAAACCTAAAAAATATGTTTATCATAAAAAAAGAATTTGTCTGTTTACTGAAGATATAGTTGCGGGACCTGTTTTATTGGATTTTTCAGCTCAAAAAACACAAGAACCGATCAAGCTTACCCCTTATATAACGCCTTAAAAATTTCATTGACTTCATTTCACCGAAAGGAACAAAAATCCGGGCGAAATTTTTCGCTAGCCGTAACTCGACAATAAAGCGTTTTCTCCGGACATATATTTGTATGAACGTTTTCCTTTTTTCAAGCTCTAGAATCATTTTCCAAATTATTTTATTTTCCTCTTAACTCATTCTATATTTATATATTCATCATTATTATTAAAGTACTAGAACGTTTATATACAGATATGTTTTATTTTTTAGAGGACCTTTCTAGTTATAAGTTTGTTCTGATAATTTAAATATCGTATTTATACAAAAAATTATATTATCTATAATATAAACGATTCAATTTTGCTATATTACAAATATTTTCACACAAAAATTAGTTTGAAAATAATCGTAAAATATAATGCATTGCGGAATACCTTAGTGCACACGCTCAGTAGCCGGTTCTTAACGTCTTTTCTCTGCATTCTTTTTCCTACTTGGCACGACGTAGGTTTCTTAGAATTATCTTCTTTTATTTGCTTCTTTTTTTGTGCGTAAGATATGGAAGTGGAATTTTGCAGCGTAGGAAAAATGCCATGCCTTACCGGGGATTCGAACCCGGGACCTCCGGATGAATGACCGAGACGCTACCACTCCACTGAGATCGGCATAAATAGCTTTCGTAAATACCATTTTTTTAAATGTGCAGCTTTTTTTTTGAAAACTTATCAATGTATAAAAAAACACAGACACTCAAAAACGCGAAATAGAGTTTAATTATTATTTAATAATAATAATAATAATAATAATACTTAAAATGAAAAGATAACCTTATTGAAAGAAATGCTTCTTTATTTCTTTAATTTCCCCATTTGAAATCGCCGTTAAATCTATGGTAAGTAATTTTCAGTAGGTGACCACCCCGTTGGTCTAGTGGTGAACGAGTCTTCCTAAATTAGCTGATTTGGAAGTCTAGAGTTCCAGCATTCAAGTCCTAGTAAAGTCAGTTATTTTTACACGGATTTGAATACTAGATCGTGGATACCGATGTTCTTTGGCGGTTGGATTTCAATTAACCACGCATATCAGGAATGGCCGAACTGAGAATGTACAAGACTACACTTCATTTACACTCATACATATCATCCTCATTCATCCTCTGAAGTATTATGGGAACGGTAATTACCGGAGGCTAAACAGGAAAAAGAAAAAAAGTCCTTGCAGTACATTGTCTTACGTACTCATTGTATTACTGAAGTGAAATATTAATTTAACTTAAACACAATGCCAGTACAACATATATAAACAGATTTTACATAAAAAATAGAGATTTTAGAGAAATAGAGAGGCTAAACAGGAAAAAGAGTTTTCAGTAGGTGTTCTATAAAACGACTTCAACTTTAAAAAGCCCCATTTAAAAAGAAAGTTATTAACAAGAAATGAAAGATATAATTGTGGTTTTTGAAATCTACTAAATTTTGTATTTTATTTATTATAAAATTATGAGACAATTAGAAAACAATATACAAACAATAAAAATGAATTTTTTAAGTGATATTTTATTAAATATTTTACAGTCTTTATTAATCAGATATAATTTTATTTATTTATTTATATTTAACTACAATGACTTCTCGCTTATTTATAAAATATATTTTTATCATTAAAGCATTTTAATTATCAAATATTGGTTTAACGCGACACAGGCTTAACATAAATATCAAAATCAGTACACGTTAGGTCATTTTTCATTTTTCCTTTAAACATCTTTAATTCTTCAATATTTTTTAATGAATTAAGACAACTTACGCAAAATTATTCTTTTATTAAATAGTGAGTAAGAATTTTCTTTTGATTAATAGCCTCGACGTTATAATTACTTTTTATTTCAGCATTATAACTAAATACTTTATAAAATGAAACCTACTTTTCGAAAACAGTCGCACTTCAAAATAATAACTTTACTCAAACAGCATATAAAAAGAAAACAATTTAAGTGCCAACTTTTTAAACGCTTAGTTTTATAAATTTTTTACTCCTTCATTGAATTTTTTTAGTACTCTGTACAAAAGTCATTTTTAGGATATTAGACAGTTATAAAATCTTAGCAAAATATCTTCGTAAAATTTGTTGACTTAAACCGGTCTAATTTTTTCTCCTACTGATAATTTTAACTAAATAGTAATAGACAATAGAGATCTATAAAGAAGAGAGGTGATCAATTTTTAAATTTATCTCTCAATATATAAGTTAATCCGTTAAAACAATCCAAAATATTTTCATTTAAAATTGTGTTAACTACATTTTATGAGTCGATAAGACAAGAACATTTTGTCGCAGGACTGAAATTTTATGATTTTAAAAAGCTTTAATCCTTTAACCTAATTTTCTTGATTTGATAATAAGTAAATAATGAATTAAGAAAATAAGTAAGATTGTTTGGATGATAATAATTACCATCTTTATCTCTGGGAGAAAAATTAAAATTTAACCTCTATGCTAAAGTTGGCAATCTTCAGCTATATTGTTGCCAGTTTTCTTCTTTTTCATCATTATCGTTACTTTATTCCATATCATATGAGGTCAGCATTTCCATTTTTAATTCACCTCTGCTATTTTTCACTATTCTGGTTTTCCTCACTTATCCATACCTTATCTCACAGATCCTGTATTATCTTATCTTTTCCTCTTAATTTTTGATTTTCTCCTTCTTTTTTCCCGAACACTTCCAAATTTGCAATTTTGTTACTGAAATAAACTTGGTGCTGTTTTTTTATAAATATAACTCCCACGAATAAAATTTTCATAAAGTCCAAAAACTATGAACTCCCTTCCATATTTTGTTTATTCTAATTCAAATTTATAAATGATTTAGTAGAAGAAAAATCACCAGTAAATCACAAATTACTACGCTAAATTTAATGAATTATAGATCGACCCATTTCTGAGACTTATAATGAAAATTAATAACAATAATTTAAATAGTATTTTTATGCTAAAATCATCGATAAAAAACAAAAATCTAAGGCATGATCCTTGATCGAAAGAGACACATCTCTCTGTTATAAGTGTAAAAATTATATTTTGGTAAACAGATATATCCGGTAAATTAATGTACTAATTGAAACATTAATTATAAATATGTGATCTTTGTTGTTTTATAACAGAAAAATATAATATATTTTTTTTAGAATATGAACTCAAAAATAAGAACAAATACACGTCCTTAAATTTAGTAGAAAAAAAAATGAAAAGAATTTATTTACTGAATAAAACTAACGACTTTATATTTAAAAGGATATTGGTAAGTGAATTATTGCAACGGCTGCTATACATATTCACATTTAAATTCCTAACAATTCAATTATCAGCTTCTTTATTGGTTTTGTTCCCTTCAAATTATTGCTTTAACGACAGTTAAATCATAGTAACCCAATTAAAAAGCGTATCTAATAAAATAGGATAAATGGATTCACGTAGAATGTTTGCAACTAAAAAATATGCATATAGCTGAGAAAAAATATTATCTAGGGAAACAATAATGTCGACACCTGTTGCCGTAAATATTAAAACAGCACCGGATAATTTCCGTTTTAGATTGTCAAGCCTACAAATTCTATCGACATATTAATCGATTCTCATTTTATAATATTTTAACTCAAAATTATCAAAAATTACAAGAGCCAAAAACATTTATGTAACGAAGTCTAATTTACACGTTGAAAATACACTAATGAAACTCTTTATATATAACCAATGAACCGAAGTATTTATCTAGACGAGAAGAAAAAACTAGTATTGCTTACGTTCTTCTAGAAATAAATAATGTTATTAAGAGTAATAGAGTACATCCTTTCACTTTCTTTTTTCCCGTTTAGCCTCCGATAATTACCGTTCAGATGTTACTTCACAGGATGAAGGACACTCCTTTGATTAAGGCATTGAGGACTCTTTTCCAGAACCATGGTACACCGAAAATGGTAATAAGGAGACTGATAACTGCGGCTACCACGTCAGCAATTTTATATGCGGCCCCGATATGGGGAGATACAATGAATATTCAGAGAAACAAAACAAAATTAAAAAGTGTACACAGGCTTCCTTTACAGCGTGTAGCCGCGGGATACAGAACAGTGTCATACGACGCGTTGTGTATATTAACGAAGGTTATACCCATTGATTTACAAATTAAAGGAAGAACACTTAGATAAAGGGGTATGTCCAAAGATGAGGTTGAACGGCTAATTGATCAAGAGTGGCAGGATACATGGACACACTCTAGAGTTGGGGATTGGACCAGGTGAATAATCCCCAACATAAATACGTGGACTAGTAATAGACTAGGTAATGTAGATTTTTATACGACACAACTGTTGACGGGGCATGGCTCGTTCGGCCATTATCTGTTTAGAATTGGAAAAAGACCTACCCCACAATGTGTGTACTGCCCAGAGAGTGATGATGCGGAACACACTGTGTTTGTATGCCCAAGATGGGCTCCAAATAGAAGAGAAATTTCGGACAACGTACTTACACCTGAAAATCTCTTAAATTGGATGGTCTATAGTGACGATAACTGGGATTGGTTCCGTAGGTTTGCCGGGGAAATCTTACGCACCAAGGAAGAAGAGGACAGAAGAAGGGGTTTGTGAAATTAGGGTAGGGAGGACAGTCCCTCCGTGGAGGGCCCGTACGCCGTGGTGTGCGGGTTCCTGAGAAGGGGGAGAACTCCTGGGGAGTGTGGAACAAATAAAAGACCGAGTCCCGGTTGGCGGTGCCGCTCCTGCGGGTGCCTCGGCGCTTAGTGGGGTCGGTGCCGCTGATTAGAGGCAAAGGCATAATGACCGAGACCCGGTTCCCTGCTGAGGGGATGGGTGGTGGCGTAGTCATACCCCGTCTCCGAGGCACGGGATTATTAGAGGCAGGCGAATAAAATAAAATTAAAGATCCGAGACCGGGGGAGCTAACCTGCCGTGGCCGGGTGTACAACCGGTGGGCGGGGGACGCTCCCTTAGAGTAAAAGGACACTCTCCCCGACTGAGTATACTTAAATGGATATCCGGTCGGGGAGAGTAGGGGAAAAAAAAAGGATGAATGAGGATGATATGTATGAGTGTAAATGAAGTATAGTCTTTTACAGTCTCAGTTCGGCCATTCCTGAGATGTGTGGTTAACTGAAACCCAACCCCCAAAGAACACCGGTATCTACAATCTAGTATTCAAATCCGTGTAAAAATAACTGACTTTACTAGGACTTGAATGCTGGAACTCTCGGCTTCCGAATCGGCCGATTTGAGAATACACGTTCACCACTAACCTACCCACTAGACTAGGTAGGTACATCCTATTACTGCGTGTACGGTAAATTACGTCCTAATACACTATTGACAATCAAAATTATTGCAGTAAAATAAATCTGTATTTGTTATGTAAAATCTCTTTATAAATGTTGTACTGGCATCGTTTTGAAGTTGTATTAATATTTCAATACAGTAATATAATTACGTCACAAAAACTTTACAAAAATAATAAATCAAATTACCCGTAATACAACTGCCATTTATATTCAATAGCAAGGCTATTGAATATAAACATTACCCAGTAATGTTTCTAGTACATCAAATAATAGTTTAATAAATAATAAAAAAATATATAGAATAATATTATTAATAAAAATTATATACAAAAACTTTTATAATGATGTTTTTATCACAAGAAATTATTGTATAATAATTATATACTTAAATTAAAAAATAAACCAACAAAGGATTGCAAAACATTCCTGAGGTTATTCCTTATGTTAAACAAAATTTAAATATTGAAATAATTTAAAAAAGAAGTAAAGTATAATAGTAATAAATCAATTTTTAAAACAATGGTTTTTTTCAAACGAAACTGCTCCAAAAAGTAGAAAAACATTTTTCAATGATTATAAGACAATCAAAATAATGTTCAACATTTGTAAAAAGAAAAACCATTGTGCGCTCATAAAATATTACTTTGTCTAATCATTGTAATTAATGTTGTCATTTTTACTTTTAGAGATTCTCACAGAACACCTATTCGAACTCTTCAGTAATATTTTATCACTGAAAAATTATTATCTACCTTTTAGAGCAATTTCTTAAAAGAAAACCATTGTTTTAAAATTTGTTTTTAATTTATTTATTTTTTACATTTTAGTCTCCCGCCTGCACTTGTTCAATCAAATGCCATCAGCATTTACCATTCATATGGTTTTAACATTTTTCCTAATTCTATCTAACTCTACTAGTGCTGCGTTACTGCACAGTTTTTTTGAGTAAGCTTTGTGTTGTCACGTTCTTCAATCTTCAAACCATCAAGCGAGCGAACCCGACTTAAGGGAACATACGCTTGGCCTGCCTCGAAGAGCTTTGATCCCTAGCATATAACTGCATAATTCACTGTACATCATTTGTAAAATCTCAATTTTTTTCAAAATCAAATTTATTTAAAATTAAAAACTAAAATTTTTAATTTTACCCAATGTTTAAACTCAAAATTAAAATTTTAAATTAAATTAAATTTTTAATTAAAAATGAATTTTAAAATAATTTCAATTTATTTCAATAAATTTCAATTTTAAAATTCAGTTTTAAAATTGTTAAATTAAAAAATATTTAACTATAACATTTAAAATTAAAAAAAATAACTAGTTAAAAATTATAAATTAATCTTTTTAGATCCAAATTTTAAATTTAAACTCATTTTAAATTTCAAATTCAAATTTGAATTTGATTTTTTTTTACAAATTCATTGTACATTCATTTGAATTTATTTTTGTTTTGTACTGTTTGGTTTCATTTTTGTTCCCACGAGAATCTTTACTATCCTCACACGAAAAAAACTGATTTTAGTGAAATAACGAAAGGCGGGATGTTAAATGATTTTGTTAGAGTAACAAAATTAATTTACTTACTATAAAAAATCGGTTTGTCGTCGATACAAAATCAGATAACTTACAGTAAAGAATCATTAACGATACTTTATAGTAACAAATTCATTTTATCGTAACAAAATCGTTTCATTGCCGCAACAAACCCTTAGTTACCGAAACATATGATTTGTTAAGCGTATGTAAACAAAGAAATATGTTTCCACAATGTCCACCATATTGGATTTAGTACGATATTAAATAACATCCGCCAAACTGGATTTAAAATGATATTAAATATGCTAAATTATATTGTTATCAGAACCAAAGGTATGTGCAAAATTTCAGCTTAATTTGGTTAACGGAATGTGTGTCAAATTTCAATTACTAAATTTGATCAATTCAGGATTTCAAACATAAGAAAACCATTGAAAAAAAAATAGTGTTTTTATTAGTTTGACTAACCCAGTGCAGGTAGCAGTGTTTATCCAATAATGCGAAAAAATCAAAATGATTGATAAAAATAATTCAATCCGATTTGGCACCTTGATAAAATTACAATTTTACGTTAAAAAGATGCAGTATTAAAAGTATACTCGTACATGAGAAATAAATTAAAATTGTTAATAATAGAAATTTAAAATCCCATTTGACTACGTTGATCAAATAACAATTTTATCGTAAAAAGTATACGTATTTCGAGTATAATAATTATAAGCAATTAAAATATTAGTAAAAAAAATATTGGATTCAATTTTACCTCCTTGATCGACATCTGTTATAATATTTTTAAATATTGCTACAACTTGAAAAACAGATAAGTATTATAAATTATAATAAAAGCTGATAACAAAGTTGTAATAATTTCATGGCATTGGTTATTTATTCTTATATAGTGGAAAAATAATGATACAAGAATAAGATTTAAGATTTCTTTTTGGAGGAAATTTATGATAAAGTTTTATTGTAAAAATTATCATCATATGTTTAAATAAATCAAAAACATTTTTTTAAATTAAAAAAAAATAAATCGTATTTTTTATACTTTTCTTCTCTTGCACGTCCAAAATCACCTTCAAGATATTTTTTTGATCTTATGTTAAATGGAAGAAATTAAACAAAATTCCAGTGAAAAATGTACAACCAATAAAAAATTACGTAATCCAATTTTTTGTTGTGGGGGGTTAATTATTATGAAACTGTATTTTAATATTATTACTAAAGTTTATAATTTAAACTTTAAAAATTTACATTAAAAATTTTAGTTAAAACTAAAAATAGTTTTTAAATATTTTTAAACTTTGATCAGCACCCTACGCAGAATATTGCCCTCAAAGTACCTTACTTTTCTTACTTTCAATACAATCCCTAGGAAGACATAATAAAAATTTGGATAAGAAATATACAATAAATGAAAAGATAGCATTTTTCGAGTTTTTGGAAGGGAGAATTTTGGGGCAAAAGTTTTTGAGAGAAATACATTTCTGTAGCTAATATAGATTATAATACTAGCTTTATATATATATTTCTTGTGTCCGTGTGTATGAAAGTGAACTTCTCCTAAACGGCTGGACTGATTTTGATGAAATTTTGTGTGTTTGTTCAAGGGATTCCAGAATGATTTAGATTCACAATTTGGTCCACTGGAAAATGTTTTCTTAATTAATTTTTTATTTATAAGTAGTTGTTGATTTTGGAATGTTTTACATTGGATCCGGCAGACTGCACTACCATCGCAGTATCGAATATTCAATAATATTCTATTTTAATTTTAGTTTGTCCCGACAGTTGGTGCTGCGAGCAAATTGAGAAAAGTATTTCGGAATTTTGTGTTACAAAAAATCGCGAGAAAACAGTTTTTTAATAAATAAGAGGCTAATAAATCAGATGGAAATCTAAACAAAGGAAAACCAATCAGATCAATGCAAGATGGCCGCTGTCAAACACAATGACCAATCACAAAGAGCCCGTATGGCCGTTGCCAATGTAAACAAAATCACAACTGATTAAGTAACACGTAGGCAGCACTACGATCGCGTTTAGAATTGTGCGCGTATTGAAAAATATTATATTATTATTTATTGAAATAACGTTTTAAAGTGTAATTAAAAAATATACATTATGCAAATTTGTAAGGTACAGTATTGAAGTGAAAATGTTTTTTAAAATTTATTTATGTGTTGTTGATCTTGGGATGGTTAAGGTTCACAATTGGGTCCGGTAGGCAGAGCTGCAATCGCGTTTTAGAAGTTTTTTTTTTTTTAATTTTTGGTTTATCAGTCAAATCCGGTAGTTGGTGCTGCGATCGGATTCTAGGATTTTTTTTTATTTTGTTGCTTTTTCGCATATCAGTTACTTGCGTCGTAGCTTAGTGTTGTTCTTACATTAAAATTCGTATTTAGAGAATAGTTTGAATTAAATCCGATAGGTAGTTCTGACAATTGGATTTATTTACATTCTGAATTTTATAAAGTTAAAGGTGAAATATTATAAGGTTCCGTAATCTTTTCTAAGTTTCTTAATGTTCAGTATTAATTGTAATGATTTTGCAGCCACAATACTCTTCGTTAAAAATTATTTTCCACCGAATACTGTGATTAGAGAGTGGTGTGAATTAAATCCGATAGGATTTTTGCCAAATGGCAAAACAACAGCACTATTTGACTTTTATAAAGTGAAAGGTTAAATTTTGTTAAATTGCTAATGTTCAGTTTTTTAAGGTTTTATGAAACTTTCAATTGTTGTCATTTAATCTGTATGTATACTCAGATCTAGCAATAGCGACGCATTGCCGAGTCTGCTAGAATTGCGCGCTTATTGAGAATATTATATTATATTATTATTTATTGAAATAACGTTTTAAAGTTTAATTAAAAAATGTACATTGTGCAAATTTGTAAGGTGCAGTATTGAAGTGAGTATTTTACTTGATTTTTCATGAATTTTAATGATGAATACACGTGCATTCAATAACAATCAACTTAACCTACAAATTTTAATTGTCAGTTCTCATTTGATTCTATGAAACTTATGAAGTATTGAACGGCTCTTAGAAAATAAAAATTTAAGTTTGTAAAATAAATTATAACATTTATAAAATTAAAATATAAGTTACTTATAATATAGTTTAAAGTATATTTAAAAAATTGAATTTATAATGTTTTAGCTGATTAATTTTATAAAAAGTTTTGTAAAATTATTTTTAATTTACAATTATCTAAAATTTGGTGAAACTGATAAAAATTTCTACTTAAATTTTAACTACGCTGCTTTTTTACAGTGCTTTAATTTTTTTTATTAATTAATTAATTAAGCTGTTGCATGGTTATGAAACATCAAAATTATTAAATAAAAAAAAAAATATGTAGGAGGCACTTTTTTAGAATGACGTTAAGTGAAAATTAGTAGTAATTTGGATGAAAATTTATTAATTACACTAATTATTAATTTTACGACGTTTCGATTTTTTCAATTTTCATCGACGTTTTCAATTTTCATCGGACATCTCAATATTTAGTGAAAATAAAGAACTATACTACACATAATTAATCAATAAACCCATTACAATAATACAACAATCACAAACTGATAATATCATACTAATAGTCATTTTTATGAAATTTAGAACACATTCCTGCTAATTTTAACTTAATTAAGTTACTTATATTTATGTGTGTGCATTTATTACAGAATAATGCCGCGTCAGGACAACGTCTGTCGGGTCGGCTAGTAGATATATAGATTTCTGACCTTAATATAAAGTGGGGTCATGTTTAAAAATTATGAGAAATTGACCCCAATCTCTGGAAAAACTAACCCTAAAATTCTAGCAAAAAATTGCCTCATTTACATGAGTTTCTATAAAAATTTCATCAAAATCGGTTTATCCAGTCAAAGATTATTAAGCTTCAAGCATGCCAACAAATACGTCAGTAGTACATTACCCCACATTTTTGTTTGCTTTTTTTTGGGGAGGTCCCTGAGGCATGAAACGTTCACAAATGCCATACGCTATTTTTTGACTGATTACTTTCCTTCGTGCAGTATAACACTAAAGCTATGATGCCAGGAAAGTAAAAATGGTAAAATTCTTAAAAGTTCCGTTGTCGTTAACATTAATACTAGATACGGTTAGAGTTTCAATTTTGAAATTTTAAAGTTAAAAAAAAAAATTTATTTTAAAGTTTAAAAAAATATTATTTTAAGTACAAACCCCATTCAACTCAGTTCTTTTTTTGGAGCTTAAAAACATTTATTTATGGGAGTAATTATTTATTCCAATAGTTTAGCCCATTTTTGAACAATGTTATTCAACACGACTAAAAAGAAATACAATTTAATTTACTAAATAAAATAAAAAAATATGGGTACTGCTACGCCCACTTGTCCGACAGATTCGAAAATCAGGCCGAAGCTGGGGAATACATATATATATATATATATATATATATATATATATATAGAGAGAGAGAGAGAGACAAATTTCAACTATTTTGGTTTACAGGCTCACGAGGAAAACTATTTAAAAATAACGTTGAATATCTACCATCCACATCTGATTGACATAAAAGTTTGGTATTTTAAATAAATTAATAATTATTTTTATCATACTAAATGATAAAAATAATTATCATTTTTCCTATCGGATAATATCCGTTTAATCATTATAATTTTTAATTTTATCCAAAATTTAACGCTATAAATACTCCATATATATATAGAAACGTTTTGCGTTATTTTCGATGAATTTACGTTGAGTTAGTCCGTAGATAATAATCAAAATGCAGGCCACCAAGTGTAACTTATTTTGCGTTTTTGGGACTAACGGAAGGACTTTAACCTCGACATATGCGAAAATCTTGATACCCAAAGTATAGCAAGCGGTGGTTATATTTTCTATTTATAACTATTCAGAAGCAACAGCGACAGATCTATAACTAGAAAAGTACAAAAAACAACAATTTTAAGAATAGAAAGGACGATTAGATTTTTTTTATACGTAGAAACACAATTTTTGTCTCTTAATTTATCATAATTCTATTTTTCTTAAATTAATCAAAATTAATAAATATTTTTAACAGAATTATGAAATTAATTGATACCAGTAAGTGGTTACGTATTCGATTTTTCGAAAAAAAAACTTGAAAATAAATTAAAAAAACCAAATTTATTAAGTTTAGCATTCTAAGGTAAACCTTAAATTTATCAAAGGGTAAATTGAAAGTAATAACGAAAAATTAAGGTTTATTTGAATTTAAACCTGGATTTATTTCATTTTTTATCAAAGTTCACTAGAAGTAAGAATTTTATTTTTTATTATAGGTGACACACTTAGGAGTTATTATACGTGACTGGAACAGGTGAGCAGTGTGAAATAACAACAAGCAAGTCAGTTTTTTCTAAGCCATGTGCTACAATAACGCATTATTTTTCAAGTATTATGATAAAAAATTTGAAAACTTTGACCTCGGGATACAAAAGAATTCGTTTAACCTGTTCTTATCGATGATTTCATATTTTTACAATATTTCATGATAATTGTTATGGATAGCGTTACTGGTAACGTTACTATTTGGAATTTCATATGTTATGTTTTACATATTATTAAAATATAATAGTATATCAACAATTTTTAAAAAATATTTTTTTATAAATATTCTGGCTATGTACAAAAAAATTTTAAAAAAATATTTTTTTTGAACAATTTATAATGTAGTTACGTTACTCTGCCTTATTTTAGTATTTTTACACTATTAAATTATTGTCTTCAAACATTTTTATTTTTTCATTTACATGCCATTTAACAGATTGTGTGAACTAAAACAGTCAAATGGCCTACCAACAAAAAATGAGATCATTCTTACATATCAAGCTACCGCTTGATATGTAAATATATAAATATATAAATTTTATATTTATATATGTTATTTCCTCTTTAATAAACTTTAAGAAAAAAAAATGTAAATAATACGCATGGTTCGTTTGAAAAGTTATCGGCTAGACAAAGAGAGCACAAGATTTTTCAGAAATCTTTTCTTTTTTTTTTCAACAGTCACCTTGCATTCGATACAATTAAACCAACAATTTTCCAGCTTTTTAATTCTCTCAGTATAATACGATTCCCAGCAAAATCAGCGATAGTACAAATTTGACATCGTCGTTTGAAATTAATTTTTAAAGCCTCTAGTGAGGCTCTTCTTTATTTCAGAAGTAGAACTAATCGCTGGGAGCCAACTCTGGCGAATACGTGGCATGTGAAAGCACTTCGACGATAAGATCATGTAGTTTATTGCAACAACTCGAAACTTCTATCTAGGCTTGCTATCACGGTGAAAGAGCATTTTCTTCTTCGTCAGATGTAGATGTTTAGCCTGAATAGAACCCTTAAACCGGTCCAGTAGTAAAGCATAATAATTCATGGTACCCTTTCTGTCTTTTTCCAGGTAGGCTATGAGCACCACACCGTGAGAATTCCAAATAACCATGGTCATACATTTTCCTGCAGATGGAGCAGTTTTCGCTTTCTTTAGCGCATTTTCCCTGCTTCCACTCTTTGTTTTGATTCTGTTATGTAAAAGTGAATCCATATTTCATGTACTGTTATAAAACGTCGAAGGCGCTCAGCGGAGTCGCGATTAAATAAGTCCAGACATCATTGAGAAATGTTCATTCGAATGCACGTCTTGTCGAACGATAAAAAACTCTGCACCCATCAACGGAAAGCTTTTTTATACCTAAAGCATAGTGTAAAATGTAGTGAGCATGGTCTATCGAGATGTTAGCGATGTTAGAAAACTCGCTCAACTTCAATCGGCGATCATACATACTGTGAATTTTTTTGATGATTTCGTCGTTCTCAATGATCTTTGGGCGTCCAAGCGTTCATCTTGAATGGATATATGACCATGTTTAAATTTTCAACAATCCACTTTTCTCCATCGAAACAAAAACGATAGGAAGAAAAACGAAGAAGAATCTAACTTTTATTGTGGTAAATTTTCAAAAAATGGACCACCAAATTTGTTTATCAACAACTAAATAAAATTTGTTTGCTTTACTCGATTGCCAAACGAGTAACTAAACGCAAGCCCCTGAAGCTTTGTAGCACACAATCTAAAGAATTATACTGGACAAACATCATTGTCATTTTAGCACACTTCCGCCATCTCTGTGGCAGGCCGAGAACGTTCCAAACGACCCTAGTATATAAGGTAAAGATACAAAAAATAACCGATACTTAAAATAACAACTGTAGTGGAGTGAAAGAAATTTTTTTGAAAATGTTGCATGGTAGTAGTCAAGTTGATATTTTGTTTTAAATCTCCTACTTTCTATTTCCCATTCACTTTTACAAAAAATCGCTATTTATTTAATTTCAAGAGTGTAATATTTATAGAAGTTCCAGAAGAAACCCGAAAGAAACAAAAAAGTTTTTCGAAAGTTGTTTCGGGAAATTAAAGACTAAATCATAAAATTTATTTTACTCATCATTTCTGGACAGATAGTAAAAAAAAAACAATAAAACTGTGGAGATAGAAACCCAAATTCTATTAAATATTTTCCTTAAATCAATGGAAAGCATGAAAAGTAATAAAACAAGGTCAAGGATTAGAAGTGAAGAGGGTATGAAATACAATAATTATTTATATGAAACTTTCTATAGAAATTGTTATGAAAGTTTACTTAAATCTTTTTTTTTAATCATACAGTTGAGTGGTTGAATGTTATTCCCCATTCCTATCTGCTCTGCACTAATCTTTAACCTCAACATATTTATTACAGTCTACATTTTCAATATCCGTATGGGAGATTGATATGTATGTTGTCATACATACCAATCTCAGTATGTCTACCTTATATACAGTTTTCCATCCCAAATTAACTAAATATAGATGTCTTACATCACGGCCTACCGACACAATTTATCTCTTTATAAAATTTTGTCCCACATTTCTTTCTTCTTATCATCTTCAGCATTCATTTATCTAACATTACAATTTAAAGACCTATACTATTTTTCCTAATTATCCATTACACTACTACTAAGACTTAAATATTTTCAAAAATCTCTTTGTAATTCTTAGATTTACGTTTGATATTAGCAGATTTCTTTTCTGCATAAAGAGTTATTTGCTTATGCTAATCTTCTTTTGTTATCTGTATTATTTTCTTCGTCCTACGTTATTTTACTATATAAATAAACAAAATTCATCTATGTCTGATCTCATCTTAAAATTAATTACTTACTATCCTTCGTTCTACAGCATTTCGTTACTCTTATTTTTACTATTAATTATTTTTAAATTGAAGTTTTGTCCTAACAATAATTCAAAAGAATAATGTCATCAACGAAAATGGTCAGTGCTTATAAAAATTCATAACGTGAAACAGTTTTGTTAAATCAGGATCCATAAATATTTGCGCTCTTTATCATAAAGCAACAGTGTACTCTTGTAACTATGCTACATCTTAAGCGCCCCAAACTAAGGTATATTATTAATCAGAAACAAACAACTTCTTGTATTTAAATTCCAAAATACTGATACTTTTAAATTTAACCGATTCGGCAATGTCTCAATCTGTCAACTGTTAATACAAAAACAAATTCTACACTGCCTATGTAATTTTAAACCGGCTATGACCATCTAGCCAAACTCTTACACAAGATTAACATCTATCATTCTCCTAAATACTATTTATTTAGATTGTGCATTGAACTCAAGAGGTCTGGCAAGTGTGTTTAATGATTCTAATAGCTATTGTAGCTCACACGACGCAGGGTGAGTTTCTTAGAGAAATTCGCAAAATAACTGGTGAGTCGGTCACTGTAGATGTTTTATCAATGCGGCCGGCTTACGGCTCGGCGCCATTAGTAACATTAGCTACACAGCCTGTCCTTGCGGACAAACTGCTGTCTGATGGACGTGTTTGCATTGGTTGGGTGGCCTATCGGGTGACGCGACGTGCATTTAAAGCAGAGTTCGTCCTCCGACGAACTCTGCTTTAAATGCTGAAATCCAGGCCACAGGGCCAAGTTCTGCAATATCGCAGATAGAAGCGACCATTGTTTTACGTGTGGTAAGGCCGGCCATATACGTAAAGATTGTAAGCAGGAGCCTCGATGTACATTCTCCAAGTTGTACGGTCATGCGCCCGGAGGTCGAGAATGCAAGACGGATCCATATACGTCTGGAGTTATGTCTTCACAGTAACGTCATGGTGTCTTTGAAGGACAGTTCCACCCGGTGGGAGGCTTCGGTCTTCCACCCTCAATGATCGGTTGGAGACTCTTTTGAGATGCCATTGGGGGAAATGTAATATCGTAGTCCCGGTGGGGGTTCCCCACTAGAGGCGATACCTCAAGACCAGAGTCCGAGTGAGGAGATCTCATTTGGGAACTCCTCATTTGATGCATGGCATGCAAAAAGACCGAATCACGGCTGTTTGGGCTCTACCCAGACAGCCGTGATTCGGTCCCAGGTAGTTCTGAAGTAATTTGGGGCAAAGGCACACTACCCCGGAGCTGAGTTTATGCTTAATTAAGTGTCCGGCTCCGTGGTGGGTGGGGGGTAAACCATGATGGATTAAAAAAAAAGTCTTGTAGAGCAGTTAGTCTCAGATTTACTTCACAACAATAGTCACTTTTTAACCTTCATTTTCGTTCTAATATTATCCTTATTAAAATATATAATTAAACATAAACATAGTGGGAACAAAAAATTAATATTTGAATACATAAACCATTATCGTGAATAATTCTAGAAAATTTGCTTTTACCTCTTTATTCACTAAAGATGAAACTAAACCCGTCAAAAGAGCGATCATTTACTAATCGATTTGTATAATAGTAGTAGTAGTAGTAGTAGTAGTAGTAGTAGTAGTAGTAGTAGTAGTAGTAGTAGTTCAATTTTGGATAAGTAGAGCAATTCAAAGGAAAAATTGAAATTGGAATAAAAAAGCCTTTAGCTGATTATAAATACGTATATTTTAGACTCGTATATTAGACCAAAGAAATCGGCTATCCCTCATTTATTTTCTGTAAACTCACTACAACATTAATTTATTAGAAATGATAGTTTATAAAATTTACATATTAAACAATCATTAAGAGTTTTAAAACAAACTTCATCAGAATAATAGGAAATTTTAAACAATGACTGGAAACCAATATGTAACACCCATTTTAAATTTATTAAAAATCATTTGTGGAAGTTTTCAATCAATCTCTTCCTTAGAGTATTAAATTAAACAAACGTTATCCTAATTTTTCCTTTCTTTAGATACATTTTTTACCTTATCCAATCTACATGCGAGACGTCCATTACGACGTGAATCTTATTTGGAAATTTCAGTCGTTTCGATGTTTTTAAGCTAATGTCAATCTCCCAATTTAAATTTTCATTAATGACAGACAGTTGTATGTATTTTAACCTTATTCGAAAAAACAAGTATTAAAGAAATACAACCGTTTAGTTGTAAATATTAAGTAAAATATTTTTAAACGGGTTTAGAGCATAATCTTTTGGTGGAGGGGGGGTGAACGTAATAGCACTGACTGCTACCACCATTAGCTATGTAAATTTTCATACACCTAACAACACATAAGCAGCCGTTGAAACGGCATAAACATACTTAGCACTAATTACTAAAGCATTAATTACACGCTTCTGGACAAACAAACATAACTGTAAAGTATCTCAAGAGTCACTAATCTATTCTTTCAGTCATCTCTTACAAGAAGCAGGAAAAACACAAAGTTCTCCAATATTATAGAAAAATATAGACCGCTCGCTCACGTTAAAAAATTATACTTAATTTTTCTTAAGTGTTTATATAATTAATTTAATTAGTTATTAATTTATTATTATTATTATAATATAGATATTATTATATAATTATTACTATTAATTTATTAATTAATTTATATTATTAATCGTTTATATTGAACATTGTTTATTTAACTGACTAAATAACTAACTAAGTTTACATAAATATCAAATAATTAATGTTAATTCAGTTCTATTGGAATTACTCTCAGAAGTACATCCGTTAATCTCTGCTGCTCCATCTACCGAGACCTATTTAAAACCTACATCAAAGGAATTGTAAATAAGAAAAAAGGAACAACTGCAAAAGGAAAACAGAATAAATTTGATGAAAAAAGGAACTGTAAAGATACGAAACAGTGAAAGAAACCAACGTAAAAAAAATAAAATATATATATAACAGTTGATTAATTTCAATGAATAATAATAATAAATACGGTTGAACCATAACTATAATGCTGGGGTGGGAATAGTGAGGTGGGGATGTGGCCCCCCCATCATTTTCTTTAGGATATCAAAAATCGTGTATACTAAACATCAAAATTTGAAATTATTGTAAAAATTATTTCTTCCCAAAGGAAATCTTTTCCTCTAGAGATAATTTTTAATCTATGTAAAATAAGTGGAAGGATAAAATGAATTTTTTAGTTACGAAAAAATTAAACAATTATAATAACGTTTGTTTTTACAAATACATGTAAAAATGACCGAGTCCCGGCTTCTAGGTCGGGGTCCAGGAATGAAATAGTCGAGCTTGGATATCCCGTCCTAGGGGATAGAGGCAAGCAATGAAAAGATCTAACCGGCGGGATGACCTGTCGGACTAGACTTATGGCCGCCGGACGAGGAGGCCCGTTTGAGTAGATAACCCCCTGGGCTGTGCTTTGCTTTGTTGTAGATCCAGCCCGGTGGATGGGTAGGGTGGAAAAGAAAGTAAAAATATATGCATGTCATCTCTTACTATTACTGATAGGAACGAATATATTATCGTATGATTTATTATATTATGAAGATAGTAATGGCTAGAATATCATTTTTTAACTGATAAAATTTATTTTAAAGTAAATTATTATTATTAAATCTAAAAAAGGCAAAGAAGACTTGGTGTAAAAATTTACTAGAATAAAATTCTCATTCAAGTTAATAAAAATCAAGTTAATGAAACTCTCAATCAAGTTAATAAAATTAAACGAATTTTCAATCAAATTAATAAAAATATATTTTTATTGACTTATCGTATAATTCCATATTATAATAAATTAATCAACAACGGTAAAATCTTCTTTAACTGTTAGTATAGTATTGTAAAAAAATTATGTTAACTAATATATACATATTGAACAAATCATAATAATTTTTTTGGAAATTTTAAAATAGAAACTTTTTAATTATTTTGAATAAAATTAATTACAAAATTTAGTGTAAAACTCTAAGTCTTTAAAAAGTAAAAAGTATTTAATTTGACTTTTAAGACTTTTCAAATTAAAATAACTTCCTAAAATATTCCTAAGCCTTAATTTGGACTTCAAAAAATCATAATTATGAATTAAAATGGAATTATCTTTTTTTTATCTATTAATTATTTTTTTAAGTGGATATTAATTTTTATTTTCCATTTAGTAATGATTGGGCTAAAAAGATTTTTAAAAAAGCCTCTTGCATTAAATATAAATTTTGTGAGGTACTGTTTTTTTTTTTTTTGTTTTTTTAACCTCCGGGACCACCGTTAGGTATTACTTCATAGAATGAATTGTCATTCATCTCATCCTCTGAAGTAATTCTTAACGGTGTTCCTGGCGATTAAACAAAAAAGCCAGACGGAAGAATTTACTTACAAAATAAAATAAGCAGCTAAATATCAAAATTAATCCATTTAGTAAAGAGTTAAAAGAGCATTTAAACAAATAGGTAAGGGTTAAAGTGAGAACTTCCTTATTTATTTGAATAGATTTAAAAAATTACAATTTGATAATGGATCATACTAAGTGAAATTATTTTAAAAATGAACACAACCAATAATAAAACCTCTGGAATTTCCTCGATGGTTTAGGTAGTATCCTACTTGCTTGTTACACTCAAAGTTCCAGATAAACCACAACTTAATCGGGGTTGATTAACCCCGATTAACAAATAAAAATAACGCTAGGAATATTATCCAAAATGGTTACTTATAGATTAATAGTAATTTTTTTCATTCGAGTTTGCCTAAATTCATGTTGATTTTCTAAACTATTTTTTAAGGAAAATTATTAGATTTTTTATTGAAAAACAGGAGTCCGATCCAAAGATTTAAGTTGTCAAGGTAAGTAAGAATTTAATTAAATCTCATATATTATGATTAGAAAAGTAGTTCTAATCTTCCATAATTTACAAGAGCGTTCTTTTGAACGGTAACTTTGTTGAAACTCAGGGTTAACTCTGATAATTTTTTTTTATTTACATATCTTAGGGAGTAGTTCCTAGAAAACTATTGTTGATGTTTTATTGTCTTGAAAAACATCTTTATTGTCTTGATGTTGACCAACCACATAGTTTCTCTAAGAAACTGAGAGAACGTTAAATTTGTGTTAATCTATATTTAATAACATAATATACCAGTGATTCCTAAACTGTACGCCGCGGCGCCCCGGGGAGCCGCAGTCTCTTCACAGGGGCGCCTAAAATTCAAACCACATTCAACCCTACGAAAGACACCATCACTGTATTTATTATAAACTAATAAATCATCACTATCAGAGAAACCCATTCTTTTTAGTACCAGCTACAACTCGAATGACTTTTGTGGATTACATCGAACAAAAAAATTGCAGCAGATCCTAAAAACCAACAGAATAATGTATCCCAAACTGAAAATCACTTTTCAAGAGAAATTTTATAAAAAATTATCTTTCAATGTACATTAAAAGCCTAACGTACTCTATAAAAATAATTGTATTTTAATTTCGTATTCAAATTCTCTTTTCAAAAATGAAAATAATAATTAGCAACTTACTAATTACGAAAATCATTCAAATTCATAATTTTTTTACAGTTAAGAGCAATAAAAATAAAAACGATTAAATTATACAGGTATCATCTTCTGTTATCCACTAATAAAAAGTAAATCGCTTAACTCATACAGTCTGAATAACCGAAAATTTAATACTCAATTCATATACAAAAATTATTTTATGTTTAAGTTAATATCCTACTGGGTAAACAAAATTTAGAAACCAATTTAAAAATATCCTACAATAACTTGAATAACAATATTTATAGGTTTATTACGTGCGCAATGGGAACCACCTATTATTACATAATAAAATATCATGCACTGTATATAATATAAACACAAATACAATTGTTCATTCATTGAGAAAAATTCCCGCTAATTTCACATATTATTTAGTTTATAAATAACAGAGAAGGGATATTCCGTTACTTATAAACGAAAAATAGATTTACAACTTCTTTGTTTATGTTTATAGATGTGGATAATAAATGTTAGGTGAAAAATGTCCCCTGTTCGAAAATTTAATGTAGAACTTTTTCGGGCTATGAAATTACATATCACTAACTTAAATTAATTTAAAAAAAGAAGTAACTTCCCTTAAAAAACATGACACTGTAAAACACATGCTAAAGATAATAATTTTTAATCTGTATACTTATCACCTTCGATAAACGTACAAAATTTAAATCTTTGTTTAATATATCTCTGTTTATACTATCATGTTAAGTCAATAATTTGATTAAAGGACGTTTTCAAATATTTTTCTTCTATCAGATTTTGAGTGTGTCAGCATGATATTTAATAAGTTTTATTTTTACAAATATTAATTATCTAAAGTAATTAATATAAAGTAACAAAGTGATCTATATATAAATTAATTCCTGTGTTATTGTTTTTAAAGAAACTTTAGAAACGTTTGAATGTATGTAGCCAACAATTTATCAGAATTATTGCTTTATTTTGGGAGCAGTAAAGCTTATACTGAAACCGTATCGTATTTTAGAGCATTATTTTAGTATAGTAACATTTTAGGTCAGTAACAAAATTAAGCTCGGTAAGAGACAGTATTTGGTAATAGCGAGGGAAATTTTTAAAAAATAAACTATAATTTACTTATATCGAATTCATTTTACACAAAATGTCAGGTATTTAAGGGAAAATTATTTTATTTTCAGTCTTTCTGTATACAATTGCGACGTATGTTTTATAGCATCTATTCATGTTAATCATATTTAAATGTTAAAATATTACATCATTACTTTTTCATCTTTAGGCTCGTTGTAACAATGCCAAGTGTGTAAAAGTAATTTTTTTTACAAAGATTTTATTTTATTTTTGACCAATCAAATTAACTATTCAGTTTTATTGTTTGTTCGTGTTACTAATGTACTTTAAGAAAACAACTATATAGGAAAGTTTTTGAACGTAAACAGCAATTCAAATTTACAAGAAGAAAATCTTGACGAAATGTCCATTTCTCCCATTAATTTTTTTTTATTATAACCACACAGCAACTTTACAATCTGTTCAGCTAAACAACTGAACAATTAGTAAATAAGATCTATATTTGAACTGACATAAAGAAGTCACAGACCCAGCGGTCTGGTGACTTAACGATAACAACAAAATGAAAGAAATGAAATAGAAGAGCACTCCGTACAGCCAGACCATAAATTCACCTAATTAGAACGATAAGTCAAACTAAGAATATAGTTCCAATGAAAAATCACTGATCGTGTTATCCAGTAAACTGACCGCTAAATAATTCCGGTGATAACGATTTTGATAACGTAGACTGACCAGAGAGATTTCCTGCCGAACGGTTCGCAAGTTAAGATCATTATATATGAGGCTGTTGCTTATGCACCAGGGTATGTTTAGCATTTTTCGCAAATTTTTTGTCTGGTAGCGTTCAAGTATTTCAATACTGGATTTGCTGTACCCCGCAATTCAAGCCCGTAAGTCCAAACAGGCTTCAAAACTGATTTGTAAATCAATAATTTACTTTCTACTGAAAGCCGAAATCTATATCCTATCAATCAGTACATACTTTTAAACGAGATCCAACTGTTTCTGCTTAGATTTGATATGTTTCGTCCAAGTAAGTCGTCGATCAAGAAGAAAACTCAAATATTTACAGTCTTGAGATCTCAGAATCGGAACATTGAAGATAGAAACAGGAGCACAGTGTTCCTTATGAAGGGTCAACGTGACGCGCTTCGATTTTGTTTCGTTTATTTTTATTTTCCAACATGTAAGCCACGATTCGAGGAGAGTGATATAATCTTGAATAAAACGAGACGCAGTAGCTGGAATCTCGTGGACAGCAAGAACTGCAGTACCGTCAGAAAACGTAGCAACTGTGGTATCTGTAGTAATTGCCAAGTCAACCGTAAACAGAACATACAAGATGGGTCCGAGAAAGCTTCTTTGAGATATCCTAGATTGCATAAGGAACAAATCCGTCAATAGCTCTCCATTTTTAACCTGAAAACACCTGTATTCTAGGTAAGATTTCAGCACTACGTAGAAAACATGCGGTAAAATCTTTAATATAACTATCGAAAAGCCCCACTCTCATTTTGGAAAAACATTCTTTTTAATTTTATATATCTTAGTATAGAATTTACACAGAAATAATTAAAACGTACATAATTAAATTGGATCACATATCACAATCCTTATTTAGATTTTACTCACCTCATTCTTCTTCTCACTTACATCCTCCCAAAATACTTCTTTATTCTTACTCCCGGTCCTTCTCTTCTTTTGCTATTCTGAAAACCTCCAAACTTTTTGATTGTTTCTCTATACCTTTCTCTGACCAGAATTCTTTGCTCTTCAGTGTCTATCTCTTCAGTATCCTTAATTGTTCTCTTCATCTACTAGTTTTGTATTCTTTTATTATAGAAGTAGTTGAGGACAATTTTATTCAGCCTTCCTCCAATCGTGCTTAAAAAAAAGCTATATATATATATATATATATATGTATATATATATAATACAAATAAAGGCTAAATGATATTTTAACCATTACAATATGATTTTAAAAAAAAGTTGTTTTAAAAATTGTTTAAAGTGGGAAACCTTTCACAGACTAATTTTAAAGGTTTTAAATAACTTTTAAATTTCTTATAAGAGTATCGTATTTTTTCAATTTTTGAGCTAGTTTTTTCTGCATACTAAAATACAAAAACATGATTTAATTGTAAATTACCTGCATGCATTTATTACAATTAATACAGGTTTTGTATACTTTTTAAATTTATACGTATAATAAAATTT
Source organism: Lycorma delicatula (assembly GCF_047948215.1). Classification (NCBI taxonomy): domain Eukaryota; kingdom Metazoa; phylum Arthropoda; class Insecta; order Hemiptera; family Fulgoridae; genus Lycorma; species Lycorma delicatula. The sequence continues at coordinate 36,895,333 of NC_134462.1, forward strand.
TAACTAAGGTTGTCCCTGTGCGCGCATCACACAAAAACTAGTGGACAGATTTTAATAAAACTTTGCAGATTTATACATAAGAGACTTGGTCGTTATTTGCTATTAAAATTATCACGATATTCCTAATGGGGTTTAAAATATTAAAGATATTCATTAAACAAAAAGATTAATTCTTTTACTTCATTATACTCGTATTTCTGTAACCATGGTAAATGAAAAAGATCTCCGAGTTCAGATTTACAAACTTTTAAATATTATATTATTATTATTTTGTTGTAATTAGTTTAAATTAGCACATTTAGCGGGCTTTTATTGTTTTTGATGGTTTATTTTAAAAGGTTAAAAAAATGCCTTCAAGAAAGAAAAGTAACCTTTCTTAACATTCAAACTCTGTTAAAAGAATAAGAGTATCCCTGTCCTCTGAAACAGCTGAAGTGCGTGGTTCTCGGTTAGTTACTGACCGAAAGCGCCCCGCCCACACTCGAGCTGCAATAAATTTTCAATGCTAGTTGCAGTTAAATTCCTCACGTGTTCATAATGATATCACGGTAGAACTACCACGGTGACATAGGATAGAAGTGGCTTTTGCTATAATGTACAGATTAAGTACGCTAATCACAGATACACTGGCGCCATGACAGAAGTGTGTTTGTTTTGTCATGCTCGGAAATGGAAAGGGGAATGAAAACGGGATATGTTCGTCTACAGCAGGAACGTGTCAGAGCTTCTTCATCAAGAATGAGAGAAACGTTGGAGAAAAGAGCTTATTAGGCTTTAATTGTTGTTTATCGGTATTATTCTTATCCCCTTCTTCTTCTTCTTTCTTTCCTGTTTAGCCTCCGGTAACTACCGTTTAGATAATTCTTCAGAGGATGAATGAGGACGATATGTATGAGTGTAAATGAAGTGTAGTCTTGTACATTCTCAGTTCGACCATTCCTGAGATGTGTGGTTAATTGAAACCCAACCACCAAATAATATCCCCTGGCTAGACCAAAACCAACCAATAGCCCGGCTAGTTATTATATAAAATATTAATAGATTTATCCTGCTTTCAAAAAAAAAATCATTCATAAGTAAATTAAATACAAAGTTCATTATTAGCATTGTATAGAGACTTATCATAGTTTATAAATTTTAATATATAGTTTTTTTCTCTCTCCCCAGGGCCGTATCCACGCTTATTCAATTATAATTATATAACACAGCCTGTCTATTAGCATAACACATCCCACGGGAGTGTCCATATACTCAAACAGAACTTCCTGCCTACCGGCTAAATCCGGCATGACATGTCGGCCCACCGGTCGGATCTTTCCTCCGTGCCTGCCCCTGACTTCCACGGTAGGGTAACCAGGCCCGACTACGTCGTTCCTGGGTCCCACCCCAGAAACCGGGAATCGGTCTTTTTCAGTGCAGTGTTTGTGAAGTCCCCGTGCCTCATCACCACCACCCACCCGCTCAAGCACGGACAAAATGTGGCTCCGCATGGGGCTGTCCATCACCCCCTCGCCAAACTTCCTCATGACGTCAGAAACACAGCCTCGAACTCACCCGCAAGCAGAACATTCATCTGTCAGATGATCCGCTTTCCCACAAATAACGCATACCCGCGGGTTCCTACAATTGGCCTGCTGATGACCAGGCTATCCACAAGTGTAACACAACGCCAAGCGATCAATCCCGGACAAGCCGAGGACATATAGACCCGGCCCCAACAGCGATAACACCTATCACCTCTCTTTGGAATGTGTTAACTCAAGCAACTTTTTATGCGTTCTGGCTTCTTTTCTTTTTTACAACTATGCTCATTCTTTTGAATATGACTTTCTTTGTTCTTCAGTTTGGTATTTTGTCTTTTATTGGTTTCGGTTTCTCCTGGAATTTAATGGTTTTAGTATAGTTTCTATAGTTTATATTAGTTCTACAAAATATTTATGAACCAGTTTGTACCATTTGCTCTTTTTTTTTTGTAGGACTGAGAAATTCTAATTTTTTTTGTTTTTTAAATTGCAGTGTTATTCATTCAGGTAATATGACTGGAAACTAATTAATTCTTCTTTTTCTCATTGCATCTGAAATTTTTTTTTCTATTTTGCTGTACTAGATCTTTATTGAGAATTAATTTATGTTTTTTTTTTTTGGAATTTTGAATAAATGAGAATAACAAAAATGTGACGGATTACAGTACACAATATAAAAAAAAAATATTTCGATATATTTCCTGAACGGTTTTTTAAGGCTTTACCTTCACAGAGCTTAGAATTAAGTTATGTAATACCAAGAAGCTTCAGTTAAAGATGGTATATTGTAGTATATTACAAAGATGTTAATTATAATTGAAGTATGGATGAATAAGCGATAAATTAACAAGATAACCAACTAAACTTTGCTTAATTAATTAATTAATCGTAATTGCAAACTCTCGTTACAAATAAGAATTATTAACAATAGTTAGCTTTATAAGTAATTTAATAACTTAATACATACAATGTATGTACGTTAAATATTTCACACCGACATGCTAAGATTAACTCGTTTTAAAATCATTAATTGCAAATATATACACGTCAGTATATTTACCTATATTTACTGTTAATGTTAAATCTAAAATTTTAATTTAATTTATAAATTCACTAAATTCAGGAGCGCTGAGCTGATTTAAATGACTTTTTTCACCCCAGTTTTTATCCAATTTCATCAGATATATTAACCATATTACACAGTGTATGATGAGTAGTTAGACTTAAATAAAGAGGTTTTTGTACTTCACTGCACTTTTTCGTCTTATAGTACAGGTGGAGAAGAATCAATTACACGATTTAAAACTTGAAATTGAACGCTAATTGCAAACGAAATACTAACAATGTACACCACTGTAAAGAACAAGAATCAGCATTTAGTTTTCAACTCACGATCTGATAATAACATCATGCAAGTGTACACCATTAGCAATACGGTACATCTCTCTGCACATCGTCTGACGTCGTCCAAGTCTTTCCTCAACTGATCCACTGGAATTGAATGAATTTCTGCTCGAATAAAATCTTTTATTTCCTGTATAATGTGAGGTCGGTTGACGTAAATTTTCTCTTTCATATGACCCCATAGGAAAAAATTACAGTTGATAAATCAGGCGAGCAGGGAGGCTATGCAACGTCCCAAAACGAGAGACGACATGTTGCGGAAACATTTCTCGGATGAGTGCCACGGAATTTCGTGCTGTACGGGCGGTAGTACCGTCCTTTTGAACTACACCAGGCGCGTGTCGACACTACGCCGACGAAGTTCATTATGGAGAAACGTTCGCAACAGCACCCACATATCGATCTGATGTGATCGTAACAGACTGCCCATTAGCATTCTCAAAAAAGTAACGGTCTAATCACTCCAACTGTACTAACACCACAACACACTGTAACATTTTCACTGTGCAGTGGTTTCTCATGAAATATCCGTGAGTTCTCTGCAGAAAAATATTTGAACTTTTGCTTGTTAACGTATCCGTTTAGATAAAAATCGCTTCAGCGACATTAGCAGGTGATCCGGCAGTTGCTGCGTTTCTTCGATTAGTTGCAAAAATTACTCCGATGATTCAAATCACGCGATGGTGTTGTTTCACTGCTTGTATTTTAAAGGCATGAAACATTAAACTTTTATAAGATGCCCCCGATGGTTCTATGGGTTAATGGCGACGAGCGGAACGTTAAGGACTACTCTATATGCTTCTCCCACTCACCGTATATTTTCTTGGGTTCACACAGTTCGCGGATGACCAGGCCGCTTCTTGTTGATAATGGATGCATTTGGCGTAAATTATCTGACCCAATTCAATAATATTTGCCGTGCGGGAACCTTTCCATTCCTTCCAATGTTAAAATGTCGTCGAAAAACTCTTTACGTTAAAGCAGCGGAATCGTTATGTTTTCAGAATGCAAAATTACGATGCTCTTCCGACTAACGCTGCATCATTACTGAACGCTTTAAACTGCTTTACTCAGCTATGTATTTCCACTCACCACCTACACAGTCTTCAACATGGCGCAAATTTTACATGCTCTAATTGTTTCTGCTCCACCCAGTATTTGACTACTGTTTATATATTGTTCATTAAAATAGGCTGCGTGTTCTCGCGGATAATTTAGAAGATAAACTAAATTTTATGTAAATATATATTTACTTTATATTTAAATATTTTGAGTGAGGTAATTTTTTCTCAGAAATAAGTAGATTAATAAAAAATATTATTTTAGGTTACCTCAATTTTTGTAGGTAGCACGCAAAGAAACTACGTAACGTGCGTTATCTGAGTGCTTTTAAAAACCTTTTTTATGAAAATTGCTACGTTTTTCATTTTAGAACTTTTCATGTAGTACAGCAGTGGATACAAGTGGAGAAAGATTGTTATTTTATTGTTACCGACGTTAGTAATTTATTCGATACGGACAATACGTAAAACACAGTATTCTTCCGCCCGGTTAATCGTTAAATACTTTAAACATAATCCCTATCGTAAATAATTCTCCTATATAAGATAAAATTGTTTACTTTTTGTCCCCCTTACTCTAACTAAAAAGATTAATAGAAAAGGTATGGTGCCACAAAACGGGCAAGACCCTTGTGGACACCTAAACTTTCATCTTTTACAAAACCCACTTCCGATTATAAATCAGATAAATTAAGTATAATTAAATTAAGTAATAAATATTAAATTGTATTATAAAATAATGTTAAATTAAATTAAGTAGTATTATAATTAGTATTAGGATTACTCCATTAATTATTAATTTTGTAAAGGTGAAAGAATTAAAAAAAATAATGAAATTATTAATTACTTATTATATTATTATTAAGACCGCTAGATCTTTGACTTAACATTATATTAGGAAAAAATAATTTTAAATAAAACTGTTATCTGATTTTGATAATCGTTTCTGGTTCTTGTCTAAGAGGAATAATTCCTTGTAAGAACTCACACCAAATTATTCAATATCATGAACATTTAAAACGACTATTTCACCATCCAATGACAATTCCTTTTCTAGCAATGATTTTCTATTTTTTTTTTTTTTTTTTTTTTGGTTTTTTACAAATCGATTTCTAATCGAAACAAGATAAACTTACTGTAGAAAATGGGGAACAAATTTTATTATGGCTCTAAAATGTTTGTTGTCTTTTGAAGCAAGAATTATCACTAGTTTCTGTAAATGTTTAGACAAATCCAGTGGAGAATGATAGTATGTTAATTTCAAAGGAGGTATAAGCTCAATCAATGGTAGAGCATTCGACTGCAGTATGTTAATTTCAAAACTGAAAATTTTCGTCCAGTTTATGTAATTGATTTTAGTGTGTAGCGTTTCATTATGATATACTACTCTGTTCTAAATATAAAGAATCTCTGATGACCGGTTCTGCATTTCCGTTACTGTTAAATTGTAATTAAGAACTGATTTATGAAGCGAAATAGATACTAAATGCTATCAAAAAGTACGCTGTAAAGTTATGTTATTATTTTACAAATGTACAGAAATTAATAAAGAAGGTATTAAGAAAAACATTGCTTGTAATGAACGAAACGAATGTAAAAACGAGAACCATTTATAATGGTTTGAAACAAACGAAACTATATTCTGTAATCGCAACAACTATAAATAATGAAAATAAATAATTTAGTATTAACTTCGATTAATGTAATGTACAATTTTAATTAAAAAAGTGTCTGGACATTGTTAGTTTATATTATCCCTATTACATAAATTAAATAGTTTTTCTTTGTAATTATAAATATGATAATGGTGTTGTATTAAATAAAATGGAGTTGAACTGTGTTACAGAACCTAAATTTTTTAACCGCAAATTGTATTAAATTTCATATTTCTTTTTAAAAAATGTTAATATATTTAAAAATATGTAAAACTTTCTTTTTACTGTTGTACTAATTTACAATCGGTTCCTTTATACATTGAAACCGTACGTTTCTATGTATATACGAATTGATAAATAATAACAACATGAATGAAGTGTACCCAGAGATACTCCTCGTGAAATTACGACACCAATACTTTACATTACTTCTTTACAATACATAATGAGTATTTATCAGCACAGCCGTAATAACAAAACAAAAAAAATAATCAAAATTAATAAATAAATAACTGATTACAACAGGAAATAACTTATTAAAAGAGTACAACAAACAATTGAGGTGACAGAATTCAACTTGTTTTTTTCTGTTTACCTTCCGGGAATCAACGTCAGTTATTACTTCAGAGGATAAATGAGGATGATATGAATGAGTGTAACTCAAATTTAGCCTTGTACAGTCTCAGGTCGACCATTATTCTGAAATGTGTGGTTAATTGAATCCCAACCATCAAAGAAGACCGGTATCCACGATCTAGTATTCAAATCGGTATAAAAGTAACTGTCTTTACTACGATTGGAACGTTGGAACTTTCGATTTCGAAATTGGCAAAGACACGTTCACCAATAGACCAACTCGGTAGGTCAACAGTTTAAACTTAACACAAACAAACACTGTGACATAACAATTTTGTTAAGTATGACCCGTTGATTAAGTGTATAATTGTAGTTAATATATAAAAAACCGCTTACCAACAATTGAATTTGATGCGTTAAAGCGCTTTCGGAATTAATATTTCATCCTCAGGAACTCACATTATTCGTCATATTTGTAACAATAATTAAAAACTTCACATATTAATTGGACATCACTTGAGACCACCAACTTGTAAGGAAGTTTACGTTGACATAATTTAAAAATATACGACGGCCAACTGTCATAATGGCGCAATTATCACAACTTTCATATAATTAGCATGTGAAGTTTTTAATTATGTTACACATATGAGTTCCTAAGGATGGAATATTAATTCCGAAATCGATTGAACGCGTCAAATTAAACTGTTTGTAAGCGGTTTTTTTATATTAACTACAGCTGTGACATAAACATAACCCTTAGATAAAGAAAAATATAATCATCATGACCCTCAAAGTAGCTAACGCTACCTGAGTATACCGACCAATACTGCAGATACCGCAGATAAAGAAAAAACAACTTTCCAACTTGCAGCATCATAACGAACCACACTTCTAATTTGCCCTGCTAAACTTTTTTCGACATTAAATTAAGCGTAACTAAAGAAAGGCTCAACTAAGTTTCATCAAATTTTCACATGCTTAACTTCAGGCACACAACTACAACATACCTAAATTTTAATGAAATTGATAAAGTAGTTTTGGAAAGTTTTGAGCCATAAAACGTTATATATAACTCACATATATAAATATATAAGAAAACCCCAATTTAAATGAATGGTATTTTTGTACTCCTCATACCTTAAAACGTAAAGAAAATTAATTTCCATACCCTTCTTCCGCCATGTGACCGAAAGAAATACGGTAATTTTCTTCGAAAAGTCGATAAAGAGTTAATCACAAAGTAATATTCTGAAAGGAATTATAAATATCCTTTAGTGGCGAAATTCAAAATAAAGCCGAATAAATATTTAATGTTTTTTCTAAGTAAATCCTTGATTGCTGATGATAGCCTTAAAATTAAAAGTGGAAAATATATTCCACTTTAAAAGGTAGTTAGATTCATTTCGTTGTGTAAAAGTTTTGTACGAGGGATTTTTGATAATTTTTCGTATTTTACCTAAGAATACACATACTTTTTTGGAATTGTTTTATTTTTTGATATACATTCCTTTTATCTGAATTGAATAATTCTAGCAATATTTTGATTTTGATGCAATCAGAAAAGTAGTATTTGTTGTAACCTCCAATTAAGGATTTTTTTTTTTAAATTGATTTCTTAATTTTTTTTAATATACATTTATTTGTTTCAAATTAGGCATTTTTGCTTCCTTGTACGAAGTAAAGGAAGTATTGTGATCGCGAAAAATTTCGTTTTCAGATTTCATCGAAAATATCCATTTTGACCATCCCTGAATCCATTTTGACTAGTTTCAGCGTGACGTGTACATACGTATATACGTATGTATCTCGCATAACTTAAAAACTGTAGGATGTTGAAATTTTGTATTTTGAATTGTTGTAACATCTATTTGTGAACCTTCCCTTTTGACTGCAATCGAATGAACCAATAGTGTCCAAAGAAGCCCAAAATCCAAAAATAACTTTTTTGGATTTTTTTTTAACTGCAGTAGTAAGCCCTCATTGAGAGCTTATGAACGATATATTATAAAGGATACTTATTTTCAGTGGTTCCAGTGTTGTAACCAAATGAAATTTTAATTAATGAAATATTTGGATTAAGGGGAAAGCACATTGGTTCGAATCAGACTTCATCTCCTTTTTTCCATATTTTCATTTTTTTAAATTTAAATATATTGATTTATTAATATTTATTCGCTTCCGACTGTAAAAAAAAAAAACTTTTAAGATAAATAATAATTCAATAATAACAATAAAATAAAAAATATGAAAAAACATCAGAAGTTATTAATGAAATAAAGTTGTATGTACTTATTTTTTTTTTAAATGTGTTTATGTAATTTAATAGGCGTACAAGGAAATCGTATGGTGTCCACATTATATTTTTTTATATATGAAAACACAAGAAAATAACCCAAACCTAAACCTGTAGAATATGGCTAACGTAGAACCAATTCGTATAATAATTTATACAATTCTGCTTTTAGAATTCCTGCGGTGTTAGTATCACGATGACAAAGCACTTCTGTATTTTCCAAATATGGTCGTTTTGTTTTATTTCATCGGTAATCGAACTAATTCTGGATAACTATTCACATTTTTGTTTTCCTTTGTCATGATTATAGATTAAAATTATTCCTCGTACATCCCAAAAAACAATTTTCATAAACTTTCCATCCGATGCAATACCTTTTCACGTTCATTGGAGCATTATTTAAAGCACTCCTTTTCATTTCTGTTGAGCAGCAATATAATGATATGTTATCGACGGTTATGAATCAAAGCTGAAATTCATTTTGATTACGTTTAAACAACTGTAAACAATATTAATTTATAAAAATGATCCACACTACTCTGCTTTAGAATGAATAAACAAACACACCACTTTTCTTGTCAGTATATTTGTCATACGCAAACATTTTCCAAATTAGGTACATTTGAGATGTTCAGAACGTTAGCAATGTCACATAGCTTGATTCGACACTTCCAAAACGATGTCATGGATTTTTCAGACTTGTTATTAATCTTATATTTTTACATGAACAACTTTAATTTATCAAACGAAAAATAAATGATTAATTTCGATGATCAGGCCTTGCCAAAATATTACTGAGCTCTATTATAAAATATTAAACCGCTTAGATTTAAAATAATAAAATTAAATTTCTCTTCGTTTTTCCATGAAAAAAATTATTATTTTTTTTTTTTTTATTCAACTAATTCTGATTAATCGATGGAATATCATGAAATTATGAAAAGGAATCGTGTAAATATTAGCACTTGTTGAGTTGAATAATTAAAAGTCATTTGTTAGTGCTACTGTCTGTTGTAATTCCGGGTAATTATTAACTGTCCCTCGTAAACTTAGTGGCCCACAGCCTTTCATAAAGTTAAAATCTCTTTAACTCTTAAAGTTAGTCTTCTAGGGCTGGACAGATCGTTTTTTTCAGAAATGTGAATGTTAGAAGATTGTTGCCCTTTATCTAGTCAAAATTTTTCTTTTTATTTAAAACTGCTATAAAAAGATTAAAAAATTTAATTTAATTTTCAATACGTCTCGCTCTAAACTGCGTTTTTAAAATAACATTTAGGATTAATTAACAGTTTTTTTTATTTATAAGATACACACACTATACTTAAAAGTAATGGTTTTGTCAAATAATTTTTGCGACACATATAAAACATAACTTCTATCTATATTTGAATTATTTTATTATTTACATATTTATACAAATAATTCAAATGATATTAGAAGAAAAAGGATTTCCAAATTAGATGAATATCATATTTAGGATGCCGAAAATGACATGATTTACCGTATAAAATAAATCTTAATGAAGTACAAGTTTCAATCAAGTTCCATCGAATTCTTAACTATATAAGTAGACTAATTAATTGTAAATTGAAACTATGATACGTCATACCAATTAGCTACCTACGTGACTACATATGTGAATAATCAACATCAATTTCAATTAATTTTAAAGTAAATCTATCACGTAACCAATACTGAATTATATCTAATTAAAAGAAATATATATATATATATATATATATATATATATATATATATATATCTAATTAAAAGAAATATATATATATATATATATATATATATATATATATATAATTATATATACGTATTGAAGCTAACTTCTATCTTATTTGATCTTTAATTAAGGTGTTTTTTTTTTAATCTATCCTTTAATACAATGTTAATTAACTAATACAATTTACCTCATTTAAATTAAATTATTTCATAAATGATAATAAGAAATGAAATAGATTATGATTTTAAGAAAAATTGAAACCTGAAATAAAGAGAATAAAGAGTTTATAAAAGAATCATGTAGCTATATCATAAGAAGAAAAATCAGCAAGCTAGAGTACGAAAAGAAAGAAGACAAAGCAATTTCTATCGCTATTAATTTTGTACATGAAATAAATAAACTAAAAGAAAAACCACATAACGAAGTAACAATCTGAAGATAAAAAATAAAAAAAATTTAAGATCCGTTAATAAAATTGTTCTTTCAGCTGAAACTAGGAATAGGTTTAAAGAAATAATTTAAACAAAAGCAAAAAGATGCTATTGAAAGTAGAAAAAAATGACAAAATTAAGAAACAACTTATAATAAACAAGAATCAGTAAAAGTTAGAAAAAAATAGATTATGTAAAGAAAACATCAAAGACTTGCTTAAAAAAAGGGAATTTTATGAAAGTATATATGCTAATAAGGCTTATAGAGCTTTAGGAAATTAAAAACAAAATGTTCAAAGTATTGTTGTGCAGTATAATACTTTTTGATAACTCACAACATGAAGAGTTCCAAAAAATTAAAAGAACTGGAAAGATTATCTATAAATATGATTTTACAAAAGAATATATAAGAAAGAAACATATATATATGGGTTGATAAGATTAGAAATAACAAGACCTTTTTGAAAATGGAAAGTTTTGTAACAGGCTTTCACATAAAAGAAATTACATTTACAGACCGTAATTTAAAACGTTCAAAGCAGGTTCATTTTTTTACCAAAGGAAATCAGAAAAACAATTACTAAAGAAAGAAGATTATAATAAGGAAATCAAATTGATTTGTGATTTATTTTATCCATAAATAAAATATATTTAATTTTAATACAAACAAAATTAAACAAACTTAAAAATACTGTAGTAAAAACAAAATATTATACTTCAATACTTCAACTCTTCAATACTTCTTCAATTCTTGAAATTTTTATGTCGGTGGTATATTAAAATCCCAAAACTACCTCCTGCTTGTTAATAATTAATTTAGTACTACATACAAAAAGTTGAAATTTAAATAAAAATTTAAAATTTAGATTAATTTTATTCTTTAATTTTTATTCTCTTTATTTATTTTAGATTTATTATTTATATATTTTTGTTTTATTATTTTTATTATTATTAAACTTTTTTTGGACTATTTTATTACTATTATTTTTTAATGTTATATACAGATTCATAACTTGCATGTATTATTGTATACATGTAAATTTTCTATTGATTTGTATATGTACATATTAGTTTTTGTATCCAATGTACAATATACAAAGCCTCAAGCAGCTGTTCTGTTGTACAAAATGTATAAAAAAAAATGTTTATATCGTTTTTCTTATGAAAAATTTGGGTTGACTTAAACAAATTTTGGTTCTATAAAAAAAATACCGTTGTAAGAAAGGAAAGTTGAAAATCGAAAGTGTCAAATACTCGTCTTTGTAAAAAGAGACACAGTCAAAGTATTTTAAAGACTTTTACCAAGACTAGGTTAAAGCCTGGAATGATAATTTTATATTACCTTTTTTTATTCTTCAATCAATTTATTTTAAATTTTTACGCAGAAATACTTAAATATCATTATATTATAATTATGTAATACCAAGCAATGAAGATGACAAAAATATTTTTAAATCGTTTTTGTAGGCAAAGTAAAAATTCTGAGTTGATTTCATTACTTATATTATAGTTACTAGTAGAAACGGCAATGCTTTGCTATTGCTAGATTTGAGTATATATATATATATATATATATATATATATATATATATATATATATATATATATATATATATACACACACACAGATTAAATGAACAGAATTGAAAGTTTGATAAAACACTTTAACAAAATGAACATTACGGAACTTCACAAAATTTAACCTTTCCCTCTTTCCATTTTACCCTTTATCTCTTTTACCATTTCACCCTTTTCCCAATTTTAATTTTCCTTTTATCCATTTTAATTTTTACCATATTCACTTTACCTTTACTACTTTCCCTTTTCCTTTCACCCTTTTCCCCGCGCGTAAATCGGTTCAGTAGTTTTTTAGTCTATAGCGGACACACATATCGGAAACATTGAAATGGAAGCGTAAAATATTTAGTATAGCGTGTGTTGCTTTTACCTCTAACAGGTAGCGCTATTTTCCAAAAAAAAGCATGTTTTTACCTGACACAGGTGTGATATCTTAGGTTTATAAATAGTAGGTATGTACGTATTCGAATGCAACGTATAGTGAAAATTTCAAAGCAATCGGTGAAACATTTTCGGAGGTTTAAGATTTTGAACAAACAAACATTTTCATTTATATGGATTATATTATTGTTATACATTATATATATATATATATATATATATATATACACGAGTATTATTGAAATCAACTTATTGGATGAAAACATTAATTTCATTGTGAATTAAGAAACTAACATAGCATTGGTTATTAATAGATAACAATTAATAAAAACTTCCAATAATAATATACTGGACATAAACAAATATCGGAAACCCATCCAACAAAATGCCATAATTCACTTTAATTTCTTAATAATCAGAGCAATAAAATATCTTAAACGTAATGCTACAAAATTAAATAAGGAATTAAAATATATTAAATACATTGCCACATCGAACGGATATAATTATAGTTTAATAGACTATACTTAAAATTAAAAAAATAAATTACATATAAGAGAAAAACTAAAACTAAAACATAATTAATAACTCACAAAACAAATATTTAAACATAGAAAATAATTTATTTAAACTATAAAAAATAAAATAAAATATATAAATAATTTAATTTTTTTTTTTGCCCCGCCCACCAGAGCCGGACACATACTCAAACAGAAACTCATCTCTGGGGGGTGCCATTGCCTCAAACCACCTGGGCAATAACCCTGGGCCCGGGTATATATTTTAATTCCTTGTACAAAGTAAAGGAAGTATTGTGATCGCGAAAAATGTCGCTTTTCAGATTTCAAAGGAAATATCCATTTTGACCATCCCTAACCCATATTGACTAGTTTCGGGCGACGTCTGTACATACGTACGTATGTATGTGCGATGTATGTTTCTGCATAACTAAAAAACGGTTAACCATAGAATGTTGAAATTATGATTTAAGACTGTTATAACATCTACTTATAACTAACTAATAGGACGACTTAAAAATGGCCATATCAACGTCACTCATTCCTCTGAGTACTGCGCAGCTGAAAGCAATGGAAAGCTTCAAATAATGGGCAGGCAGAAGTAGGTTTCGTAATGAACCAGAAGACAGGGAAGAGAGTAGAGTATTTCAAAATGCATAGTGATAGAACCATTGTAATAAGGATAAAATCAAAATCTAAACCGACAATCATTGTTAACGTCTATATGCCTACAAGCGCCCATGATGATGATGAGGTAGAGTGTGTATACGAAGAAATTGACGAAGCAATTATACACATAAAAGGAGATGAAAATTTAATAATAGTAGGAGATTGGAATGCAAGCATTGGAAAAGGCAAGGAAGGAAATATAGTGGGTGAATACGTGCTGGGCAAAAGGAATGAAAGAGGGGACCGACTTATACAGTTTTGCACGAAATATAATTTAGTAATTACAAACATCCAGTTTAAAAAACATAATAGAAGAATATAGACATAGAAAAAGCCAGACGATACTACAAGGTATCAGATAGATTATATCATGGTTAAGCAAAGATTTAGAAATCAACTCGTTCTGCAAAACTTACCCTGGAGCAGACATTGATAGCGACCATAATTTGGTGATAATGAAATGTAGATTGGGGTTTAAAAACCTGAAGAAAAGGTGTCAGATGAATCGGTGGAATTTAGAGAAGCTTGAAGAAGAGGAGGTAAAGAAGATTTTTGAGAAGAACATCGCAAAAGGTCTCAGTAAAAAAGATAAGGTAGAAAATGTTGAAGAAGAATGGGAGAATGTAAAAAAGGAAATTCTTAAATCGGCAAAAGCGAACTTAGGCGGAACAAAGGGAACTTGTAGAAAACCTCTTAGAAAACTAGTAGAAGAGTGGATTAAAGAAAAGTGTTCAGAAGTGAAAAGAGAAATGAACATTGGTAAAATAGACGGAGCATACAGAAAAGTTAAGGAAAATTTTGGGGTACATCAATTAAAATCTAATAATGTGTTAAACAAAGATGGTACACTAATATGTAATACGAAAGGTAAAGTCGATAGATGGGTGGAATATATTGAAGAGTTATACGGAGGAAATGAATTAGAAAATGGTGTTATAGAGGAAGAAGAGGAAGTTGAGGAGGATGAAATGGGAGAAACAATACTGAGATCTGAATTTAAGAGAGCATTAAACGATTTAAATGGCAGAAAGGCTCCTGGAATAGACGGAATACCTGTATAATTACTGCGCAGTGCAGGTAAGGAAGCGATTGATAGATTATACACACTGGTGTGTAATATTTATGAAAAAGGGAAAGTTCCGTCAGACTTCAAAAAAATTGTTACAATCATGATACCAAAGAAAGCAAGAGCAGATAAATGTGAAGAATACAGAACAATTAGCTTAACTAGTCGTGCATCAAAAATTTTCATTAGAAATCTGTACAGAAGAATTGAGAGGAGAGTGGAAGAGTGTTAGGAGAAGACCAATTTGGTTTCAGGAAAAGTATAGGGACAAGGGAAGCAGTTTTAGGCCTCAGATTATAGTAGAAGGAAGATTAATGAAAAAAGAAACTGACATACTTGGCATTTATAAACCTAAAAAAGGCATTTGATAACGTAGACTGGAATAAAATGTTCAGCATTTTAAAAATATTAGGGTTCAAATACAGAGATAGAAATTGCTAAAATTTACTATCCCCGTTAACATTTACATAGAACTAGCAGTTACTGATGTTAAAGGACAATTTTGATTCAGAGTAACAGTACAAGGTGAAAAGATAAAGATGCTACGATTTACTGATGATTTAGTAATTTTAGCTGAGAGTAAAAAGGATTTAGAAGAAACAATGAATGGCATGGATGAAGTCCTACGCAAGAACTACCGCATGAAAATTAACAAGGACAAAACGAAAGTAATGAAATGTAGTATATAATTAGCGTATACATATACGTATATTATATAGTATATAATGTAGTATACAATAAAAATGTGTATATGTAATTCAATAGGCGTGCAAGTAAGTCATAGCATGTCCACATCAGGTTTTTTTTAAATTTATGTTGATTTTAATAAAAAGCTTAAAAAGATAAAAAGTATGGTTCATTTATTTTTTCAACGCTTCTTTTCTTTTTTAATCTTCATTCCAGTTATTGATGATTATTTTTTCTTGTTCATGTTGCAGTTTGTCAAAATCTTTAATAAATTGATTCCCATAAATTTTTCAACAATGTATTATTTTTCGCTTATAATAATAATAATAATAATAATAATAATAATAATAATTTTGGAAGCTTCTATCTCTAATTCTTAATCATGTATCATCATTTTGTCATCACTGAGGTAGACATAAACACATATTTTGTAATGAAAATTTACCTTTGTAATATATAAAAAAATTAGTGCTTTTAAAACCACATACTGTCGTCGTATATTATAAATATTGTGGGATTATCTTGTCCTTAAATGTGTTGATATAGTTTACATTATTAACTATGTCAGAGCACATTTAAACGACAAAATAATACTGAAACATTTATTATGAAAGAAGATGTAATATATCAAAGGAAAATTCCCAATAAAAATAGAGAATTTAAAAAGGGAAGGAAATTTCACAACCAGACATTTTTTTATTTTAACTGGACTGTCTATACTAGTGATATTATATTTTTCATTTTATAAATTCGAGTACAATTTTTTTTCTACAGTGCTTCGCAGGTGTTTTAAGCTTTTGAATTAGATTTCATTATTCTGTTATGTTTATATCTGATGGTTATATTTAATTCGAAATAATTAATATTAATTATGGTAACTGTTTGGCGATTCAAATATGCAAATAGATCATTAACGCTTTTTAAGTCTTTCCCATTTTTAAGCTATTTTCTTTCAAGAATCATTCAGCTAGCTCTTACTTTGTAAGAGGAAATTATCGATTACTGATTATGAGATTTTTTACACTGGAAATGTCTATGCGAGATGTCAGATACTCTAAACTATACATTTTTAAAAATTTTTAAAAATTCATTCGTTGTTCTGCCGTTAGGGCAGGTCCTCCCACTGCTCTCCACCTTGTTGATCCTTTTCTATCCTTTTCTCTTTGTTTCAGCATATTTCCTCTTTTCCATAACCCCATCCATCATTTGAAATCTCTTCCTTCATCTTTCTTTCCTTCCATTCACCAAACCTTCTATTGCATCCATTAATAAACACCTTCTTCTCATACGATGTCCTAGCCAGTTCCTTTTCCTGTATTAATCACTTTTAGCATTTTCCTATTCTCTCCGATTCTCTTTAATACATCTTCATTTGTTACATGGTATTGCCATGTGACTTTTATCATTCTGCTCCATACCCACATTTCAAAATCCTCAATTCGTTTTCTGTCTGCCTTTCTCATCGTCCATATTTCAGCTCCATACAGCATCACACCCCAAATAAAACATATCATTAATGTCCTCCTTAAAGCTAAGTTTAACTTTCCACGCAGCAGTCTTCCCTTCTTATTAAATGCCTGCTTACTACTTAATATTCTTGATTTAATTTTTTCTGTGCAAGTCAGATTATCAGTTATAAAGTTCCAAAGTTCTGAAATTACTTCACCTGATCTAAAACTTAATTGCATATCTTAATTTCAATCCTCTCCTCTTTTCCACCTAATACATTTTGTCTTCTTTTTGTTCATCCTCATACTCTGACTTCCTCTGCTTCATTTAAATCATCAAGCATTTCATTTAATTTACTTGGGCTCTCCGCCAGTAACACTAAGTCATCACAGTAAACAATCTATTCTTCTTCCCCGATCTTTATTCTCTTCTCCCATTCAGGCAGCATTTAGTTATTTCTTCCAGATATATACTAAACAGTGTTGGTGACATGCAGCATCCCTGCTTCACTCCTCTTTCAATTCCTATTCTTCCTGTCATTTCGTCTCCTATCCTCACTTTTATTCTCTGGTGGGTCTTTTTTCAGTTTTAGAAAATCAATATTTTTCACAAAAATTCTGATTTTTTTATTTTCTTTAATTTAAAAAAAAAAATCCTTTTTTCATTACTAATTGCAAATTACAAGTTTAAAAATTATTTGAAGTAGTTCAATTTAAATTTATTTTAAATGAGATACTTTAAGTTTCTATTTTTTATAAATTTTTAATAATCAAATTTATTTTATTTTATTTATTTAATGTTTCGCAATTACTCGCAGTAATTCCTATTTTGTTTATAAATTTAATAAAAAAATTTCAAGTGCGTTTTATTTTATATATATATATATATATTGCTTCTAGACAACTTATTTTTAAATCGGTTAGGTGGGAATACTGTCTATCACCATTTTATTTTATTTATTTTTTTATTATGTTTTTTTTTCTGGTAAATCAGTTTTATACAAACAATTCTGAAAAATCTTTTAATTCTTATTTAATTAAATTTTTTTTAGCAGTATAAGAAACTGTTAAACAAAGTTATTAATAACACTGTCACAAGCATGCATGGATATAAATGGAATAATGTAGATTGACCGATCATAACCATTATAAACTGCAAGAAAATACCCGCCAAAATTCTAATCGCAAATGTAAAGCAAAATGAAATGATAATAAACAAATAAACAGGCAAAGTGAAATGATAATGAAATATTTCTTATTCGTTCGATCGATGATTTCATTCATCACTTAATATTTCAATATAAAATTTAACAGAAATAATAGAATGGAGGCTAATTTTCAAGTCAAGTGTTGTCAGGTTTCGGTCCATCTGAATTATGCCTGTTGTAAATAAAAACTGACAAGCCTCCTCTTCTACAGATACGCAAGTAGTAAACTAACCTTTTGTTTGCAGTTATTATTACTATAATAATTATGACAATAATAATAATTCGTTCACTACCTTTTTATCCGCTTGTTGCGTTTAAAATTTAGAGATTTGTCCCATCAAGAGGAGAACGATATTCGCCGAACATACGAACTCTCCACTTTCGCTTCAACACGCCTGAGTAACGAGAGGCATTAATTCTCTTCAAGCAATCTCTACACTGTGGTCAAGGAGATCAATTAATTATCTGTTAGCCAGCGTGTACCTAAAATAAATTTACGGCCGGCCTCCGTGGCGCTAGTGGTAGCGTCTCGGCCTTTCATCAGGAGGTCCCGGGTTCGAATGCCGGCCAGGCATGGCATTTTCACCCAGGCTACAAATCATTCATCTCATCCTCTGAAGTAATACCTAAAGTGGTACTAAGGGTTAAAAAAAAAATTTACGACACTTTTATGTTTTTGTATAACATGTTAGACATGTTGCTACCCCGTGGAATAGTGCAAGTCTCTTTTTAACCGAAAAAAATCGACTTTTTAGGTTCAGTGAAAAAAACCTTTCTTAAAAGAACTAGGCTATTGGTTGAAAGAATTAAGTAAATATAAAGTTACAACATTTACGGTCGCCAAGAGTACAAAATTGCGACCCAACTGATGTTATTGCATGTTATCTCTAGTCTTTCATTAGGGTGCTAAAAATTATTAATTACCGATGAAAAATAGATTATTATTTATAATTTTATTATAAATTAATTAAATTTTTACCTGGTTTTAAGCTTGTGTACTAAGGTACATGTTTTATTGTTTTAATTATGATGGTTTTATTGATTTTAAATTATTATCACGAAATCGCTTTTAACTGATTTTACGTTTAATAATTTATTTTTCTACTCGTATTTTGATTGAGGTTAATAAAACATATTTTAAACATTTTGTGATGTTTTATATAGTATCTCTAGCATTAGAGCGCTAGAGATTATTAATTACTGACGAAAAATAAATTATTATTAATGATTTTATTTGAAATTAATTAAATTTTTACCTGATTTTAATTTTATATACTAAGGTAATAAAATTTTTACTACTAATTTCATATTTTATTATTTTTAATTATAATGGTTTTATTGATTTTAAATCATAAAGACAAAATCGCTTTTAACAGATTATAAATTTAATAATCTCTTTTTTGATTTTATTGAGGGTAATAAAACGTATTTAAATATGATTTATTAAACATATAACATGAGGGTAATAAACATTTTAAATATATAAGCGCTGAGTAGGGCTTTTAGAATGTGTTAGGGACCCTGCCTTTGCTTCTGCTAGTCGTTGAACTGAGTGTATGGTTTTGGTAGGGGAGAGGGACTCCTCTGCCATGGATGGTGGTAATTTTAAACAATCTGGGATGACAAGTACGCATTTGTTTGGAACGGTCAGAATATTATATTCTCTCTATCATTTTTGTTTTCACTTGTTATACATTTCTTTTATTTGACACAGGTGGTCTGTTAGTAATTTTAGTTAAAAAAAACCAATTTTAAGTTTCACTTGTTGGTTAATATTTATATATTATTTTCACCTAAGCATATTTATTTGTTATATTTAACAGCATAATATTAAGGATTTGTGCCGTTCTACTATTTATTTTCCCCAACCGTGTTTATTGACTGGTTCCTTTCTATCCGTTTAGGTTGGTAAGAAGTTACTGTTGGGGGTGGTCGGGAGGTGAATTTAATTTTTTTTTAAATATTTGAAACTGGGTTAATAATCGTTTAAATACATAAAAAATAAATCTATAACCTCTAAATTACAAATATGTTTATGTAAAGACACGCTTCTTTGATCATAGCTATTAAAATCATATATAACAATTACTTTTATAATGGTTTAGTTAATGGATTAACGCAGAAATGGATTTCATATTTAATGGTATGTTTCATAAGATGGTATGTTATGGTATAAATGGTAAATGGTTATGGTGTTAATAGTATGTTATCATAATGGTATGTTACCGTTTGTTTCATAAACAAACGGTAACAATTTTAAATAACATAAAATAAAAATTAGTTTCTGAGAGTTAAACCGTCCAGCACAGATATGAATACAAAAGTTTTATCAAGTTATTCATAGAAGTTTTCTAACTATATGTAACATCATAACGAGTGCAGCAAGTATATTTTATTGTATGAAACCACACTAATCTAGAAAACTTGGTAAACATTATATATATAAATAATACAACACCTGACATATTTCCTGTTTTTTTTGTTTTTTTTTTTTTTTATCAACTAATAATAAAAATAATATGAACGTAAACGAATTTATATAACATCGGAAAAATACTTCGCCAGCTTAAAATGTATACTTAAAAATCTGATAAGTTTAGATTTAAATATTCATGATTACAGTTTTTAGAAACTTGAAACTTTTCTAAAATAAAATTTATTAAACTGTAGATAAAAAAAAATTAAATATACAGTCAACAATTTAATAAAGCAGTTGACCTAAAAATGAACTAAACTCTGTTTTACACTCATTTTTTATTTTTTCATTTGAAAAATTTTATTTTCAAGTAAGTTTCAATAAAAATAGTTTTAATCAAATTAATTACTCGTTACATTTACTCTATAAACAAAAAAAAGTTATTTAGTTCATAATGTCAAAGAGAAATAAATATATAAAACAAAAGAGTATGGGAAATTAATAAACTCTATTTTCAGAATAAATTTCAAAGCTTATATTCTAAAAGACAGGTACTGCTCTAAGAATAAGAGGCAATTAATATTATCGCCTAATACCAACCAGCCGAATATGCAAATACGTAATGTAACTAGTCCCGCATTTAATTCATTTAACTGGTAATTCCCCGATTGTTGTTTGTTTAGGAGATCCCTTTATTATAAAGTTTTCAAACCGGTTTAAACCAGTAAATACTGAACTTTTTCCGACCTATACTCCTATATTTGGAGAATATAATTCATTACAGCTCTATTTTTAAAGGTATAAATAAGTAAGAGAAAAAGCTATTAATTATGTGGAATATTTACTTTTAATTTTTCAAATTTTTCTAACACGTTTTGTGTGCAAAGCATTTTTATGTAGTAACGTGTTCTTCAATATTTATTTTACTTAGTAAATTATTACGTTTTTATAAAGTTTTGTTTGGTTATAAATTTTAACATAATTGCAATGAGGAAATTTAGATTCTTTATCTGAAGTTGGGAAAAGGGAATACTTTATTAATAAATATTTTCATATCTTTTTTAAATATGTAAAATATATATATATATATAAAATTAAAAACGCCCAGTTACCACAGATCTACTAAAGGTTAATATGGCGCCATTTAAAATATTCAGAAGTTAAAACACGAATAGCGAAAATACAATATTTTATTTTTAGAGTTATTTAAATTTGCATATGCCTAAAAATTCAGTAGCCAATTGGGAAAACCCGCAAAGGCAAGAAATATACATTTTCATACTAATAAGGGGAAATGCACAGAAATGGCAAAAGGAGACTCTGCTAGCATACCAGAAGTAAGACTACATTTATATATATATATATATATTCTCATTTTTATCTTAAATGTTTTAAACAATTTTCATGAAAACTCCCGGAAAAATAACAGATTACATCAGACTCTCCTGCTTCAATACATTGACACAATATGTTATATGGAAAAATTGGACTTATGCAAATCAGTTTCACGTGTGTTGTAGGAGGTACGAGATCACCCAGTCTGCATTTCTGGATCTTCGGGGCGTTCCGGTCAGATTTTACTCTGTAGAGTACGTTGCTCTGTAGAGTACGTGTCCAAGCGGATGAAAACTAAGCACTTTGTTCATATCTTCAGTTTGACATCAGCGCAGCCATCTAAAGGTAAGAAGATACCCACGGGTCCACCGACCACCAGTTGTAGTTAAGGTAGAGGGGAAGACGTATGTGGACCTCCTCCGCTCCGTAAAGGATGCGGTATCGCCAGGGGAGACGGGAGTTCTGTCCACAAGGCAAGATCAGGAAGAAGACTTGCATCTCCGGGTGCGTACTGACGGTAGTGTTGCAGAACAGTTTAGCAGAGACATTTCCGAGAAGGTCGAGGGCACCACTGCGGCATTAATTGGGAAGGGTGGCAGGCAGGTGGACTTATGTTGTTGTCATACGTACTTACAACGAGGGGTGAGTTCATGAAGGAGCTTCGTAAGGTCACTGGGGAGTCAGTGTCCGTGGAAATTCTGTCTATGCGGCCGGCGTGCGGGTCAACACAGGTGGTACTTTGGCCGTGCCACCTCTTCTTGCAGAGAAACTACTATACGAGGGCGCAACCGTACTGGCTGCTTGGCCTGCCTCGGATGACCTTTGGTTTTAGTGTTGGCGTAGAGGGCATAGAACCAAGTTTTGTCTTGGTCCAGACCGAAGTGGTTACGTTTTGCCTGCAGTATGGCCGGTCACATGAGGAGGGTCTGCACACAGGACCTGTGACTGTCATGTCACAGCTGACTGTCATGTAGATCGCACGGACATGCACCCCGAGGTCGAGAATGTAAGGTGGTCCCACCTGCGCCAGCGCCATGAATATGTACACAGCTGGGATGTGGTATTTGCTAGTGACAGCCTCATCCGGGAGGGGTGGGAGGCTCCGGCATCTCATCTTCGATGATCGGGTGGGGATTATCTTGCAGTGCCGATGGGGGGAAAGTAAGTCCGTAGTCCCGGCGGGGGATCCGTTTGGGGTTCATCGTTAGAGGCGAGGCATTAAGACCGGAGTATCAATGAGGGGAACCCTTTGGAATCCCCTCATTTGAGACATGGAAAGCAAGGAAGACTGAGTTCCGGCTACGTGGGCGGGCCTCGTGCTCTTCCGAGGTAGTTTGAGGCGATGGAATCCCTTGGAGCTGAGCTTATGATTAGTCGCGAATCCGGCTCCAAGGGGCTAGGAAATCGACGGAGAAAAAAAAGGTTTGAAAAATAAGAAATGTACATATTACACAGTGTAACTCCTCCCTTTCTACTTCCTTGTACGAAGTAAAGGAAGTATTGTGATCGCGAAAATTTTCAGTTTTAAATTTCAATGGAAATATCCATTTTAACTAGTTTCAGCGTGACGTCTGTTCAATAATTATTGAATTATTTATTGTATTTTTTTTACAATCACAGGTTAATAATTATTAATAAACAAATATATTTAAATTTAAAAAAGCTAAAAAAAATGTAAATGATGTTGGATTTTCGCCGATGTACCTTCCCCGTGAAAGATTTTTATTTCATTAATTAAAATGTTATTGGGCTATAACTCTGGAACCAAAGAAAATAAGTACCACTTATGATATATCTTTGAAAAGCTCTCAATGAGGTCTTATTACTCCCAATTAAAAAAAAGTCCAAAATCCAAAGTTTTTGGATTTTAGGCTATTGATCCAATCGATTGCAATCAAAAGGAGAGGTGCACAACTAGATGTTACAATAGATCTAAATCCAAAATTTCAAAATATAAAATTTCTAAATAGTTCTAAATCCAAAATTGTACGGCTGTTCGTTTTTGAGTTATACGAGATACATACGTAGTCACATACGTGGTATCTGTACGTACATACAGACGACACGCCAAAACTAGTCAAAATGGATTCAGGGATGGTCAATGCTTGTATATATTTTAAGAATTTAATTTCTCAGTAAATACTGAAATCATGAAATTGATAAGAAATAATTTTTTTTATATTGGCCGTAATTTAATTAATTAACTAAGAACAATATTACAAGTAACTGACGTTGGAATGAAAAAAACATCCACGCAAACGAAAATGACTGAAAAATATAATAAAGACTAAAAAATATATTTCAGATATTAAAAAAACAACTGTCAAAAAACTGAAGTATTTGAGCAAGACTTTCATAGTAGTTTGCCCAAATAGTTTTAGTTGTATTCAAAAGATACCGACGGTTCTGAAAATATTGAAAAGAAAAATTATTAATTTATTTCATACCGTATTATGCAACAGATGTAAATTTAATGTAATATAAAATTTTGAAAATAATATTACAAAAACAATTTCGAACCAACAAACCGATTCGTTATTTAAGATACAGAAATTAATCAGAATGTATATATTTTAAGAAAAATTATTTTTCAACATACACTGAAATTATGAAACTGATAAGAAATAATTTTCTTTATAAAAGTCGTAATTTAATTACTTAACTAAGAGGAATATTAATTATATTATTTCAATTTTTCCCGCCTAATATTTTATTCGGTTAGGTTTATTTGAATTAAAAGAGGAAAATATATTGATAAAGTTCATTACGCAAAAAAATAAATTTTCATTTCAAATTACTTTAATAAATAATGATTTTTATCGGTTTTTTTTTCAGTTTAGAATGGTTAAAAGAGTTTTATATAGCAATTTATCTACGTATACCATTGTTCGTTGAGAAAAAGATAGCTAGGATTATATTTTTTTCAATCGAATTGAAATCATTTTATAACCCTGTTTAATTTTTCCGTCCTGATAATTTTTGACGACGTTAAAAAAATATTCATAAATTTATTTTAAATAAAATGCACGCTTTTTTAATTATTGCATAAGAAATATAAAATATTTTATCTTTAACATATTTACAGTAATTACAACGCATATATACATATATAATGTGTTGTGTTTATATATATATAAACACGAACAAAACGAAAGTAATGAAATGTAGTAGAAATAACGAAGATGGACCACTGAATATAAAAGTAGGAAGAGAAAAGATTATGGACGGAAGTAGAAGAATTTTGTTATTTGGGAAGTAGAATTACTAAAGATGGACGAAGCAGGAGCGATATAAAGTGCCGAATAGCCCAGGCAAAACGAGCCGTCAGTCAGAAATATAATTTGTTTACATCAAAAATTAATTTAAACGTCAGGAAAAGATTTTTGAAAGTATACGTTTGGAGCGTAGCTTTATATAGAAGTGAAACTTGGACGATCGGAGTACCCAAAAAATAAATATTAGAAGCTTTTGAAATGTGGTGCTATAGGAGAATGTCAAAAATCAAGTGGGTGGATAAAGTGACAAATGAAGTGTTGCGGCAAATTGATGAAGAAAGAAGTAATAGTTAAAAAAAGAGACAGACTGTTAAGTCTGTCACAAAGAGGCCACATATTAAGGCATCCTGGAATAGTCGCTTTTATATTGGAGGGATAGATAGAAGGAAAAAATTGTGCAGGCAACGTTTGGATTATGTAAAACAAATTGTTAGGGTTGTAGGGGGTATACCGAAATGAAACGACTAGCACTAGATAGGGAATCATGGAGAGCTGCATCAAACCAGTCAAATGACTGAAGACAGAAAATATATATATTTAATCAAATATTTATTCATGTACATTACAGTACTTAGTCAATTCGATTGTAAAACAACCGATCAAACTAATAATAAAACATTGCATTATTTATTACCAGACTTGTCTGATTCAGTTCATAAATTATTTATTTATTTTTTTAAACATTTATTTATACTTGCATCAACAATTAATTAATGACTTAGTCTAATGTACTGTACCGATAAATTAGTAGTTTTGAACAAACTCAGGTCGACTACTCCTGAGACGTGTAGTTAATTGAAACCCAACCACTAAAGAAAATCGGTATCCACGATCTAGCATTCAAATCGGAATAAAAGATTTACTTTTAATAAAGATTCAATAAAGGTACTTTTAATAAAGAGTTCCTAATAAAGGTAGTTCCTTTATTAGGATTTGAATCTTAGAACTTCGACTTCGAAATCAGCTGATTTACGACGATGAGTTTACCACTAGCCTTCAGTTGGTGAGGTGACGTTTCACCGACACATATGGTGAGGTGACGTCATTTTGACACCCCTTAATTTTTTACTACTTTTTACGTCACTTTTAAGTAATTTTTTAATTTTAGTTATTGTTAAGGGAAATCAAGGTTTATAAACAACTTTAATACTTTAAAACACTTTTTAATACAGTAAAACTCTAAAATAGGAAACAGAAAAATAATTTATTCCATACTCCAATTTCACTTTCATTTCGAATATGACACCTTTCATCGAATATGACATTACGATTTGTTACCAATTCGTAATATATTATCTGCCGCAACCCAGACATTTCTTCTCGGTTGTACTTTAGACCATCTAAAATTAGAATTACTCAGATAAACGTTCTATTTTTCCCCATTTTTATCAATCCCTACATTTTCACCACCTTCTGAAACTTCGACCTCAAAATCTGTGTAATGTTCACTGACAATACAGTCAGTCCGATCAACAGCTTGTTCCTCATTTTCTACAGCAAACACCTCTCGGTTTTCATATTTAGCCCAATCTTGATTACCATTTTCACCTTGTTCCCTATTTTGACCTGTAATTGGTACATCAATATCCGAATCTTCCCTTTCCCATCCATACAGTTCAAGAAGAATCGCTTCTTCGAAATTCTGATCATTCACGTTCATTTTTACACTGGAAAAGGTTAATACGATTTGCTAATAAAACTGAAACAACTTGCAAAGAAATGAACATTTAATCAAAAATCCGCATTATCTGATAATTTTACGAAAGGTAAATTGTATTTACATAAATGGTCAGCACACGTAAGTTTGATGTCGGACACTCGATTGAGAAAAATCAGACAATGTAGTGGACAATCTAACTATAACTAAAAAATAAACAGCTACTGCAAAGCACGTTTCATTATGTGATCAATGGTGGGGGGGTGATTGCGTAGCGACCACTGAAATATAGAAATACTGGAATGGGCACTAGCGTTAGAAATCCTTGCCAACAAAGATAGCTGATTTAGAGGTATACCTCTCTTTGTCTACAGTCCGTTCAAAAACTTTGTAACGATCTCTCATCACAAATCACAAGTTATCGTTCATAATTCAAGTTATTGTAGAAAGTTTTTAAAAAACATTTATATGATACAATGATTAACACAACATTTATTTAATATTCATAAGCATTGAAATTTTTCTATTAATTAAATAAAATTATGAGATTTTATCACTTAATATTAACTACAATTAAGTTTTATGGAATCACTTTCTGAACGGACGGTACGTTAGGTACAATGCGCATGCGCTGCACTGTGCGACAATGAAAACTGTACCTCTAAAATCTATCTGTCTCACGTTCGTTTTCCGCTCTCGTTGGACATAGGCAGTGCCCATTCCAGTATTTCTATATTTCAGTGGTAGCGACCAGACGTGCGCCGCCATCTTGACGTCATCTCACCGGTTGAAGGCTAGAACAATCCGGTGGACCCACCGAGTTGGTCTAGTGGTGAACGCGTCTTCCCAAATCAGCTGATTTGGAAGTCGAGAGTTCCAGCGTTCAAGTCCTAGTAAAGCCAGTTATTTTTACACGGAATTTAATACTAGATCGTGGTTACCGGTGTTCTTTGGTGGTTGGGTTTCAATTAACCACACATCTCAGAAATGGTCGAGCTGAGAACGTACAAGACTACACTTCATTTACACTCATACATATCATCCTCATTCATCCTCTGAAGTATTATCTAAACGGTAGTTACCGGAGGCTAAACAGGAAAAAAGAGAGAGAACAATCCGGTGGGTTAATTTATTATTTATACTTCTAATAAATAAAGATTTTCATACAGATCAATTTTCTGAAAAAAGTCGGTAAAACATTTATCAAGTATTAAGCTCTGATTGTTTAAAGTTGTTTAAAGTTAAGTCTGATTGTTTGAGTTAACTTTGAGTTAAATCAAAGTTGTTAAGTTTGTTTTTTTTTTGGACAAACAAATAAAAACCATTATAAGAGAGAGAGAGAGAGAGAGAGAGAGAGAGAGGGACACAGAGACAGGCAACATAAAAATGTAAAAACGTGCATTTCCATTAACTGGAAAAATTAAATTATTTTCACAGAAAAATCAAATAAAATAGATGTTAGTGAAAATTTATATTTCGCTTATTAACAACCAATCAAGAATATTAGACCATATGAAATTTAGTAAAACGATAATACCATTTTACATCCATTTAAACTAAGATGTTTAGATTAACGCTAGATTAGACGAGTGGTTAAACTCATCACCGCAAAATTATCTAATTTTCGAAGTCGAGAGTTCTAAAGTTAGAATCCTTGTAAAGTCAGTTACTTTTATATGGATATGAATATTAGACTGAGGATACCGGTGTTGTTTAGTGGTTCGGTTTTAATTATCTACACAACAAAGAAATCGTTGACCTGAGTCTGTTCCAGAATAACATGTTTACGGGTTCATTTACACTTACGTATATTGAACTACACCAACAGCTACGACAGATCTAGCAAGCCAGTAGCGGTAATTGCATTTGCCTATAAATACACACCCAGACCCGGCAGTAGCTGGAAAACTGGTTAGAGAAAATAAAATATAAATATCTGATTTTTTTTCTCATCATCTATTTTAATTTTTCTTTTTTTATCCTCATTATGTATTTTTCTAAAATATTTAATTCTTTCATTTTGTAATATTAAAAATTTTATTTCGATAAATCCCTAGTTTAAATTTGCCACAGTTTGAAATCTTTTGTTTTTAATCTATATAACTCGAGCTCCTTTACAAACAAACATGAACATGTGTTCTTCTTATACATATTTTCGGCTTAAATATGCCATTTTTAAACTTCAACCCTACCTTGGAGGACCCCCAATGTTTGAGTCGAAATTTTTTAAAGACATCTCCCCTCTAATGTTTTATGGAAAACCCGAATCAGATCCCAAACCCGGTACTCATTGGTAGATTACTCTGCCTTAAAGTTCAATATTCCTACGATTATATTTAGTTTCTGTGAACTTTAATCGTTCCATTTTACTCAAAATCAAATTAATATCATACAAGTTTTCTTAAAACGTTTATCTGTTTATTACCCATTTAACAAAGTTATTTTACACCAAATATAAATTAGTATGTTTTTCAACGTTAATTACACTTGTATTTTATCTCAGATTTTTCGAAAAATACTAAAAATATAGTTTTACAACCTATTTTTTTTCAATCTTTAGATCAGATTTCATATAAAATCAATAAATTTAACCCTTAATTCGGATCCCAAAAATTACATGACAATTTTACCCAAAGTGCAGAAATCAGGGAGAAATTTTTCCATTAGCTGACCTCGCTACGAAGCGTTTCCGAATCCAGTTTTATATGAACATTCTTCTTTATTTTCACTAGTGGAACATCTCCTAAATTTTATTACTTTCTTCGTGAATCATTCTGTTTATTTTTATCTATAAATTATTTTTGTTTCATGATATTAATAATGTAATATAAGAAAATAACATAACACAAAAGCTGACAACGATGCTGTTGAATATTTTCAGAATTTGGACAAAATCTCAGGCACTCCTTTCCAACGTTAAAAGATAGAATTCATATTAAAAAGAAAATTGTAAGTAAAACAAGAAAAAAAAAACATTATATAAAAAACGTTAGCGTTCGAATGAACGAACATGTGAATCTCTCAGTACTATACGAGTAGCCTACAACCATAACAAAATATAAATAGAATTCCAATTATAAAGAAACGGTGAAATGTTTTTCAACTAAAAAACAATTCTATTGAAACAAAATTTTACTATTTTTATCACTTTACAGACTTTCTCAATTAATTAAAAAGTAAAATTTTCATCAAGTCGCAATCCCTTTGTGAGTAAATAATTGAAGTCTTATGTCAATATTTTTTGATTTCATTCAATTTATTAATTTTACAAAGTTAACAAAATCAATTCTCTCTTGTACAAAAGCTACCACTCCGAAACTCAAAATAACTGTAAAATTAAATAATTCTTGTAATATAACTAGATAAAAAATCTGCATCACCTGGATGCATAAATTCAATGAATACAAACTGGGTGTGATTTTTTTTTACAATAGAAATATAATCTGTCAGTTATAATCTATCAGTTATAAATTAGAACATCCGGTAAAATATAATGATAACATCATGAAAAAAGAATAAATAAATTTCCTAATTCGAATTTTATTCATCTCCTTTAATTATTTATTTTACGGTAAATAGGCATGTACAACTAGAATAGAACACAACGATTTCTCTTTCGTGTATAGATCTCTAAAAAAGAATAGATAAATGCAAATCAAACAGATTTATCATTATTTCCCGAAATAGTCACTGCAATTACTTTAAAGAATAGAAATGAAAGATGAAAGGTGTACTAAATGGCATGGTGTAACTTGGTTTAAGAAAGTGTTTGGAGACGAGGAAAGTAATTGTATTTACCATGTAAAGACCAATAGAAGAAAACTAAAAGTACCAGTTAGTTGTACATTTTAACAAAAATTCCCAATATACAATAATTTATTTTAAGTTCAAAAGAAATGAGAATTTAATTATACAGAGTGTATCATGAAGCACTCCTAGGACGTTCATCCTATTCTACCTGCGAAAATAATGACAGATGTTCTGATAAATACTGATTTTAAATGCGTCTAAATGCTGCGTTTACGAATTACAGCTAGTTTTGAGTGAGAAATCATCTCAGTGAAAGATTCTCTCAGCTTTCAGCTATCCCGATGAAATGAGATCATACTAAAGTTTTAAGACGTTAATTAAAGGACAAAATTCTTGATTTCTTATGTTTTTTTATCTTAAAAATTGAATAGAATATGTCCCAGAATCGTATCTGCAGTAGGTTTTGAGAAATATGGGAGGAGAACCAATAAATTGGGGTAAAAACCCTGTTTTTTGTTTGACGTAGAATAACTTTGTTAAATGGGTAATAAATAAAACTTTTAATTCGGAACTTTTAATTAGAGAATTTAATTCGGAACAAACTGATTTAAAATAAGTTGACTAAAACAAAGAACGGTTAGAAATTATTGAATTTTATTTTGAAACAGTACACTAGACCAAACTGCATTATACGTACCGTTTTAAAATAATTGTTCAAAAATAACATACTTCTTTGCACGATTCTGTACTGCTTGGGTTACTCTTTTTTGTTCTTTATGGCTGTCCTTATGTTGCTCAGCCGCATCCACAATGCGGTCAATTATTTTCTCACGAGAATGTATGTTTTTTTTTGTATAATATATTTCATCCATCCCCAGGCGCAAAAGTCTAAATTTGTTGACGCCAACTCGAGCAAAATTTGCCTCGTTGGTAAACAAAATATACGTGTACAGATGTCGATTTTTGTTCCACCAGTTGCATAATTCAAAGCGAACCGTCTCCTAGGTATAGATGTTAAACTGGCTGTTTATGATAAGGATAAGCTTGTTTTGTTTAACTGTCCTCCAAATCATCGAATGTAAAACTCCGAGCGGCTTAGAAAAACGTCGTGCACAGACACCTAAACTGCGCTGAATTGCATCGCAGTTCATATAATACTAATTTCATCATAACTGCGTCGTATTGGACAGATTGTTCGTAGCTGGTACGAATACCAGGTACTGAACCTGTTTCCCGGATATTGCAAAAAGTCGAGTTAATTGTTTTGGTATCTGGAATCCTACGATTTTATTACACATTTTATTACAGCAGTTGTAGTATTACAATTACACACACCCAAAATGAATACTATTTCAGCGTACCCCTCTGTTGTAAATAAGTACGACATTAATTCAATAGCAAACCGATTGAATTCGAACTAATATTTATAGAAAACCTTTGCTAACGACAGCACAGTTCAGAGTACCGATATACTTAATGTACCTTACAGATTGATTTATGTAAATACCAATACAGTAAAGGAAATTGTTGATCAGCTGTTATTTCATTACCAACATTGAAATAATAATTGTTCATATAATTTTTTGTATTTCTATCATTAATAAAACGATTATTATTTAAGTAATTCTAATTTAATTTTATTTATTTTACAATTATTTCCAGTATTTTTTTATAATTTTTAAAAGCTAATTTTAATTGTAAATTTTGTTTTTACAAATTTTTCACATCGCCTAAAAAGAATTTAGTTTTTGTTTACATTATATAAGTGCTTTTTTGATAAATGTAGTAATGTACTGTTTCTAAATAAAATTAGAATTTTTGTAAATTTTCTTTGTTTTATTCAACTTATCTTACACCATTTTGTTGGGAATTAAATTTTCTACAAGTTTTATTTAAACATTTTTTTGTGTTCATTACCCGCTTAATAAAGTTATTGTACGTCAAACGTAAAAATAGGGGTTTTTTACGTAAATCTATCGATTTTTCATCAGATTTCTCAAAAGATTATTACTGATGCAGTTCTGGGATCTATTTTATTGCATTTTTACGTAAAAAACAATACGAAGTCACCTATTATGTCCCTTACTTAACATCTTAAATACTTCAGTACGACCTCAATTCACCAGGGTAGCTGAAATCTGAATGAAATCTTTCACTAGTTGTAACTCGCAAACCAAGTATTTTAGGACATATGTTTATGTGAACTTATTCTATTATTTTCACAGGTAGAATAGGTTATGAAAGTCCCGGAAGAACTTCGTGATACACTCTGTATAATAATAAGCACTGTAAAATCTTTAAAGTAATAATTAATAATCAGGTTCCTATGATTAGAACAGATGACGAAAAAATAAACTAAAGATGGAAAGGATTAAAACTAGGATGGAAAGAAGCCCTTTTCAATTTGCGTGTTAACAAAAGCCATAAAATATATACGAGTATATTAATTTCCCGATGAATGAAGCTATAATAGTTGTATTTAAGGGGAAAATGAGGAGATCATGTCAAATACGGGTATTGGATTTTTTGCCAGTCTTTACGTTTTAGGCTTTACTATTTCACCTAGATCAAAAATCTTATTTATGTTGTATGTATATGAATATGAATGTACATATCTGTGACGAACTGCTTTTGGCGTTATATCTTTGGATTGACCAAACCCATTTTCTTCTTGGTTGAAATATTTCTATGCATGGAACATTGAACATATAATTTTTTTTCAAAATTTGTTTAGGGTGTAGAGGATATCAGGAAAATCCAAGTTCGATTCTCTTGAAAAAAATTTCGAAAAAACTTTATTATAGCAAATTTGTTACCTACAATTCATATATAAAAATTTAAAAAAAATACTTGTTCAAATAATCAAATAATTCTCTTAAAATCAAAATATATGTTTTTTGTTCTTTTGCTCTATTGTTCTTCGATTTAAATTTTTTTTTTTTAAATTGTTTATGTTCATGTTTTACATTACATCAAATAAAACAGGACCCAGAACACCCATTTTTCAGATTTCCCATATTTTTCATGATATCAAACGTAAAACAGAAAACTTCGACGACAAAAAAGACATTTGAACAATCAAAATTATGTCAAAAACAACTAAATCGTCTATCGCTTATGTTTGGTATATAGAAGTAACAAGAAATATCAACATTTTTTTTTTTTTTTTTTTTTTTTTTTTTTTTAATATAAACCCGGGACCTAAAATACAGAACGATTTTTTAATTTTTTTTTTTTAATTTTAGCATTATTGAAGAGGGGGTTAGATTTACAGAAAACTTTATTTAAAAAAATTTGTTAAGCTTAACCTAAACAGAATGATCCAGGTGGAAAGAGAAATAATTTGGGTACTGGTTCTAGAGCTTTGAATAAGAAAACCGATCATACATACATATCCGAAGACGCTTTGTTATCAAGTTACGGCTAACGAAAAATTTCTCGAAAGGATTTCAGTTCTATGGTGGAAGGATGTCATACTGAAACATTTAGGGCGTTTTATACGGTAGAAACTTAGTGGTTTCTTATGTCTTTTGGCCTAAAAATCAAATAAAAGTACCCAGAACGGTATTTCCCGTAGTTTTCATGATATCCAGAGTAAAACAGAAAAATTCGTTGACAAAAACAGGTTTTTATAGGTCTGAAGTACAATAACTCTGTTAAATAAATAATAAATATGTAAATTTTACTTAAAAAAATTTGTAGAGAATTTAATTTTGAGAAAATTTATGTAATAAAGTTTATGAAAAACGGAAAAATACTTTTATTAATGAAAACAAAAATTAAAAGAAAGTGTTATGAATTTGTAAAAATTAAAAAAGCTTTTGTTTTTAGTACAATAAATTTTTACCTTTGAAGTATTATTTTTGCAACACTAACTGCATCCTTCGAAATTAAATACTATTCATTGTTGTCATACATTTCTAGTTACGTGTTACTAATACATGATAGACGGTTTAGTTGTTTTTGATATAATTTTTATTCTTTGATTGTGTTTTTCGTTATCAAATTTTTCTGTTTTACGTTTAATATCAGGAAAAATACAGGAAGTACAGTTCTGGGTCCTATTTAATCGAATTTTCAGGCCATATAATTTAAGAAACCATCAATTGTGCTCTTTATATAACGCCTAAAAAACTTTAGTATGATCTCATTTCACCGAAGGAACTGAAATCCCACCGAAATATTTCGCTACTCGTAACTCGATAACAAAGCGTTTTTGGACATATATTTCTATTAACTTTTTCCTTATTTCAAATTCTGGAATTAGTTCCTTGATAGTTCCCCTTTCCTCCTGAATCATTCTGTATATAAATAATTTTATAAAAATCTGACTTTAAAATTTATTATTCACCTCCAAAAAATATATATTCTTTTTATTTTTGTTTTTTCGCATTAACTGTTTTAATTTTTATTATTATTAACTTGAAAAAAGGATGCAATACTTTTCCAGCTTTTTTTGATATATTATCTAATATAAGAACGAAGTAATTCAAAATAATACAAACAAGATTTTCTGTTTTGGTCAATAAATTGAAGTAAAAAAATGCATCTAGGAAAGATGCTATTAATTCTTTTTATTAGGAGAATAACATTTTTTTTAAATATATAAAAAAAAAATTAATGAGATTAGGTCGAAAAAATATTTGATGTGAATAATTTTAATAATAATACACCAGATGTTGCAAATAATTATTTTATTTAATTAAAAGAAACTGATGTGGACACCACATGACTTCCTTGTACGCCTAATAAATTACATTTTCACTTCTTTTTTTTTAAATGAAAAGCATATAAAATTTTATTTCATTAAAAACTTCTAATATTTTTAATTTTTTTTTTTTGTTATTATTGAATTATTATTCAACGTAAAAAACTTTTTACAATGAAAGGTAATAAATCAATATATTTAAATTAAAATACAGTTAAAAAAAAGGAGATGAAGTTTGATTCGAACCCTTCCCAAAAGAGATCCAAATATTTAATTAATTAAAATTTCATTTGTCTATAACCCTGGAACCAATGGAAATAAATACCACTTATGATATATCGTTGAAACGCTCTCAATGATGGCTTATTACTTCAATTAAGAAAAGTCTGAAAATCACTTTTTTTCGATTTGGACTTTTTTGGACACTTTCTGTCTAGTTGATTGCAATCAAAAGGAGAAATGAACAACTAGATTTTACAACAGTCCTAAATCAAAAATTTCAGCATCCTACGGCTAATCGTTTTTTAATTAAGCGAGATACGTACGTATGCGTAGACGTCAGGCAGAAACTAGTCAAAATGGATTCATGGATGGTAAAAATGGATATTTCCGTTGAAATCTGAAAACCGAAATTTTTCGCCATGACATACCTTTACTTCGTATAAGGAAATAAAAATTACAAAGGGTAAAGTGGTCGAGAACATTTTTTTAATGTATTTTTCTTTCATCTTTTAGAAAAAAAAGATTAGCTCAAGCAAAGAAAATAGAAACAAATTAAATATCAATCACAGATTTACCAGGTATGTAAGATATTTTTAAACAGTTTCTTGTACCTTAATATTTAAGGGAAGTGAGACAAGATACATTAAAACTAAAAAATGTGTGAAATTTAAGTGGTTTTTGCGATGTAATTTTGTAAAAAAAATATTTAAAATTAAGTTGAATGTCGGGCTAAACACACCCTTTTGTTAGTAAATACTTAGTATTGTACTGATTGTTAGTTTTAAAACCTAACCCGAGCAAAATACTTTTTAGAAAAGTCAATACAATAATTTCGGATGAAGGGGTTGGCAGCACTACCTATTGTTTTATAATCAGTTGATATAATTTTCTATTTACTTTTTGTGAAGTTAGTTATTTTTGATTATCTGTATTTTTATAAACAAGAAATGGTTTTGAACACGGAAGAAAGTATTTTTATTGTGGAAAATGATCAAATCATTATTTTTTTGTACCAAGAAGCTTTTCTTGTTGGAGTTCCCGGGTAAGAATGTACCACATAAAACTCGATTCATCATTTGATAAAGAAATATAGAGGAATTAGTTCTGTTCGCAGTCAGAGATAAAGTCAGTAATTTTCAGTACTTAATGATAAAACATTTTTTTTTCTTCTTCTCCCCCGAGCCGGATTCTGCAGTTAAGTATTACACAGCCCAAGGGAGTTTTCTTTACTCTAACGGGCCTCCACGTCTCGGCCCGCCTCAAACTATCAGAGTAGAATCCACCAGGCCTGGCTATGTCGTCCTGGGTCTCCACTCCGGGAGCCGGAACTCGGTCTTTATGCCAGTGCCTCTAACGGGAACACCCCGAGTGGAGCATCCCCGCCGGGACTCGGTCTTTTTCGCTCGGGAGTGCGAGAGTTCTCGTACCTCATCACTACCACCCACTCGTGCAAGCACGTGCGAAAGGCAGCTCCGCAGAGGGCTGTCCCTCATCCCCGAGCCCCCCCCCCGATCCATCTCCTGAAGAACCCTCGTTACGAACCCTGCAAGGGTGTCAAAACTTTTGGGGCTCCGCAATATAGTGGCGATGATGTTCACCGGATGTAAGATGTTAAAGTAACCTTTTTTAAATTCATCTGAAAAAATCATTACGAAAACTTGCGCAACAAAAAGGAATATCTCTGTATAGTTTCTTTAAAGCTACTTGGTCGCTTAACATAAAACCATACGGAATTCATGAATCACATGTTTTACACCCAGATAATTATGCTGCTAAGCTCCATTACTAATGGTTTAATCAGTAATAGTTTAATTTAAATAGTTTAATCAGTTTGTTCGGGACAGCATTAAAGTGTTGGATAAAGTTTTCTTTTACAGATGGCTTAGTTTCATTTTGGTGGTTACGTTAATCGGAATGATCGCTATTGGAGCTAAAACAATCCTCACATTTATCCATTCAAGACCTCTACACCCACAGAAAATTGATGTGTGATGTGCAACTTCCAGACAAAGAATAACTGGCCCCATATTCTTTGAAAACACTCTGAATGCAGACCTCTAGCAAGAAATCGTAACGCAATTTATTGTAAATCTAGAATTAAATGAGAGAAATTCGTGGTTTCTACAAGATGGGGCCATATGTGTTACGGTAAGAGTAACAATGAACCTTTTGCGAAATTTCTTTATTTGGTGGGAGTAATATCGACTGGCTTATGGCCAGCTAAGTCACCTGGTATTTTTCCTGCAGATTTATTTCTCTGGGAATATCTAACAGTTTGTGTATTCAAAAATAATCCATACACTATTGAAGAACTGAAAGGCAATATAACCAAGATTTACAAGAAATTGAAAGAGGTACACTTCAAAAGGTTGCACGAATTTGTAAAAGAAGGTAATAAGGACTTGCATTGAAGAAAATGGTGGACACTTTCAACGTTTGTGATAAAAAAAGTTGATCTCAATATTGTTTTGCACAAATAATCGTAATTTTTATAACTAATCGCATTAAATATATCACATAAATTTTTTTTTTTAATTGGGTTGCGTTTTAAAACAAACATACGGTATAACAGCTTACAAGATGTCTTTGGTAAGAATATCAATGTCTAAAACGTTTTAGTTTGCCTCTTCTCAGAAGCCCTTTCAGGCCAGAAAGTGACCTATTATACCGAACATATAGCAGTCATTTAATGTAAAAAGTAACACAGTAGTTTTTCTATCGTGTTACTTTCGTATCGAGTGGTTCAGAAAATGTAACATGGAGACATCTCGATATCCATTAGAGAAATTTTAATTCTCCCAAAATACCAAACTGGCAAAATATTTTTGTATCATTATAAAAATAAACAGTCTGTACAATTTCCAATGATGAATTATTAAAAGGTTTTAGGTAAATTTGCATTTTTTGGGTTTTTCAAAAATATATCTAAAGATAAAATTCGTAAGGTGAAAGAAAACATTGTTATACAATGTAATAACATAAAGTTACTACATTGTATAACAATTTTATTTTTCATATAAAGTAATTACATCAAATTTAAGATTCTTATTAAACAACCTTTAAAATAATCAAAAGTGAAAAAAAAAAATTAACAGGTGAGGATACTACCAATTTTATCCCTCAACAAAACGATATTAAGGATCACGCGCCAATAAACTAACTAGAAGACTAGTTTGCCCATCAATAATGATATAATCAATTATTATAAAATAGCACTTTATGATACTAAGCCAAGCTTTACCGTGTTATCGATTGATTTCTAAACGATTAATCAAGCGTACATAATAAAATGTACGCTTAATTAAGCCAAGTTTTATTAAGTTATCGATTAATTAAGCGTACATAACCATGAATGATTTAAATTACTTGGGCAAGGTATATTTATAAAATAATGTTACACCTTACACGAACAGTACTACTGATAAATAACAAAAAAGCTGGCATTTGATAATAATTTAAAACTGCATCTAATTAATTTTTTTTTAATTTCTGAATTTTTTTTTTTTAATTTGGGAGCTCCCTATCAGGGGATGGATATTAAGTTATTTTCGTGGGTTTGTTCAAGAAAATACAATTTAAATTATATAAACAAACTTTCTTACCAATGGTACCATACTAAGAATCTAAAAATACGATTTGACTAAATTGCGAAAAAAAGATTTTTATTTTGGGGGTTCACATACTTAACGGAAAACCTTCGGGTAAAATTAATTTTTAAGAAAATAATCCCTAGGTGGTGATAATAAATTTAAAAAAGACTTTTTAAAATTGTTTATTACTGTAGAAAATATAGATGTAAAAAACACCATTAAGTCCTTTTCTGAGGCAAAGTGTAACTAAAAAAAAAGTAAAAATATATTGTCACTTTTCTGGGGAGAGATGAACATTAAATAACAATTTCTGATAATTTTTTATTTGTAATCTTGATAAAAAGACCTTTCTTTAACTTTTGTAAAAAAATATTCCTGCTTAAGCACCCCAGTAAAGTTTTAACATTTTATTTCGGTCATGTCAACTCCCTTTTCCAATCCCATTTTCCAATTTTTGCAAAAATATAATACATTTTTTGCCCTCGATGTTAGTACCTGTCTACCAAGTTTGAAGAAAATCGGTCAACGGGGTCAACAGTTAAAAAACTAAATACAGGCCAACGCACTCGTACATACGCACAAATGTCCGTATGACAAAAAGATTTTTTTTCGACTTGGGAGCACTGGAATAAAAAATTATTTTTAAAGATTATTTACAATCTATTTAATTTTTTTATTTTTAATTTTGAAGCGAAGCTTCTTAAGGCGGGCTTCGGGATCGGGAGTCAACTGAGGAAAAACGAAAGTCACGAAAAAGCGTCACGCGCTAGCTGATTCCCCCACTATACCTACCGTATGGGATGCAATACAGTTGATCATACAGAAAACACGTGCCCCAACTTATAATAATGATTAAACTTCGATGTTATTTTTAAAAATGTTCTATGTTTTATGTAAATAAATATTTTTTATATATATTTCACAGTTAGTCTATATTTCTTATTAATAAAAAATTATATCATTTGTGTTTATTGCGTATACGTTATTTTACGCCATTAATAATTCATATAATATTGTGCAAGAAGCTTTGCTTTCGTCGTGTGTCCACTCACCGAAGGACTCTTTTTAATTTTTTTTTAATATTTCCATAAGGCACAAAACTTAAAAAAGTCTAATTTTTTATATTTTTTTTACCAATCTATATCCCGTAGATACAGCTACGGGATAGAATACTATATACTATTGTTGCTGTAGCAATAAATATCGTTAGAGCCGGGAAAGTAAAACAATGGTAACATAGTACGAAAACATACTGAATATTTTTTTTTTTTACAATAATTTAGGAAATTTATTTAAAACAAGAGTAAATTTAATATCATCATGCATAAGTTATTGTTTTTACTGAAAAATACATCTACATAGGTAAAAAAATCCAATTTAGTTTCTTCATCCAAATTTATTTATCTTTGTATTTTCACCACTAGAAGGAAATAAAATAAATTTCCTAACAGTGAGTTTATATATATAGAATTTATCCATAAAGAAGGTAAAATAATAATTAACATAATATAATTATGAGTATCATATTTACTGTCGTTTTTTTTTTTTTTACTTTATCCTTTACTATATTCTATTATTATTCTATAATTATATTATTCTATTATTATAGAATTTCAGTAAAATGAAATAAAAATATTAAAATTTAAATATGTTTCATTTATTTATTTGCATCTCAAACAGTATCTAAATTAGCATAAGCTAATCGAAAAACTCCACCCTCTCAGCAGTACACCTATCATATCTTCAGTATAACAGCCAATCAGAGACAGAGATTAAGCTAGTATCTTTTTTTTACATTCTAACCATCAAAATCATTTTAAAAACCAAAAAGAAATTAACATCGATTGACTAAACTTTTCAATATTTATAAACGGATTAAATTTTAACCTCTCTTCTAAAAATTAAACTGAAAATTATTTTAACTCTTATAACATTACTTATTTAAAAACAAAATTACAAAAATATTCCAGATAAATTTTAAAAATGAAAATAGTTACACAAAATTTAAAGAAATTCTATTCTGTAAAATATAGTCAAGAAAATAAAATTACAGTTTGTTGTATTTGAACAAAAGAGTACTTTTTGTTAACAAAGGATGCACTTAATTTTATTTTTTTACAGATAGTCATATAATACCTTATTTATAGAAAGGAATTTAATAGAAAGTTATTTAATTTGTGCAGATAAAACTAAAATGGCATGATTTATTTAAAAACTCTACCGTGAATTAGAGTCATAGAATTTTATTCAACGGAAGCGCAGAGTAAAGAAAGCAAATTTATAAATTTAATTTTTTTAATTTTTGTTTTATTTACCGATATAAATATAAATTAGCTCTTTTCTTGAATATTTTTCTTTAATTTTGTAAATTATCAGAAAATTAGCTATGTTTTAAAGAGAATGCATAGGTGTGAATTATTGTATGTTCTCATCTCACCGTAAAAAAATTATGCCTTTGAAGTAGTCCAAAATAAAATATAACGCGCGCACAAATCAAGAGAACGCGATAGACAAAAATCGTTTCTGATTACTTGTTCCACAAAGGCATTTTCCGTTTAAGGCACATAGAATTTAGTAAACATTCTTACGTATATATGACTATTCATCATATTAAATAATATAAGACCCAGAATACGATTTTCGGAATCATAGCAGTGCTTTTCAGTCACTGACCTTTCCATCATTTAAGGAAAACACGTGTAAATCATAAGAATCTTCTTCTGGATTAATATGAATAATATTTTGTGATTAAAAAAAAAACAACAGATGCTTAATTACTGATAATAAATGATGTATTAGATCGTGTA
This sequence comes from Lycorma delicatula, assembly GCF_047948215.1. Taxonomy (NCBI): domain Eukaryota; kingdom Metazoa; phylum Arthropoda; class Insecta; order Hemiptera; family Fulgoridae; genus Lycorma; species Lycorma delicatula. Next base: position 36,937,329 of record NC_134462.1, read on the forward strand.
CACCATTAGCAATTTAATTTAAAAGCCATCGATAATAACTCAAACGATTAGCTTCGACTTGATTTTTAAGTATTTATACAAATTCTAAAATATACTTGTACAATTTTAATTTTTTTAAAAATTCAATCCATCTAAGCATAGCGCTTAGGCACTCCTATCGTAACTTATTCCTGAATTCTTCATCAGCCTTTTCAAATATATAAAACACAGTATAAAAATCCGGATAGTAAACCCTGCAAATACTGGTAAAGATTTGAAGTTGGCGCCGTGGTCCATCAAGGTTCAATCCTTGGCCGATGAGTATTCAACCTTGTTATGTACTGTGATGCTAAAGATTTCCAAACACTGACAAATGAACACTACTTTATGCCGACGATGTATCTCTTATGGTGAAGTCCTACCTATGAACATAAACAATTTAACCGCTTGGTGTGATGTGCTCTGAAGTGTAGAGGACTGACCAACGTATAATAGGAATACGTTGGTCCTATTATACGCATGGTACCATGCTTAGTAAAGGAGTTCAAATACTTAGAATTTATAGTAGTGATGGGTCGGGGAGTAAACAGGTCGGATAAGTTCAGAAATGACACTGTAATCGTGGATCTTTAAAAGTCGCGCCAATATAAGATAAAAGCTCAGAATATGGTCTACGCTGCTTTGGCCCTGTCATGCGTCATGAAAGTAACCAAATACAAGAACAGTTTTTGCGATAAAAAAAGGAAAAAAACCGTGCCATTCTATGACAACTTGGAATAAAAGCATAAAAAAAAAGATGGGAAAATGACGACAACGGAAATAGATATGAAATTGTTAAACATAGAGCAGAATGGACATAAAAAACTAAGAGTTGCCCCCTCCCAAATTTAAAGTTGATAAAGTAACAACCACTGTCCTGATTGGTTGACGATATCATGTAGAATCATTTACACATCCTGTTTTATACCATATATCCACCACTAACTACTGCAGAAAGATTTAATATTAAGAAACTTTTTAACGAAATATTTTCATATTTCCTTAATGGTATCCTACATGAACGGAATCTTAAACTAAAATGTACGTATGTTATTAGAAGTAGGGCAATGTTATAAAATAAATTACAAAAATATTCACTAATAAATTCTTCTGTCACAAATGTAAGGCTGGAAAATTGCAAAATACTACGCAATTTAACTATGTACTATCTTATGTACCACCGCTTCAATCGATAAAGGAAACAAGTACTTTTTAGATAACCTACTCGGAAAAGTAAAGTTGAAAACTGTTTATCATGATAAAGGTTCATTTAAAGAAACAAAAACATTTATAAAATAAGTATAATTTGTCATCGTTGGCAAAATTCAACTGTGTCGAAATATTTAAACTATCAACAATAATTAAATTATGAAAAAATTTTATGTGGATACCACATGACTTCCTTGAACGCATATTAAATTACATATACACATTTTTTTGAAGATGAAAAGTTCATAAAATTTTACTTCATTAATAACTTCTGATATTTTTTCATATTTCTTTTTTTATTGTTATTATTGAATTATTATTTATCGTACATTGTACGTTTTACAATCAGAGGTTAATAATTAATAAATCAAAATATTTAATTAAAAAAACTTTTAAAAAAAGGCGATGAAGTCGGATTGAACCGATGTGCCATCCCCTTGTAAGATCCAAAATTTCATTAATTAAAAGTTAATTTCGCTATAACTCTGAAACCAATGAAAATAAAAAATACCACTTAAGTTTATCGTTGAAAAGCTCTCAGGGAGGGCTTATTACTGCAGTTAAGAAAAAATTCAAAATCCAAATTTTTGAATTTTGGACTTTTCTGGGAAACTTTTGGTCCAGCCGATTGCAATCAAAATGAGAGGTTCACAAGTAGATGTTATAACAGTCCTACACCCGAAATTTCAACATCCTACGGTTAATCGTTTTTGAGTTGTGCGAGATATGTACAGACGTCACGCCGAAACTAGTCAAAATTCAGGGTTGGTCAAAATGGATATTTCCTTTGATATCTGAAAACAGAAATTATTTTGCGATCGCAATACTTCCTTTACTTCGTACAAGGAATTAAAAAATAAATTCAAAGAGCCTTAGATTAAACGCACTAAACCAAGATTTTGGGACAGCTAGTAACTTAAAAGTTGGTTAATAAACCATAAAAAGCTACTTTCTTAAGTCGGGAATTAATATAAAAATATAACTGCAATTCCGTTCTTTATACGAAGATCGTTTTATTTAAATGGAGCATACTAATAAATAAACAAGTAATAAAGAATAAAGGGCATGGCGTAATAACAAAGAATAAAGAAATAATAAAGTACATGATGGTAAAATAAATTTGAAATATAATACAGATAACAGTGAAGAACTTAAAACAAAAAATCTCCTAAATTTAATAACAAGAAAAAGTAAAGAAAAGGGTTTGAAGGAAAGGAAAGAAGAAGACTCCATGAGGAAAATTTTATTAAATCAACTGCAGACTACTGTAAGGATACCATTCAAGTAGCTGCATTATTATACTACAGACTAAGATCGGCACATAAGTCTAACCTAACTTTAGTAAAATACCGTCACAATATTTACATTTTGCTACCAAAATGTATACTAAAATTATTATATTTTGTTAACTCATCGAATAAAACAGATGTCATCATCATAAAATACAATTTATCTCGTATATCCATAAAAAAAAGATAATACTGAGATAAAATATTATAGTTAACATCTCTTAATAAATTCTTTAATAAAAATGAAAAATTTAATAAACTACAAAAAAAAGAAGATAGATATGCAATTGCATTAAATATCGTAAAAGAAGAATACTAAAAATATTCTAAAAAATTCTATTTGTATTATCAGCTATAAAATATAGAAAATTTAATAAACAACAGAGTAAACAGCTACTGAAAATAAATAGAATTTATAATAGAATAAATAAAATGCAGCAAAAACTGTAACAAAAACATGCAATTTGGCCAATATAAAAACAAAACAAAATTATTACATTATACAATTTTAAAACTCTCTATAAATTGACAAAGGAAATAAGTACAATATTATTCTCTCTGTTTTGTAAACATAAACTATTAATAAAATGAGTCTCTTTATATTTATATCATTCAAACGACTTAAAAGTTTTTAAATTAAAATCTCAGGTAGCGTTTGTCTTGGCCCGATTCAATGATTAAATATCCAAACACCTAATTGGATGTCCGTTTTAGTTTTGTCCAGATGTTTTTACTTCCTTATACGAAGTAAAGGAAGTATTGTAATCGCGAAAAATTTTGGATTACAACGGAAATATCCATTTTGACCATCCCTGAATCCATATTGACTAATTTCGGCGTGATGTCTGTTGTACGTATGTACTATGTATCTCATATCACTCAAAAACGATTAACGGTAGGATGTTGAAATTTTGGATTTAGAACTGCTATAACATCTAGTTAAGCGCCTCACCTTTTGATTGCAATTGACTGGACCAAAATTGTCCAAAAAAGCCCAAAATTCAATAAAATTTTGATTTTGGACTTTTTCTTAACTGCAGTAATAAGCCCTCATTGAGAGCTTTTCAACGGTATGTCATAAGTGGTACTTATTTTCATTAGTTCCAGAGTTATAGCCACGTAAGGTTTTAACTGAGATATTTGATCTTACAAGAGAAAAACACATCGGTTCGAATCCGACTTCATTTCATTTTTTTTTAACTTTGTTTTTTAATTTAAATATATTGATTAATAAATAATTATTAACCTCAGACTGAAAAAAAATATGAGAAAATCATAAGTTATTAGTGAAATAAAATTTTATGTACTTTTCATTTTAATTCAGACATTTTTACAGAAGTTAATAATAATTAATAAATCAATATATTTAAACTAAAAGAAAAAAGTTAAAAAAATATATGTATATATAAACTCGAATTCGAACCGATGTATCCATGATTACGGATCCGACACGTTCTCACTTACACCACATAACTACTTGTGCGACATAAAACAAAATGAATATATAAAATAATATAAAATGCTGATACGCACACCACAAAAAAAGGTGATGCAATGTGGTCTCCCCCACATGCAATTGTGTAACTGTCCACTTTATTAAAGAATTGAATTATCGTATCTCATTTTCAAAAAATAAGTTTAAATGATATTCAACAAACAAAACATGTGTATATATAATTTAGTAGACTTACGAGGAAGTTATGTGGTGTCCACATCATTTTTTTTATTGATACTTTTCTGATTATATTTCCCCACTTAGAAGTAGATTATATCATCTTAAAACACACTTATGATGGTGTTTCATTCCCGTTTCTTTTTTTCTTAAAAAATTAATTCATTCCAGAAGCTTACAGAGAAGCTTGTTCGTAGCAAAGTAGAATCTCCATCCCGACTTCCCGCGCTTTATGTGGTTACTTGCGCTTCCCATCGCAGACAATTTTTTTTAATTTTATGTTTTTTAGTCAAGTAACCGGAAGCAGGTGCAGCTAGTCCCGTCGAACATACAGTACCAGTGACAGTGGCTGAGTTGGTTGAGCCACTGCATTATGCAAGAGTATTTCGTTTTTTAAGGGGGGCCGTCACACCGCTTAAAAAATCGAAATTCAAAATACCCGAAAGTGGTTCTTAGATATTTATTATAGAGTATTTTCAAGCCCATATCTAATGAATATATATAGTTTAGTCGGAAATGGGGAAAATTTGCAATCATTGTTCAAAATTTTTTTAACTTTCTTTACCCCTTCCAAGGTCAAATTTCAAAAATTTAGAAATAGGTTTTTAGATATACATTTGAAGATTACACACACCAAAAATCAAGTTGATATCTTCTTTTCTTACCGATAAATTCAAATAATATCCGAGTTTCAAAAAAAATTAAAAAATCCATTTTAACCTACCAAACTCGGAATTTCAAAAAATCTAGAAATAAATTTTTAAATATTTACATTAAGATTACACACACCAAAAATTAAGTTGATATCTTTATTTGTTACCGAGAAATTAAAAAATAAATAAATAACCGGGTTTCAAATAAAATTAAAAAAATCTATTTTAACCCAGTTAATTCAGAATTTCAAAAGTTCTAATTTATTACTCACACAAAGATTTCCCCTAACTAAAGTCTTATTTTTCTTAGGCAGAATTGTTAACAATTAAAAATAATATTTTCAACAAAATAATTTTGCAAAATCGCACCCCCCCCCCCCCCACCAAAAAAAATACTCTAAATAAACTAGCGGCTAAATGGGTATAGTGTGTCATTAGTACCTCCTCTCACCACTAGAAACGGTAGAGTAACACAGATGGCCTATTACTTTTTTTTTTAGTAGTCGTCTATTACTTTTCCTGTTTTTAGCGTAAATAAAGTGTAGTCTTGTACGGTCTCAGGTCCACCATTTCTAACCCACCGGGTTGGTCTAGTGGTGAACGCATCTTCCCAAATCAGTTGTTTTAAAAGTCGAGAGTTCCAGCGTTCAAGTACTAGTAAAGTCAGTTACTTTTACACGGATTTGAATACTAGATCGTGGATACCGGTGTTCTTTGGTGGTTGGGTTTCAATTAACCACACATCTCAGGAATGGTCGAACTGAGACTGTACAAGACTTACACTTTATTTAACAATCATACATATCCTCTGAAGCATTTTCTGAAAGGTAATTACCAGAGGCTAAATAGGGAAAAGAAAGGTCGACCATTTCTGATATGTGTGGTTAATTGAAACCCAACCGCCAAAGAACACCGGTGTCTATTTAATCAATTTATTGTAATATTAAAGTATTATTTTTTATCTAATTTATAATTTTCTTCTTTAATAATTTATTTTTTGCACTACTGTTACGTCAAAATCAATGTGAATTTTGATTGATGACAATTTAAATTTATTAGCATTACAGATATGACAAGTTATTAATAATGACTTTTTTTAAAATTTCAATTTTCCAGCTAATTACGGCCCAATAGAAGAAGGCCGTAGACTTCAAATTAAAATGACATTTGCCCAATCAAATTCCAACTGATGTAATATAAAAATTACAGTTATTTTTTCAATCAAATTGTTTATTTAATATTATGTATCTATTATTCCTCCGTTAACTTCATGTATAAACATCTTATACGATTTTATTAAATCGCTTAAGTTAGTAGTTAGAAGTTTTGAGGTTAGAAAATAAATGGACTTTCCAATTTATTAGCATTAAATTTTATTAAAATTCAGACCAAATTGCTACAACCAGGGACTAAAAACAGTTATTTGAGAGAAGTTTAAGCTACAAAATTTTTAGCGTGTCCAGTTACTATTGATGGTGTGGGGGAAACAGTTGAAACATGTTTTCCTGAATAACAAATCAGGTTTCGTACAATAGTTTATAACATCCAACCACCTACGGTGATAGAAAAGGGAAAGCTAATTGACACACCCATTTTCTCTCTTTATTTGACTTTTTTATACCAGCGATTTTTTTACAGTTGTCGTACAAAGGAATTTTATCGAACTATTTAAATATAAAAATAGCGGGTAGAATTTTTACTTTTATGCATGACGATAATTTAACGTGACATTGAAGAACAAAAAACAACTTAACCCAACTCGCTAATAAACCGTCTGACAAAACTCTGATGAATGACAACAGAAAATAATACTATCATAAAAAAAGCCTTACACTCAACTGTCGATAAACTGGTAATAATTCGTTCTATACAAATTACACTATTTTAATTTAATTCATATATATTCTACCAGCAAACAGTTCGTTACTGAATTCAATTTGAACACATTTTGGCTCGGATTTTGATATCGGATTCGGGTTAACCGTTGTAATTACAAGAATACAAAAACGACGGCGATCAGCCGCCGGGTTCACCTCAAAATGGCCGCCAAAATTAAAATTTTGTAATAATCATTACGCAATAATGGTTTAAGCTATCAAGTTGGTTCAAACGCATTAATGTGCGGTTTATTAAAATGCATAGAATGTGTAAATAAAATAGAAGACCTTAAAATGACGGAAACACTAAATTATTAAAAATTGAAACAAAAATACCATAAGACCGCTCAAAAAAAACGGGTTAAAAAAATTATATTAATTTACCGTATGTAGCGTAAGTAAAACTTAAAAATAAAATAGACGAACGGCCGCGGACTGACCGTCGGGGTTCACCTCGAAATAGCCGCAAAAATTAAAATGTTGTATTGACTATTACGCAATAACGCTATAAGCTATCAAGATGGTTCAAAAGGACAAATATAAGGTTTACTAAAATGTATAAAATATAAAAAATATAAATTTTGTAAATCAAGTATGAAACCCCAAAATGGCGGAAAAAACTAAAAACAACTTTGTAATAATTGAAAAATATAAAATATTGCATTAAACCGTAAAAGCACAAAATAATTATTACCTTATTGTATGTAGCGTAAGTAGAAGTTGAGATAATAACTTTGGTAGAAATGAATTAACAATATAGAGAACAGTAATAATAATAGGAATAATCGTTTGGGAACATCTTACTAAACTTTTCATTAATAACCGATTTATCTTTCCCGCCGTTGTATTAACCTCTATTCGTTTTACCATTTCTGCTACTCGTTAACGTATGTATATATATATATATATATATATATATATATATATATATATATATATCGTGTTCAAGTCTGGTAATAATTAAGAATACTCCAAAAAAAGATGCTTGTTTGGACAAATCTAAATCATGACCGAGAGTACACACCATCGATCGTTAACGTCAACCACTTACTTCGACTTCGAAGGTTGTTCTAATCGGTGCAAAAATACCGATATCGATTGCATTTCTAAGGGCCGATTTTTATATCAGCAATTACGAAAAACTTGAATGCAGATACACGCTTTTATTAATAACTCTAAGAAAGAGTTTAGAAGTATAAATCAATTATCAGTGTTTTTTAATAACTATGAATTAAAATTATTACGGAGAGTAGGAAGTTTACTTTAAGAGATCACTAGTTTTGTATACACAGATTCTTTTAAGTCAATTTTGAGATTAAGTATAAATTGCTTTATCTCAAAATTAAATTAATTCATTAATTATGTATTTTGTTTCATTGTGCTAATGAGACAATACATATTAATATTTGTTTTTTTACGTATTTCCATCTTTCCGTTGATATTTCAAGTGAAAAATTCGAAAATAAATAATAATTTTTCTTTCCCAGGTGTATACCAACTGCATATAATAGATTTATATAAAATACACAGGTAAAGTAATAATTTGTTTACTTAAAAAGTAAACTATTACAAATTAATAGATATTATAGCTTTATTATATTAATGAACTAACATATATTAACTATTCAGCAACAAATACATTAATACCAGACCGTGGATACCGGTGTTCTTTGGTTGTTGGGTTTCAGTTAACCACACATCTCAGAAATACCTGAGATGTTGACCTGAGACTGTACAAGACTACACTTACACTCATACATATCATACTCTGAAGTAATACCTGACGGCGATTCCCAGAGGCTGAACAGGAAAAAATACATTAATCAAATCTTTATTAAATAACATATGGCAAAAACGTTTTAAAGAACGATATGGCTTAACAAGGTGGTTAATGGTGTTAATAGGTGAGTATATAATTTTTTTCATAAGGACCATAATGGAAAGATAAAGCAGTTAAAAGTTCACTTAAGTCACTTTAAGTAATAACAGTAAGTGCATAAGTTAAAAGTAAAGATCTTTAAAATTTAAGCGCAACAAAATAAAATTTTAAATCGTTTAATTTATTCGTGTAGTGTGTGTGTGTGTGTGCGTGCGTGTGTATGCTAATGTGTATAATGTACTATTTGTAGTATTAGATATGTCCTTACACGAGAATAAACATTATTAACATTATTTCTTATGTAAGGATGGTTTATCAGCTGACCTAACAATTTAATTTGTATTAGTGTTTCAAATTATTAATATTATTGTTAGTGTAATTAATTATTGTGAAGGCCACTATTATAAGTGTTTGGGACATTAAACCCAGCATTAACCGTTTAAAGTTTACTGGATTAATTCTGAATCTAATACGAAACAGAACTTTCTACGAGGCGATTTATCTGGTTTACAAAAACCCAGTATTTTATGTTTTAGCAAATTTGATTGCTTATAACTCGAAAACTAAGGTATTTATAGAGAAATCGTTTTCGCCTTTCTACTTTTTCTCGTAAAGTTTTACATTAAAATTATGTATAACATGACCTACCTTCTTATTTAAAAACAATTTTTGACCAAAAAACCCTCTTTTGGTTATTTTACTTTGTTTCCTATTAAAAAACTTACTCATTCTAATCTGAACTTTTACAAAAAAAAAAAAAGAAAAAAAAATGATCTCTAAAAAAGAGTTACAATTTAAAAGCTGTACAATAAAAAATTAAAAGAAAAACAAGATTCAACTCGCTCATCGCTGTTGATTACTACATAAGAAAGTATGAACCCACTCATAATAAACACAAGCTCAACATTTTTTCACCCTCAAATAGGGAATAACTCCAGAACGAATCAACCAATCGTCATCAAATTTTCAGATTCCCAACTTCAGGTATACTACTATAGCATATCTAAGGTTTAATGAAACTGATTAAGTACTTTCGAAAAATGTCGAGACACATTTTATATGTAGTTCTATGTATTGCATATATTAAAAAATGCGATTTAAGTAAATGGTCTTTGCGTACTCTACATAACTTTAAACGTAAAGAAAATTTATTTTCACTCGCCACTTCCCATCATGCGACCGAAAGTAATAACGTACTTTTCTTCGAAAAGTCGGTAAAAAGATTATTCAATATGGTGCATTTGGATGCGCCATATTGAATAATCTTTTTTTTAATAATTTAATATTTTTTTTTTAATAATCTTTTTTGGCGTTTGAAATCTTTTCCGCCATCCTAAGATGGCGGAAAAGATTTCAAATGCACCATAGTTAGTAGTAATTTTCTAACTCTGTAGATCCACACTTGTTTTTACCTGCTAATATCTCTCAATTTTGAAATATGAAGCAGTTTCCATTCTTTAATACACTCCTGTATTTATATACCGTGTGTTCAAAAGTGAATATCGAGATTTTAAAGCTATCTAATATTTTTCAACTTTCACGTGCATTGATTAATTATGCATGAAATTAAAGAGCAACTCAAACAGTTTTAATTGTATGTACTACGGATTATGGTTTATGTACTAACTTTGAAAATGAAATGATCCACCGTGACGATGTAGACTTTCTTTATCGTGTCGTATTCAGTGACAAATCAACATTTCATGTTAATGGAAAAGTATAAACACTCATAATGTACGTATCTGGGGATCAGAAAATTCTCAAGAAATATGGCAGTGTGAACGAGACTCCTCAAAGTTAAATGTTTTTTTGTGCTTTGTCCCGACGGCAAGTTTACGGTCCGTTTTTTTTTTTCGCGGAAGCAAGAGTATCTGGAATGATCTATCTTAATATGCTACAACTATAGCTTTTTTATCAACTGCAATACCATCCAGAATTTTATTTAGCAACAAGATGGTGTGTCTTCTCAGTGACATAACTGTAAATGTATCGGCACATATGTTCGTGCAGGGACTGAAAGTCTATGTACTAGCATTTTGCATACATTGGTCTCTGCTACAAGCAAACCAAAAGCACTGTCATTTTCTATACGTCTTTTCTGGTATGATAATATATAAAAAACAGGTTTCATAGATTTGTTGTGGCATATGTAATTGTTGAGTTTTATTCTAAATTATGTATTGATGTTGTGATCTAGGCCTAGTTCCTGTTGTATAGCAACTAATTATAGTAGAATCATACATAACTAATGTGCTATTTATGAATTGTAAATACAACATCCAATTCTAACAATTTCATTTACTTATTTTTAATGTACTCTAATCATTGAGCAGTGAAGAATCGAATGTCACATATCACTTTTAATCATGTTCTAGAAGTGGTTGTTATAGAAACATTTATTGCGGTGTATATTTTACTTAATGAAGTGAATAGCTAGCTGTTAGTCATTACTTTTTACTATTTGTTGTGTTGTTTTCATTTAAGGCTTTGTCACAAAAACAGTCATTTAAATTTTTAATATTTCGATACAGTTATTTTCTTTTAAAATGCCCAAGTTAAGAGGAAAATTTAAAGTAGTTAATAGTCATGCGAGAGAAATTCTATTCAATGTTCACAATTTCTTTTTACAAAACAATAGCGGAACCGACACTAAAATCGTGGGTAGACACAACAAACCTTTATGAGGGACTGAAAATACCAGTATCCAAGGGCTCACTATTAATAACTGTTAATACCAACTGTAATAAAGGATTCATTAACAATGCTTTATTTATGTATCAGTCAAATAAGAAAGGATATTATCACCAATCGATGGATTCCGAAAAGTACAAGAAATGGTTACCAACTTGCCACCTCGGTCGGTTATTGTACTATATAATGCATCGTATCACAACATTTTGCTACAAAAGTAGCCAGATTCTAACTCTTTAAAAAGCGATATGATAAAATGATTAGCCGAACAACAAATTAACTGTTCTCCTGCTATGACGAAGACTGGATTATATGATTATAAATTTATACAAAAAAAAAACAAAAGAAATTTCTAATACATGACATTTTCGAAAATTATGGTCACACAGTTCCATGGTTGCTACCTTAATACCCTGACTTAAATTCCATTAAAAATATATGGAGTCAAGTGAAAGGGCAAGTAGCTAAAACAAATAAAACTTTTAATGTATCGGATGTCCTTAAGTTAGCTGAAAAGGAATTTCATAAAATGTCTGAAGGTGAGTGGAGCAATGTCTGAGAGCATGTCGTCAACGTTGAAAAAAAATACATTGAAGATGAACATTTATATGATGTGCATCATAAAGTGAGTAAAAAAAATAATTATTGAACGTACTTTAAAATAATAATATTAATTGGGATACTAAACTAGTTTTAATTAAATAACATCGTATGTATCCTTGGTTTAAAGTACCATCTATATTAAACTGACAATGTTTTCACTCGGCCTAGTACTGTGCAAAAGTTTTGCTGAATGCTAGTATTTTTTTAATTGGTTGGAATTTTGTGTCTGATAATGATAAGAATTACACTCATCTTATGATTGGTTAAAAAACAAAGAATACGATTGGTTGGAATTTTGTGCCCGATAATGATAAGAATTAGGAGGGTTATTTTTTTTCAAAGTCCCATCGGTAACGAAATTAAAACGACAGTGAAAATAAAAAAATTTTATTTGTGACAAGTACTTACATAGTTACGTTATTTCTCTACATTGTCGCAACTCCGATTTAGACATTTGTCGTAGCGTGGTACCAAATTTCCAATACCCTCGTCATAGAACGGAGTCGCCTGTGTTTTCAGCCATTTTCTACGCTGGTCTGCAGCTCGATGTCTGTGCCAAAATGTTGTCCTCCTAGCCAGCGTTTCATGTGGGCAAAGAGGTGAAAATCGGATGGAGCCAATTCTGGGCTGTATGGTGGGTGAATAAGAATAAGCAGAGAGGAATGTTGTCATCAGGCATTGTCTTTCTCCATGACAATCCTCGGCCGCACACTGCAGCTGTAACAAAGAAGCTCTTGCAGTCTTTTCGTTGGGAAATGTTTGATCACCCACCATACAGCTCGGACTTGGCCCCATCCGAATTTTACCTCTTTGATCACATGAAATGTGGCTAGGAGGACAACATTTTGGCACAGACATCGAGTTCCAGACCAGCGTAGAAACATGGCTGAAAACACAGGCGGCTCCGTTCTATGACTTGGGTATTGGAAAGTTGGTACCACGCTACGACAAATGTCTAAATCGGAGTGGCGATTATGTAGAGAAATAGCCTAACTATGTAAGTACTTGTTACAAATAAAAAACTTTTTATTTTCACTGTGGTTTTAATTTCGTGACCGATCGGACCTTGAAAAAAAATAACCCTCGTATACCAAGTATTTCTTTTTTTTTTTTAATTTTTACTCAGAATTACTATTACTCGATCCAGTGAACCACTGGTCTGAAACATCACAGCGAATGTTGCGCTCTGAATCCATAATTTATTTTGTTTATTGTTATATAAAATATGAATTAAAACAATATATTAGTATGGATAATTGCAAAAAGCATCAATCAGGAGTTTATAAATTTAATCAGTATTATGTGAAAGATGAATTAATGAATCCATCCATTTATGCAGATGTTACTATTATTATCCAAATTAAATACAATTTATATTCCGCAGTATTGATACAGAAAATGATAGAGTATGATGAAATGCAGCTACCAAATCATATTTTAATAAACTATACTTCAATAATCTCATCATAGTTTTTTATTGTTCGATTTAGCCAACCCACCGTTTAGAAAGAAAGAGCAAACATTCATATCTAGATTTATCGGAATTGTTATTTTATTTAAATAAACAACACAAAATCAAATTTTCTCTGGTTCGAATCCTAGTAAAATTTGGTCAGTTTTATACAGACTTGAGTACTAGATAATAGATAACAGTGTACTTTGGTGGTTGGGGTTAAATTAACCACACATCTCAGGAATGTTCAACCTAGGTCTGTAGAAGACTACACTTCATTTACATGTAATACATATATCCTCATTTCGTTGCTCCGGAGAGGTGGGTTGCTTGTTTTTCAAGTTGAACAGATTGCAACGTACTTAATACGAATAATAATAAATAAACAATACGAATGTAAACATTAATTAAAAATATAAAGTCATAGAAGACTACACAATACAAAAGCGATTGTAATTCATCAGCTCAGCGATAATGTAATCGCTCAGCATGTAACAGCTCAGCAATGTAATTTATCAGCTGAAGATGAGCGATGAAATTAATGAATCTACAGTACACAACATGAGATTATTTTTTTCACCACTATACCCATACATCAAATCTCTACAGATCTATAGATTACATTTATCCTAACCTATGGTTCAGAATAAATCTCCTACCTCACTTTCTAACAGAAAGCAGTTTTAATAATATAATATAGAATCCACTAATTTAATTAAAATGATAAAATAATTTTGTAATTGAAAACACCAATAGTATTTTAAGAAAGTATACGCATTTGACCAATCGGTAGTCTAATTTAAATCGACGGTTGATTTAGATTTCAAAAACCGCGGTCGAGTGTAAGTAACTGAATATATCAGGCTTCCCCATAAATTTTTATTCTACATTAATATGCGAGTGAAAAATAATTTTTGAGTAAATTTTGATAAAAACCAACAATTTTCAAAAGTCTCTAAGTTTTCTTTAGTACTACGTATGAAAAAGGTCCGACTATTTTGATCACGATATTTCAAACGTAAAGGGTACGATTACCTAAATAGCTGGCCATATTATAACATCATAAATTCTAAAAACTGTATATATACACATACATATTCATTATATAATACACTAAAACGAGAACTTTTCATCTCCTTCTGTGCACTTTCCAAATTATCGTTGGTTTAGAAAAACATTATTATAGCAAAACACGCTGTTGATCGTTCCACTTCGTGATGGCTGAGTGGCAAGGTTGCCTTTGCATAAATCAGTGCTGCCAACTGTACATGACTGCCACTACACATTTCAAAAGTTCCCTTTTTTTCCAACGTGTGTGTATGGCTAATATATATATATATATATATACACACACACACAATATATATATATATATATATATATATATATATATATGTTCTGGCCCATCAAGCCAGAACCTGAACCCTCGAGATTCAGGCAAACCCCGGAGCCAACTCAGGGGTGCCTATCAAATGCAGTCAATCATCAATTCTATTTTTTTTCTTAATGTTATGATGAAGTATAACCAGACTAGGTAGGGTATGGTTAAAAACGAAATTTAACACAGTTATTTTTTTATTCTAAAAATAAATAAAAAATAGTACAAACGGTATTTTCACCCAAATATTGTCTTAAAAAGACCAATTTTGATTACCTCCAATTAAATTAATGAATCCGTGACATATACACGCGGCGATCCCACAATTTCCATCACAGATATTCCATAATAATAGATTTGAAAACAGGGACTATATATATTAAATCTTATAGGAAATAACAGTATATAAGACAGCTAAGGAACATTAACTTAATAAAATATTTTTCAACAGTTTCATGAAGGATTACAAATCACGCGATCCAGCCGCTTAACGCTCAGGAATATAAAAGGAAATTTAAATATAGATTTTCTTCCCGTAACCTTTCTTATTCCACTACAAAATAAAAAAAGAACTATCATTTTCGTGTAAAATTTAACCCAATGCAAAAAAAAAACCCCCTTCAGGAAAATAATAGTAAACTTTTATAAGTATGTTTAATATAATTGAAAAATGAGATAACGAATCGACAATAAAAAATAATACGAGTTCTCGCCAACGAGGCAGACATTTCGTCATAATCCGATTATAAAAATTTAATATATATTCCATAAATTTTATTAGAAGCAATACGTGTATGAAGTAATAATGCAACTAGATAAGATTTTAATAAAATAAATTTTAAATTTTAGCCATAGACATTGATTACGAATCTAAATCTAAGTCTGTCATTCGTCAATCATGAGCTTATTGAATAATATCGTATAGTTTCCTTCTTTTACATTTTATTCTAATATAAAATGTGAATGAAACACAATTCGTTTTATTCGTAAGGAATAAATTAGAATGCAATATATGATAGATATGCTTGTATTGTTAGCAACATCGTATATTTATAAAATATCGCTCCCCTGATTACTTAAGAAAATATTTTTATCATAAACCAATCCGAAAAGTGTAATACATCAGATTCCATTATATTATTATATTTTTTTTTTATACAAGCAGTGAATAAAAAAATAATTTTCATATGAATATAAATTTGAATTTTTTAAAGATTTCATCTGAGAAAAAGTTGACGACTAAGTTGTTATGCTTTCCTGGCATTGGTTATAGTGAGAAAATAATGATATTCGAAAAAAATTCAAAAAATCGATATTTTTTAACTTTGATCGGTTCCCTTACCCACAATATTGCAACACAAGTATTTTCTTTGGGCCACTTGCGTCACTGCTATGCTTAGGAAAACATAAAAAAAATTCGGGCAAAAATATGAAATAAATAAAAAAAATAACTTTTTTCATATTTTGGGAAAGGAAGAGAATTTGGGAGCAATTTTTTTTATTGTAAGATAAGCATTTATGCAGGTACTGAGCTTAATATAAAGTCAAGTTGTATTTGTAAAATTGTGAGAAAATTGACCCCAAAGAAACTATGCAACCAACCCCTTGGAAAAATTGACACCAAAATTTTACAAATAAATTGCCCCTATATACACGTAACTATGCCAAATTTTATCAAAATCGGTTTACCCAGTCATAATTTATTAAACTTCAAACACTTACAAACATATTTACGTATTTAAGTACGTAGATTACCCCTACCCATATTTTTTGTTAGTTTTTTGTGGTCTACGTCGGTCATGAAACGTCAAAAAATGAAAAAAAAAACCAACCCCATTTTTTTCCTGATTACCATACTTTCTTTTTGCAGCATGGCTCTAGAGATATGATGCCAGGAAAGTAAAAGCAAAGTAAAAAAATATTTAGTTAGTAAATTGAAACAATGGATTTATGACAATCAATTGGTTCTCCAACCGCCTACCTTGATTTTAAACTGAACTAGAAATTTTATTCAATGAGAATAAATAAATATTTCACACATTCCACAAATTTTATCGTAAATTGTACAATGAAATAATGAGCTGCCAGCCATTAAGATTTTACGGAAATTTAATCCCATGTTTGAAAAAATTTGAGATTTTATCAAATCATCGGTTGGTTCCCGCCGATTTTTGTTCAATACATCCAATAGATGGTCAACCCATTTGCTTGTACGTCCACACACTCAGACCCAGCAATGGATAGAAAACTGGTTGTACAAATAAATAAATAAATAAATAAATAAATATATATATATATATATATATAAAGGCCTATGTACAACATTTTGTGGCTCGAAACTCTCCGAAACTATTTGATCAGTTTTAATGGAATTTAGATATGCTAAGGGAGTATATCTGAAGTTTTACATGTAAAAATTAACCATGTGAAAATTTTAACCTCCGAGACCACCGTTAGGTACTGCTTCAGAGAATGTGATGAATGATTTGTAGCCTGTGAAGATGCCATGCCTGACCGAATTCGTTTTCTGATTACAATAAATTTGGCGTCAAACATAGGACAATTCTAAAATACTATAAAAACCAACTATTAGTGATAATAAAATACGTTTGTGAGATTTGTGTACAGTTTTTTAAAAACAAAATCGTTTTCAAAATACCGCAATACATACGCGATTAATATACGTGTGTAGGATAATAGAACACAAGATGAACGGAAAAGATACCACTCACATCAACTGAAAGAGTTAATGAATTTTTTACATAAAGAAAAAAAAATTAGACGCCACTGAAGCAGACCATCATAACTAAAATAGCTTTTGACCGAACATCATTCAAGCATCTAAACAGTATTCGCGTGAATATGTCGAATATGACATATTCATGCGAATACTTGCGAATGTATATTTGATACAACCAACCTCTTTTTTTCTCACTTTCACATTACATTATTCTCAGATTTTTCTAACAATTCTTGGATAAATTAAACTTGAAAGTAATTAAAACATAAATATAACAGAAGGTGACAATGATTATTCAAGTTGAAACAATGATATACCTGATCATACTTGGATATTTATTTATAAGTAAAATTATGAAGGATGGAAGAAATGAAAAAAAAAATTATTTATAATTAAGGAAAAACTAAAGGGATTAATTAAAGGTAAGTAATTGTAGAATGATATTAGAGTATGTAAACGGCTTCATATTTGAGTGATAAAAACGGCTTCATAACTCAACCCGGCTTCATATCACTCAATTTTTACAACGGCTTCATAAAAATTGAGTCCTATTAGGAGGTGAAAACAAGCTCATCTACATAGTTACAAAATTTCTATTTTATGGTGTATTTGGAAGTTTTTTACGCCGTCTTGAATCTGCAATATTGGATCTTTTTTTTTAATTTTACATGATTTTAATGTAAAGTTTTACCAGAAAAACGATGGTGAAAACTGTTTTTCGATAAATCACTTCGTTTTTTTTTATTTATAAGCAATCAAATCTGCAAAAATGGAAAAATCGCAGTAGTAAAAAAAACGCCCCATAGTAACTCTATTTTACCCTTCATAGTAACCATTTCTTCCATTCCCATTTTCCCTCCATTTTTTCCTCCATATTAACTTTTTTTTACCTTCAGAATTACAACCAATAATAAATTTTAGGGGTTAATATTTTAGTTATTATAGAAACATATCTTAAAAGACATCCAACGTTATTGATGAAGAGATATGAATAAATACCATGGTTACCCAAAGTTCAAGAACACGATGCAGAGTAAAATATACGTATAAAAATAATATATTATTACTTTAGTAATAGTCAATACATGATGAAAACATTATATTGTAACAAACAATAATACGCTAGGTATGACATCAAATCCCTCTTCAACTGCAAAGTGTATTTTCTTATATCTCATTATCGTAAGTTAATTTTCTAATAGACAAGTAAATATACATGTAACCCACCGGGTTGGTCTAGTGGTTAACGCGTCTTCCCAAATCAGCTGATTTGGAAGTCGAAAGTTACAGCGTTCAAGTCCTAGTAAAGCCAGATATTTTTACATGGATTTGAATACTAGATCGTGGATACCGGTGTTCTTTGGTGGTTGGGTTTCAATTAACCACACATCTCAGGAATGGTCGAACTGAGAATGTACAAGACTAACACTTCATTTACACTCATACATATCATTCTCATTCATCCTCTGAAGAATTATCTAAACGGTAGTTACCGGAGGCTAAACAGGAAAAAGAAGAAGAAGAAGAAGAAGAAGTAAATATACATGTACACGTCACACAATATACACGTACATGTCTTAGATATAAATAAAGACCTGTAGTATCAAAACTATAAAGGATTTAAAAAATTAAAATTCATGAAATTTATTAAATTCACGTAACAAATCCTTTAATAGTGTTCAGATTATAAAAAAAAAATCTAACAAACAGTAAAAGAGATGTGTGTAAAACTAGTCGAGAGATTGATTTTCCTAGAAGCATTTAATTTTTTTAAATATTTAGTTATTCTAATTTTCATTTAAATACATACTTACATGTAACTAAAGACAAACTAAGAACACTTAAAATACAACTTCAAACGAGAGAAGTATGAGATAAATTATATCGATTTCATTGTAATACGAAGACACTGATAAAACGTTTTGCAACCGGATGGAATAAGAAAGTCTTTCTAACCAAGTTAAGTTAAAAGAAGTTAAAACAAGACAAAAACTTTGCTGCGACTAAATTATAACTTGTTATAATTATTACTTCAACATCCTACACGTCTTCCGTTGTAACATTAATAACTTTGTATACTGAAACCACAAAACTGTGCACGACGAAACTATCACGTGTAAAAAATTTAAATTTTATTAAAGTTATTTACAGTAATTTTCTTGATTTTTTTTTATTTCATCAGTTTTTATACCCCCTCCCTTCGAGCCGGACCCGAAACCAAGCATAAACACAGCTGCATGGGGTGCCATCGCCTCAAACTGCCTAGTCCAGAACTTGCGTTCCCCCCAGACAGCCGGGACTCGGTCTTTAATTAGTCGCTATGGCTCTAATGAGGGAACCTGGAAGAGATCAAAGAACAACAAAAAACGTGAAAACCAAGAAGACCCAGTGGTCTATCCAAAGATAGAGCAAAAATAACACGTCCGTACTCACAGATCTCAACCTAACCTCATAATTTTCATGATTTATTATATGCTAGCAGACCCGGCGGTAGTTCGCTATTGCTAGATTTGAGTATATATATATATATATATATATATATATATATATAAAGAGAGAGAGAGAGAGAGATTAAATGAACACAATTGAAAGTTTGATAAAACATTAACATAATGTACATTACGGAACTTCAAAAAATTTAATCTTTACCATTTACCCTTTCGCCTTTTCCTCTGTTCCCTTTTTCCCTATCCTTTTCTTTTTGTTTTCCCCTTTATCCATTTTCCTTTTCCCATATTACTTTTCCCTTTTCCCACTTCCCCCTTTTCCCTTCTGCATTTCCCCCTTTCCTTCCTACTCCTTTCCCGATTTCTCTTTCTCTTATTTTCCTTTTCACCTTCCTCTTTTCCCATTTCCCTTTTTTCTTCTTTCCCCTTTCCATTTCCTTTTCCCGTTTTCCCTTTTTCCCATTTGCCATTTTTACCTTCTTCCCTTTTCCCTTTTCCGATTTTTTCCTTTTTCCCTTTTTTTTCCCTTTTTTTAAATCGGTCTAGTAGTTTTTTAATCTATAGGGGACACTCATATCGGAAACATTGAAATGGAATCGTAAAATATTTAGTATAGCGTGCGTTGCTTTACGTCCAATAGATAGCGCTGTTTTTAAAAAAAGCATGTTTCTGCCTGTAACAGGTGTGAAATCTTAGGTACATAAATAGTAGGTATATAAAAACACGCGCGTATTCAACTGCAACGTTGTGTCAAAATTTCAAAGCAATCGGTGAAGAACTTTCGGAGATTTAAGATTTTGAACAAACAAACATTCACATTTTTACTTATATAGATAATGTACGTATGTTAGAAAAAGAGAGAGATTGAGTAAGAGAGACAGAGTGAGTCAGAGAGAGTGTTTTGTGTGTGTGTGTGTGTGTGTGTGTGTGTGTGTGTGTGTGTGTGTGTGTGTGTGTGTGTGTGTACTTGTTCAGATTCTGGCGTGTAAGCTAATGCAACTCTTATCAGATTTCTAAAGATTGATACTTCTCATTTTAGGACAAATTAAAACTAGGAAGCCATTTTACAACTTTATGATTTATTTGAAGTCACATACGTTTTCTGATACATTGCTATAACAAATAATCTGTGTTTATTTGTTATCAAATATCAAATAAACACAGACACGATAGCATCCAGTTCAGAAAAATCGGAACTGACAATATATCTAACCATAGATTATAATATAACATTAGTTAAATATTTTATAATAATCAGTTAATAATATAATAATATTATTAATATAACATCACGTTTGGTGTAAATAAACGACAGTGATTTAGAAATCCTTACGGATATGGGTTTACAAAGAGGAAAAATGAAAACGGGGACAGTTTCATTTGAGTGAAGATATTCGTGTCAAATTTACTTTGCACTTCGTAAAACTACTCGTAATTTAATGGTATGCTAGAGAAAAAGAAACAGAAACTACCAATCAAAATCCTAGTTTAAAAAAAAACTTTTTTGCCTCCAATAACTAGTAAATCTGAAACAAAAATCGTATTAATTGTGGACGAATATATAACGTACTGCCTGCGATTTTGTACCTTACAAAATATTACATACTTTATTTTTATTACTCAAATAAACGTCATGTTGGCTGTAGGATAATAGAATTGATTTTGAATTTTTTTTCAAAATTATAGTACAATTGTGAAAATTATTGGATCTTTTTCGGAATTCCCCCCCACCCACAAAAAAAACACTTAATTTTCTAACCAATGAGCCAAAAATCATTATATTTTTAATATCCAATAAGAATTAGATGGAAATATGCGTGTTTCAAAATAGCAGGAATAACTCAAAACAACACGAAATATTGATATTAAGAATAACCAGGTAGAAGAAATAACCAATAAACCGATAACACACTAATGCTCGTTTATACCGGCCATTTTAAACATTCTCCATATTAACCTAAATTACATATTAAAAATATAAGCATTATTGCTTATAATTATAGATATAAATTATAAATATAATCAACCAAATTTAACTTACGCTCGTTTCGAGCGCTAACTTCGACTAAGTAACAGTAATGTTTTGATTATTTAAATAGTAAATAATAGAAGAGTCCGGGCCCAGATGGAGTTCCAGCAGCGGTCATTAAAGGCCTGGCCAGAATAGTACCGTGGGAGATGACGGACATTTTGAGTTATGGGCTGCAACACCGCACTTTCCCTCAATGCTGGAAGGAGGCCAGAACGGTTTTTCTTCCCAAACCGAATACAAACCCAGGCGTTTGCGAGTACCGTCCTATCAGCCTCATAAATAATATGGGTAAGGCTGCTGAGAGACTTCTTGCTACCAGGATCCAAGAGGAGCTGGACCTAAACGGAAGCCTACATTTGGAGCAATATGGATTCCGTAAGGGACGTTCGACACTGGATGCGATAAACAGGGTGGTTAGCTGGGCGGCGGAGGTACGGAGCGGTACTTGGAGGACCAGAAGGATCCCATTGATGGTCCAGTTAGATATCAAAAATGCGTTTGGCTCGGTACCGTGGACGGCCATTGTAGCGGCGCTCAGAGAAATGAATGTTAGTGACCACTTGCTAAACCAGGTTGACTGCTACCTGTCTCATAGATGGACGGAGGTTCGCACTTTAGAGGGGGTGGTGAGATTTCCGGTCTTCGGTGGAGTTCCGCAGGGGTCTGTGTTAGGCCCCTTGCTATGGAACATCTTTTACGACCGGGTGCTCCGGTTGCCTTATCCGGAAGGAGTCAGCGTAGTCACTTACGCTGACGACATTGCACTATTGGTGGAAGATAAGGAAATTGGTGATGCAGAGGATAAAGCAAATCGCTCCCTCCAACTCATAGACAACTGGCTAATAAACAACAACATGGAGGTGTCTCCGGCAAAAAGCAAGTGTATCCTCTTCACGGGTAGGAGAAGATTGCGCGGCGTTCGGGTCGTGATCCGTGGAGAGGTTATAACTGAGGTCAAGGATACAAAATACCTAGGGGTGACAATAGATAAAAGTCTCAAATTTGGTGGGCATATAGAAAATGTGTGTAAAAAAGTAAGGCTCACCATAAAAGCCATCAGTAGATTATTCGCGGAACACACAGTACCGAGGGCCTCCAAACGGAAACTGATTGCGTCGGCGGCGGTGTCTGCGGCGTTATACGCGGCGCCGGTTTGGGCTGATGCAATCAGGATACAAAGAAACAAGGATAAACTGTGAAGAATGCACAGAACGGCATTGTTGGGAGTGGTGGCAGGGTATCGTACTCTGTCATATGAAGCTATATGTGTGCTTGCGTCGGTCCCGCCGATAGAACATCAGATCAAGAGCAGGAAAGCGAGAGCGGAAGGGTGTAGTAGAGCTGAGACCGAGGCGATGACCCGACAGTGGTGGAAGGAAGTATGGACAGAGACTAACGCTGCGGCCTGGACCAGAAGGTTAATAAGTGATTTGGACGCATGGCTGGATCGCCAACATGGCGAGGTGAATTTTTACATAACACAGATGATGTCGGGACATGGATGTTTTGGTTACTATTTAAAAAGATTCGGCAAGAGAGACACACCCAACTGCGACTACTGCCAGGAGGTGGACGACGCAGAGCATACGATGTTCGAATGCCGAAGATGGGCACAATACAGACAATTCTTAGCAGTCAATAATCTGAACGCGAATAACATAGTAGAGTGGTCGCTAAGGAGGGAGCAGAACCGGAACGTTTTTAACAATTTCGCCGGTACGGTTCTTCGCACTAAGGAAGAGGAGGCGCGACGAAGGAATCGTTAGGTTCAATCGTTAATAGGGATAGGTGGACAGCCCTGTTTCTGAGAGCCTGTATGCCCTGGCGTGCAGGTTTCAGTGAGGGGACGGGGACTCTGGGGAGATTTCGCGGGGATAAAATTAAAAGACCTAGACCCGGCCGGCGTGGCTGGTTTTGGGGGTGCGCGCGCTCCTTGTGCTGGTCGCGCCGGTTTGACGCAAATGGCATAAAGACCGAGACCCGGTTTCTGTCGGCGGGGGTGGGGAACGGCATAGCCGGGCTTTGCCCTCGTCGGCGGGAATTAGAGGCAGGCAAGAAAAGATCTAGTACCGGGGCGGTTGACCTGCCGTGCCGGGTGTAAAACCGATGGGCGGGAAAACCACCTTAGAGTCAAAAGACACGTCTCTGGGCCAAGTATACTTAATTGGATGTCCGGCCCAGGGATGTAGAGAAAAAAAAATAGTAAATAATAAGTAGTGGCGTCTCCTTTCATCCGGAGGTCTCGGGTTCGAATCCCGGTCAGGCATGGCATTTTCAAACACGCTCACTACATATCATTCATCTCATTCTCTGAAGCAATATCTAACGGTAGTCCTGGAGGTTAAAAAAAAAAAATTGGTAAATAACTGCAATAATTACTGAATTTATAAAAAATGTATTAATCTAATTAAACTTAACCTACGCTCATTTCGCTCGCTAACCTTGATTAATTAACAGTAGTGTTTTGATCATTTAAATCATAAATAATTGCAATAATTACTGAATTTATTATTTAAATATTCAAAACATTACTGTTAATTAATAAGGTTAGCGAGCGTAGGTTAAGCTTGGTTAGACTATATTCATAAAATAAATAAATTTAAATGGTTATATAAATGGTTATATCTGGTTATGGGGTTATTTCTCCAATCTTGTTATTGTTAATATCAATATTTCGTGCTATTTTCAGTTATCTCCAGGTGAAAAACTTTTGAGGGGGAAGAAACGAAAAACTATCAATTTTTATTTTTTATTTTGAAACACGCATATTTCCACCTAATTCGTATTTGATATTAAAAATACAACGATTTTTGGCCCATTGGTTAAAAATTAAGTGTTTTTTGGGGTGGAATTCCGAAAATGATCAAAATTATTATAGTCTTATTAAAAAATATTTTTAACGAAAGTAAAAATAATTTGATATTGTTGGTGAAAATTTAGTGTTTTGTAATTGTTTATAAACTTTCACATTACTAATAAAGAAATCTAGGTCTAGTAATTAATCAGTTGGTTGTTCTTTGCTAACTTATTTACGCATTACGAGTGGTCTAAATTTGATATTTTCCAATTGTTCTTCGTAAAAAGGAAGTTGATGTAATTATTAGCAACGACCGCTATTTATGTACGATGAATATAATTAACGTTATAACCGTTAATAATTTCTAAGGTCGGTTTTAATTTCATATTTTTTTTAAGTTCTATTTTAACATAAAGTGAGAAGGCTTTTAATTAGAAGGCTTTATTTATTTCAATGTTAGTTTAATATCTAGATTTGACAACGTGTTTTTTACAAGAATACGGTTGGTCGAAAAAGTCTTTAAAATAAGTTTATTTTATGCAGAAATAGAAATTGCCACGAATGAAATCAAATGAATGAATTCATTTATTCACGAATAACATAATCTCAAGCGCTATTCTTTTACTATAGAATATTACTATATATAATTCTGTTTAATTAGATAATCTCTTGTAGATATTTTCTTTACTAGTCATTTAGCTGTTAACGAAGATAGGTAAAGTTAGATTATCGAGGATTTACAGTCTCTCAAATAATAATACATCCTTACTGTTAAAATAACCGAATTTCATCCGACACCCGTCTATGTACAAGTGAATTTCAATTTTATGCATTAATTGATAAAAGGTCGTTTTACATTTTCATTTAAGAAAACGATAAAATATTTTCAAAAATTTGTTTATTGTAACTTTCATACCGATTTTAATGAAATGAAAAAAAATTAAGATTAGTAGAAGATTTGCCGATATATTCCGAAATTTAAGAGAAATCAAGCTAAAAGGGAATTAAAATACTACGATCCTTGTAGATAAAATACCAAACATCCGTGTTCAGAAAATCCAAATATGCAATTCTTCTCTTTGATTTCCTTAAAAGTTCTTTGTTACCTTAAAGTATGAAACAAATTTTAAATTCTGTTTGATATTTACAAAACTGAATGGCCAAAATAGAATTCTATTAACATTTTCCAGTAATTTTCCACTATTAAAATTATTGATATTTCTGTGAGGAAAGAGTCGACTGTCGACTACTTATTCCGGCGGTGTACCTTGTAGGAAAATTGCCTAACAAGTTTTTTGGAAGTTAACCCTCCTTTCTATTACAAGTTACAAAAATTTCATAAAACCTTTTTTTTTAAGTTTAACCACGTACGTATCTCTTATTTGAAACTGATTAAATTAGGTAATTTAAAAAACTATCAACAATTCACAAAGTACTTTTCTTCAGAAAACTACCAGGTATTTTGTCTTTGTTTTTATACTTGCTTTACATTTGTCCACATGTTTGATTGGTAATTATGATTTAAATATGATGGCTTTTGATGTTTTAAATGTGCGTGAATGTGTTTGTGTGTGTGTTTCCATTAATTATTATGAATTTTATTTGTTTATAAGCTGATAAGTACTTAAAAGTAAATAAATATTACTATGAAAATAATAATATTCATCTCACGTCAATCAAGACAATTTTAAAGCTATAACAATAATAATTCCAGTCAAAATAATTCTTTACGACTAATTAAATCTAAATCTATGGTTCCAATGATAAACTTTAAAGAAATTAAAAAAAACAATTTTGTGTACGTTTAGGTAAGGAGGTTCTGGTGTGTAAGCTTACCATGATGTTGATAAACTTATCCGGCATTTGTATTACGCTTAAAATTTAACTTCTTTCAAAATAAGTTGAAAACCATTTTTATCCTTATCACTTTACATACATTCTAATTCATTTCCTTAACAAAATAAAAAAAATAAATAATGATAATTAATAATCAATTAAATTATCATTATTAACGCAATTAATAATTATCTGACCAACCAGTACAACCAAA
This sequence comes from Lycorma delicatula, assembly GCF_047948215.1. Lineage (NCBI taxonomy): Eukaryota > Metazoa > Arthropoda > Insecta > Hemiptera > Fulgoridae > Lycorma > Lycorma delicatula. The sequence goes on from NC_134462.1 coordinate 36,964,117, forward strand.
TAGTTAATATAATAATTTAGCATTATGCCTGTACTTTATCGTATGCTATCATTTAAACGCTGCCAAAATCAAAATTACATTTTTATAGATTGTTTCCAGCTACACTAAGGCAGTTTACTATTCTGAGCAACCCACACTTATGTAGTAGTCTAGGTACGCTGTCCAACCTACCTATAGTGGAAATGAACGCATCGCGTAAATTAGTTATGATTCATCGCTTGCATCAGTTGTTAAAGTATGAAAACTTTATACACTAATCCAGCTTTTCAGAAACAACGCATTCCACCCAAGTATAACAATTTTTATGAAAATTATTTTATGTTCATCTCATGTCAGTCAAGATAATTTCAAAGCTGTAAACTATAAGTTACTATAAAAATTGTAATAAAACTAAATATTTGTCAAACGATTAAAAATTAACCGATTGATTATGATTAACAATGTTTTCATAGCATAATTTGTGACGGTATGGTACTTTGATATATGAAGATAAGATTTTAAATTTTAACTGGAGAAAGCTGAATTGTTTTAAACGATCGAATCTTTCATTCCAGGCATGTTGATTGAACTTAGCTTTAGATGGACTTCCGGTTATTTAAATAAATAATTATAAAAATGCAGCAGTATCAGGTTCTATATATATATATATATATATTTAGACAACAGACAGAAACAATAAGTGAGAATTATTTGAAAAATTAAAATTTTACGAATGTAGTTTACTATTTCCTTTCTCCTATTCATTTTTTTTTTGTTTTTATTTTTTAATTACTTTTCCCTCAAGATATTTTTTAATCTTCAATAATCATATTTTATTAATTTTAATTTTGATAGCTCGATTTATATGTTTGTTAATGAATACATAAATAGTTTAAAAATTAAAATAGTTTTAAAATTGATACCTAAATAGTTTATGTAGATTTTTTATTGTATATCATTCTTTAATGGTTTTTCGTTCATCCAATGGATTTTTATCATCATGTACTGCAGCTATGTTGCATTTATATAGTTTATTTCTCCTTTATTTTCTATTTTTGTTTTGTTTATCTTGAAAATTAGGTTACCGTTTGCTTTGCATGCAAATTTCAGTTGAATTTATTATAAACATTAATAATTTTAATTATTCTATGTTTATAGGTTAATGTGCAGAAATTTTATTGTTCGTATTAATTAATGTGTTTCCTATCTTTACTTTTAATTATGTTTTTTTACTTCTTTACTATTTGTTCAATAGTAATTTCAATAATTGTTAATTTAAATGTGTGTTGTATACCCTGCCATTTAGCGTTTGCGTACGAGTGTATGAGAGTAGCTTGGTACTTTTGTGTGGCCTTTTGCATTGATTTTCTATATTTTATTTTAGTATGGACCAAACAGCAGTTAAAAACAACGAAAATAATAATTAAATAAAATATATACAAAAAGAAAAATAAATAAATACAAAAGTAAAATATTGAAAAAGTAAATAGAAAATAGAGTCCAATTTGAATAATTGTTATGCACATAATTATGTACAAACATTATGTATATATATATATATATAAACTCGGAAATTTTTATAAAATAAGTAACAACCTCAATATCCTCTTACTTTTCATCCAATTTTTTTCTAAAATTTAATGGAATAAAGCTTCATAACGTACAAAAAATTCACACCTAAGTTCTCGTTTTTAAATTAAAACGTTTCTGAGATAATATATAAAACTAACTCGCATACTTTCACACTACACAAACAGAATTTCTAAACCGCTTTTCATTTTTACTTAAAATATCCAGAAATGTAAAATTCTAAGTGGGGTCTTTTTTTTACCGTTGACAATATTTTTACTTTTTATGGAATCTAAACTACAAGTACGAGGAAAGAAAAAATAAATAAACTATTAAATTTATAGGTCAAAAGTAGAAATTTAATGAACCAGAAGATAAATAATAAAAAATAAAACAACTGATCAATACTGAAAATTACTTATACATATTCAGATTACAACCAAGAATAAATAGATTAAAAAAATAAATAGAAATAAATAAAATAAATAGAATAAAAATAAATAAATATTAAAATAAATAGAATAAAAAAATAAATAGTAAAAAAAAAGATCTACTGTTGGTTAGTCTCAAACTCCTACCCCTTTTCACTATGTTAAATAGACAAATAGGATCTCTTGAAAAAACACTCCGTATTAGCATCGGAGGACGAAACGTTAAATCAATAAGATCTGTGTCTCTGTGTCTTCAAATTTTTAATAAAAAATTTCATGACATATTATTACCCTTTAAAAAATATCGTATAAACAGCTGGATGGTTAATCAAAAGGATTCTAATTATAAGAGATTCAAAGAGGAGAAAAACGTTTTTTTAATTTTTAATGCGTAAATACTGAATTATTTTATTTAAAACTTTGCTGCATGTCCTAAAGATAAAATGAAACATTACTCAGATCTGCTCTTTAAAATAAATAAAAAAATTATAATTTTTTTTTTACCCCATAAAATGTTTTTTTTTTTAATTTATGGATCTAAGAAGTTTAAAATAGACTTAATTTTACTCTTTTCTTTATGTATACGCCCCCTTTCCCGGGCTCAATGATATGATTTGTATGACATGTAAATGAGAAACAATTTTGTATAGATTACACCTAATTGGCCGACTACTACCGAAACGTGTGGTTAATTGAACCCCAACCACCAAAGTACAGCAGCATCCACTTACTAGCATTCAAATCCTTATAAAAACAACTAACTTTTACAAGAATTTGAACGTCAACCTTGAAAATAAACTATTAAGCAACTGATTTGAGACGAGATAACCACTAAACTAGTCTACTATGCCCAGATAGGCACAGACTTAATTTACAAGTTAAAATTCCTTTTTAGAAAAAGAAAATATAGTACTATTTAAAAAGATAATATTTTTTTAGTTTTGAATAACTTGTTTAGAACAATATTCTGAACAAATACTGGAATATTGAATCATGTCGAGTTAGGTAACAACAAAACGTTGAGGAGATTATTAATCTGACAAAAAAAAAGAATATAATAACATTAAAATTATTTTTTATTGATCAAAGTCGAAGAAACTTAAGATAAGCAAGTAAGTGAATTTCAAGGTGGATTCAGAAAGGGCAGATTCTTCTCACAGCAGATATTTAACTAAAAGTCAATAATACGAAACAGAATGCTGAACTCTAAAGACACAGTTAAACTATTTTTCAATTTTAAAAAAAGTTTGACTCTGTTGATAGATAGATAGCTGTCCCTTTAGACCGAATGATTAGAGAATTTGGTTAAATCAAAATTAACTGACCTAATACAACTTTCCAAACACAACGTCAAAAGTTAAGTTCATAGGAGAAAATTCGAAAACCTTTGAAATAAAAACAGGCGTTTGACATTTCTCTTTTATTGTGTATTGGAAAAAATAATAAGAATTTGGAATAAGAAACAAAAAGAATGTAAAATTTTACAATAAAATTGAGGAGAAGAATAAATCTATTGAAGTAAACTGCCTGGCATTTTCTGAAAATTTTGCCATACTTTCCGAAAATCTAACCAACACAAACGTTTAGAAGAAATAACTAATATAACAGGAAAAATATCAGTCGCATAGAAAAGGTTAAAAATTCTAAATATACAGGAGAGACAATCCAAGAAAATGGATAGGATAAATTTGTCGTAGACGATAAAATCCATAAAATGCAAATACAATGCGCGTGGTCTACTAAGAATACCTACAACAAAAAATGTTATCAAAAAATTACAAAACACATAACACTATCATTAAAAAAAAATCCCTTTCGGCACGCCAGAAGGCGGAGGTAGATTTCACCGGTGCTAAGTAGGGTATAATAAAGATTTCCACCTTAAAGTTAAGAATAACTTCTAATTTACTCAATACGACAATGGTTGAAAGAGAAAAAAGTTTCACATGTTTAGCATACGACAAGCCCCATCTTCTTACAATTTCAACAACATTTTGGTCATCCTTTTCCGTTCGCTTGGTCGTATCAAAATTTGTTTTGATACCTAAGTTTTAGGTAATGTTTAGAGGACTAACGACCACTTTAAACCGATTCGATATTGTGCCTATTAAGGGAGGTATGATTTTTTTTGTCTTCGAAACCACATTTTTTCCACCCCGTGGGCTAATGGTTGGTGATATCAAAAAACTTTACTTTGATAATTTTTAGGCTCTTATCCAAAGAATAGTAGGAACATTAAATGAATTCGATATTTTACTTAATAAGAAGGTTATAGCGATATTTTTTTTTCTCGAAAACTCCTCCATTTCCTCCATGGTTCAATTTTGCCATTAACACTCTTAATCCAGATTTTGGGTCGTTATATTTTATGTATCAATTTGAAAGTGATTGACACAAAATTACGGCAGATATCGTGTCCACAAGAAAGTGAAATATATATATATATATATATATATAAACTTTTGAGCTGACTGTGGTTTTGGGGTCTGGGAGATGTGAAACGCAAAGATATGTCGAAATTTTCCGGAAGTCTTATCATGATACCCATTATAATAACCATTATGAAAGCTACCTAAGAGAATGTTCATACGCTTGTGAATGCTTATCAATTAATTATAATTGTTAGAGAGAAGATTTATAAGGAAATTATTGGGTCCACTAAAAACCAATGAAGGCTGAAAAAAAATAAGAAGTGTGAAGTATATAAAACCGTAAAAAAAATATCGGAAATAATGAGAAAAAAAGATTGATTATCTTCGGGCACTTATATAGAATGAATGTCAACAAGTTAACTAAACAAATTTTCAAGTATCTTTGGAAAAAAGTTAACCACAAGCTGGATACAAGAAATCAAAAATATTTCAAAAGAAATAATATAAAAGAGGATAAAATAACAGAAAAAAGTGTTTAAGGAATGTGTGATAAATAGAAGGATTCAAGGTAAGAAAAGTAAGAGAAAATCTGAGAAAAAAAAACGCATAGCGAAATGATGAAAAAATACTGGAAGATAAGGAAACAAGAGAAGGAAATAAAATTGTTTCGTGGTCCTTAGGTGTCATAACGAAAGCCAAAAAAAACCACACAATTTCAATTTTATTAAATTATAATATTAAAGTTCTCAAAAATCTTTATGACTAAAAAATAATTATTCTAAGCAAATGAAATTAGTAAACCAGCTTGCTAAAATTGAACTTTATGTTTTTTTTATTTTTCTGTTTTAATCAATTTCTCTTGAAATATTCTTTTAATTAAATTTCAAGGTTTTATATCCTACTATGTATAATTAATTTTTTTTTTAAATTAAACATTTCTTGCCTGTAAAGGTAATTTCAAAGGGAAAATTTAAAAGAACGTAAATTTTTAGAGAAGATGTAATAATTATAACACAAAAAACTATCCAAACTCAAATATAAAATACAATAAAAAGAAATTACTAACCGAAATGAAACCCTGCTTATTTACTAACTCAAAGAAAAACTTTTAACGAACCAACAAACTCTTTGTGCTTTGCAGATCTTACAAATAATTATAGTACTCATCATTATAATAATATTGATAAATACTAAACAAAAAGAAACAACACCAAAAAAGCTTTGATAAATCTTTAAAAAAAAAAAATTAAATTCTAAAGAATGCTACGAATTGATAGGAAGTGAAAAACTCTCTACCATTTTTCTTTATAATATATTTTAACGTAAAAAAAGTACAAACGTTAAATTTATTGCTGTTCTCAAGTTATAAAGTATGGACGCATTCATATAAGTTAACTTATACTCACACTAACACAAATAACCATTAACTAACACCTCACGTATTAAACTAAATAAAAAAAAAAAAATAGAAAAAAATATATCACTAAAATAGATCACACAGTTATACAGCTGAGTTGATTTCTTTTACCCGGTGAATACATTTATGTGCAAACAAATTTGTTTTTTTTTTTTTTAATATAACGAACGTATAGACCACTAAACATAAAGAAATATTAAAAAAAGGAAACCATTTCAATTATGAAATTTCAAATTTATTCTATAAAGGTGACTGAATATTTTGGTAAAAGACTACAAACAGCATTCGTGACATTTCAAACATTTATAATACGTTCAATTTAACAATCCACTTTACATCACATCATCGGAAGAAAGCTAAAGTATAATATGTAGCTCTCTCTTTGGCTTTTTCAAAAAAGAAGAAATCTTATAAACGCTAAACAATGCTAATATTAGAAGAATAGATATTAAAATGTATATAATACAATGAAGAACACCTGTTTTTTATTAAAACAAAGAGTAATATAAAAAATAATCAAATTTAATTCAAATAATAATTCTAGAAACTATAAAATAAAAATTTATGACACAATATGATACAAGCGATCTTAAAAATAATTTAAAACGTGATCTACAAAAAAAAAAAAACAATTTTAATAACAGAAAAACTAAATTTAAACCAAAAAAAAAAAATCGTTTGGGTGTAGAATGAAGGAAGCCATAATGGCGTATAAGAAAAAAATTTAAGTGAGTAGCATAAAACCTATATTATTCATCCATTCTATAAGCGGTTAAATTAAAGATTCTATAGTGAGTATTATCGACTAATATTGGAAGAGTAACAAAAGAAAGGTATGTATTAGAATGCGAAGCAAGGTGAAAAAGAGACAAAACGAGAAAAAAGTAAAGGGATGACGGTACAGAAAGAACTTCATGACGCTGATACGTAAAGTAAAATTAGCATGTTGTAGAACATAAGAAAAGCTAGTGAAGGAATCAAAATAAGATAGTGTGTATAAAGAATAAAGTAAAACAACTGGAAATAATTTGGAAAAAAATACAAATAAATATTTGCGCGTAGCGTGTTTGTTAATTGTGTGTGTGTGCGTGCGCGCACACAAACAATTTCTCGGATTACATGTATAAATAATCCGGCAAATTGTTTGATTTTCCCGGCTATTTAAGGCCGCTAAAATCTAAATTTTACAGACAAAGTAACTAAAATCAGTATATATAATTTTTTAGAGGCGAGAAATAAATTTTAAGAAAAACTTTTCTAAAAATATTTATATATAGGTTAAGGTTATTTATATATAGGTTAAGCTTAACAAATTTGCTTAAGTAAAGTTTTCTCTAAATTGAACATCCCCTTCGATAAAGATTAAAATAAAAAAAAATAAAATTTTCTAATAAACTTTTTCGCATTTCACCTCGGGGACCTACAATTTAAAAAAAAATTTTAGGCATTTCTTGATAGCTCTACATATATGTGAAGTATAAACTTTCAAAAATAGCAAACATAAATTATCATTAAAATGTTATTAAATCTCGTAATCATTGATTCAATAGTGCTAGCATAAAACGGCAAAAATGTTAAAAACAATTTGTTTTTTTACCGCTATAAAATATTAAAATTCAAACCCCCCGAAAATGGTTTTTAGACATTTATCTGAAGAGTATTTGCAAACCGAAAGAATATCTCGTTTAGTATAATCGAAAGTGGGGAAAACTTTCAAGATAGTACGAATTTTTTTACCTTTCTTCACCCCTTTCATGGTTGAATTTCAAAAAATTAAGAAATTGGTTTTTAGATATTCACATGAAGATTACACAAACCAGGAATCAAGAAATTAAAAAAAAAAAGTAAATTTCATTGTTACTCGATTTTAACGGTTTAAACTCAGAATTTCAAAAACCTATCTTAGTGTGCACTTACACCGTTAAGAAGAACACGTATACAAATTATCATCAACTAATCTGCAGTAGTTTTTTCTGAGTGTTGATGAATCAGTCAGTCAGGACACGTTACTTTATAAGTACAGATATATATATATATATATATATATATATATATATATATATATATGTGTGTGTGTGTGTGTGTGTGTACGCGCATGTGTGTTTGTATTAGAATCAAAACTCAAAACCATAATAGTTACAATAATACAATATATAATAAACAATTTTCGCAAACAGAATTTAGAAAGGATATTCTCAATTTTTTTAAATCTATATGTAATAAATTCGAAAGAAATTTCATACATATAAATGGGCTGCTACTGGTAAACTACTTAAACAAAGTTATTCCATTTTCTTATTAACACAAAGATAAATTTTAATTTGTATTAGAAATGCATATTTCTTCTGTATGTTAAAACATATTCTATATAAACAACAAACTTATGAATACAAACTCACCATTAAAAGACGTGTTGCAATAATCCAAACAGAAGAAAACTTATAATGAAAAAAAATGGTTACAGAAATGATAAAACATTACAAAAATTAAAATAAATAAACAATTGATTAAACATAATAATAACATTATAACTGCAGTTGTTAAGTTATATTAAACACTTACATATGATTTCCGAACTTATACCTCTCGCATAGAACAACATTAAACGAACGCTAACGTCAACAAGTCAAATACAAAAGGAAATAAGTAAGCAACTGAACACAGCTAGTGAGTGTATTCGGTAGATTCCGCGTACAATCGGTCATCATCACTGTTCCCTCGTCTTTCAGTACTACGTACTTGTACACACACACACACACACACACACACGTGCATCATCGCTGTTCCCTCGTCTTTCAGTACTACGTACTTGTACACACACACACACACACACACACACACACACACACACACACGTGCATCATCTGTTAGCAACGTTCAACCACTACCCTTAATAATAAAAAACTAGTAACAGAATAATGTTACAACATATAATGAACTACTTCACTACTTCTTAAATTAAACGCACAAATTTTAAATACTTTTAAATTAATTAATATTTATATGAAATTAATTATTATTTTAAAATATTAAATAGCCTAACCAAACTACTTATTTTTACATTTTAATACGTATTACATTTTTATTAAACGTTTTAATTATTATATTGTTATTTTATATTGATAAATGGTTTTTAGAAAATTGCATCATAGAAATGGAACGTAATAATTAGTTATATAAATTATTTTACCACTTATTGCTTTATTTTTTTTCATTTATATATATATATTTAGTCTCCTTAACTACTGTTACGTATTGTTTCAGAAAATGAGATGAAATGGCAATTTTGTAGCGTGTAAAAATGCCATGCCTGACTGGGATTCGAACCCAGGACTTCCGAATGAAAAACCGGGTTCACCAAAAACTTAGTTTATTTAGAATTACGGCTATTTTTTGTATTTTTAAACCAACTTTAAAAAGTTATTTTTTTAAATGTATTATCACTACCTAAGGATTATTTTCTTAAAAATTAAATTTATCCGAATGAACGCTTCCCGTTGAGTATGGGACTCCCAAAATAAAATAAAATTTTTTTTTTTCTTTTTCCAATTACACAAAATAATAGTTTTACCAACTTTTATCAAGTCTTCTACATCTATAGATATTTTTTTTTTTTTTTTTTTTAACTATGTATCATAAGCACCATAAAATTAAAAATAACTCTTTTAACATAAAAATGTTACATACTGAATTTTGATTTCAAAATTTTATGGCTGCTATACAGAAAAATGAATTGCATAATTTGACCGGCGGCGTAGCCCGAAATAGTTATGAAATTCATAGTCAGATTTTACTATTGTCTTTCTTTCTTCCAGAATTTCTTCATCTGTTCTGATTTGATCTTTCCATCTTCATCAGTTTATTTCCTACTACTGCACTTTTTGGATCTATTTGAAAATTTTTTATTCATATCTAAGCTTATTAACAGAAGTATAACAAAGCCACGGAGTTCATCCGACAATGATTACAATCTACAGCTTCATGCAGACCATTATTTTAATTTAGTTTTTTTTATGAATGATAATTTCATATTTTTATCAAATTTAACACAAAAGAATGATTTAATGGTAAAATATATCTTCGAGGCGGAATGTCTCCACCTTTCATCCAGTGATTCTAGGTTCGATTACTATTTTTTTCTTTTTCCTGTTTAACCTCCGGAAGTTATCTTTCAGGTATTACTTAAGACGATGAATGAGGATAATATGTATGAGTGTAATGAAATGTAGTCCTGTGGTTTGTGGTTAATTGAAACCCAACCACGAAAGAACACCGGTGTCCACGATCTAGTATTCAAATCCGTATAAAAATACCTGCCTTTACTAGGGCTGGAACGCTTGACTTTCAAATCAGCTGATTTGGAAAGACGCGTTCACCACTAGACCAACCCGGTGGGTTTCGATTACCGTTTAGGCATGGCATTTTTCACATGCTACAAAAATAACATTTCCATATTATTTCGACAAACAACGGTTCAAAATCTTCTATAGTAGATTAATTCAATAAACAAACAAAAAAATGAAAATAAATTTGTTATACTTTGGAAATAGTTATTTATTCTGATGTAGTGGAAAACAATGATTTATGAAAAATGTTTAAATAAATCGATATATTTTAATCAACGGTTCAAAAAATATGAAATAAAAAAATAGCTTTATCAATTTTTTAGGGAACGGAGAATTTTTAGGGCAAAGTGTTTTGAATGGTAAGATAAGTATGTATGTACACATGCCTGTACTTAATATAAAGTGGAGTTATGTTTGCAAAATTTTGAGAAAATTGACCCCCCAAAGAAACTACCTACCCTACTCCCTGAAGATATTAACCCCAAAATTTTACCAAAAGATTGCCCCATACATACACTACTTTCTGTGTCAAATTTCATTAATATAATCCAATCAAAAGTTATAAAGCTTCAAATACGCCAACACAATACAAACATTGAACATTACCTCCCACTCTTTTTTTTTTCTTTTTACTTCCTTGTAAGAAATAAAGAGAAAAATTTCGGTTTTCAGATTTTAACGGAAATATTCATTTTGACCATCCCTGAATCGATTTTGACTAGTTTCGGCGTAACGTCTGTACGTAAGTATGTGTGTATCTCACATAACTCAAAAACGATTAGCCGTAGGATGTTGAAATGTTGGATTTAGCACCGCTCCTCTTTTGTGTAGTTCCTCTTTTGATTGCAATGAACCAAAAAACCCCAAAATCCAAAAAAAAATTGGTGTTTGGACTTTTTCTTAACTTTATTAATAAGCTTTAATTAAGAGCTTTTCAAAGATATATCATTAGTAGTACGTATCTTCATTGGTTCCAGAGTTATAGCCAAATAAAATTTTAATTAATGAAATATTTAGATCTTACAAGGGGAAGGCACATCGTTTCAAATCCAACTTCATATACATATATATTTTTAACTTTTTTTTAATTTAAATATATTGATTTATTAATAATTATTTACCTCTGATGGTAAAAAAAAATTACGATAAATATTAATTCAGTAATAACAATTAAAAAAAATATATGAAAAAAATCAGAAGTTATAAGTGAAATAGAATTTTATCTACTTTTAAAAATATGTATATGTAATTAAATAGGCGTACAAGGAAGTAACGTGGTGCCCATATCAGATTTTTAGATCAAGAAACGTCGAGAAATGCTAAAAGTATGTTCCATTTTTTGACTGATTACCATACTTTGCATCTTGCAGCATAGCTGTAGAGCTATGAAGCCAGGAAAGTAGAAAACACTAGATTTGTAATCCTATGGTTACAGATTAAAACCTCGCTCAAACCAGTTGATTAATTTTTAACTCAACTAATCATAATCCAGCCAACTAGTAGTGACTACCTTAACTTGAATGATAGAGGGAAAATTAAAAGACGTTCTGGGATATTACTATTTAAATTCCTTACTTTATATCTTGTGAAATAAGATAGTTTTGCCAACGAGGCATCAATTCGTTCATTCTTTTTTACGAGATAAATTCTCCGTCGAAAATTATTTTTTTAAGGAATTATTCAATTCATTAATGATATAAATCATATCCGATTGATTAATCTGATATATATTAAGTAATTTATATTATTTTCCAGTTAATATGAAGAGCTTTTTTTTACAATTAAGTATAATTTATATTAAGAATGAAGAAATTAAAGATGCTATTAATGAATTAATGGGTTATAGAGCTAAGAGAATCTGAAATAAAGGAGTGAAAATTAAAGAGGAGAAAGAATGATAGATGTAGAAGAAAGTTCTGTTGAAATTCGCAATGAGGGTTTGTAAGGTTGTAAATGGGAAAGAAAAAGAAATAATCACCTGACAGAACGAAAGGGTGAGGAAGTAAGAGTGAGAAAGTGAAGAGCTAATGCAGATGAAGAAAAGAGATAGCAATACCGGATAAAAATAAAAAAAGAGAATGTCACAAAATAGAGGTAAAGGAGAAAGGTGAATGTTACAAGGCTTTCATAAAGATATTAAAGAGTGATGATTGAGGGAGAAACAAGAAGGATGTTAAAAATTTATAAACAACTTTTCTACGAAAAAATACTCCTCTTACAGACACCCTTTATAAATTACGTCTACACATTCATGAAAAAAATTAATTATTTTTATTCTGAATTGAAAGAAGTAGACCTAATGATAATTGATGGCGGAAATCTTTACTTTTAGATATGGTCAAAGATGTTTCACAAATACTAAATAATATTTATAAATTTCTTTGATGTATTTTTATTTATTTATACAAAGTATACACTTTTCCTTCTTTTAAGTACTAATTTTTAAAATTATTTATTCAAATAATTAATGTAAAATTTATTTTAAATTACGTTTTTGTACAACATTTTATATTTATTAATTTAAAAAAAAGTATTTATTTGTTTTTTTTTGTATTATTTGTATTTCTGTATACACATGAATAGTTGTAAAAAAATATAAGTTTATGCATAAAAATTGTTATATAACCCAATGTACTATATATATATATATATATATATATATATGGAGTGAATGAAACGTATGGAGAACCCTCAACTACTTTAAATCGTTCCAGATAAAATACAGTAACTTTCAGGATAAGGCCGATACCTTATCGGCCTTATCCTTAATAAGATAAGACGGATTTCTCGTACCTTCTGACGAGAAATAGAATTTCAACCCTTTTTGGGGTGCGGCCTAAGGATTGTAACTCAAATATTTTAAATGGTAACATCCTTTGTGTAATAGATCATTTTAAAGAATTCTTTAAGACAAGAAGAATGGTATGAATAAAAGGTATGCATATGATACACGTACATTCAAAGAAATTTATGAAATTTAACTTGCACTAATGAAATACACTCTTACGTTTTGTTAATATTAATATATAACAAGGCTGGCTTCCGTGGCGCGGGTGGTAGCGTCTCAGTCTTTCATCAGAGAGATCCCGGGTTCGAATTCCGGTCAGGCAAGGCATTTCTAAACACGCTACACAAATCATTCATCTCATCCTCTGCAGCAATACCTTAACGGTGTTCTCGGAGATTAAACAAAAAAAAAATGTTTAATATTAACCTTAAAGCATACAAGTTAGTGTTGTCAAACACAACTTTTTCATTTTTTTAAATTCATAACATTTTGAAAGTTTTGTTTTTAATGGTAAAAAGTTGAATTTTTTTTTTTGTTTTTCATAGAATTTATTACATCAACTTTCTAAAAATTATATATATATATATATATTACTAATAATAAAATTTACGTATTTATTAGTCATTTAACAAACTTATTATACTTCAAAGGTAAAAAAAAAGAAGTGTTTTCGTAACCAAAGTTTTCCGTTTTACGTTTAATATCATGAGAATTACGGAAGTTACAGTTCTGCATTTTATTTCATTCGATTTTTCAGATCAAAAGACATAAGAAACTATTAACTGTACCCCTTATATAACGCCTTAAAAATTTCACTATGACCTCATTTCACCTGATAAACTGAAATCTGGGCGAAACTTTTCGCTAGCCGTAATCGATAACAAAGTGTTTTCAAACATGTGTTTTTATGAATGTTTTCCATATTTCAAACTCTAGAATCAGTTCCCAAATTATTTCACTTTCCTCCTTTGTATATATATATATATATATATATATATATATATATATTTGTGTGTGTATGTGTGTGCGCGCGCTAATGATGTTAATCAGGCGTATTTTTTAACTGATTCCAGAGCTGCATCGTCAATAATTTTCTAGAAGCTTAAAATGTTAAAAGTAGAACAGTTTTTTTATTGTATATTTGTTGGACATTGAGAAGTGGTGGGAGAATTCTAATAAAGTTTGGTTGTGGCCGGTCATTATGTCAGTCGTGCATAGCATTTGTCGAGAGCAGCATACTCTTCACTTAACAGCAGTCGAGCAGTAGTGTTTAGCACTTGTCGGGAGCAACATCGTCTCCGTTCCGCAAGTTAGTCGTGATCACCATTTGTCGTCAGTAATACGGTTCCGCTCCGTCAGCGAGTGTATCATTATGTACATTTACTATATCTTGTAATTTAGTGAATCTTTTTTAAATTAAATATCGTTTATCTTATCTAAAAGTATCTTCATTCTCATACCGGTCCAAGGAATTGTTCCCGCCCCTAGCATTATCCTATACAGTCCACTCTCTCCAAATCAGCATAAGTGGTCTACCTGAATGGTATCATACATCATTCATTAAACCCAATATTTATTTTAATTTTCCTAAGTAAACCCCACATTTCTATAACCCTTCGATTTCATTATTTCTTTGGTTACCTAACCCTTCAATATTAACTTTGTTAAAAAATAACTAAAACTTAAGATTTAGCGTAAACAAAACTATTACCTTAAGTAAACTGACTTCTAAACAAAACGTAACAAAAAATAGTTCTAAGCCAAACGAAAGATAAATATTAAGTTGATTAGATCTTGTTTTTTTTATTTCGTTATGGCTGTCTAAGAAGCTCGTAACAATTTCATTTCCTTCTCTTCTGTTGTTTGCTTATCTTTTAGTACTCTTTCATCTTTTCGCTATGAGTTTTTCCTTTCTCAAACTACTTTGTTCCCGTTCTCTTATCTTTGGAATCATTCTATTTTCTCACATTCCTTAAACACATCATTTTCTGTTGCTTCATCCTCTTTTATGTTATTTCTTTTAAAATCTTTTTTAATTTCTTGGATCCAGCTTGTTGAACTTCTTTTCACAAAGGTACTTAAAAATCTAATTCACCTGTTAAGTTCCATTCATTTTATAGAAGTTCCTTAAGGAATTCAATCTTCTTTTGTGATTGCTTCCGAATTTTTTCTGCTTTTTATATACTTCACCATTACTTCTTATTTCTTAACCTTCATTGGTTTTTAGTGGGCCCAATAATTTCTTAACAATTCTTATTTATAATTAAGTGATAAGCATTTACAAGCATATAAACATTATTTTTTTAATTGCTGTGTTATAATGTGTTACTTTTACATTTTTTGTTATAGATATTCTTAATCAGACCATGCACTCTTTGCATTTTATTGATTTTATCATCTGTGCCAGACTTCTCTAATCCATTTTTCTTATTGTCTCTCCTACATATTTAAATTTTTTAACATTTTCTATGCCACCGATATTTGTTAATAAAAGTCTTGTTTCACTCTTAATTCTGGGCATGCATTATTTTTTTTCCATTGATTCTAAAACCTGTTTTACTAGCTGTTTCTTTTAAAAGTTTAATTTGTGTTACCGTATGCATTAGATTTTTGAAAAAGAAGACAAATTTTTTAGAAACAATTAAATTTTTGTTAAAAATTATTAATGAATTAATAAAAATTTGATTAAATTTTATTATTGAAATCTGTTTGGATAAATTTTAGATGATTAAAAATGGAATGGGTGATATGCTTATTAATGGTAATTAAATTTAAAAAAAGATCTTTTTTGATAAAATAAGCTGAAATAGAACGTGTGATAAAGAAGAGTGAATAAAGATGATGAAACTGACCTGTGTATGTCAAATGAAAGAATCAATATTTTTTTATAAAAATAATGTTGAAGTGGAAAGTATAAATATTAAAGCAAAAGAGGTGGACCAAGTGAGCAATATGAGGCAGAAGTACCGAGGGAAATATAACTAAGCAATGTCCTGTAGGACAGAAAATATAAAGTAGAATATGAGAAGCAGCAATGACGTGAACAAGTAGTAATTTAAAAGAAATAGCAAAGGTTTGATTCAGTGCAAAAATATTATAATTATATTAATGAGAAAAAAAATTTTACACAGAATCTTAGCCTGAAAATATTTTCTCATTATATCCTAACTCATAAAATGTAGTTTACTGTAACTAATTCATGTTTTTTTTTCATTGAAAACCATAAGCGTAAAAAGACTAAAAATGAACGAATTTAAAAAAATGTTAACAATTCTTTAATAATTCACAAAGTAGAGAACCACAGTACCATATCTTTACACTTCAGGGGCTTTAGGTCATGCATTTACTAACATGATACATTACATGCGCTGTTATGTAATTTCCTTATGTTTATAAATAACCTTTCTAAGTTTCACACAATCATTATAAACAAACCTCTTCATGACGTTAAATTTACCACTAAAACTTTTATCTTTTATTATTATTATTATTACTTTTTTCTTAACAAATAAATATACATTTTTGTAATTTTCATTTATATTTATAAAATAAAAAAAGTAATTTATCAAAAATGAACACTACTTTATCTTTAAAATGAACTGTTAAGTTTTACGTAGCAAAAAAACATTCAATTAAAAAGTGATTTTGTTTATTTTTTTTTAATTTGTCCATAAATTTATAAAACTGTGTTTTTAAATATTTTTATACATAGTAAAGGAAAAATTCAAAATATAAAATTATATTTATAACAGAACACTCTAAGATAAAAACAAATGTATATTATATTTATATAAAACTACACCGTAATAATTCATTTTTAAATTTAATAAAACTATAAAAAATTAACTATATCTAAAATAAATATTGGAAATTTAAAGTATAAATTAAACAAAAATGTAGTGGAATCTACAAGCATTTTAAATATATATATATGTGTGTGTGTATGTATAAGCGATGAATGTAAATTAATTAAATTTGTTTCTATAGCATTAAATGTGTTCTTTTTTCTTTACCTAAATAAATAATGTTCAACACTAACGATATAAAAATAATACTACATATATAGAAAGAGAATAAAAAATAAATTTCTGTTCACAACTGCACGATTTTTTTAATTATAATTTGATTTAATTAAAAGAAACTTACAGCCTAAAGCGTAATTAAAAAGAAAAACACAAGAAATAATAAAGTTACACATACCATAGTATAATTTTATAAAATTAAAAATTTAATTTTTTTTCATACACTATAATTTTCAGTTTCATACTCTTCGGAAGCATGTTCGGATTTTTCGAATTAATATTTATTTTATTAATTAAATTAAATGCGCTTTTTTCGTAAATTTTTTTACAAAGTAAAATCATATAGAAATTCCATTAAACAGCCTGTACTAACTATTTCAATTTTACAAAAAAAGGCAATTGAAATTGAATCTTCTTAAACATTTAAAAAAAATTATATATTTATATAGAAAGAGTACATAAGTGAAGTGGGAATGAGAGGAAGAATAGAATAAACTTCTAAAAATATATTTTTTAAACGAAAATCTTAAATTTCTTTAATACTTATTATATTTTTAATTTTTAGGCAGATGTAAAGAAAATTTAAACAAAAACGTTTTTCATTGATTTAATTTTATTAATTTGTTTTATTTATCTTTAAAAAATGTATTTTATTTACATATAAGTTTAAGTTTAGAACTTTAATCTCTAACACGCTCCTGTAAGTTTTGGTTTGAAGATAAAATGTAACGGATCACAGGAAAACCGGGTAGAATGGCATTTTAACCCGTCATATACTTCCTGCATAATCCTATAAAAGTGCCAAGCTTCGAGTGGAATGAAGCAATATATTAAAATGAAAGCTTAAATACATTTAAACTAATGAAAATAATTATCCTGTTATTGGATAATGATTTACAAGTAAATAAATATTACAAGTAGAATAATAGAATTATATATAATTTCAAAAAATAAGTTTAAATAAATAATTATTTAATTAATTAGTAACATGCTCTAATTGAATTCGATGTTAATTATACAAGAGTTTCCATCCGAATCAATAAAATTTGAAAAAAAAAGTTATAACCATTCTTGATTTATAAATAAATGGCATAATTTTATTTAGAATGTTTAAATTACTTAAAATAAATCTATAGAATTAATTTTTCTTTTTTCTTTTAACCCTCAATTTCTTCAGGAGTAAGGTGAAAGGATTTACGATCAGATGCCCTTCCTGACTAAAGGTAATTTAAACGTAAATCTTACACATAAAAATCAATTTCTATGTTGTCCATAACCTTTCTAAGAGAATAACATTCAACTTTTTATTAAAAAAAAAAAAAAATACGTTAAGGAACTTAAAAAAAAATAAAAATTTCATGGTAAATCTTCTCCTTAATCTAAATTGAAGTTAAACAACAAAAATTTTTAATTTTTCAGTTGTAGAGAAAAATGTCTCTTTCTTAATTAAAATTATAAATCAGTTAAACTGAAGATTATTTCGTGTTTTCAAACGGTTCTAATTTTTTATCTATGAATTTGGTTTAAACTACTTTTTTAAAATAATGATTTACCAACAGGCTGTAAAATTTAGTAAAGACTGATATAATGATTAAACAAAATGAAAGGTAATAAAAAAAATGGGTTTTTAATATACAAATATAAAAACGACAAAATGTTTCGCTGATAAACATTTTCTGTTTTTCATTTTTATTTTTTTTTTTTTTTTTTAATTTTTGTAAAAATATAAATATACCAAAAATAATTAAACATTAAAGTTATTTTTTTGTTAAAATCCGTTTAATTTGTTTATTTAACAAAATAACTTAAAGATTTATTTATATGGGATCAATTTCAAAAGGAATTAAAAATAATTAGGTCACAGTACATAAATTTCACCAAAAAGAAAAAATTATAATAAAAAAATCTGACAACACAGTTGTAGGACCGTCACGCGTCAATTTCAACAACTTTAAATAATAAAATCGTTTTCAGCACCCTTTGAAAATGTATAAATTAACACCTCACACGACCATGTTTGTTACTTTTTGCGCGAACCCCAAAGTGGAAATCAATGTTCAATTTTATAAAAAAATATTTTTTAAAGCGGTCTTGATTACAGTAAAAAAAGGGGGAAAATGTTATAAAATGCATGACTTTTGGTTCGCTCCGGCCACCCGGTGGGGTTTGGGACTCCCAATTTCTTCTTCTTTTTCCTGTTTAGCCTCCGGTAATTACCTGTCAGATAATACTTCAGAGATGAATGAGGATGATATGTATGAGTGTAAATGAAGTGCAGTCTTGTACAGTCTCAGTTCGACCATTCCTGAGATGTGTGATTAATTGAAACCCAACCACCAAAGAACACCGGTATTCACGATCTAGTATTCAAATCCGTGTAAAAATAACTGACTCCCAATTTAGTAAATATTAACCCACCGGGTTAACTAGTGGGTTAATATCAGCTGGTCTTCGCAGATCAGCTGATATCTAAGCTGAGAGTTCCAAAGTTCAAATATTAGTAAACGCAGTTACTTTTATAGGGATTTGAATACTAGATCGTGGATACCGGTGTTCTTTGGTGGTTGGGTTTCAATTAACCACACACCTCAGAAATGGTCAGTCTGAGACTGTACAAGACTGCAATTCACTTATACATATCATCCTCATTGATCCTCTGAAGTAATACCTGACGGTGATTCCCGGAGGCTAAACAGGAAAAAATATTTAATAAGATCAATTTATAAGCGTAATTAGATAACAGTAGAAGAAACCACAATGAAAAATAACCATCAGTGACCACAACAAAGCTTCAAAGTTTAGAGCATTTTTTGTGCGGGGAATGCAATTTTGCAAAATTTTTTTTTGCAAATAGTTATTTTTTAATCGTAAACAAATGTGCCTAAGAAAAATATGACTTTAATTAGGTGATTCTGAGGGTGACCTTGCTCTACAGCCTCATCCCCTTGACCTTTTAAATTGAAAATTTAATGGCATCAATTTTCTATATATATAGACGTAATCTAACCAAGTTTGGTCAAAATCGGTTCAGTTGTTCTGGAGATATAAGGTGAACACCGAGCACAAACACACGTACATACGAACATTAATATCCGGAAAATTTTCATACGGTTTTTTGGGTTCCTTAGGTGCCAAAACGTCAAAATCTGGTGAAAACCGCATATGCCCAAATTGGATTGATTACAATACTTTCCCTTCTACAGCTATATGCTATAGCGATATCTAGACGGGAAAATAATAATAGATTAAAAAAAATCATATACGTTTAGGTGCAACTTTTTTATTTCTAAAGAAGGAGGTTCTTTATACGACCAATTTATTTTATTTATACATTTGTTTTTATGTATATTCTATCTTACTCTTGAATAAATGGGACTGATGTTTCCTTTTTTTGTTTTGTAGATAAAGTTATAGGTGGCTCCATATAAAATAATAAAGTGAAAAACTTTTTAAATAAACTATTTGAAGATGTTTTTCAATATTTTTTGCCTTCATCATTGTTCAGTACTGGATTTTTATATCATAATGATATTTAAATCGATATTATTCTAACATTAAACATATTATTTTAACATAAAAGTTTGAAAAATTTGTCTGAAAGAGCCAGAATAAAAAATCTTTCTTTACATAAAGCCTAAACTCTCTCATTAGCAATCTCGTTTACGTGGTTTCCTTTTCTTAAGTTTAACAAAAAGTAGGTTTCTTGTAAATATTTTTTTTTTCTTTCTAATAGTTAAACTGTTTTTCTTTTATAGCCCAATTTATATTTTAAAAAAGGTAAAACTAAAATGTTTTAATAAAATTGACTTGTTAAAATATTCATTTTTTTTTTTTTTTTTTTTTAATTTTGGATTTTAGAACTCTGTGACAAAATATTGATGGTAATCAATTTTTTTTCGTGCCGATTCCTATAATTTGATATTTAAGTAATGATTAACTTTCTTTTTTGTTTTTAGAACATCTTTTAAATATTATTTTATATTTGATTAATTAGTTTCTTTTAATTATAAGGAAAACTAATGAAAAAAATTTTTATTACTTTTTTTTAGTTATTTTTTCATAGATTTTCAACATTAAAAATTCTTTACGTAATAATACAAATAATAATGATGCAATCAAAGTAGTTTTTGAATTAAATAATAAATTATAATTAATAATCTATCATTTTCTACAATATTTAATATTATTAATAAAATATTGAATAATTTTTTTATGCCACGATTAATTTGCTAGTAACGTAATATCGTTATATACTAATTAATAATAATGTTATTAGTAATAATTTAATTACTATAATGTTAACTTTAATTATATTATAACACTTCTACATGTAATTTAGAGCTAATTACTGGATAAATCACAAAACACAATGATGATTGTCTATAATTTGGTAATTGTTCATTAATAAACAAAGTAAAGCAAATTTTGTTTTCATTTATTAGTAGAAAATGACCACGGAAGTCGATATACTTGTTCAATAAGATTAATGAATCTGCTTAAAAAAATTTATCTCGTGTTAAAAAATTAAAATATTGATATTTTTCTAAATGATTAAAAAATGTTAACGAATTAAATAATTCTATGATTAGAATAAAAAAGAGAATGTGGGATGGTGCATAAATATTCAGTTATAAATTACTAATAATATATCAACTAAAAAATAGTTTAAACTTAGATCTAATAATTTCTATTTACGATCTTATTAAGAATATATCGGTAAATAATTTTTTTTTCTAAGTTTTAAATTGGGCCCGTAGGACCAAAATGTTTGACTAATTATGAACCCACAAATAATTCATTTGATTCGATTTAAAAATTAATTAGTCTTATAAATTACAATACAGGGTTGTTGCAAGTTACAACAATTTTAAGTATACAACAAGGATACCAGAGTTAACTGATTTAACTGTTCTTAAATGAACGCAATATATCCTGAAATCGAATTAACCTGAAATCTGTTATAATTAATATTACGTATGTGTATTACAACATTCAACAGACTAAAATAAAAAACAAATAAATTCATTTCTGTTGATAGAAAAATGAATTAATGGGCGAGGCGTTGATAAATTAAAAAGTATTTTTAAAAATTAGATTTTTCCCTTAAAATAATCGATTGTTTAATTTACAGATATGTTATTAATTTACGATTATTTTTTTTTATATACCTACAATTTTATAGTATTTAAATTTAATAAGTTTATCAGGTTTCAATATACAAGGATATATCAATCACGTTAACACCTTGATTAATTACAGTGACAACTGTAATTAACTGAAAATTGAACTGTACCAAGTCAATAGTTTTATAAAATATATTAATTATCAAACAAAAAATAAAAATAATTAAGAATATAAAATTAATTATTGAATTTATAAAATTATTAAATCTGTTAATAAAATAGAATAAAAATGAGGTAATAAGGATTATTATAATAATGCAAGAATGATGAACGAAGTTGACAAAATTTCATGAAAATTTTTTGAAATATTTAGAGACTTTATAAAAAAATGATAATTAACTAACTAATCAATCAAAACTTTTTATTAATAATTTGTGGGTTTTTAATTGTAATCGTTCAATAAAATTAAAATAAAACTTTAGATTAATACTTTTTTGTAAAGGAAATATCAGGTTAGGAAATTATTTAATTTACCAAATTTTTCATTACTGTGTTTTTTATAACAAAAAAAGATTTTTTTTTAACAAAAATATTAGCATTAATTTTTGATATTTGAATTTTTTTAAATATCCTAAGAAAGGATAAAAAACTATCGTTAAAAACAATATTATCCACAACAGTAATGAGAAATTGTTACTGAATTAAAACAAAATATTTTAGATGAAATTGTAAATTCTATTTCTAAATTGTTTTTTAATGTTTGATATAAGATGTATAAAGTATAATACTAAATGAAGTACCAAAGTGTAGCTTTTGTTGAAATACATGTGTTACAACACGTGTTGAAAAAAAATTAAATATATATATGTTGAAATGCATTTGTGTATTGTATGAAATAGTTTAAAAAATATGCAACACTTTGCATAATGTATGAAATAGAAAATTTATGAAGTAATGTTTTACTAAACAAGTTAAATGTTTTCCGAATCATCTTAGCTACGAAAATTTAAACAAACCAATTAGATTAGATCAAGAAAAACATAACCGAACCACCCTAAAAAATTGAAGATTTGTAAAACACCTACAACCTTTATGAAACTGT
Source organism: Lycorma delicatula (assembly GCF_047948215.1). Classification (NCBI taxonomy): domain Eukaryota; kingdom Metazoa; phylum Arthropoda; class Insecta; order Hemiptera; family Fulgoridae; genus Lycorma; species Lycorma delicatula. The sequence goes on from NC_134462.1 coordinate 36,987,266, forward strand.
TGAAGATAACAAAAAAAAGCGTAGAAATATAGATAATTTTTTTTTTTTTAATTTTAATCTCATAGGTAAAAAAATAAATAAAAATGATCATTAAAACGTATCCTTAGAATTTACACTTTATTTATCGTACATTATTTTTAATAAAAGTATACATTTTAAAGAAAAATATTTTTGTATATATTTTTTTTTAATATGTATATAACAAATAAATAAATAAAAGTAATAATTTTACTGACCACAGCACTATTAATTTATGCGAATTAAGAATGAAATAAAATAAAAATAACAACACGCGTGAGCGAGATTAAATTCTCCATATACTTAGTATACTGCAGGGGTACAAATGTTATCGGTACCGCAGTCAAGCACAGACTGTGCCCAAGCATGCCCTGTTCATCATCACCCCACCACTTTTGATTCCATCCCTCAAATTTTTAGTACCCCCTTTAGACCGCGTCCTGATGTCCTGGTACTTCAACAAAAGCTTTCAATGCGTATTAATTGTTCCTTAATCCAGCCAACAAAACATAAAACGGTTCATTTAAGAAGTAAAATTATTTTATAACTTATATTATTATAAAAGAAAACTTTAACTTTCAGCTTGTGACGTCAGTTTTTTATAACTTTATTAGAGATGGAATATTAATTTAATGAATCTCAAACTCTCTTCATTTTTCTAAACAATTATTTCAATGCGTTTTCGTTATGCACTATATGTTTTTATTAATATTAATTAATCTTGATCATATTTTTATAACCTTATTTATATATTAGTAAACGTTTAAAAAGTAATTTTTTTCCAAAATGACTATGGAAATCTATCAAAAAAAGTATACGATAAAAAAATTACATAATATTAATAGGCTGAAAGCTAACTTTTGCATCCATCAAGTACACTCTCGATCTAACAGATCACGGTTATTCGGAAATGTTATATCTTTACAACCAATCTTCCGATTTTCAAAATTCAAACGAGGTATTGCTAGTATAATACAAAATTCTGATAAAAATCAAACCAGAACAAAAACTAACTAATATTCTCAGAAATGGATCTTATTATTATACGACTGACCAAAAAAGAGTGTAATATATTTAAGGTGTATGTATATATGTTCTACCGCAGCAGCTCAACGTCCAAACCGATTTAGAGGTATGACCTCGCGTTAGAATCCTTAAGTTAGCGGGAGTGCCATAGGCTATATAAATGTATGTTAAATAAACTTTAAATATTTTAAAAGAAATTATACTACAAATAAAATTGTCACCCGCACTTTCTTTAATTATCCTACATTAAAGAGCAAAGCTTCTCAGCAATGGTATTTTTGCAATCTTGTGTTTTTTTATTTTTAATACGCTTATTTATCTCTTGTTTTTTTCCCGCCAAAAACTCACTCATCGAGGACTCGCTAAAAAACCTCCCCCTAAAAAACAACAAGCCCTGATACACGTCATGAAGGCTGTGAGGACATGCTGCTGTCATCACAGGACACAGGAATGGGCCAGGCAAGCACAGATCTTAAGGACTTCCGCACGCCTCATCACTGAATGAATGACAACCCGTAAGACGAGCTGTCCACCAACCTACGCCCCCGACGCCTTGCAACGGATCATTTTGTCCAAAAGGCGAGAGATGACGTTCCACGTCCGCTCATCCCCTAGCATCCTCGAAATGATGTTCTGAGGCGTCAAGAGATCGAACTGAGCGTAGTCATTCAGCATGTCCTCCCAACTATGGCAGTGGAACACCAAATGCTCTGCATTATCCAGCTCCCCACAGTATGGACACAAGCTGTCGTCCAAAGTGTCGGAATCGCAACAGGTTCCGTTAGTTGTTATTAAAGTGCATATGTATGCCTGCGCCCTAACGACTAAACCTAACCACCTCATCAATTCTTCATCCTGGGGCCGGATCCGCGATCAAGCACTATACGGTTCTAGGATGTGCCTTTGGGCACGGGGGAATCTGGAGTCCTTGTGCATCATCACCGCCATCCACCTGCGCAAGCGCGGACAAACGATTTATCTCTTGTTATCAATTTAATTAATTCTTGTTATTAATTTATTTAATATCTTGTTATTAACTTATCTCTTGTTAAAATTTATTATGATCACTCGGGGATTATTTTCTAAAAAATAAATTTTACCCGAATGCTTCCTCTTCGATTTTATGGAAGCCCCAAAATGAAAAAAAAAATTACGATTATAAATTTTTAATACCCAAAACTATTTTTTTAAACAATAAAATAACTTAATACCACTTCCCTGATGGCAGAGCTCTCAAATTAAAAAAAAAAATTCGAAAAAATGTTTTTAAATTTGGATTTTAATTCATTTATAATCAATTTTAGTGAATCTTTTAATCATTAAAATAAATTCTCTGATACATGAGCCTCCAGATTTTCAAAAAGTGGAAATATATTTTTCGAAATTATGACTGTAATATATTACTTTATCTTCATTTATCTTATTTAAAAAGAATTATTATCTTCATAGCCCTAAATATTGTTTGATTTTTGTATTCGTAAAAAGGTGATTAACATTAAAAATATTTACAATTTTTACTTTAAGACAAAGTTATTTTATTTTTTCCATTTTAGAATTTTTTTGAATATAAGCCACAGCGCCGGGAAAGTTTTGCAATTCGGTGTCGACTTTTTTTTAAAGTTAGTTTTATTTTGTCTTTAAATATTTATTTTAGTTTGAATTATGTATGGTATTATTATTATTTATTTAACATTTTTATACACTTAGAAAAACATTAAACAAATAAAAAATAACCCATCCCAAGAAACCCCAAGGTATCATAATAAAGAATTAAAAAAAAGGATGCAAAGAAAAAGATGAAACATCCACAAGTAACTGTAAAATATAGATTTTTTGAATGTCAAAATATGTATTATATTTCATCCAAAGTTTCCAACTAATTTTCACAGACTTTAAATATTCGAAAGATATCAGGCTATATATCACTATAATAAAAGATTCAATGATAACAAAAATAGATGAAAAAACATTCAAAGCGGATATGTAGACGTAATTTTTTGTTTAAACAATCTTCCTCTTAATTTATGTGGAAAAATTTTAGAATGAACAGTTTAAAATTTAGAAGGACGTTTTAAACAAAATATATAAAAAGATTTATCTAAATCGGTCAACTTGACAAAACGTGCTTCAATATATAATTTATAAAATAGATCTGATACGGATTGAATTAAAAACACTATTATTTATTTTACTGATAAAAATAATAACAGAAATTTTTTTTCTAAATTCTACTCGTATTATTTTAGATTTACAATTTATCGATTATATATATATATATATATATAGAGAGAGAGAGAGAGAGAGAGAGAGAGTGTGTGTGTGTGTGTGTGTGTGTGTGTGTGTGTGTGTGTGTGTGTTTCTAAAATGGTGGGCTGGCTATACTTTTTCAAATTCTACTTGTAAAGCTAAAAAAAAATATCCTTAGGAAAAATTACAATTTCTCCTTCGTTCTCCTATGTCCGCCATTTTTTTTTTAATTTTATAAATTATTTATATCTCAAGTTCGGATAGATGAATAACATTAATATTTGGTAATGTGCCTGTTATTAATGCCATTAATGCCTGTTGGTAATAAAGTTTTAAAATTAGCAAAAAATCAGGACTTAAATACCTTTATAAATTAAAAAATGGCGATCATATTTATTTTTCAATCCGTTATATTTCCATCAATATTAGTTTTAAATAAAATGACATTTTATTTTTTTTTAAATCGGTTAACAAATAATCGAGTTATAGGAGAAAATTGATGTTGTAGTTTTATGTTATAATTATTAGTCTATTATTGTGAGAAAATTTGTATTTAATTTGATACTAATTTTCAATACTAGAATTAACAATAAATAAAAACAATTAATATTTCATCGAATTGAACGTAAAGTGGAGGACATGAAAACAGACAAATAATTACATCAATGTTCTAAAATAACTCTGCTATTTATTAACCGATTTAAAAAAAAATAAAATGTCATTTTATTCAAAATAAAAGGCTTAATATTTTAGAAAATAAAATAAATTTTGATAAAACTAATATTTATGGAGATATAACGGATTGAAAAATAAACATGGCCGCCATTTTGCAATTTGCGAAGGTATTTAAGTCCTGATTTTTTGCTAATTTTAAAACTTTATTACCAAGACGCTTACCAAATATTAATGTGATTCGTCTATACAAATTTGATATATAAATTATTTTATAAAAATACCTAAAATTGACCGCGAAGGAAAACGCAAGAAACCATATATCGCGGGCGAGGCCCGCTAGTACGCAAATATATGTATATATACACAGTTATTCAAAAAGAAGGAGCAGATTTTTAAATAATTATTTCTAATCAAAGACAATAGATAGAGACACATATGATATATTATTGAATAGAGGAAAGTTCAAAGTTTTATATTATGCATTTATATTAGGACCATTTGTTATGCGACAAATGTCGAATCGGTGGTCCATTTCTTCCACACACGAATTAACTGGTCCCTGGTTATTGAATTCAATGCTTTAACAATTCAGTTTCACAGATCTTGAACAGTAGCAAGCGTATATACACGCTGTCTTTTATGTACCCACACAGATAAAAGTCGCAAAGGATAAGAACTGGTGACCATGGAGGCCACTTAAGATGAACAAGATCATGTTACCTACCTCTTCCAATCCACCGTCCTCGTCCTGCAATGTCTGAAGTAACTGCACTTATACGGCTTCGGATGCAGATTTGTAAGCATATGCCACACCGTTGGTTGCGGAATTCCAAGTTCTCTGCGTCCTTTGCTTGTGAACTTCCTGGGGCTACGTTCGAAAGCAGTTTGGATACGCTTAACATTTTCATCTGATGTGCGAAGACGACCAGTGCTTTTTCCTTTGCATATGCAACCATCTTCTACGAATGTCTTGTGCCAATTGTAAATCTGTTTACGACGAGGAGGCTCCGTTAAACTTACAATGAAATGCACGCTGCACTGAAACAATTTTTTGATCATATAATATACTTTGAATAAGTTTCTTTTTTCGATTAAGAAGAAGGAAGAGGATTTTTTATTAAAACTGTAAAACAGATTAGATCTAACTTCACTTCCTTTTTAATTTATAAATTTTAACAAAGGGGAAATTTCTGAAATTAAACACTTGCCCCTTTTAATTAACAGATCAAAATAATTAATATCGTGACAAATAACATATATTAAAAAAAAAATAGACAGAAAACGATAACTTTCTTACCATTCTCAGGAATAAACTTCTTTAGGATGCTCAAAAAATCTCGACCTGTTTTGCCGAATACGTTGCCGTTACTTTCTAGCCTTTCATTTGATAAGCTGTATTAAAATCCGGTCAGGTTTCATGCTTTTTGCGAATGCTGCGAATCTACAATCTACATTTTCACCCACAACCTCGCAGCTAATGTGATAAATTATTCATCTACAAAAAAACGAAACATATTTTTTTAGTATTGTCTTTAATTTTAATTTTTTATGTTAATAACCGTATACAAAAAAAAAAATGAAAACAAGGTTGAAAATAAAAAACTAGACTAAGCTCACACATTATTTCATCTAAAATCCTGGGACGTTTACAAGTATGATAACATACTGTACACACTTTATCGACCAAACTGGACTGACCTTTTTTTTAAGAGGTGGTATTGCTTAATGTGAGATATGTTGGTGTTGTTATTAATCTATTTATGTTTTAATCGTTTGAGTTATTAATATTGTAAAATTCACACATGAAAGCTTTACATTATCCAAAGAGATTGATTTAGCCTTTTCTTTCTAATTCATTTCCTCTATAACCTTTTCTACATACTTAGGCTACTAATTTTTGCATCATTTTCCTTTTCTAAACTAATTTAATTTCCCTAAAATACTTAAGGACTACACAAATTTCATCAATACGTATGCCTGTTGCCATTGGCTTATGAGTTACATTAATCATTGAGGACGGAAGTAAAAGCCGATTATGGGGACCCGCAATTAGAAGGGAAGATTTTCCAGACGTATTCGATGGCACAGATTTAGATGTTTGTTACCAACGTGGTAAATATATAACAGGCAATACTTCCACAAACTCTCTCTCTTTATACATATATATATATATATATATATATTTATTTATTTATATACAAGTGATTCACGAAGAATGTAACAAACTTTCAGGACATGTTCAAATAGTGAAAATAAAGAAGTTCAAATAAACGTAGGTTCAGAAACGCTTTCTTGGCGAGTGGCAGCTGGCGAAAGATTTCGCCCTGCGCCTTCATAAAATTAACCCACACGGTAATTCTTGGGAACCAAGGTGGTATTATATAAAATCTAACCTTAAAAATAGAAAAAAATTAGGATCGATTTCAAATTAACACCAGACCTTAAAAAAAAAACTGCAATCCATAACCAATATCATTTCTCTTTCTATGGTATTTTTAATTATTAACTTTAATTAAAAAAAAAAGTAAGATACTATATTTGTTGTATTTACTTTTACAAAATACTGTTAAAAAGAAAATAGCGTGTTTCTATAAAAAGTAGACTTCTATTTAATTATCGGCTGCCATTATAGATATATATGAGAAGAGACTTCATATCAAAAAAATGTTTACAGAAGCATTTCAATTAACATAGAAGCAATGATATAAAGATCATTCCGTATGAGTGAATGTACTCTTTTTAATTACGCATATACGCGCACGAACACACACAAATTCAAATAAACTGTAAATATATTCAAAAACAGCTATCTCAATTTTTATTTTTTATGTAATAGATATAAAAAAAAATTCATTCAAATTGAACGAACATAAATTGTGAGTTGAAAAACTTTTTCTAAATCAAAAAAAAAGATACATTAAAAATTGATCAAAGCAATTAAAACATGGTAAATTAATATAGCATCTCCGTCTTTCGTCCGGTAGTTTTCAGTTTCGGATTCTGGTATGGCTAGTTATTTATTTCAAATATTTTACTTTAATATTCTCAGATATTAGTAATACGGTATTCAATGATAAATAATACAATTTATAAACAAAACAAAATTGTCAATGAAAATGGGGTACATTTGAATTGTAAATGTATTGCCTATGTATATGATAAATCTTGCCTTTAAGAAAGTTTTAAAAACCTCTAAGATAAGGACTCCGATGAATAATAGTAATTAAGAAAATGAAGGATTTAATAATACAATCGAAATTTTTCGAGTAATAAAACTTCTATTTAAGTATTTTGTTTTAATATCAGACAAACGTTAAACCATAATATTGCAAACAAAAAAAAAAAACAACAAATATACATATATATATAGACAAAGGGAGATTCATGAAGAATGTAAGAAATTATCAGGACATTTTCTACTGATGAAAACAAAGAAGAGAGTCTTCACATAAAAATAAATTCGGAAACGCCTCGTTAGCGAGTGTCAGCTGATGAAGTATTTCACCCTGATTTCTGCGCCTTCGGTAAAACTAAATGAGGCTGTAATTGTTTGAACGCAAATTAAGGGATAAATTTAGTGGTTTTATATGAAATTTGATCCAAAAAACTGAAAAATTGTCCCAGAACTGTATTTTTAGTAGTTTTTTTAGCAATTTGGGTAAAAGAGAAACGATTAACGTCGAAAAATACACTAATTTATGTTTTACGTAAAATAGCTTTGTCAAATGGATAATAAATTTATAAACGTTTTAAACAAAACTTGTATAAAACTTAATTATGAATAAAGTAATAAAAATAAATTTCACAGAAAATAAAGTACAAACGTATGAATTTCAAAGTTTAATAAAAACAAGACATATCGAAATGTGGAAAATTTTAACTTGGTAAACGAAACAAATATATTGTAACGACCGGTATAGCGGGCCTGAATAACGGATTCCTGCCAATTATTATGTAAATAATAATAATATAATAATTGGGAGAATCCAGAAAGGGACAAAAAGGAGAACCCTTTTTGTAAAGAATAGGTCCGTTTTACAATTGTCTTTTGTTATACTGCTCTTTAACACACAATGAGCACCTGTTGTACGGTGAGAAGAGACCAGGCTTGGAATTCATGGGAACAAAGCCTCGATCGACTCTTCTCACGCTTCGACTTTTGTCCGATCCTACAAGTAAAGAGGCTAACAGTATAAACAGCCCAGTAAGACGAGCTACAGTTCAGTTCGGCGGAGTTCCACAAGACCAGTTCTGCGAGGAGAGGCTGCGAGTTGTGATTTCAGCAGAGATTTCTGCAAACCAGTCTAGCGAAACGTACGACGACGGTCCAGCGTGGAGGATCCCAAGTGTTAGTCTGCGAAACGAGTGCAAGACGTCAGTCCAGCGAGGAGAGTATCCAGTTCGATACGATTAAGGTGACGCCACGAGTAATTCCAGTAACCAAGAAATACTACCGCTGAGTTACAGTAAAACTATAAGTGTATAAGTGAAAGAAATAACGCAATAGACTTCATTCATAAACTGTTAGGGTAGATAACAAAAAGGGATTTGCAAGTGAATTTTATAAGATTGTTTGATAATATAAGACTAGTGGTTAAAAAGAGTTAAAACTAGCGGCTTCTTTTGTAAATGGGTCTGAATACTAGTTTTCTGTTACCTGGGATAAATTCCAAACGATTATTTATTTTAACTCTGTCTTATGTGTTATCTGTATTTATCACCTACTATTGACATAACTATTACTATTTAATATATAATATTTTTTATTGTTATTCTTTGTTGATTATGTTACGTATTTTTCTCTGTTTTTATGTCATACTTATTGTTTTGATTATTTCATGTTTTATGTCATGTAATCATCGTTTACTACAATTATCCTGACTATTATTGTGGTTGTAATTACTATATTAATATCTGTGTTGTTCATTAACTGTCTTATAATTGTCAATTATTATCATTATTGTATTTATCACCATTGTTATTTGCCTGATTGTAATTTGAACATTTTAAACCAATAAACTATAATTATATAAACATTATAAATTGTCAACAACCTCTCATTATCCTGATCGAGCCGCGTGGAACAACAACACGCGACAATATATATGGTAAAATAGAAATTTCTTTCGATTAAAAATAAATAAATTCTATATTAACTTACAACAATTAAAAAATATTTTAAACACTGAAAATATTAATATATTAATCTTTTGTTGAAAATAAATTTATAGTTTACAAAAGAAGAGTTTCTCACAAAAAAATGATTCACTGATAATATGATTCAAGAAAAATCAAAAAAAAAAACAAAGCAGATTATAATAATACAACAAAATTTTACAAATTTATGAGGTCATAGAATTTGTTGATCTCAAGTCTTATTAAACACCAAAATTAATTGAATTAATTATCACAGAAATAATTTTTTTTTTTTGATAAATATAACTTTAAAAAACAATTTTATTAAAATTATAAATAATTATTATTTTATTCTCTCTCTCTCTCTCTCTCCCTCTCCCCTACCATCCTTCTTCACCCCTCTATTTCTAAGTTACAACCATATGTCCAATCCAATTATATTTATTTATTTATTTACTCTTATCTTTTGGATAATAGGAAATGGAATTTTGTAGCGTATGAAAAAATGCCATGTCTGACCAAGACTGAAATCCAGAACTTTCTATATGAAAGATAAATGCATGCCAAACCACCACGTAGGTCAGCTAAAATTTAAAAGTTACAAGATCAGTAAAATATTTTTTCAGAAATAAATTTATGAATAACTAATAAACACAAATTAAACAAAGAGTAATAAAAGTATAATTAATGCAATAAAATTATTCAACGAAGCTATTCTAAAAAAAATAATTTATTATTCTTGTCCAATTATTTTTCAATAATTAGTGTCAAGTTATCATATAAGCTGATACAGAATATTAAATGTTTAATAATTTTATTCATCTAAGTAACAACAACTGTTACTCAATTAATATTAATGATGATGGGATATGAGCTTTTGTAAAATTTGAAAAAGTTCATCCAAACTGGATTTGAGAACCTTCCAGACAAAAGACAGAGATGCTGTCACTCTAGCAAGAAAATCAGCAGTAACACACATATACAAGCGAAGAATATTTTATTCTCAATAACAGTATTTTTGTAGCCTATTATAATTATTAAAATTCAAAACCACTCATTTATATAAATAAATTCAATAAATAAATTTCATGAAGTCGATAAACTATGAACTCAATATATACTTATGAAAAATTGATAACCATGATTAATGGTTTATACACCTATAAGAATTAATAAGTTAAACAATTAATGGTTTTCCATTCAATAAATCGTATGTTATTGCTAAAGGTACCAAGTCATTTTTTATATTTTGTGGGAAAAAGAGTTTGAAACTTTCATAGCATTCATCATACTGTTAAAAATTCAGGTTTTACATTTACTGGTTTCTTTTTTTTTATCTCTTTGTTATAATGTTAAATTCTAGTACAAAATATTTTTTTGAAGTCTATGCGTTTCTTGAATTATGGGTAAGAAATGACTTGGTCACTAGCAAAATATCACTTTACGAATGGCTGACTTGGTAATTTTTCCCTAATAAACAAAATAAACATCTTTCACATTTAATAAAATGTTTAATTAAATGATTTCTTAAATGAAATTACAAATAAGTTCAAAAATAATTATCAATTACAAATTTGTATCTTCCAATAAACTGAAAAATTGTTTTAAAAAATTGTCAGTAATTTTATTTGCTAATAATTATATACTTAACAGCAATGACACTATTTTAATTTTTATAAAAATTATTTCAATTTTTTTCAGTTAACATTAAACGACTAATTTATTTTTTTGTAAATCATTCAGATACTTCACCACAGTCATCTGATTCAATAGTGGGTTCAAGAGCTTTATCTTTTACATTTTTGTCAGCTGGTAGAGACTTATACCATCCATGAAATTCTTTAGGTATGGCTTTACTAGTGCACAATTTCAGAAGATTCTTTTTTTTTGCTAATGAAATGGGTCTGTTGTATAAAGTTTTTAATGTTGTAAAAAAATGTTTTGGGATTATTTTTGTCAAAAATTTGAAGCCTTCAAAAATCTTAGTCATCAATAGTCTAAAAAAAATAATGCCAGGTTGTTGTTTCTCAAACCTTAAAACTTTTACCTTTAGCCAGCCTGCATTGTCTTTCAATCATGCTTTTCAATATCGTCTTCTGTTTTATTATTCATAATTATTTCCCAAATGTTTCAAGTGAACAAAATCAGAAAAATTTAATTCTTTAACAATATATTTACTACCTTTTCTGTTACGTTCTCAGTTTGATTGTGACAAACACTATATTAATCTAGTTGTTTACTGTATAGACAGATACATTATTTTTTACTCCTTATTGCACTATGCATTGAGTCTGCTTCTAAAAATGATTGGCCTAATTCTATAAATGTTTATTCAACTGCTTCTAGGTGAGTTTTTTGTACAACATACAAAACTAGAGTACTTATAAATTGATTATGGTTTTGGACAATGCATGTTTGGCAATGAAATTTCCTTGACATTACTGAGAATTTGTTGAATCCAATGTAATAGTGCTGTTCCAGTCTCACAGCTTCCTCTTATACTGTTAAGCTCACTCCATAAAAAACAATAACCTTTATTTGATGCAACAGCTTCATATACAGCAAGACTGTTAACAAACATTTTTCGGCTGCAATATATTCAAAAAGCATTAGATGATGGAATCTGCAAAACAATTTCCAAGCTAAAAGTTGTACTTAAAAAACTTGTGTCTTTCGTTGCTTGCAAGTTATCTGAAGCTTTTGCTCTGCATGCTTCTTCCTTCCTTTCACATGAGCTTCAGAATATTGAAAAAATGTATTTGATCACTTCTACAAGTTCTAATAAAATAAATACCTTTTTAATAATTCCATATTTAAATACATATCTGAAAAACAAATTAATATTATTACTTCTGTATCAACTAATAATAGAAAATATTCTTCTACTGTAATAAGCACGAGTCTGGCAGTTACTCTTGTCTATATTCAAACAAATTAATTATGAAACAGTCATGTTTACTGAACCCTAACAGCTAAAATACAATAGAAACTTGAGCATTCAAAAAAAAAAGATTGTTTAGTAATATAATCTTCAACTCTTTGGGAAAGATACTACAATCTTCCCAAATAATTTTGGGTGAGATAGTTGCTCATTGCATACAATGGGCTTTAATCATTCCTTTGAGTCAGGTTTTGTCTGATTTACTTTGACCCCTTTCTTGTGAGTGGTATTCTGTGAGATAGGTCCTATGACTGGTCCTATGATAATCATGCAGGACTCTGCGATGGAGCTGAGCAAGAGTAGGCGTTCATTCTCCTCTCCCCGGAGTCCGTTTAATTTTGCACTCATGTATGAATTATAATGTTAGCTGGGTTCAATAAGGGAACTAGGTCTAAATCATCACTTTGCGATCAACACTTTTAGTGGGGAAGTTGTTGTTATATTGCCTCAAATTCGAGACATTCACGAAATTGGCTCATTAAATTGTTAGAACTAGGCATAGGGTCTTCGATCCGCGGTTAGGTTTCTAGCTTAGTTCCTGAGGGCGACATGGTAGCTTTAGGTGTCACTTGTCTTCTTTGGAAGGCATAAATCTAAAATCTACTATCAGGGTGAATTTACTGATGTAGATGTCCCTTTGGGGCATCTCAACCAGGCCTGAACTGAACGCTGTGGAATGTGATCAGTTTGAGGGCGAGAAGATTTCCTCCGTTAAAGCCACTACTGGCTAGGAATGAAGAGGGTGGTGTAGCGACCTGACACGCTACGAGGTGGGATCTTCTCCCCAAGTTGGGGGGGGGGGGGGGTTAATCGAGATGGTCCTATGATAAGATTGCAGGAGGGTCATTTTGAATTTCTGGATTCTTGGCATTTGTCTTGTTTGATGGAAGCAAATGGATTTCTTTTGAATTCTCTTTCCTATCCAGCAGTTGTATATAAAAAGTCAGATATAAGGCTGAAGTGAATATCAGCTAATGCCAATGCTTTTAATCTCTCCTAATGCTTATGCATTTTGAAGATCAAATTCAGGTAAGACAATAGCCTATAGTTTTTTCCCTAAAATATGAAATTGTGGGTGTAAATATTACAAAATAAATGCTCAACAACGTCGAGCAGTATTGTATCATTATTTTCACATCACTCAAAAATACAGGTAAAAGCAGCACAAATTACCTGACAGAATGTCATTGTATAATATTACATAAACTACTAATGTACAGTATTGTATAAAGTGATTGAAATACAATGTTACACACTAAGATCTACAAAATATGATGTTATATAGTAAATAATAAACTACATATAAGCTAAAATTTTTTAAATAAAACTGAGATTTTGATTCACAGTTAGACAAAGCTGTTTCATATTCATGTCTAAGAAATGTTATAAAAGAAGAGTAATAACTGAAATCTATGACAAGCACCATGCTGGCTGTCAGCCAACACAGTGCAGTATTCAATTTGAAATAAGGAAGATCAGAAATTATAGTTGAAAAGAACAGTTGGTCTATATACTTTTAATATGTCTTAAAACTGCAGTTACATCTGCTGAAATAAATAAATTAAACAGTAAAGTAAATGCTGTGATTTTATTTGACAGTAATATATGGCAAAAATAATATAATTCAAATATGCATCATCATTTCTATAATTATTTATTTCCTTTACAACAGGCTTCAATCCCAATTGTAGCTTGATAGTTGGTTTCTCTCAATCTTATGCAATCCCTGAGATAGTGATCTCCTAAACACCACAACAGTAACTACCTAATAAAATCCTTGCTACTGCAATTATTATTCTAGTGATAGATTATAAATTTAAAAACGCTGACAAAAAAGTTGTTATATTTCCCTGGCATTAATTTTATTTATTCTTATATAGTGAAAAAATATTAATACATGAAAAAAAATTAAAAAATTCTAAATATCATTCTTTTTTACTTTTACTGTTCAACCATCCCCAAAGAATTTTTTTTTAGCCACTTGAACTACTACTATGCTTAGAAAAAAATTAAAAAAATCTCATTAAAAAATATGCAATAAATAAAAAGATAGCTTTTTTGTTTAAATGGGGAGAATTTGAGGGAAAAGTGTTTTTTAAATGGTAAGATAAGCATGTACACATGAAATAAGCTTAATATAAAGTGGGATTATGTTTGAAAAATTTTGAGAAAATTAACTCCAAAGAAACTATGTGGTAGAAACTGCACCACCTGATGATACTGACCCCAAACTGAACCAATAAATTCTACCATATTCACGAGTCTCTGTCGTTTCATCTAAGTTGGTTGATCCAGTCAGAAATTATTAGGTTTCAGATATGCCAACACACAAACATATGTACATATGAATATTACCCCCACTTTCTTTTGCTTTTTGGGGTCCCGAGTCATGAAATGTCGAGAAATGCCAAAAAAAAACCCCATACCCCATTTTTTAACTGATTACCGTACTTTCACTCTGGTAGTACAGCTTTAGAGTTATGTTGCCAGAAAAGTAAAAATATGGGTACAATGTGACCTTCAGAACAACAAATAAAGTAGGTCATTATATACAGAATCAAATAAATACCCCTGGAATATTAATATTTACATATAAGTACAGTTTTGATATACTTAAAAGGTGAGCCCAAACTCTAGGAAGTGATTCTACGTAACATACTGAAGAAAAATATGTCCATAGAACGTAGGTCTTAAAACACATATTTTACTGTCTGTCCACCATTTTGTGTTTTTTAAAAAAAACCTATTTTCAAGGACGGTTGGAGATAACGCAATAAAATTTTGTACTTTATTTTAAACTAACATTTTTTAATAGGAAAAAAAAAGTAACGATACATTTGTTGAAACATTTAAAAATGGCGGTTGTTTCAATTTTTCAATCTTAATTATCTTAGGAATTATTAGATTTATCAAGCTGTATTGCATTATGAAAATTATGAAGCATGTTTTTTGAACAAAACGACACCTTAGTTGTAAAAATCCGACGACAAACAACAGAGTTATTGCAAACAGTAGACCTACACCAATATTGCAGCTATCTTCTTTTTTATTATCGTGGTGCGTGATTAAAATTGCTAATTTTAGCAATTTTAAAATAATTTCAGAAAATTTGATCTAGTAATCATCTGAGTCATGATATTAAAAAATCTAATGTGGACAAGACATGACTTTCTTGTACACCAATTAAATTACATACACACATTTTTTTTTTATGAAATGTACATAAAATCTTATTTCATTAATAACTTCTGATATTTTATCTTTTTTTTATTATTACCATTGAATTATTATTTATCGTGAATTGTTTTTTTGTTTTACAATCGGAGGTAAATAATTATTAATAATTTAAATTATTACTTAAATTAAAAAAAAGGAAATGAAGTCTGATTCGAACCGGTGTGTTATTGTAAGATCCAAATATTATATTAATTAAAATTTCATTTGCCTATAACTCTGGAACCAGTGAAAATAAGAACCACTTGTCACATATCCTTGAAAATCTCTCAGTGAGGGCTTATTACTGCAGTTAAGAAAAGGTCCGAAATTCAAATCTTTTGGGAATTTGGACTCTTTTGGTTCACCCGATTACAATCAATAGAGGAGGTGCACAACTAGATATTACAATATTTCTAAATCCAAAATTTCAACACTCTGTGGCTAATCGTTTTTGAGGTATGCAAGATACATACGTACGTGGGTACAGACGTCACGCCGAAACTAGTCAAAATGGATTCAGGGATAGTCAAAATAGATATTTCCGTTGAAATCTGAAAACCGAAATTTTTCGCGATCACAATACTTCCTTTATACGGTACAAGGAAGTAAAAACAAGATGGCCACCAAATCGGTTTAGGCCTACTTTTTGCATAACTCTCATGTTTTTAGTCGGATTTTTAAGACTAAGGTATCGTTTTGTTCACGAAAAATGCTTCATAATTTTTATAATACAATTTATTTACATAATTTATTTACAATCGGAGGTAAATAATTATTAATAATTTAAATTATTACTTAAATTAAAAAAAAGGAAATGAAGTCTGATTCGAACCGGTGTGTTATTGTAAGATCCAAATATTATATTAATTAAAATTTCATTTGCCTATAACTCTGGAACCAGTGAAAATAAGAACCACTTGTCACATATCCTTGAAAATCTCTCAGTGAGGGCTTATTACTGCAGTTAAGAAAAGGTCCGAAATTCAAATCTTTTGGGAATTTGGACTCTTTTGGTTCACCCGATTACAATCAATAGAGGAGGTGCACAACTAGATATTACAATATTTCTAAATCCAAAATTTCAACACTCTGTGGCTAATCGTTTTTGAGGTATGCAAGATACATACGTACGTGGGTACAGACGTCACGCCGAAACTAGTCAAAATGGATTCAGGGATAGTCAAAATAGATATTTCCGTTGAAATCTGAAAACCGAAATTTTTCGCGATCACAATACTTCCTTTATACGGTACAAGGAAGTAAAAACAAGATGGCCACCAAATCGGTTTAGGCCTACTTTTTGCATAACTCTCATGTTTTTAGTCGGATTTTTAAGACTAAGGTATCGTTTTGTTCACGAAAAATGCTTCATAATTTTTATAATACAATTTATTTACATAATTTATTTACAATCGGAGGTAAATAATTATTAATAATTTAAATTATTACTTAAATTAAAAAAAAGGAAATGAAGTCTGATTCGAACCGGTGTGTTATTGTAAGATCCAAATATTATATTAATTAAAATTTCATTTGCCTATAACTCTGGAACCAGTGAAAATAAGAACCACTTGTCACATATCCTTGAAAATCTCTCAGTGAGGGCTTATTACTGCAGTTAAGAAAAGGTCCGAAATTCAAATCTTTTGGGAATTTGGACTCTTTTGGTTCACCCGATTACAATCAATAGAGGAGGTGCACAACTAGATATTACAATATTTCTAAATCCAAAATTTCAACACTCTGTGGCTAATCGTTTTTGAGGTATGCAAGATACATACGTACGTGGGTACAGACGTCACGCCGAAACTAGTCAAAATGGATTCAGGGATAGTCAAAATAGATATTTCCGTTGAAATCTGAAAACCGAAATTTTTCGCGATCACAATACTTCCTTTATACGGTACAAGGAAGTAAAAACAAGATGGCCACCAAATCGGTTTAGGCCTACTTTTTGCATAACTCTCATGTTTTTAGTCGGATTTTTAAGACTAAGGTATCGTTTTGTTCACGAAAAATGCTTCATAATTTTTATAATACAACACAACTTGATAAATCTAATAATTCCTAAGATATTTAAGATTGAAAAATTGAAACAATCGTCATTTTTAAATCTGTCAACGAAGACTATCGTTATTATTTTTCCTATTAAAAAATGTTAGTATAAAATAAAGTACAAAATTTTATTACGTTATCTCTAATCGTTCTTGAAAAATATTTTTTTTCTTAAAAACACAAAATAGCGGATAGAAAAATATACGTTTTCGGCGTTATGTTCACCGAACATTTTTTCTTCAGTAGAATCACTTCCTAGAGTTTGGCCTCATCTTTAAAGGACACTTTGTATATGTATGTGTGTGTGTGTGTGTTTCATTTTAATTGTCCCAGGCGATTTTCTCATAAACTACGCACAATAAAAAATGACCTAATAAAAGTTACTCAGATTGAAAGGGGATACTTCATGATGACCTTGGATTTGACCTTGAACTTGACCGTTATTCTAAGGTTAACAAGATTTGTTTCAAACGGAAAGACCTATTTTTAAACTCCACCAATGAAAAGAGCAGAAAATAATACATCGAAATACGTGATCATACATATGACCTTGGACCTTTTTTGAAGGTCATACGGCTAACCATCAGAGATAGTGTTATACGATTGTGTAGTCATTTTTATGCTCTTTTACATAGTTTGTGAGATATGCGGCCTGAAATATAAATATTGTAAGAATATTGTATGACCTTCAAAACCATATAACTTGTGTAACATACAAAGTCCAAGGTCATATGTATGCACATATTTCAATGTAAAATTTTATATATAAGAAAACCCCAATTTAAGTGAATGGTATTTTTATACTCCTCATACCTCAAAACATAAACAAAATTAATTTTCACCCACCACTCCCCCATCATGCGACTGAAAGTAATACTGTACTTTTCTTTGAAAATTTGGTAAAAAAAAAAGTCAATAACAACATATGTTAAACACCAAGGTCAAAAAAGAAGCAGAAGTCATTGATAAGAACATTGCAAATATATTGAAGTTATGAAAAATCATTTCAAAATGAGACAAATTATAATTTTAAGATTCATTGATTTCATTATTTTTTCATAAAAAACCAAAAATGGGACGGAAGAAATACTGACCAGTATCAATTTATTGCTAAAAGAGAAATTTGCTTTGAAAATAAATGAAATAAACAGTAATAAACTGTGACTAATGAAAAAAGAGGATTAATGAGCATTTAGATTATTAAGAAAGGAAGAAAAAAGTAGGAGAAATTTGTTATTTGGGTAATAAAATTAGTTATGATTGATAAATTAAGAAAGTTATCATAAGTATTATGGCAGAGTTTTCATTAATATCAATTTACATCTAAGCACTAAAATATTTCTAATGTTCTATGACAGTGAAACCATAGATTACACAGAAATTAATCAGGAAAAAATCGATGGTTTTAAAATGTAGTGTTAAAAAGAATGCTGAAAACTAGTAGATTGATGAGAACATAAATGAAGATATTTAAAGATGAACTGAAGAAAAAAACACCTTGTAGTAGAAATTCCTTTTAAATAGAACTAAATTATCAGATTAACATTACGGTATTTTGTAGTTAATACAAACTGTATGAGAAGAAAAAAAATATATAAAATATGAATGGCTAAAGATAAGGCTTTTTATATGCAGTCGGCTTTAGTATGACCTGAAATCATCAGTTGCTAATTACACAATCTCTTAAAAATCCTTCAAAAAATATCAGATATCTCTTACATAGAATATAATGATAATAAATTAGTTGCATTATTGTTTGAAAGTTTCCCTGTAGATCGCAGGTGTAGTTTTTCCTTACATCTGTGTACTAGTATCCAGTGATGCATAATGGATAAAAGAGCTGTCCCAACAACATGATATAGTTGATATTTATTGCAAATTAAATACCTTTAACTTCTTCACTTAAAACAGTGTTGTTGTATAACTCTTTCTTGTTACATCTCTTAGTCCCACTAGCCTTAAATTTGACAAAGGGTTGTTTAAGACTCAATTTTTACAATTCACTTGCCTCCATAAAAGTTTGAGAAAATATTACCACTGTGCCTGAATGCAGTTCTCAACAATGAATAGCTACAACATGAAGATCATCTTACACTAAGATGTAGCTCTATACAGGAAAAAGATAAAGATAAATTAAATCACATACAATTGCCTTTTTTCTTTAATTGCAGACTTGGTTAACATTATCATCCTGTGGAAGGATTAGTTATGTTTTCTCAGCTTGTACAAGCTGAATTGGCACAGATCTGATGAACAGCACTGCAGTACATCTTGCTGCCTTACAAGCACAGGTTTATAACATTACTCGATTAAAGACAGTGTGTGTACGGTACGACTATTGTTTATTCTAATCAATTCACGTCTTATATTTACCAGTTACTTATTTAATCCTGAGTTTATATGTTATCAAATTATTAATTTATTTCTTTATTTTATACTGAAATAGAAATGTTATGCAATATTATGCAGACTAATCGGCTGTTACTGATTAGTGTTTAGGCCTAAATGTATTTATTTATAGTTTTATATTAGTGTAAAATATCCAACCAAAACTCATACAAGATTGATGTCTACTGTTTATACTACGCTCTTCGCCCTTTGTTCTGGGCATGGTGGAACAACCATACGCTAGCCTAGGCTATGAGTCATATGTAAGAAAAAAGTTTTTATTCAGGTTTGTGTAAATAATAACCGAATTATGTGTCATTCTAAAGATTCAAATGAAACATTAACTTTCTATTTATACAAACCGTTCCTGATTCACTCATTGAGTAACTTGTTTTTGTAAATGATTCCATTCTAATTTATAAAATTCTATTTATATTTACAGTTAAAACTTGTCCAGTTAATTGTGTGTATCCAAAGAGTATAAGATAATCATGTGATTATAACGTTTATTGAATTTCAATTTTTGGAAGTAGTTGAAATGTTAAGTGAAATTTTAAAAGTAATTTATTCACGTTAAATTATAAAATTTTTGTTACTCTATTTTTATGGTAGTGAATTGATTTTATTATTTTGCATATTATGTCTAATTTACGTGGAAAAAGCATTCACCACCAAAGGAAAAAAATTATACACAATGTTTTTAATTACATGGCAGGTGAAGCTGCAGTTGGAATTTTTGTTAGTGACTCCAAAAAAGTTGTAGAACACGCATCTGCTACAGAAGTTTCAAAAAGAACAGTTTAAAGAATTTCTGGTGAAATAGCTTTGAAAAAGAATTCATTTCTTCTCGCAAAGGAATGGGTTGCTCATGTTTGCACCCCACCCTTTAAGCCATTCATCATGCATATGAAAAAAGTATCAAAAACATCAAATTATTAATTTGATGCTATGACTTTCACATAATCTTATATATCATTTAAGAGTGGTGTTTTAAAAACGTTTTTTAAATATATTTTATTTTCTACTTTTTAGTGTATTTAATATAATTAGTTTTTAAAATGTTTTTTTTAAAATATATTTTATATTTTCTACTTCTTAGTTTTCATAAGTTTATCTTTACAACTGCACTAGCGCACAGGAATGAGCGCATTTAGCAAAAGATCGGATCGGTACGTTTTACGGAGGATGAGTACAATCAAAACACAGGGCTAAACAATTTAATTTACGAATAACCAAGATGCGGTGGATCAAGAGTGTACCCGATGCGTTAAACAGTTAATACTAGACCTACTGATACATATGCCGTTTGAATCGTGAAAATCGGACGAGGAGTTGCCAAGATATTTCGGTAGCACACCAACACACCCCTTCTCCAATTTCCGAACGGCGCCCCGAGGGCACTTGAAAATATTATTATTTATCGGCTCCCAGTGAAGAGCGGATGGGGAATAGCCGAGGGCAGTCGAAAAAAATTTTCAGAGCGCTAAGACCGACCTTTTTCGAGATATTCGCGATTTTCGTCCGAAAATTCGGACGAATTTTAAAGTTTCTTAAACTTCGGTCACTACTGTACAGTATTTCTAGTAGCAACTGTATTCACTAATATATATCTCACTTAAAATTTCTTTCACTAAGAAAATAGTCATATAAACGTGGTTGCATAAGTTCAAGGGGTCTTTTTTTCACTTAGCAACTTAGGGGTATCTTAGCGATTTGAACATGTTGCTAAAATGTGTTGTCATCAGGAGCAAACCTGTATGCAAAATTTGAGAGCGAATGGAAGTGCTTCAAAATTCGACTGAAAGGATCCGTACCATGAATCTCACATACCAGTACATAGTCCAGAGCGAGTTTATATAAGAGTATAAATATAAGTTAGCTAAATATTTGTGTATTGTTTTATTCGGTTATGAATTTATTTATTTTTCTATATAAATATAAAACTAAAAATAATTTAAGAATTTACGATTGAATTTTGTTTATTGATTGGAATAAACATTAGTATCAAAAATACAAGAAAAAAAATTATACCGTAAATTAGTTAAATTAAAAAATTACTATAATATAAAAAAATATTTATACTGTATACAAACCGTAAAATCTAATTATACCGTATGTATACTGTCATTCACGAGTAGCATATTATAGCCCCGCGCTACCTAGGCACCCATTGCCTAGATCTGAACTGTGCCAATTCAGCTTGGACACGCTATAAATATAGTAGGCTTTTATGAATATTTAATTTTTTTTAAATTTAAAATAAGCTCAAATCTTTGTTCATGTACAAATAATAACAGATAAAAAGAGTGAAAAACTAACAGAATAAAAATATGTAGAGTACTTGATATTAAATTACATGCTAAGATTACAAAGAAAAATAATGAGATAATAAAAGCATTAATAGAAAAACGCACAACGCAGAGTAAAAACACAAAGAACAGAGTGTATGTTCAAGTCAATTAGAGTAACCAGGCACTTATTTTAGTTCATAAATGCAGCGGCGATGTACTTTTACAACATAATAAATGCGTAATATATTTTCTTTTAATATTTTCTCATAACAATTTATTATTGCAGTAAATAAATTTATTAAGTTTAAGCAGAGGAACATTTTATTTATAAATAATATACTTGCATAATACGTTTTACTGTTATAAAACCATGATAATTTTAAACCACTTTACAATACAAAAATATAGTAACTTACATTAGAAAGATATTTAATTAAATAGAATGGTTTATTATACTGCATTTAGCATAATTGCTATCCCGTTGTAATCAACTACTGCAGTACAATATAGGTTCCCTTAAATGATATTTGTAATTACCTAATATTAATGAGTGATAAACAAGAAGAAGTCTTTTAGAAATACAATGTGTACATGCATTTACTGGCACTCAGACAAACCAAGAAGATAGGTTCTCCTGACCACGCAGACACAAGTCTGCAATATTACGAACTGCAGGCCATGTCGCTAGATATACCCAACATTCCTTTTCAGGACTTGCCAACAAGAAATCTTGGACCTTCGGTCCAAATTTCCAACATAAATATGGAAAGCATAAGTTATTCTAAGAGCCAATATTTATCGAAACTACTTAAGAACGACAATATTGATCTGTTTACAATCCAGGAAACACATTGTAACACTGAGGAACAATTACGGAGAAGAGGCAAAATATCTGGATATGAATTACTTGGTGCCACATACCATGATGCGTACGGCGTCGCTACTTACGTTAGGCGCGATATAGAAAACGCCACTCTCATATCCACCTCCACAGACAATGAAATTCATAATGTTGTAGTTAAAATCGGAAGTATAACAGTGTCCAATATCTATAAACCACCAGCTGTATCATGGCCAACGTCAGTAATCCAAATACAACTTCATCCTGCGGTTATTTTAATATAGCCACCATGAGCAATGGAAACATAAGGACTGTGATGCGAACGGCGAAGCTCTTAGAGAATCTTAGTCTTGTCTTTGATGCTAAAGACCGATTTACTTTTAAATCAGCGGCTTGGAGGCGGGAGTATAACCCGGATCTATGTTTCACCTCAACTGACAGCAAAAGTCGGCCGCTGCTAGTCGCCCGAAAAGTTCTCTGCGACTTTCCCCACAGCCAGCACTGTCCAGTTATTATAGAGGCAGATAGCCGAATTTCTCTCGTGACCTCTGTACCTCGCCATAGATGGAACTTCAAAAAGGCTAATTGGGAAGATTTTGTAGGACTCTGGATAAATGCCTAGGCTGGATACCACCAACCAGCAAAAACTATAGCAGATTTATTGGAGCAGTAACAAGTACCGCTAAGAAGTGCATCCCTAGAGGGTTTCGCAGAGAATATATCCCAGGATGGTCAAAAAATAGCGAAGTTCTCTACCGAAGCTTACTCGAGACGGACGATCAAAAGGTGGTAGACGAGCTTCTCCATAGCCTCGATGCTGCAAGACAAGACAACATAAATGGTCAGAAACGGTGGAAAGCCTGAACTTTCAGACCTCGAGTCGTCATGCATGGACTTCGCTAAGAAAATTACGAAGCGGATCTCCTATTTAGAGACCAAAAGCAGGGTATCTCCTCAAACACCGTGGTATCCCACATAGTGGCAACATCCAGAGCACCAAGAGACAGGGGGCGCACACAATTGAAATGAAACGCGAACTAAGAAAATTGAGGAGGAAGGCAGGAGAGACTGAATACGCTCACCCTTTTACACTTGTAGAGATTGAATCGGCGCTCAAAGATGTTGCTCCAAGGAAAGCACCAGGGCTCGATGGTATCAATTAGGAATTGTTATTAAACTGCGGAAAATACGCAAAACTTTGGCTGGCCAGATTCTTCACTGACATAATGCAGACCGGTAGCGTGCCTAGAGAATTCAAGCGATCGAAGGTAGTAGACATTTTAAAACCAGGGAAACGCGCAAACTTACCTAACAGCTACAGGCCTACAGCATTGCTATCAGTGACATATAAATTGCTAGAAAGGCTTTTCTACAACAGAATCTATCAGAGGTTATATACCAATTGAACAAGCAGGCTTTAGGCCAAAAAGATGTTGCACCGATCGGGTTCTCTCGCTCACAATGTAAATTGAAGCGGGGTTCCAAAGAAATCTTAAAACTTCTGCTGCATTCGTTGATTTATCAGCCGCTTGCGACACTGTCTGGAAATAAGGCATGATTTGTAAGGTCCTCCGCGTAATCCCATGCAAACTAACAGCTCGCCTCCTTAATAACATGTTGAACGACAGAACGTTCCAAGTTATCATTGGATCCGTTATAAGCTCACCGAGGAAACTCAAGAACGACCTGCTACAAGGATCAGTACTTGTGCCTCTCCTTTTCAGACTCTATGTTGCGGACATGCCAGAAACAAGATCTAAAAAGCATGGCTACGCCGATGACTGGGTGCTAACAATAAAATGTAGATCATTTGAAGTGTCGGAGGAGGTCCTGATGCCTGACCTGGAGAAACTGCGAAGGTACTTCCGGAGATGGCGCCTGCAACCGAATCCTAGGAAGACAGAAGTGTCATGCTTCCATCGGAGTAACAAGTTTGCTAATAGGTAGCTTAAAATTCTATTTGAGGATACGTGGCTCTTTCACAATAAGACACCGAAATACCTAGGCGTGAACTTGTTAGAACGCTTTCATTTAAGGAGCACTAATGAAAACTGCAGGG
Organism: Lycorma delicatula; assembly: GCF_047948215.1. Lineage (NCBI taxonomy): Eukaryota > Metazoa > Arthropoda > Insecta > Hemiptera > Fulgoridae > Lycorma > Lycorma delicatula. Next base: position 37,012,159 of record NC_134462.1, read on the forward strand.
AAATTGAGAGCGAGAGACATCATACATAAGCTCTGTGGAACGACGTGGGGAGCATCGGCTTCCACTTTGCGCACATCCGCTCTGAACCCGGTCTTCTCGGCTGCTGAATATTGTGCGCCAGTCTACTCCCGTGGAATGGCTCCCGGTATTGAGCCACATACCACCCCCGAACCTGCGCCGTATGAACCCTCTTGTAAGAGAGTACAAGAAGATTATGGACAATCGAAACCTGCCAATACATGAGGACATTGAGGATGCCAATCGTGGTCGCCTTCGATCTAGAAAGCCATCTATCAAAACAGCAATTGCTCCCACAGAGGACGGATTTAACCTGACTGACGCCTGGTGTCGAGAATGGACCACAAATCAGAATAACCAAATCCCATGTATTACTCAAAGACCGCCGGGCTTTCACTAAACAGAATACGTAATCAGCATGGTAGGTGCGCCTATTTCCTGTATAAATGGGGTTAATCACCGACGCCCCTTTGTGAGTGTGGTGAAAATCAAACTGTCAGACACATCACAAAAGTTTGCCCTAGGACAGCTTATGAAGGGAATCCTGAAGATTTCCTGATAGCGACTCCAGAATCAGTAGCATATATTAGTTTGTTAAATCTTTGTTTGTAATTTTGACTGTAATTGGTGTTATGTTTTGGTGCCGTACGCTAAATAAATACATGGATTTTTATACTGGAAAAGTTGCTTACAAGTTTTAAGTCAAAACAAAGAAAAACTTTAAGACATTCACTACTTTTATCAATCATGATACATATTGTGGTATTCCTTACTCTTACAAGTTAACTAGGTAGCCAATTTGTTGAACAATTTATAAATATTATTTTAGAAGCAAATACTACAAAAAAAATTCATCTACTCTCATAAATATAACAAACATTCATTTATATACGTCTATATTACGTTTATATATGTATATATATATATATTCCGTATGCGTTCCTATATCATTCATGCAATTGCTATGAAACTTTGATGAGTGGTTGCGCGCACGCCCGTGAACGTTTCTGAATTATTTTGGACCCGCTAGATGACGCTGGGATCGAGATATTTCGAAAAATTATATTTATGGTTTGATTTAGCTCCTATTCAGAATATATATTAGTTACGTGAAAATAAATATTTCTACAAAAAAAGGGACCCGTTAGGTGGCGCTAGGGTCGAGATATTTCGGAAAATATTTATGGTCCGATTTGGCTGATATTCAGAATATGTATTAGTTACGTGAAAAGAGTTATTTTTGCAAAAAATGGACCCACTTGGTGGTGCTGGCGTCGAACTATTTCGAAGAAAAAAAAATTTGGTCCGATTTGGCTCATATTCAAAATAATATATTAGTTAAGCGAAAAGAAATATTTTTCCAAAAAGGGAAGATGGGAAAATGGAATAGAGGGGAAGGGGTGAAGATTAGAAGAGGGAAAAAAGGGAAGGTTAAATTTTGTAATGTTCAGTTTTTTAATGTTTTATCAAACTTTCATTTGTGTTTATTTAATCTAAATATATATATATATATATATATATATATATATATATATATACTCATATCTTTCAATAGCAAAGCATTGTCCCAGGTCAGCTAGTATTAAATAATCAGATGTTATACTGCCTATTAAATTTAATTTACATATTTTTAAAAGTACATATAATTTCACTACTAAATTCTTTTTTTTTTATTGTTATTATTGAATTAAATAATAACTGATTGTAAAAAAAAATTGCACAATAAATAATATTGTAAAACGTTTTTCCATCACGGGTTAATAATTTTTAATAAATCAACCAACATATTTAAATTAAAATATAAAGTTTGAAAAAAAATGAGATGAAGTCTGATTCAAATCGATGTGCTCTTGTAAAATCAAATATTTCATTAATTACAATTTCATTTGGCTATAACTCTGGAACCAGTGAAAATAAGTACCACTTATGATATATTGTTGAAAAGCTTTCAATGAGGGCTTATTACTGCAGTTAGGAAAAGTTCAAAATCAAACTCTTTTGGGAATTTGGGCTTTTTTGGTTCAGCTGATTGCAATCAAAAGGCGGGGTGCACAGCTAGATGTTACAACAGTCTTAAATTCAAAATTCCAACATCCTATGGCTAATCGTTTTTGAGTTTTGCGAGATATGTAAATACTTACGACGCCACGCTGAAACTAGTCAAAATGTATTCAAGGATGGTCAAAATGGATATTTCTGTTGAAATCTGAAATTTTTTGCGATCACAATACTTCCTTTACTTCGTACAAGGAAGTAAAAATAAAATGGTTACCATAACGCTCCCTTATCCATTGGGATCATAAATGAAGCCATATCCGGGGTAAACATTTGAGCCAAATTACAACTTTTTGACGGATTTTCAAAATATGAGGCAAAGACTATTTAGAAATAATGTTGAATATCCCACACCCCTAAATCAAACTGAATTGTAATTTTAGAATTTCAAGTAACTTAATAAGTACTTTCATTGTCCTAAAGGTCAGTTTTCTAAGACCACTGTACACAAAGTCAGAAATTCAAAATAGTGAAAACTAGCCCCTCTCTTTTTTAATTTTATCTACAATTTAAGACCAACAATGTCCCATAAATAAACATTTTTTGAGACTTTTTTTAAGAAGTGATGATGAGCCATTCCAGAAATATCAATCAAAATACAAAGCATCACACGTATGTATCTTCTGGAAATTTCTACAAATTTTTTTTGTTTTTTGGACTAAGGAGGTCTTAAAACATTGACATTTACAAAAACATGATCCCTAAAATTTTGGCAAATAACTAATTTTCCTTTACAGCTATGCTACTAAAACAGCAATAGACAGAAAAGTATTTTCATTTTATCAGTGATAAATAAAATTAAAAAAAAAAACAAATTTTTTTTATATAGTCATAGCTTCAGAAAAATCTTACAGTAACAAACTCCACAATATTTAAGTAATTTTAACACCACTCCTAAATTACAAGCTATTCTAATAAAGTTTTATTACATTAATTTTTATATTTTTTACATGGTTAGTAGCAAATATTGTTAGAAAAAAAATACATATTTTCCAATAATTCAGATATGTTCAATTCCTTGGAGATGTGTTATAAATACTACTCATATCTTAAAAAAAAAAAGCATTTTCTATTCATTTGTTAAAAGCTTTTGCATCAATATGGAAAGACCTGGATGATTAAGACAAGACTGTCTCAAAGGACTACAGTTATTGAAAAAAACTATTTGAAAAGATACAGCAAACTCATTACTTTTAGAATAAAGAAATAAGAAATATTTTTGTAATTGAAACAACTACACTGTGTTTTATATAACAAACATTTATATTTTTTTTTATTTTATTTTACGTACAGTTTAAAACTGTTCAATCCCAATGAACAAACAGAAAAAATTTTGTCCATCACTGGCAAAAGATCTACATATACCGCCACGGCAACAACCTTATGAACATTTCAATTCAGCTCTAACTGCAATAATAAAAATAAAGTGCACATTTGGTTGAACAACATTTTATGGATGGTAGACATCCATAAAACGGTTTACAACATTTTTATGAATTAGGTAGAAAAAAATTGATCTAGCCAAAAATTACTAATTCCCTTTTGGTAGTATTTTAATTTTTATAAAATTTATACTTTTATCTGTTAGGACAGTTAAAATCACTTCAAATTCAAAGTACCTAAATTATTTTAAGAAGTAGCATCCTGTAAATTAAAGGGATGAAGGATAAGATGACAGCAACTAAAGACTTCTGTAAACCGCTAAAGTTAAATAATGTGGGTGCAGTCTCTTTGAATACTGTTGGGGCTCATTATGGCTGATTACCAGAGTGATCAATGTCGTTTATAAAAAAAACCATCTCACAAACCTGATTAACAAAAAAAGGCAAGAATATAATAATAGTGAAAGAAGTTTTTAAATAATTAAATACAATTATTTTCATACTAATACATATTTCAGAAATTTCAGTAATATTTGAATAAATAAACGTTCTTAAAAATATTGTCACAAAAACCTATTCACACAAAACATTAATTTTCACTTTTTGATAATGTCGTGTTCAGTCATAAAAGAGTAAGAAATAAAAAAAGTTAATTTTAAAATTATTTAATGAATATATCAATTTACTATATGAGTTTGTCACAAACTCAAAAATTTAACAAAACATGTCATCATTATTTCCAGTACTATTATCACAACATGATAGCTAGTGATAAAATATTTATGGATGAATCAAAGATTTCAAAGAAAATTATTTGTCTATTTTGTATATAATGCTCTTACAGAATTATGACGCTTCTGGCATTTTTAATTTTTAGTTGTCCCTTATAGTACTGTAAACAGCATGAATTCTTAATCCACTAGTAAAATTTTGTAATGTCAAAAGTAAAAAATAATATTATTTACATTTGCAGACACTGAAAAAATAATATTAGTCATACAAAATTACAGTAGTATGACCTGTACTCAATAATGGGATTTATTCTGAGACAATCTGTAGAGCTTTACTAGAGAAATCTCTGAAGTTGTGGTTATCACTTCAATAACAAAAAATACTTAATGAATAATAGATAACGACATTTAATTATACAATAAAAACCACTTATATAAATAAATGGTTTTTGTTATTTAATATAAGCAGAATATAATCACTGAGCCAAAATAATTTCAAAGTGCTTCAAAGAAAATTTTTGACTTTTTTAGGACAAAAAATATTTCTTTCATATCTTTAACATCCAAAATGTTTCTCAGTAATAACTCCATAATTATTTAAGTAATTTATTGATTCATTGAATATTACAGAAAATTTCTTGTACAGCTTTGATGAATCAGAAGGAAGCTATGAATTTGAGGAAAGTTTTATGGAATAAGAAAGAAGCTGTGACCCTTTTTCAAGCTGTATCTTATTACATAATTTTAGCTGGCAACATTCCTAAACCATCAAGTTACAATGTGTCAATTAAAAGCCAATTAAACAAAAATGGTGGCTGGAAGATTTTCCAAGGAGCTAGAAGCATTAACTCTGCAGTTTATAATTTGTAATAATCTTTCTTAATTGTATATTAGTATCAGTTAAAAGAATAAAAATATAACACATAATAATTTTATTTTACAATATTCTAAAATACAATTTAAAAATCGTAATAAATAAGTCAAAGTTTATGATCTGCACAACTTCAGAAAAACCTAACAGTGTATTTAACAATAACACTAAAATATTTTATTAACGGAATAAAAACTGTATGTCTGGATTCCACCTTAAACCCATTTCAAAATACAACTTGCACTTCACAACATAACAGAAAAGAAAGACAGTGGGTCATAAATGTAGTTCTATTTCTGAAATTATATTTGTAATGGATGTGAAAATAAACAAAGTCAAATAATAAGTCTAAATTAAAGCACTAGTTTTTATTTTACTCTTACTCTATTCCATAGCAAAGTTACTCTATCAAAGCTCTTATTTTTATTAAGAAACATGTGAAAAAAGCTTTACTATTAGTAAAAAAATTACTTTTTTCAGTTTTATGTATTCTTTGATATTCCCAGAGTTAAAAAATGACTGAAAAATAGCAGTTACAAAATAATACATGTATGAAGGCATAAATGTTGAGTTCTGTTTTCTTTTATATTTCAAGAATTACATGTGTTTTCAGGGAATGTTTCAGATAATAATATAAAAAATTGAATTAGAAGTTGGAGAAATTGAGAGATTTGTATCTAAAATAGTTTACTTGTATTTAGCTTTTGAACTAGAATCAACTATTTAAACAACAATACTGTTAGAAATAATATCACTAAAAATTGTTGAAAAAACTTTGATAAAACATCCAACTAATATTTTTATTGTTAATAATTCATCATTAAGCTCAAAATGCTTGTGTGTGCAAACATGATACGAATTTTTTTGTACAGAATAAACAAACAGCCTGATAAAAAGGTGAAACATTTCCACTCTGCCATGTTGATCAGCAATTCCTTTTCACTTCAATTGCTGTTAAGCAGATCTTTTCTTTCTTTGGTAGCCTTCCCACTGAAAAGATCAATGTTAATATACTACATAAATTAAATAGGCCCATGGCGATTCAAACCTTTTAATTCTACTGACTTCTTTCTTTTTAGTTTTTTTTTTTGTTTAACCTCGAGGACCACCATTAGGTCTTGCTTCAGAGGATGAGATGAATAACGATGTACCATGTGAAAATGCCATGCCTGATCGGGATTCGAATCTGGGACCTTTGGATGAAAGGCCAAGACACTACCAGTCGTACCACAAAGGCTGGCCATTCTACTGACTTGAAAATTGTTTTACTGAATGATATATTTTTAGGATATGAGTGTTTTAGAACCTTATTATTACATATTATAGGTAATCGACAATCAAGTATTCCATGAAAATGTAAGTTCTATAAACACAATTCATATAAAATTCAAATAAAACAAAAGTTATATTTCACTTTTCAAACCACACATGCTAAATTTAGAAAAGTCTTTCTATAAAATGTTACAATTTCGTTGCAATAATGATCATCTTTTAATTTTCATCAAAAATCTTTTTAATTATTATTAAAAAAATCAGCTTTTTAACACATATTAATTAATTCAGATACTTTTTCAGACACCGTCCTTTAACTTACTATAAAACTGATTTTAAATTAACTTGGTCAAAACTATGGACTATAACACAACCTCTTTTTTCCTAAATTATAAGTAAAACAACTTCTACAATTACTAGCTATTACTACCAAAAACCCTCAGTGAATCCACATTTAGTGTTATTTAAATTCAATTACTTTTGCAACTGGTATTTTATTCTGATCTCATGTGTTTCAATTTTCAGGATTTTACTACCTGATATGTTAGAGTTACAGGAACAGGTTTTAAGAGATGCAACATTTATCTTTTAAAGAACTGTTTTATTATACAGAGAACAATCAAGATGACATTCTGAGAGACTGAGCAGAATTAAAAATGAAATTGTTTAACTTATAAATAATGAATATAAAACTAAATGAGGAGAAGGTAGCTATAAGAAAAGATAATAATAAAAAACCTAAAGGAAATGAACATGTGTGATAATTTAACCAAAGAACAACAAGATGACAGTTATAGTGGCAGAAATCAAATTTAAAGAGTAGGGTTCTACTTCAACATTTTTTTTCTTAGCTATGATTTACAGCAAAGGTTTGTATGAAGTTTAGTAACATATGAAAGAGAATGAACATTGCATGTAAAAATTTGTGATTAAGTTGCCCAAAGTGACCCTAATCATGATAAAAACCAGAAAGTTAAGCAACAAAAAAGACATAAAAAATGTTTGATGAGTTACAAACAAATCAAAATATAATTAATTTTTATTAATTTTTTTAATATTAGCTTTTAAATAACAGTAAAGGTAATTAATTACTTTCTATCATACATTAGTAACTAATTGCTTTCACATGAGGGAATAATTAATTATATAAAGTATACTATATTTAATTGTAATATCTCAATTTAGTAATAATAACAGCATGACAAGTGAAAATAATGTCCTCAAATTCTTGCTACCAATCATGGAGTCAATTAAATTCTGCAATGTAATCTTATGGGGAAACTGCAATTTAATAGAGTTTTGATTAATAAACATATTATTAGAAATGAATTAACTGCTTAACCCTTGATAACCAGTCTAGGAGCACTAATGCGTGTAGGAATTACCAGTCATACAAATTGGTGAAATAGTGATGAAATTTGTCAATTATTGCTTTCATATATTTAATGTTCATTATTTTAAATTACTTGTACTAAAAAATTATAAATGTTAAAAATAAAATGCAACAAAAAATATCTTCTTTCTTATGTAAATTCATTTTCATAATTATAAATGAATACAAATAATTTTTCAAAGTAAATAATTTTTTTTTTTAAATAAAAAAGTAATGTTTTACTGCTTCCATTATATCCCAGCACCTAGAATAAAAATTATTTTACATTATGCAGACTAAACGTAATTGCCCCCTAACCTGCCATTTTCTAACCTGTTTAAAAAATACAAATAAAATAAAATTATGTTAAACATCAATATCAAAAACAGATATTCAACATAAACTCTGAACATTAAATAAATTAAAATTATTTTTTTTTAAATTAAAAATATTGAATTTTATTCAGTAAAAATGATATTCAAACTTTCACCCAATCTTCAAAGCTCATAAATATATTTCCAGAATAATTTGAATTTACAAAAAAATTACTTTTTTTAGAAAAAAGTTGTCACAATTTTAAGCTGAAAAATTCATCAAAAACACAAAACTCATTTTTATAACATATTTCTATTTATGTCTCTGTTACTTTATTATAAAATAATAGAAAAATAATTATTTAACTTATAAAAACTGTTAACTTTTAAGATATAAAACTACAAATAAATAAATAGCACAATGAACATCTGTAAAATTGTTTTTCATAACTTAAATTAACTATAACTTTTTAAATTTAATGTACTACATAAAGTTTTTAAGAGGATAATATATGAAAAATTTTCTTTTTTAAATTGCTTAGTAAAAGTTTTTGTTTATTACATTGAAAACAGTGTCAAAAACAGCTAAAGATTTACCTTCACATGAAAGGGAAAATTTTCCATCAACTCATATTGGCAAATAATATTTGTTTAAAGTGAATGAATAATAAGCAAGCAAAAATATAAAAAATGGGATGTTTTTAAAGAATTATAAAAATTTATTATTTTTTCACATCAATTTTTACCTTTTTATTTTGTAAAAAGTATTTTGTTGTTCTGCTAGTATTCATTACATCTCAATGTATAACATTTTGAATAATAAAATAAACATTGAAAATATAAATTATAAATATAACATGCATGATGTCACAACATAATATTTAAAAAATTAGCACCAGAAAGAAAAAATATCAGGGCATTTGGTGTAATAGTTAATGGTTTTTATTCAGTCTTGGGTTCAATTCCTGGCAAGGGACTTGTTTTTCAGTTATTACATCCATAAGGAATTTGAGGAAAGTATCACTACAGAATATGCCAAATGTATAAAAAGATTTAACACATATTATAGTGGTCGGGGATTATCTGAAATTATTTATGAAAAAATAATAGTTAAACTTCAGTTCTATGGCTGCACAGATCATTTAATCACAAAGTTGCACTGAGCATAAAATAATTATTAGAAAGTAGTGGATATATTGTTTTGTTTCTATTATTACAGATACCAATTGAAAATATTGTTAATGTGCTTAACTAGACCGATTGCAGTTTTCTTCTACCAAGAGAATTAATTTTAGAACAGATCAGTTTACAAGCCAAGAAGGATCTAACTATAACCACCTCAAATTCCAGGTTAATATTGTTAAGAAAAAAAGATATTCCAGAAAGAAAATCAACTACCGTTATAGCCAAGAGGTTAGATAACATATAGGTGGTTGGGATTCAGCAAATATTGTTTCCTATGGTGGGCATCTATCCTCCTAAAGGTTATAATAACTTCCTTATTAGTTTACGCATATGGAGTATGTTCAAAGTCATAAAAAATATACATCAATACACCAGATTAATCAACTGATCCTGTGCCCAAATATGGAAGAACCTTGCACATATGAGGAACTGCTGGCTCCAAGTGACAAGGTGATTGGAGCTGCTGAGTACTGGAAGTGGTTTTTACTCCTGGACGCTGAAAGTAAAGTACATATAACATGTAACTAATACAAAAAACATTTTCTTCATCACCAATTTAACAAATATTTTATTTCTGTAATATTGCAGACAAATTTAAATAATTGATCAAAGTGAATTTTCATAAGCAATTTCAAAACTAAAAAAATTATTTTAACTAGACATTATTTCCACCCTGTAAATAGTCTTATCAAATTACTTTACAACAATTTCATGTAATTCAGTTCTCATTTATGATGTTCTGCAAAACACACGCATAATTAAAAGTTATCATATGATTATCACTTAATCATATGATTATTATCACTTCATTAAAGTTTTATGTTAAAGGGGATAACGCTGAATATAGCCTACCACTAGGATCAATCTTATTCCCTATTTTATTTTTATTATACATAAATAACTTACTAAAACTAAAAAACCTTGATGTACAAACATACTGGTAAGGAGGGCCTTAAGGCCTAGAATCAAGCTACCCATTATAAATATTTATTACGTTACATTACATAATTTTAGGACTGAGATTACATACACAATCTGTAAATGAAAATTTTTCTGGTTTTGATCAGTCAGACTGCTACTAAATTATATGCCCTCCTCTATGAATCATGAGACCTTGCCGTTGGTGAGGGGGCTTGATACACAGTGATACAGAGTAGCTGGACCAAAGGTGCAACCATATCGGAGAGGTATCTGTTGAGAGCCAGACTAAGGAATGATTCCTGAAAGAGGGCAGCAGCTCTTTCAGTAGTTGTTAGGGGCGTAAGTCAGGATGACTTAAATGGCCATATCAACATCACTCAGTCCTCTGAGTAATGCGCAGCTGAAAGCAATGGAAAACTACAGCTGCTTTTTTTCCAAGAAAATGTAGTTCTCTGCATTTTCATATAGCAATGATGGAGGCACCTTCCTTGGTAAAATATTCCGGAGGTAAACTAGTCCCCCCCCCCCCCCGTTCGGATCTCAGGGTGGAGACTACTGAGGAGGGGGTCACCAGAAAATTAAAAAATAACATTCTACGATTCAGAGCGTGGAATGTTAGAAGTTTAAAAAAGGTTAGTAGGCTGAAAAATGTAAAAAGAGAAATGGATAGGATAAATGTGGATGTAGTAGGAATTAGTGAGGTTCAGTGGGAAGAGGAAGGCGACTTTTGGTCAGGTGATTTTAGAATAATAAACTCAGCTTCAAATAATGGGCAGGGAGGAGTAGGTTTCATAATGAACAAGAAGAGAGGGAAGAGAGTAGAATATTTCAAAACGCATATCAATAGAATCGTAGTAATAAGGATAAAATCAAAACTTAAACCGACAACGATTGTTAACGTCTATATGCCTACAAGCGCCCATGATGATGATGAGGTAGAGTGTGTATACGAAGAGATTGATGAAGCCATTAAACTCGTAAAAGGAGATGAAAATTTAATAATAGTTGGAGATTGGAATGCAAGCATTGGAAAAGGCAAGGAAGGAAATATAGTGGGTGAATACGGGCTGGGCAAAAGGAATGAAAGAGGGGACCGACTTATAGAGTTTTGCACGAAGTATAATTTAGTAATTGCCAACAACCAATTTAAAAATCATAATAGAAGAATATACACTTGGAAAAAGCCAGGCGATACTGCAAGGTATCACATAGATTATATCATGGTTAAGCAAAGATTTAGAAATCAACTTGTTGACTGCAAAACTTATCCTGGAGCAGACATTGATAGCGACCATAATTTGGTGATAATGAAATGTAGATTGGGGTTTAAAAACCTGAAGAAAAGGTGTCAGATGAATCGGTTGAATTTAGAGAAGCTTGAGGAAGAGGAGGTAAAGAAGATTTTTGAGGAGGACATCGCAAGAGGTCTGAGTAAAAAAGATAAGGTAGAAATGTAGAAGAAGAATGGGAGAATGTTAAAAAGGAAATTATTAAATCAGCAGAAGCGAACTTAGGCGGAACATAGAGAACTGGCAGAAAACCAGTTCTCAGATCTCAGACAATATATTGCAGCTGATGGATGAACATAGAAAATATAAGAATGCTAGTGATGAAGAAAGTAAAAGGAACTACCGACAATAAAGAAATACTATAAACAGGAAGTGCAAACTAGCGAAAGAAGAGTGGATTAAAGAAAAGTGTTCAGAAGTGGAAAGAGAAATGAACATTGGTAAAATAGATGGAGCATACAGGAAAGTTAAGGAAAATTTTCAGGTACATAAATTAAAATCTAATAATGTGTTAAACAAAGATGGTACACCAATATATAATACAAAAGGTAAAGTTGATAGATGGGTGGAATATATTGAAGAGTTATACGGAGGATATGAATTAGAAAATGGTGTTATAGAGGAAGAAGAGGAAGTTGAAGAGGATGAAATGGGAGAAACAATACTGAGATCTGAATTTAAGAGAGCATTAAACGATTTAAATGGCAGAAAGGCTCCTGGAATAGACGGAATACCTGTAGAATTACTGCGCAGTGCAGGTGAGGAAGCGATTGATAGATTATACAAGCTGGTGTGTAATATTTATGAAAAAGGTCAGACTTCAAAAAAGTGTTATAGTCATGATACCAAAGAAAGCAGGGGCAGATAAATATGAAGAATACAGAACAATTAGTTTAACTAGTCATGCATAAAAAATCTTAACTAGAATTCTATACAGAAGAAGAGAGAGGAGAGAGGAAGAAGTGTTAGGAGAAGACCAATTTGGTTTCAGGAAAAGTATAGGGACAAGGGAAGCAATTTTAGGCCTCAGATTAATAGTAGAAGAAAGATTAAAGAAAAACAAACCAACATACTTGGCGTTTATAGACCTAGAAAATGCATTCGATAACGTAGACTGGAATAAAATGTTCAGCATTTTTAAAAAATTAGGGTTCAAATACAGAGATAGAAGAACAATTGCTAAAATTAGAAATAACAAAGATGGACCAATGAATGTGAAAATAGGAGGAGAAAAGATTATGGAGGTAGAAGAATTTTGTTATTTGGGAAGTAGAATTACTAAAGATGGACGAAGCAGGAGCGATATAAAATGCCGAATAGCACAAGCGAAACGAGCCTTTAATCAGAAATATAATTTGTTTACATCAAAAATTAATTTAAATGTCAGGAAAAAATTTTTGAAAGTATATGTTTGGAATGTCGCTTTATATGGAAGTGAAGCTTGGACAATCGGAGTATCTGAGAAGAAAAGATTAGAAGCTTTTGAAATGTGGTGCTATAGGAGTATGTTAAAAATCTGATGGGTGGATAAAGTGACAAATGAAGAGGTATTGCGGCAAATAGATGAAGAAAGAAGCATTTGGAAAAATATAGTTAAAAGAAGAGACAAACTTATAGGCCACATACTAAGGCATCCTGGAATAGTCTCTTTAATATTATAAGGACAGGTAGAAAGAAAAAATTGTGTGGCAGGCCACGTTTGGAATATGTAAAACAAATTGTTAGGGATGTAGGATGTAGAAGGTATACTGAAATGAAACGACTAGCACTAGATAGGGAATCTTGGAGAGCTGCATCAAACCAGTCAAATGACTGAAGACAAAAAAAAAAATTATATGCGTTTTTATCAGGAGGGAAACTATACCACAGTTCAAAGCAAATTCATATTGCCATTGATCAAAATCCTATTGCCTGCTAATAAAAAAATAATCAGTTGAGATAATGTGTTTTCTGATGTTAGAACCATACAGTAATGCCATTCATCACACTTATTCCACGTTTGACATAAATTTGATGTTACCTTATTGTCAAAATCATACATTCCATTAATCAGTGAAAGTAACGCAGTAGTATGATAGGATGTGAAATGGGGTAGCTGATTGGTCTGAACTGTACATACTGCTATTGGTAAAAACACTTTTATTGGTCTAAACCTTTGGATTCATGATTTGGTAGATATTTATTACTATGATCAGTAAAAATATTTGCACTATGGCAAATTTAGGAATATCATATGTATAACTGTAGAAATATAGGGAATTGTAGGAATATGCTTCCTTCAGATTTTTTATAAACATTTAATATTGCGATTTATCTGATGACTTTTGTTGTTATGCCTGAAAATTCAGTGAATTCTACTTATCAAGACTCCTTTCTTTACATAATTTTCAAGTTTTGAATCATTTGTTATAATTTGAACATATCCAAATGCAAAAGCTAAAATTAATTTTCTATAAAAAAAAACTGCTTCACGAAACCTTTTGCCCTTCATGATTTAGGCAAGTTCAGAGTAGCATCTGTTCCATTTTTTTAAGTGTGTATATTAACAACATGCTTTCATGTAAGGGTAGCTGTTTTTTAAAAGAAAGTAAACAAAAACCACCATTTAATAGTTCTTCCTGTATTAGCAGCTTCATGAATTCTCCTGTTTAAGAGCTAAAACCAGTTACCATTCAGATTTCAAAGAAAAAGAAGTAGCACTGGTTGAGGCTAAAAAGGTGTCAACATCTTTATTAAAAGTTACCAATTCGCATATGGAGATATTAACACTTCTGTATAGGCAAAAATATAAAGCTTATCAAAATTTCAAATTTAGAACAATAGAAAATTGTATGAAATAAAAATAACATTTAAGGTAAAATAATGAGATACAATATAGCAAGCAAATGAATGTCTACTCAAACTTAGGGTGAAAAAAAAATAAAAATAAACAAATCAAAATATAGGTTTCACATTAACATAAGAATACAAAAAAGAAAACAAAGTAAATCTCAATGGATAAGAATAAACCCCTATTAAAGTAGAAGCATTGGGTTAGATATGAATAAATTTGATGTTGCGGTGTTAAGTTCAGTGTATTCTTTTTTTAAGTGGTTGTAAAAAAAAATTACCAAAACAGTTGGACTGATTTCTAACATAAATGGAGAAAAAATCAAAAACAATAAATGTATTGACATATGAAGAAGAAAATGATGAAGTAGAATGAGAAAAAAAGCTTAATTAGAGCAATGTGAAATAAAAAGTTTATTATAAGGACAATAAAGCTTATCATGCTAGCAGAGTATTGAATAACACAGTGCTAAAGCATCAGTAACATTATTGCTTATGAATGATTAAATATGTATGACAATAATGAAATCGACGTAATTTAATTTCTTTTAAAATGGATTATTAATTTTTTTTAATTGTTTACATTATAAATTATTTATTAATATGTATTTAGTACAGGCTAGTAAGGAACTATATTTTCAGCTTGTTATGAGTATTACAGGGAATCTTTGAAAAGCTGTTTATTGCTGTTACTCATTAGTATGTTGAATGTTTTTATACTGGTATATTTCACATTTGATGTCTACCACTAAATCAAAATTTAATCTGACATTTTCCTTATTTTAGAATCGAAGCATCAAAGCACTACAAAGATCTCTTTTACAAATCTGTTAAATGAGTAAGTATGCTGTAATTTTCTTAAAAGAATAAGAGAACTTTAGGTTTTCTCTAAAGAAAAAGAATTAATAATGATATTAGCCAAGAATATATGCTTTAATAGAACAAGGCAGAATGCGAAGAAGCTTCCTGAAATTATCATGAGGGGAAGTTAATTAAAACACTGCTGTAAGAATTAGTAGAAGATGGAAAGGAGGCAGGCTGTAAGAAATAACAAAATTAAATATAATTAAAAGATAATAGCAGTTACTAATTATTAAACATTTTAGTGCACATAGTACAGAACCAACCGTGGTGTAGGTGTAAGTGACTTGCATCATCACAGGTCTCTTGTGGATGTTCATATACATTTACAAATAAATATATCTGTCCTATATGCACAAATAACTAACTTATGAAAAATTTAGAATTCATTTTTTTCAAAATTCTTATCTTTAAACGATATTCATTTGCACAATTTTATTGTTATATAAAATGAATATATTTTAACAAACTATATATCAACAAGTAACAATACTAGATTTTGAAATCTAGGTTTACTTACCAACTTTATTTAAAGTCCTATAGAATTGTTGATAAAGTTGTGATTTGTAATAAAAATCTATAAAAAAAATAAGACAAAGAAAATATCCTGCGTTAAGGAATAAAATTTATAAATACTAAGAAAATAAGTATGATTGTGGTTAAAGCTATATAGTAAGAAAATACCTGTATGTGAGTCAAGTAATAAAAATAAATATTTATTATTAGACATATTTTTTTTAGATTTAGAATTATTTTAAATAAATGGAAACTTTCTTAATACTATCCAGTTAGCTGTAGATCTTTGGAATACAGGAGGCTTGTTGAAAGTATTTAACTTTTTTCTATCTGGTTAGATGAATTAATTCATCGAAGAAGGTTTGAAGCTTGCTCAAGGGAATACATTAATTTAACTTTGTAGCATATGAAAAATGCCATACCTGACTGAGATTTGAACCCAGGATGAAAGGATCTCTATTATGGAGATGGCAATTTAAAACAGCATTTGAAAATGATTGACAACTAGCATTTCAAAATATAATTTTTTAATTATAACAACCAAAAATATATTAAATTAAATACCTATTGTCAGAATGGTTATTAGTTAAAAAAGGAGAAAAAGTCTTTATATCAATGAATGAGGCTATCAAAATTAACCTTTAAAAGATTAGAATAATATAATCCTATCAACAGGTAATTAGTTTAACGATAAAAAAAACAATATTTAAACACATAATTATTGTTGAGTATATAACATGTTAACCACATTTCTGAATATTCTAAAACTAAATTATTGTTAATTCAATGATCGTAAAATATTTTTTTAAATGCAATATTTAAATTTGATGGCTTTTGGTTTTTTAGCTTAAAAATAATTTTTATCATCTGATCTAAAATAATAGAAAAAAATTCATTGTATTACATAGCAATATTATACAACAGCACAAACCGGTTTGTATAGTTTAAACGGCTATCAGTTCTTTGATATTTTTATTACATTTGTTGTCAAATGGTATAAAGCAATTCAAAAAAGGAATTTTACAAGAAGAGCAAATTGCATAAAACCTTTGTTTTATGTATTTTTACCTCTTTATCTTAAAACATTTTAAACAAGACTGCTATTCTACTCCTTTGAACACATTTCCTCTTATTTTAGTTCTCTTCTTTCAAAAACAGACTGCAAGTGAAAAGTGATGTTTATAAGAGAGCCTGTCTTTTCCATCTTCTACGAAGGCGTTCATTACCGTTTACTTTAACTAACTGATTTTTATCTCTCTTACATTAAATAGATTATCATTTATTTTACAAAAAAAAAAACAAACTAATATTTATAGCTGAAGTTTTCAAAAAAATGTTTTTTGTTATTTTCCGGGGATTTGTTATTAATCATTTTTGTGTGTAAATAACATAAATATTTATTTCATATTTTAATATTAAATAACATAAATGTTATTTCAATTCTATCCTTATTTAATGATTTATTAGAACTTATCAAAACAAAGGTTGGCCATTTCCAAAGTAAGAAATTCACACTGGTATAATACCTTATTATTTATCATCAATAAAGTTATACTGGAGTAATGTGCAAATCTTTTTCTAGCAATTTATTAATAAACTCAACTCCTACTACGAACTTTATTGGTGCTAACACATATGTGTTGATCATGCATTTCTGTGTGATGTTATTCAACCCTTAGTGTTTGATCTAATGTAGTTTATAAGCTGGTATCACTTTTGATTCAAAAGACAGACTTGGATATAATAATGTAAGTTGGAACAATGCTAAGTTCTTAATTAAGCTATGAAGTACAGTGGTCAGGATTTAGTTCCTGCAGCATTTTTCTACAGTATTTTGTAATTTTTTTATTGATTTCACTAAATTTTTGAGAATCTTAAAAATGTTTTTTCATGTTTTACTTACTTCTAAGTGCAATTATTTAACATTTAAATCAATAAAATGCAATTTAAAAACCATCTTTGATTAAAGAACTAAATCAATCTGATTTATTCAATACAATGTAATTTAAAATGATCGCATTTATCACTAAATTTTTCTGGTATTTTAGAATTTTTATTATCCCAAAATGAATGATTATTCTAGTTTTCTGATTTTGATAGTTCTGTATTCCTTTTTATAATTCTGTCTTTGATTATATTTCTATTCATATCATCTGATTTCCTTTATTTTATGTAAATTATAAAAATGTTTTATAAGAATTTTATATATATTTATATAATATTATTTTCATAATCAATTCTTTTATGAACATACTCTGCTGTACCAATACAATTTAATTTATATTTAATACATGAACCAAAGTACAGAATAATTGAAATAGGATTACTTACCTTATTTTATTACATAAGCAGAAGCGCTTTCGCAAACTTAATTCACATCATCAGCTACATTACATTTATATAAACATTTCAAAAAACATCATAATATTGCGAGTTTATGATTTCATAATAATATTGTGGGTTTATGTTCTTTTTGAAATATATATATAAATGTAATGCAGCTGATGATGTGAATTAAGTTTGCAAAAGTGTTCTGCTTATGTAATGAAATAAGGTGAGTAATTCGATTTCAATTATTCTGTACTTGGGTTGATCTATTAAATTATATAATATATAAAATGTAATATATCGGGTACATTTAAATAAATTAACAGCTTTACACTGCATATCTGAGAGGTATTTGGAGGCAGAAAGAAATGGGGTTCTACATTGTTAAAAAAAATCTGCATTATGATGGGTATTTAATTTTTGTCTGCCATCTTGAATCAAACTTATTTTTTTTAAATAGGAAGGTGGACCATATGATACATGATTTTGATTTAAAATTTTACCAAAAACACAATGGTGAACCTGTTTTTCTGTTAATGCCTTCATAATCTAGTTATAAGCATTCAAAGTTGCAATGAAGCAAAAATCGTAATAACAGTAAAACAAGATAAATGTGCTGCATGAACAATTTTGTTGCATTTTACATTAATAATGCATAAAATAACTAACTTTAAACAGTGCTATAATATTGATAATAATAAAAATCAATAACTAATAATTAAAAACACAACAAATTAAACGGCTATATCAACATTATAATATTTACAATATTTATTTTAAAATTTTAAATAAATGTTTTGATTGTAAATTACTAATGAAATAGATTTTGAAAGCATATCATTCTACAACTAATGTTCAAAATGCTTCCTCCCTACAGCTTGATAGTGTGCTAACCTCAAGTAATATCCATTTATAGCTTGTGGTATCATGTCTGGTGGTACACGAGCAAATTTGTCAATTATTTTTCTTTTAATTCAATGTCTACAGGTTTTGTTTTATAAACAATGTGTTTCAGGTACCCCCAAAAAAAGTAATCCAGAGGAGACAGGTCTGGGGACCTGGCTGGCCATTCTGTAGCTCCTCTATGAGCTATAAATTATTCATTTAAAATTTGCTGTACCCTTAAATAGTAATGAGGTGGTGCCCCATCATGCTGAAACTATACGTTATTATTTCACCCTTGTCCAACATTTTCCAAGATATTTGGTAAAATTCTACTGGCTAACAAACTGCAGTAAGCATCTCCTGTAAGATTGTCATCTAAAGTAAAAGGCTGTACAATAATACAATGACCAACAATTCTCTCCCAAACATTCACTTTCTGAGGGTACTGTGTGAGCTTCCAAAATCTATCTGGGATTATTATTGCTCCAATATCAACAGTTTTGCTTATTTACATGGCCATTTAACATAAGTCACTTCATCAGTAAATATTATTGAATTAGAAAAATTTGCATCTATGCCTAATTATTGCATTATAATATCACAATACTCAACTTGATGGTCAAAATCATCTTCCGAAATGTTCTTGCATCAGGTGTAGTTTATAAGGGTGAAATTCATTTGTTTTAAGAATTTTTTGAACTGAAAAAAAACTGATGTCATGTAGGAGAACAGCTTTCCGAATAGATGAACGAGAATCTTCAACTAAGGTCTGCAATAAATTAATGACTTTGCATTAGTTGTGGCAGTACTTGGTCTACTGGTGCAAGTACAATTCTTTACAAATCGTTACAGTATTTTCAAATCACTGTACTGTCTTAATCACTGTTGATTTACTTATCGTTCTTTGTTTCGAAATCTATTATTAAATAAATCACATACCTCTTATGAAGATTGAACTCTGTCACAGTTTCTTTATGTCATAAACATTTATTCTTTTGGTTTCACTTAAAGAACGCATTGTTATCTGAAGATTTAATATTAAAAGATTTAATAAAACTTTCACAAAAAAAAAAACAAATTTGAACCACTAGGCCTACAACTTAATTTTTACTAACACTATCAAATTTTACCATTACAAATAGGTTGAAGTAAAAAGGTGAAATGAGGAGTTAATAAGTTGCATTGTTTCAACATAATATAAACTGCATTATTGTAAATTAACAGCAGAATTAATCAACTAAATTTGTACCACATTTTTAAGTAAGTATTTTCAGCTGATTTGTTTCATTTACAATAAGTAACAAATAACAGCTGATACTAACAATTGTTGTTGTATCAATTTAATATCAGCTGTTTAATTTGTTGTGTTGTTAAATATTATTTATTAATATCAATATTGTAGCACTGTTTAAAGTTGTGTAGATTATGAATGTAGAATGCAACAAAATTGTTCATGCAATGCGTTTTTACCTTGTTTTATTGTTAACACAATTTTTCTGTGATTGCAACTTTGAATACTTATAACTAGATTATGAAACCATTAACAGAAAAATAGGTTTCATCATTGTTTTTCTGGTAAAATTTTAAATCAAAATCATGTATCATATGTCCACCCTCCTACTTAAAAAAATTAAGTTTGATTCAAAATGGCGGACAAAAATTAAAAACCCACCATAATGCAGATTTTTTTTAATTATGTAGAACCCAATTTCTTTCTGCCCCTAAATACATTTCAGATATGTAGTATAAAGCTGTTTTTATACTTAAATATCACCCTGTGAAAATTCAATTCATTAAAATGTTGACCACACTATAAATTTAGGTCAAGTCAAGCGGTTGGATGTGTTTTTCCCACCTCATACTAAGTTTGTAGTTTTCTTCGTATTTCATGTTCTTGGTCCTTTGTTTTGTTTCGTTTGAGTTATTTATATTATTTAATTATGTTTTCGTTGTTTTTTCAGTTAATTTTTATATTTGTTGTGCCGCTGCATAACTTTTGATTTGGTGTTGTTTTTATGTCGCTTTGATTACCTGTACTCATTTTTACTTTGTGTTGTTGAATTAATTTTATTGTTAATTATTGTTTTTTGTTGACTGTCTCCATTATTTGCAAGTTTACAATTATAACTTTTACTTTCAGCCTATGGTTGCTAGGACTTGTTTATTGGCAACAACAGCTGTTGAATTTGTTCAAGGAATTGTTTAGCTTCGAGGTTGGGAGCCTTCTATGTTGAATTTTGACACATGTATACATTAAAACATTGATTGACAGAATAAATACTTATTTGATTTATTAATTCAAGTTAAAATTAATTGATTATGTCCTGTTCTGATGAAACACAGGATGTCTCCCGAACCCTTCATGATGGGTCATCAGTTCGGGCAGAAGAGACTGTCATGAAGAGACTCTAGGGATACTCTGCAGAGTACCCAAAGGAGTATGATCATTATAGGGATAACGACTCTTCTGGAGAGAGTGTACAGGAGGGGACATATAAGAGTACCCGCCATTATCATCAGAGGCTGTACCAGGCGTGACTCCAGCTCCCAGTAAGGTTGAGATGGACAATAATTATGTGATTAAACCACTAATAACTGGTCACAGTCACGGTCTCCGCCACTGGTGGGCGACAAGAGGAGGCAATGTGCTGTTGGAGGAGGCTCTGATGCACCGATCGTGGAGTCAGGGGATGATTTATCAGCTGGGTTCTTTCTTTGACAGGAACCATGCAGTGCCAAGTGAAATGTCCTGTGTTAACGGGCTCTGCAATCATGATCACCCTTCAAGAACTGTTTGCTGTGGTCAGGATACTGCAAGGCTTGGTGCAGGTAACTCCGAATATGAAGTGTGAGATTAAAGAGGGCTTGGAGACGATGGTAGATTTAGTGAGGGCACTGAACATGGTTGCCTGGTCTGGACTGCTAATAGAGTCGCTGGTGAGGGACTGTGGAGCTGCTCTAACTGTCAGATACAGCAACGCAACCCCCCCCGCCCATGAAGGAATGTGATCTGAATGACATCCTTTCGTGATTGTTCACGGACGAAGAGTTGCTTGATGTCATGGATGTGAACTGGCCAGCCAGTATGGTAGCATTGGTAGATCGTGTTACGAAAAAGTCTTTGGCTGTAGTGGGTACATGTGAATTTTTTGACATCTTCAAGACCAAGTCTGGAAGGGGTCATGGAACGTACTCTGGGATTGCAGAGGGAGATACTGTAGAAGATAGTTTCCGATTTTTGGAACGAAGTAAGGTCATGACGACAAACAAACATTTCACTATACTATAATTCTGGGGCCAGGAAGACTGCAGCCCGGAAGACAATCTTGGGAGCACTGAAGGATATTGGGGGGTGTCTCCTGCACCTGTGTTTCTACTACTGGCTGACAAGATTGGTAGATGTGTCAAACGGCTGTTTTATATTTATTTGGTCGACTGGGGGTCAAGGTAGTGCAGCACAAACCTACAGTCGGAAGGCGTGATATAATTCCCCCTCCTCCCAATCACAACCCCGTATTGAGAAACACCCACCTTGTGATGTTACCGGTCGCCATACCACCCCCTCCGTTCCAAGCACTGAGGGGATTTATCGGAGGTTGTCTTTAGACCCTCCGATTGCCCCCCCTCCTCACCGGCAGTAACGGAGAGCGGCACAGTTGTGGTCCGTGCTATCAGGCAGTCGTATGTGCAGATGGTAAAGAAAGTCAAACAGTTGATGTCGGATCGGAAAGTTGGTGATATCCGATGCTTGCGTCAGGCCGCTAGAGAAGAACTGTGTATAAGAGTGAGGGGTGCCGAGAAGGCTGTAGCACTGAAAACGGTTTTTCGTGGCAGTGCGTCTGATTTGAAAGTGGATTTGAAGACGAAGAATAGCCGACGTACGATGGCTCACATCCACGACATCGAGGATGATGTGAGCGAGACCGAAGCGGAAGCAGCGAGACGGAAGGTGGGGTAGATATTTATTTTCGGATATCCTCAATATGCCCAGCGTTTAGAAAGACGTAAAATGCGACCGTTATTACGTTTCATGAAACGGTCAAGAAACTGATTACGACGCGTGTGAAGATTGGCTGCAGGGCCCAGTTGCGTGATTCAGAAGAAATGCTTTCGGTGCTGAGGATTGGGGTACATGTCCTGAACCTGTAAAGGATCCGACCACACTGAATTATGTTTTAATTGCGGTCAGAAAGGACACCTGCGGGTCCAGTACACCAGTCCGAATAAGTCTGCGATTTGTGGTTCGAAGGGCCACAATATAGATGACTGTTGTAACGAAAATGAAGTTTCTCCAGTTAAATACGAACAGAAGTAGGGGTTCACTTGATGTCTGTTGGGAAGTGGCCCTTAACCGCTCTGCCGAGGTAGTGCTCCTTTCCGAGTCCCCTGTCTCAACCACTCCGAGTTCGGTGTGGTTATTGGATAGTGCGTCGACAACAGCAATCGGCCTTTTGAGACATGGAGTGCCAGTAGTATCCAGTAGCTCTGGTAATGGCTTTTTTTGGGCAAACCTCGAAGTGTTGACGATTTTTTCATGCTACTGCTCCCCGAACTTCGGCACGGAAAGGTTTATATCATTCTCAAGGGATGATATCCATCTTAAGGTCGCAAGGGATTTCAATGCGAAGTTCGCTGGATTCGCAGGCACTGTCAATCATCTCCGCGGACTTCATCTTCAGGATCAAGCTGCGGCCATGGGCCTTATATGTATTAATGAGCAAGCTGCAACGTTTGCAAGAGCATCTTCGTCCTTGACGATAGTTCTGACATTTGTTTCTGGGAAGTCCACCGGTAATAACGTACCTTGCCGGTACGTTATTACCGGTGGACTTCATGAGGATCGTGCAGGAGTTCAGAGCATCAGGCGTATTCGTTCGTTGTGATCCATCTCGACATGCTTATTGATGGAATGATGAGATTGCTCGTCTTAGAAGGAAGGCATGAGCGGCCAGGAGGTTGTTTCAACGGGTTGCTAGTCGTGGTTCTCAAGATGTTCAGTCCATGGCTCGTCAACGTTTTGTGGAGGCGAGGGCGACTTACAAAGCGGCAATTAAGGAGGCCAAAAACAGGTGTTGGAGGAATCTCTGTGGCATGGTAGATCAGGACCCGTGGGGTAAAGGTTTCCGAAGAGTAAACAGGAAATTTGGGAGGGCTCCAGTCCTCACGTAAAGTGCAGGTGAGGTTTCGCCAGAGAGGAGAAAGCCATCGACAACTTGTCCCTCTTCAGCATGGACGAACTGTTGCTAGCGAGAAAGAGGCTAAGACCACGGACGAGCCCAGATCCTCATGGCATTCCTATGGAAATTGTTCGTATATTGGTAGAAAAGGCCTCGGTAGAACTCCTGAACGATATATTTTCGGGTGATTATATTCCGAGGGTATGCAAAGCTACCGAGGGCGACGGCTACCGGAATCTGACGCACTAGAAACACACCCGTAATTATGAGGCTTGATGTAAAGAATGCTTTCAACTCGTTGCGCTGGAGTGCTGTGTTCGAGGCCCTACGGGACAAGCAGGTGGACGGTGGTATACGGCGAGTGGTACAAAGGTTCTTAGAAGAAAGACGTCTGTTTTACAATTCAAGGACACACAGCTCTCTTTTCCGGTTGCGTGTTGCAACCTCGTTGTGGTTGCGTGTGGGGTGCCTCAAGGGTCAGTAATTAGTCCGACATTATGGAACCTGGTGTTTGATGGAGTGTTCCGGCTGAGGTATCCTAGAAGTGTATCGGTGGCCTTTGCTGACGATCTGGCATTGGTAGTATGGGCGAGGGTTGTAGACGACGTAGCGACAGCGGCCAATAAAGCTTATCAACCTAGTGCAGCACTGGTTGATGGATAAGGGGCTAACCTTATCTCCTGAAAAAATATCATTCATCTGTCTGGCTGGCAGGCGACCTCTTTCTCCTATCTATATCACGATTGGCGGAATCTTAGTACCCCAGGTGGAGGCTGTGAAGTATTTGGGGGTATGGCTGGACCGACAGCGTACGTTTTCCGTACACATGCGAGAGACATCTGATCGTGCGGGCACTGAGTAGGCTCCTGGGCAACGCGGCCGGCACCCGGTCATCCAAAAGGAAGTTGTACGGCCATGTGATCAATAATGTACTGCTGTATGAGGTCATTGTTTGGTCGTAAGCTCAGGGGTGCGATCGAAATCGGCGGGTACTGGAGGATGTGCAGAGGCGGATTGCCCTCCGCATCGTTTTGGCATACTCTTCAGTTTTGACTGAGGCAGTGTTAGTCATTATGGGCATCCCTCCATTTAAACAACTAGCCAAGATGAAGAGAAACTGACAAAAGTGATATGAACAGGCGTTTGTTCCGAGAATGGCAAATCCGCTGGAACCTGTCTTCTACAGGGCGATGGACACATCGTCTTTTCCAGCAGGTCGAGCCTTGGGTCAACTGAAGCTTTGGTAAGGTCACCCAACTTTTATCTGACCACAGCATGTTTCGGGTATACTTGCATGCCAGGATGAGAGCTGACAACCAGTTTTGCCTTTCTTGCAGAGAGCTTGCTACACCAGAACACGATGAGTTTTACTGCCAAATATGAACTGCTGAACGTCACTGCTGTGAGTTGGTGTCTGGGCTCCTTACATTTGACACAATCATAGATTGTATGTTATCAGGGGCAGAGAGGTTTTGTTCGGTAACTGTCTTTGTGACACGAATATTCCAGCACACAGCCAGGAAGGATGTGGCGGCGAGGGGTTTGGAGTCAGTCATTACAGAGCTGCCATTCGTCCGTGCTTGCACAGATGGACGGCAGTGATAAGGCACTGGGACTCACCCGGTGTGAGTGCCCTACACAGGATGCTCTCACTAGAGGCATTGGCGTCAAGACCGAGTCCTGACTTCTGGGGTGAAGTCCAAGAACAACATAGTCGGGCTTGGATGCCGTAGGGGTTAGGTTAGGGGTCTCTAGAGGCAGGCAATGAAAATATCTAACCAGCAGGCAGACCTGTCAGACTAGACAGGAGGGAGAGGCCTGTTTAAGTAGACAACCCCTTGGGCTGTGCTTTGCTTTTTGTGGATCCGTCCTGGGGAGAGTAGGGTGGAAAAAACAACATATTGACCACTGTGTTAATAAAATTTAATATTATATGAAATACAAGCCACCAAAACATAGTAATTAAATAATTTAAACTTACCATATTAATTTCCAATAACTACTTTTTGCAGTATCCCTCATCAGTTGGTATTAAATTCTACATATATTACATTAGAATAAATTCTTTTAATTGTTTTGACATTTTATTCAAAATTATGGGAATGATGATGTACTGGACAACTTATTCAAAAATAAAATATGAGAAAAAATATTTGCTCTTATTATTCAAAATATATTTTGAATAAAATATGAACAAACAATTAAAATAATTTATTTTAATGTAGTAAATGTACAATTTAATACCTACTGAAGGTGTAAGATACTGCAAAAATTAGTTATTGGAAATTAATGTGGTAAGTTTAATTTATCTATTCACTATGTCATGGTGGTTTATATTTATGTAATGTTAAATATACAAATATAATACAAATACCATTCAATTTTACAATCAATTTGATTAAACATTTTAAAACTTGACTCCTTCAAAAATTAGTTCTTATGACATAAAATCAAATTAAAATCCTATCCTGCATACATAAAATATATTAAGTCCATCTACAAAATGAATGTGTAATGAGGCCCACTAGTGGAGGAGTAAACCAATTGTTCTTGTGAATAGTGGATGCAGCAGAAACAATATTTTTAAAACACTTTTTCCATTTCTTAATTTTAATCCCTCATTGCTCAGATTTATGTAAAATATGACTATATATTTTTTTATTTTTTTCGGGTGCACAATTAGAATTGTTATTAGCGTCTGGAAGCAATGATTTTACACTAAATAAACTAATTCTATAACAACATAAGTGTAACTGATATATAAACTAAATGATAGAAAAATAAAATTAACAAAAAACTGCACAATAACACAGGAAAAATAGTAGGAAGTAAAATAATACAAAATACTAAAAAAATATATTATAATAATTATTAAACAATCAAATAGATGTACGTCTCTAAAAAAACATATATTCGATAACATCCTCATATTGTTTTCTAGAATATCTTGGATGTTACTTCCTAATTTAAAACTTTGATGCAATGCTGTCTAACACATGCAGTCCATAAGGATATGATGTATCGTTAGTTAGCAGTCGCAGCGAATACAGACAGTTGCACTGGTCTGATTCATTAGAAGTCCATGAGTAAAATTAGTATGCTCTATTCACAAACAGCAAATAATAACCTCCTCTCATCGATTATTCCTGGCTGAAGAGCTAAATGACAACACAGTATTCTGATCTACCGGAGTTTATTATTAGCAGTCCAGTCACCTTGCTAGTTTCCTCGAACAGTTGATTTAACAGAATTAATAAAATCGGTACTAGTAACATGAGTAAGTGGTAAGACTGTTGTCTTTAGCAGCGGAATCCACACATTCATTATCTAGCATTCCCACATGCCTAGGGAACCATTAGTAACTAACTTGTAGGGTTAAATAAATGGAATTGTTACAGTGGATGTGTTTGTAAAGTGCTTTAACACAGATTTCATTAAAAAAATATATAACAGTTTGTTAAAATCAACAGTAAATTTATAATACAAACAATATCCGTAAATAAAAATTCATCATCATTTCAACATCACTTGGTAAAATATAAAAGCATGCTTAAAGGAATGTCAGTTTGTCTGACCATAATTAATTTGAATAAATCAAATAATACTTATTCCACCAACTGATGTAATCAGTAATATCAGTTACAGAATTAAATTGTAATTACTTTTTTGCCTAAGACCAGTAGCAAATTAAATAAAATTCCAGTACTTGAATAGTGATTAATAACACTACTTTTGTTAATTTGCCTGCAGATGATGGATATTATTGCCAAAATGAAAACGTATATTTACTTCATTGTATGAAAAATCTTTGATAACACCACATGCCCACAATTCCTTATTAGTAGAAGTTGACTGTATTGAAATTAACAAAATTAAAACTTTGAATAATTTACTTTTAAAAATCTTTTAATACATTTTTATATCACATTAAGAAAAAATACCAGGAATTTTTGGGTGCTAAGTATCAGAATCTAATAAACAAACTTGTTTTAAGCCTTTCTAAAAAACTTACTGCTTAGTTTTTCTTAAGCATAAATCTTACATAAATCAAGTGAACTTAAAATTCAATCACAAAAAAACCAAAGGATATTCAAATGAATCAAGTGTTATTTTACCATAATAAACATGTGAAAAAATAAATACCTTCATTTAGCTCCAAAGCTGGTCCTTTTCTATCATCCAACCTATCAGGCACGTCAAATCACTTGATCAAATTCTTTGCTTTTAATTACATTAGTAGTTATAACTCAGAAAATGTCCTGAAAAATATATATATGTAATGTATATGCTTTATATGTAATAAAATCGTGTAACTATTTACTGTAATTGTCTATGGATGAAATCATTCAAATTATGTATTAATTTAACTGAAGATTTAAATAAATAGTGTCTTTCAGAACATAATTTTTATGTATTTATAGATTTTCTTTTTGTAATATTAAATAATACTTCTAAAATGATGATTTATAACTTTACTTAAGACAGCTTTTCAATAGTAAAGAGTTAAGTCATGATAATATTATCTTGGATTTATGATATAATTTAAAATAACTTTTCTATATTAAATAATATTTAGATTGTTTTTAAAAGTTCAATAATAGTATAAACTTCTATTTATCAAGAAATGCAAGATTTAATTTATTATTCATGTACCTCTTCAACTGTGAATTAGTGAGTCAATGTAGTACTGCCTTGGATGAATTATATTATTTAAGTAACTTCTCATATTAAAAAATTTAAAATTTATTTCCATCAGGAATTTTGGATGATCATGTATTATGTAATCTTAAATCTACAATTCAGAAATTTATTCTCAAATGCCTTTCAAATAGTTTTGATAAATAAATTTTTACTTTTTGTTTTTACGTGTAAATCTGTTTTTTTGTGTACATTTGATGATATGAGAACTGTAAATAAAGAATGAGACTGGTTCAGAAAACCTTTTTATTTATAATCCAATAATACATGGACTTTACATCTTTAAAATAGTTCCCTTGGGAAGCCAAGCAATGCTTCAAACAGTTTTCCCACTCTTCATAGCAATGTTGGAACTCAGAAACCGGAGCATTTTTTAAAAATCTTTTCTAGTGTTCCAAAATCGTATCCTTTGAGGTGTTTTTGTAAGGTCGGGAACAGGAAAAGTTCCAAGGACTCAAGTCAGATGAATAAGGTGGTTGAGGAAATAAAGCAATGTTTTACTTTGCCAAAAACTAATTAATTAAGAGTGCAATGTGACAAGGCTGCATTGTCATGATGCAGTATTCAGTTGCCTTTGATGGCTGGTGTCTCACACAAGCAACTCTTTTCCGTAGTCTTTCAAGAATTTCTTGGTAAACATATTGGTTTACAGCCTGTCCTGTTGACAAAAACTACTTACAGACAATGCCATTACTATCGAAGAAACAAATTAGTATGGTTTTGAGTTTTGATTTGCTCATTTTTGCTTTTTTAGGATGTGGTGACTTTGAAGTGTACCACTCCTTGCTTTTGCATTTTGTTTCTGGGTCGTACTCAAATATCCAAGATTCATCATCAATAATAATACTTTTTAGAAAATCAGGATCAGGAATAATTCGCCCTAGAAGATTTTGGCAGTCATGCACCTTGTTGTTTTTCTGTTCAACAGTGAGGTTTTTGGGGACCAATTTTGCACAAACTCTTTTCATCTAAAATTCATTTATCAAAATTCAATGGACTATGGTATAGTTCAAATTCAATTGTTCTACAATTATTCTGATAGTTAATGACCAGTCATACCGTTTCAAGTCTGATTCGCTCAACATTGTTGTCACTTTTTGACGTTAATGGTCTTCCAGAGCATGGATCGTCCGCAACTGATTCCCGGCCATCTGAAAATGCTTTAAACCACATACAAACTTGGGCTTGTGACAGAGTGTCATCTCCATATGCCCTTTTCAATTTTGAAAAGATTTCAGTAGCATTCTCACAGAGTTTAACACAAAACTTGATTGCACAACATTGCTCATAATGAGTATCTCTCATTTTTATAATGCACAACAAAAACACATTTCATGAAAAGCTAGTTTACATCTCACATGGCAATAAAATTAGGTATTAATACCTAACATAAATCAACTGTTATAATCTTATGTTTACTAGTAACCTTAGTGTTGCCACTTTGGCTGCCCAAAAAAACTAGTCTCATTACTTTATTTACAGACCTTGTAAGTTGTAACAAATATGTGATATTAGACGACTATACTCCTATGGATGAAAAAAATTATGTACTACAAACTGTGGACAAAATTTCTTCTAGATACTTCTGTAACTCATTACCAATCTCAGCAAGTTGTAAACACATGAAATTGGTTATGAGCAATATGTGATTTGACTATCACAGACACCTTGATAATGAAGAAATGCACAATTAGAAAAAAATATAATTTTACTCAGAGAATATAACATATATTATATAATACAAATAAAGTTCTCTTATAAAATATTATCTGTTTTTATTTATTTATTTTTTTATAAAGGAGCTGGTGTAGGCACACTCATCAATGGAGATTCAAGATAATCTAAATTTTCTGGAATGACAGGTGGTTCCTGCTGACTTCCTATTTTTTCTTGTAATGTTTCATATAACGAATGAACATCATCATTATGCTGAAAAAAAGAAAGAAAAATAGAGTAAATATGAGAGTTTTTTAAAAATTAAATCTTAAAACAGTCCTTAAAAACTTTTATTCATAGGTTCAACAGATTAGAAAGAAAAGTAAAAATATCATTTTTTTAAATTTAAGATACACATACATAATCACATTAAAATATTACACAATAAGATGAAAGCATCGCACCAACCACATGATATATGTAACATCTTAAGCATACCTAATACTATATATAATAAATTGGAACACTGGCAATTCAGAAATGGTTCTGTTGCAAAACTTTAGATGAATTAGAAGTAAAACTCTATATTTTTCTAAAACTGATGTATGGATGCAAATTATAACTTATAGGAATCAATGTATTATTGTACTAAAATCCAAATTCAAAACTTAGATTCAAATTCAAGACAAGATTAGAACTCAGAAATTCTAATACAGATTTTTAATTTCTACATGATTTACTGTATCTAAGTTATTCATTATTAAACAAAAAGAAATAAATAATAAAAAAAAAAATAGAGAAATCATGAGCATTTGACAATTTGAATTCATTTAAAAAAGCAACTGGTTTACTTTCTAATCAAAAGATGAATATTCAAAAGAAAGGTTAAATAACTTCTTATTCTGTTCTAATAAAAATAATATTTTAGTAAAAAAAAATTAAATTTAAGGAGTTGATTTTCAACTTGTTATTTCTGTAGATGTTTCAGGTGTTACAAAATTATTAGTTATAAGGGATTTTTCTGACAATCGCCCTATTTCACTTACAAAAATAGCAATAAATCAAGAACTCCAATAATAGTAAAGATATAGAGTTTCTGTCAACAAATTTTATATCTAGCCAACAATATAAATATTAATAATACTGCTTGTCTTCTATCATAAACAAATAGGTTCATTGTACTCATTATAATTCATATCTTCCATCAGTTAAGTCTTTACATGCTAAACCAAACCAGAAAAATATATTTAAAAAAAAAAATGAAGATGAAGATTACTTACAACATGTTATTGTGTTAAAAAAATATAAAAAATTTGTTAGCTACCTCTATTTTGAATTGTACAATTTATTATTATTTAAAAAAAATTGTAAATAGTTATAAATACTATAGCAGTCGCAACACAACAAGATGCAAGAAAAATGATTTTTTTCAACAAAGGTGATATATAGGATTGGTTTATTAAATGCAGCTTCATTTGTTTTTATTTAATTCTTCAAACCCTTCAATTTCTATCAAGGTGAAAATAAAAGGCTATACACCTGACAACCTGCTCAAATAATTCAATATTTAAAATAAAGTTACTGAATACAATAAAATACAATACCTGAGATGTAGGCTGTAATACTTTAATGAGTGTATGAAGACGTATTGGTGGTAATCGTGGATAAACATACCAAAGCAATTTTAACACATGCCTTATGACATTCTCTCTAGATAGTCCAGCATAAAAAAATTCATCAAATATAACTGTACAAAAATCTTCTGCTTGAAATTCTTCACCCATGTGTATCAATAACGAAACCTAAAGTAAACATAAAAATAACAATTTTCTATCAGTTTTCCAGATTATGGAAAGATCAAATTGATTTTTTATGTAAAAAAACTCCATTAGGTAATACTTCTTTTGGGTATATTTACGAGGGCTATTCGGAAATGAACTTCTGATTCATTATTAAAAGAAAACACCTATTGATAAAAAAACTATTTATTATACATATCTTATAGCTAGCTACTTTTCTACATAATTGCCTCCCAAATTAAGAAACTTGACATATTTGTAAACAAGTTTTTGAATATCCTCATCACAAAACTCTGCTGCTGCCAGTGAATTAAGCCAGGTAGTAACATTCGTTTTTCAACTCATCATTTTAAAAATGCTGTATTGCTAACCATTTCTTCACTTTCAAAAAAAAGGTGACAGTCACTGGAAGCCAATTCAGAGCTGTACAGAGGATTGTTAGACAACTCTTACTTTAAACTGTCGATTTGAAGTTGAGGGTATACTGCAGTGAGCGGTTCTCATGAAGAAAAACGATGCCTGAACTCAGCATGCCATGTAGTTTGTTTTGTGTGGCCATCCTCAATATCTATAACATCTTGCAGTAAGTTTCAGTGTTATTTTAGTTCAGGGCTATTTCGACATTAATTTCTTATCCTCAGCATTGCAAGGAGTTAAAAAACAGTGTTACTACCTGGCTTAATTCATAGGCAACAGAATTTTAAGATGAGGGAATTCAAAAACTTGTTTACAGATATGATAAGTGCCTTAATTTGGACGGCAATTATGTAGAAAAGTAGTTAAAGGAAGTAGCTAAAAGATGAATATAATAAAATATTTTTTTATCAATTGGTGTTTTTATAATAACGAATCAAAAGTTACTTTCGAAATAGCCCTCGTTTTACTAGTAGCTTGTTGGAGTAAGCCTTATCAATGGAGTAACACATCTAGTGGAAGCATTTTTTTAAATATGCAACTGAAAAATATACCAATTAAAAATTAATAATATGTACAGGAAAGGAAAAAATATTTAATAATCCACTGAAAAAATTAAAAATTAATTTCATTTTAGGAGGAATGAATTTCCATGCCATGCATAAATAATTGCAGCCACGACACATAATGCATCAAATCATGATGTTTTATCAATGATCTTTTTAGATGAATTTAAAATAATTTCATCATAAATATGTCCTACTTTTTTACAAGTACAGATCATTCATCTTTAAACAACACAACCAAATGTATAATTTAAAACAAAAAATTCTTCAGCTACACAAAAAACAAACAGGCTTTACTGAAATTATTACAATTTGGCTGCATTAAAATAGATCAGATGAATAAAAATTTAGAACATACAGTGTTCTTTGTACATAAAGTAAGCAGTTGACTATTGATTTTTTGGGGGAGGATTCATCAATCGATTGATTAGTTTGATGCTTTTCTCAATACCTTCCTGTTATATAATTCTCTTTTAACCTCAACATATTTACTACACCCTACATCAGAAATTACCTTCTACAGAATCCTCCACTATAAAATAACTAAACCTAGGATATACATTATTGTACATCCATTATTGTATAATACATAGTCTTCATCTAAAACACTAACAATTAGCCAATTTATCATTTTAAAGTGTTAAAATCCTTATAATTATAGAATATTAATATAAATATAGTCATTGTATGTATGTGTGTGGGTACATATGTATGTAAGTTTGTTCCACATGTCCTCCTAAACCACAGGACTGATTTCAATCTTGGGAAATTTATTACTAACTGAACAAAAATACTGCAGGTGTTAGACAACCCTACTGCCACCGTTGCAGGAGAGCTGAGGGGCGAGAACCTTAAATTAAAAATATTAAAGTTCTGGAACATTTGAGAATATTACAATATTTTCAAATACTTTCACATTATGGAAATTTGTAAAATTTCCTAAAAATTTCAGAACATTTTGGAGCAATCTATATCATTTTCGTATATTTTTTTAACATTACTTCATTTTGAAACAAGAAGAAAATATTGTTTACAGACAAACATTGGTTAAATTGTTGCAGCCTTGAACTCTGTGGTAGTTTGAAAGGTGTGTTCATTTGAATATATATTATATATTTGTATCTTTAAGTATGTCTTCATATACAACTTATTGCTATCTATAACATCTTTCTCAATGCTACAAGCAGGATTAATTAATTAATTAATAACTAAATTAAAATTAAATTGTATACATTTGTATAGTTGCATAAGTTATTTCTGTATAGTAGTATATTTGTACAATTGTATTAGTAATTTTACAGATTTTTTTCTTTTTTTTTTGCCTGATCAATTAATTCCACACATAAGCCTCAGGCTTGTCTCTGGTAATGTTGAATTGGAATTTTGTAGCTTGCAGCATATGAAAAATGCCATTCCTGTCCAAGATTTGAATCCAGGACCTCCAGATGAAAGGCTGAGACACTACCAACTCCAGATATTGGTGGAGATATTGTTTAAAATACATGTTTTTTCTTTAAACTCCTCACTTTTTCATTCAAATCATATTACTGTGTAGTAAAAATAACCAGCTACATTTGAAAGATTAAATTCATCAAGAAGAATTATGACCCTGAGAAATGCTGGGTATATAAACTAGTTATATATAAAGATTAGGACCGTTTATTTATATTATATATATTACACCATATTTAAGGTATAATAACTAGCTTCTAGTGATTTTTTTTATTTTTATGATTGCAACCATTATGAATGCTGTATGATGAATGCCTACACTTACTCTGAAAAGGATAGATTGGAAACTTTACCATCTAAACCAGGACTCTATTTGTTCTTATAATGTCCTTATTTTATGTTTAAAGATGTATATGAAATATTTTTAACAATGACTAATGTACAACCTATTAACCTACTAATGTGGTTACCCACATAAGTTAAAAGTTGTAGTTATTTAT
Source organism: Lycorma delicatula (assembly GCF_047948215.1). Taxonomy (NCBI): domain Eukaryota; kingdom Metazoa; phylum Arthropoda; class Insecta; order Hemiptera; family Fulgoridae; genus Lycorma; species Lycorma delicatula. Next base: position 37,047,250 of record NC_134462.1, read on the forward strand.
AAAACATAAAAATATAATGAAGAGAATTGTAGTTATTTATAAAACATAAAAATATAATGAAGAGAAATTAATGATAAACTTTCAATGACAAAAAATTAAAAAACAAAACAAAAAAAACAGTTCTTTCAAAATATGCTATGCAATCAGACTTAACATAATATTAGTTTGAATTCCAGAACCATATAAGTGAATGGGTCATGAAAACTGGTTATGTTAATTGTATATTGTGCAAATCATTGGTGCACACTAAAATTCATAACAAATAATTTACAATATTCACAAAATAACTTACAATAAAAGCATTAATGAGTATATTTCAATATTCAATATTATGAGCATATTTCAATAACAAATAATGACACTAATAAATAGCACAAAAATTATTTGCTAAATTTTATACATTCTTTTGTTTTTATATTTCATGAAATGTTAAATTTATTGTTAAATTTTGTAATTTTAAAAAATTAGCAGGAAAATTAGAAAGTTTAAAATCTGATAAATAAATCAATACCCCCAGGATATATTTATACAGCAAAATAAGGCTGACATCCTATAACAGTAACTGTTAGATTATAATGAAATTTTTTTGTGAAAAATAAAATGCTGTGCCTGAGCAGGGACTGAACCCAAACCTCTGACAAAAAGCAGTGATGCTACCACTCTGTTATACAAATCAGTTAATGGTAAAACAATGTCAAGCATAGTAGTAATAAAATTTCATATTATTAATTAAAACTAGGCCTAACCAAAAAATGTAAGAATGGATCTTCAAAGGCTCGATCGCTATCACAATTCGCCAAGGTGCCAAGAACTCTCATTAATCCTACACGGTCTTTATGTTTTGCTGTATGTAAAGTGTAATACATAGCTATAATACTGGCCACTGAACTTTCTTGAACATATGCTTGGCATGCATCTGGTGGTGGACCTGAAATACAACAATCATCAGTCATGTTTACTTTAAGTCTTCATTACTATTACTAATCTTAAAATGCTACACATATAATTCAATGATAATTAATCCAAGATTTCTTCAATTTTTTTGAAATGAAGTGGACAGACTTTATAATTAAAAATAAACTGGCACAAAATTATTTTAAGTATTATTTTTCAAAAAACTTTGTCAAACAATGTTGCTGAAATTTTTAATACTTGTGAACACCTTAAAATTTCATCCTTCCCTAATGATAAAACTAAAAAACTATTATCAATAAAGTTTCCTTATAAACTTATTTGTTTTAGCTTATTTTCTTTTCAAACGAAAGATAATTATAAATAATTTGATAAACGAATAAAATATCATAAAAATTAGAAAAAATTAAATTCCACGCAAATGTAATCTGTCACTAGATATCAAACAATAAAGTTTAACATACTTCAAATAAATTATTTTAAAGCTATCTTAACAAAAAAATTCATTTTTAAAATGTTAACTCTTTATTTTTGATAAAGAAGCTAAACAATTTCCACTGGACAATGAGTAAAAAGTAAAACATATTTCAAACATCTTGAAATGGTAAAAAGTAAGAAAATTTATAAATTTCTATTTTCATGGAAGCAGGTTACCTTCCAAATCTCTGAAAAGACAGGGAATTCCATTTTAATTCAACAAATGATCAGTGCATCACTATTTTTGTTTTTGATGATATTTGGTATATGTTAACTATCCACTTTGCAGTGGCCAAAAAAGTTTTTCTTGAGTAATAGACTATTTTCTAATTCACCAACAGGTAAAAACAGCCATTTTCGTCACTTTTTCAATGAGCTGTAGCATTCTTATTTTACATCATAAAATGGTCAAAAAGAGCTTTTTGGAAGAGTAAAGGTAGAACTTCATCTTAGTGTACTCAAAATTCATTTTGTTACATAACCAACTCCTGTAATGTTTACTGTAGTTATGTTTACAAAATGATGTTTTTTTTTTTCAAATTTCAAGTCCAAAATATATAGTGAAGGGCTTAGGGTAATAGACCTGTTTTTTAACTTTTAACTCTTAGGTACTAGTAGTACTTATAAATAAAAAATCGGACCGTTAGTGAGTATCCTTCATTAAAAAAAAAAAATGGCCGCCAAATTGTAAGATTTTGAAAATGTCTCATTTTTTGGGCCCAAAAACCAGATGTCGAACAGGTGGCAAAAATCTGAAATGTTTACAGCAGTAAGTACTTTTTATTTACTTTAAAGCCAAATAAAATTTATTTTGTTACACAAAGGGGTTGACGAGTAATAAAGCCAACAAAACGGCTAAAAACACTCTTCCTTCTAACTGTAAACAACGTATCCAAAAATACTGATGTTATGTATTTTTTTTCAAATTATAAAATTACAACTAAACTCATTACAATGAATAAATTTATAATTAATAAACAGTCAATTACAGAATAAATAATAATTACAAAATGACAAACAATTCAAACACATTAAGAAATTGTTCAATTCACTTTTATCTGATTTTACTCCTGCTAATAATGGAAGTTATGAATAAACCTTGCACTTTTTGATAACAAACTTAACTAACATAACTTAGTGCTCATGCCAATTTTTTTATTGAGTAGAACTGATAAGTCCTCATTCATGTCTGGTGTAATGTTATGTCATCTTTCAGTACTTGATAGAAAAAACTCTGAAGGCATGAGAACCTTTAAAATATTTTCCAGTTGAACCCATATTTGATTATCCTTCAATGATTTATTGAATGAAATACCAGGACCCTTCCGATGAAAAAAGTGTATTCAATATTCTTCTTCATTTTCATGTATTTTGACTTCAATGACTTTACCTAACCACCACTTGCCATTGTATACACAGCAGATATATTTTTTACATTTTGGCTTTGGTAAACTTATAAAGCAATCAGAAACACTAATGTCCACATGAATTGATATTAATGTACATGTTTCTGATTCAGAAGTCGCCCAGACTTTCAGAATACATTTCTGACTTGTTGGAACATAAATGTGAAAGGTTCTTGTTTCTGGGACTGTTGTGATTACTTTATAATGAGAATTGAGGTATATTATTCAGTCTCTTGAACATCTTTATTAGAGCAGAAAATAAATGTTATAATTTTAATACTGTCTTTGCAATAATTGTACATTTCAGAAGATGTAAAATTTTATTTTTGCCTATCCTTTAAAAGCACTATCCTTTTTAATCACAGTCCTTTTTACAGGTTCACCAATATCATCACATAGTCCTTTTCCATGGTATAAGGCAAATAAATATCATTCAGCTGCGATTTCAAAATTTTCTAGATAGCAGCACAAATTTATGAATTTTTTTTGTTTTTATACTGGGTTGAGGAGCCATCAGTAAAATAAATTGTTTAACTTGCGGTAACAATGTTTTTACTTTATTTATAACTTGCTTTTGGAAGCAGAAGAACAATGTAGTATTCTGCTTCAAATACTCACTGATCACACAGTAGCTTTGGCTTTGTAATTTTCCTTCTTTTTAAAATAGATGTACTGTGGCATAAGTTTTTGACCAGTGATATGTCTGGCCTTCATCCTGTATCTTAAAAGGAAAATTTTGAGAGACGTCTCCAACTACAATACATTTCACACACACACACACACACACACACACACACACACACACACACACACACACACACACACACACACACACACACACAAAATTTAAGTTCGAAATCAGCAAATTTTCAAAAACCAATTTTTAAATTGTGTTTTACTTCGAAGGCTGTGTACAATTCTTTTAAGTTACATAATATAAGCCTTTTTTTTAATATTAATTTTCTTCCTATCAGCTTGCCTTACAGAAACACAATCCTTCTTGTCTGGCATCATTTGGCTGTGCTCATCATTCTGGTAAAAATCTTGGTCACTTTTAATAAAATTTTCATCAATTACATGATTGGATTTCTTTTTGCTGATTTGTGGAAAAATTCCACTTGTTTTAGCTAATTATTTGGATTGATAGGCTAAATACTGACTAACACTAAACTCATTTTGAATTTTTTGAATGCTCCAGCTGCTTGGTAATAAACTTAAAATATTATTTATTCCTCAGTTGATGTAACTGTTTTCATTCTATCCTTTATTTTAATGATTAATTCTTCATATTCCCTACCTAAATCAGCAAAATTTTGTGGACTAAACTGTTTTCTTCTGTAGAAATATTTAAATCAAAGGAATCGTTTAATTACTGGTAATTGACTCGCTAATTTTGTAACTTTATAATTAAAATTGATTGCTTTACGCTGCTTGATAATTTTTGAACTTTAATGAGGGAAATGTCAAGTGCTGAACAAACTTTATTCACCGAATTGACTATAACACACTGAGGCATTCCGGTTAGCTTTCTGTATCATCTTGTTTTTTTTTTTTTGTTTAAGCATTTTGTACACAATGCTTTGCCTGGAATTAATTTTAAATTTGGATTGCTTGTTGAAAGTGTCAAGAGATTTTTCTCAAAGAGATTTCTTAACCAATTTAGTGTGACAGCTAAATGGGTCAGAGCAACTTCACCCATAAATATGAAAATATTTATCTAAATATTTGGTTTTATGAAAAGTACAGATATTTTTTGTTTCCGTACATCCACTTCTTAAAGATGTCAATGTTACTTGCTGCTCAGTAAAATCTAAAATATCATGCACTATTGAAGATCTATTGTAAGTCAATTTGTGACATACTGTTTCAGTGTGAATGCCAATTGAACACACCATAATCCATTTTTATAAAATGCAAGGGTTCTTACAATAACAATACTGTTAGTATAAATTATGAAACTACCAATTGTACCTCACTTTGTCTTATCCCAGTTTCTCTATAGCTAAAATAAAAATTTCTCTAATTAATAAAATTAAAAATAAAAGATACTGCATAAAAAAGAAGTTCTAAAGAACTTCTTGCATAAGTTTAGAAGTTGTAAAAAGAAGTGCTAATAAAATTACTTTATAAACAAGTGTACATACCTAACCACAGTATTAACACTAGTAACAATACAACATATCACATTGAAGTCAAAACAGTATAGTTGTCCCAGCAAATCTATGAGCTTGTGACATCACGTGCTGACGTCTCATTATATTATTATTTCCAAAACATTATTTTTGCATATAATTATTATTTTTATTTCATTTTTCAACTTACAAACAATACGATGCACCCAAACAATACGTTGTTTTGTGTTCAATTCTTTCCACTTGAGTTGATTACATGTATAAAAATGCTTAAAAACTAATCTTGTAAACAATAACAATTCCTTAACCAATGACTAATGCTCTGATTGGTATTATGTACAGGCCTATAAAAATTTACACATGTACTTAGAAACGATGTCTTTCGCCAAGATTAAATTTTTTTTAATATATTAGTTTTTGTGTTATTTCTGTTCCGTGTGTTTTGGTGAGGTTTGTTATAGCAGAATTTAAATCCGTAGTTAAGAAAAAAACTTAGGAGTCAAGCACGTGAAATTATCAATAATGTTTATTTTGACGACAAACATATAATTGGCATTCAAAAATGCAAAGAAAGAACTACTGCTGCTTGTGGAATATCAAGAACACAGACCATCATCAAAAACTCAGAAGAGAAAAAAAGACATGATTTTTCAAACATCCCAATCGTGTTCTTTTGGCAAGCCGAAAAAGTACAAACAACATTCGAAACCTATCAGTGGACTGGACAGTTTTGATTTAGGTGTAGTTAAAAGAACAGTAAATGAATTTTATTCAAAGAAGAATGAATTACCTACTTTAAAAAAAAATAAGGCAAGAACTTCAGTCATCTATTGATTTTAAAGGCAGTGAATAAACTTTAGCTGTTATTTTGAAAGAGTTAGGTTTCAAATGGCGTAAAATTGGAAATAACAGAAAACTTTTAATTGAGAAATCTGACATCAGGTGAACTGATATCGGATATCATTTGCAGGCAATGGCCAAGTACAAACAAAGCAATGTTACAATTGTTTATTTGGATGAAACATAAGTTTTAAGTTCGCATCGTTCAACAAAGTCGCGGTCCGATGGTATTATTGAGGGACTTCATGTACTGATTAATAAAGATGACTGTTAATAGTAATTCATCTGGAGGAGAAATTGGTTTTATTCCAAATCCATTACTAACTTGGAAAGCCAGTTCAAAAAGTGGCGACTACCATGAAAACATGAATACAGACATTTTCATGAAATGGGCACATGAAAAATTGATTCCAAATCTCCCACCAATGTCAGTAGTAGTTGTTGATAATGCCCCTTATCATAATACAGGTATTGATAAAGTGCCAAATTCTAATTCCAGAAGAAAAGATATGACCGATTGGCTGGGGAAACCCTACACTCCATATAGTTAAAAAATACTGAAACCACAGTTATATGAATTAGTAAAGTTACATAAAACTGAAGTAAAAAATATCACCTGGATGAACTTTTGAAAAAAAACACGGATATTGTGTTCTTAGACTCCCACTGTACCATCCAGATTTGAATCTGATCGAGATGGTATGGTCAGCCGTAAAAATACAGGTAGCTGGTGAGTCATAACACAACATTTTCTTTCACAAATGTTGAAAAATTAACAATGGAGAAAATTAATCGACTGGAAACCCTAATGTGAAAAAGTAAAAAACATTGAAAAAGAGTATGAAAAACTGGAACCACTGACAGATAAATGACAGAAGTGTACTCTGACAGTGAAAATGAAAGTGACAGTGATTTGTTTAGTGAGGATGGTGAACTTGTAAGCTTTTGTTTATTATTAAAAATTAATAATTTAGTACAAATAAAGGTTTTAAAAGAATTAATTACATGTTGTTTAAAATTAGTAAATGTAACTATGATAGTTATTACCATGTACAATATGATAATAAGTAATACTTCAATTTGATGTTTTCAGGCCGAGTAGTAATATGCAGTCTGCTCATGACGTACCAAGCTCATACATTGACTGGGCCAAGTATAACTGAGCCTTCTACAATTTTTTTTCTTACATTCAGGATTACACAAACATTCATGTCCATGCATGTTTATTCACTTTAAACATGAGTTTGTATGTATGAGTCATACTTTAAGTAACAAACTATCTAGAATATATGCTACATCACTATAGACATATCAAAATATTTAGTATAGTAGGCCTACATTATTATCTAAATAAAATACATGCTATAAATTTTTTGGATATATTTCATTGTTCATGGTTATAAGGAACGGTGTTTTTAGCGGTTTCGATGACTTCATTACTCATCAACCCCTTTGAGTAACAAAATAAATTTTGTATGATTTTAAGGTACATAAAATGTACTTACTGTTTTACACATTTCAGAATTTTTCCACCTGTCCCACATGTGATTTTTGGGCTCCAGGAATGAGACATTTTCAAAATCTTACGATTTAGCAGCCATTTTTTTTTAATGAAGTAACAGTTCAATTTTTTTTTTTGTATGTACTACTAGTACCTAAGAGTTAAAAAATAAAAAAACAGGCCTGTTACCCTAAACCCTTCAATATTTTCTTTGGCCCAAAATTTGAAAAAAACAACAATTTGTAAATATAACTTCAGTAAAGATTGCAAGATTTGGTTATGTAAAAAAATTAATGTTGAATACACCAAGATGAAGTTCCTTCTTTACTCTTTCTTTGAAAAAGCCCTTTTCAAAGCTCTGTATGATGTAAAATAAAAATACTACAGCTCATGGAAAAAGTGACAAAAATGGCTGTTTTTACCTGTTGGTGAGTTACAAAAGTTTTTACTCAAGAAAATTTTTTTTTTTAAATTAAAAAAATATTTTTTGGCCACTACAAAATTAACATATATTTAATATTAGTTATCATATATACCAAATATCATCAAAATCAAAAATAGTGATGCAATGAAATTTTTGAAAATTTGTTGAATTAAAATAGAATACCCCGGGCTTGAAATTGTTTCCAATCTGATAAACTCATCATTTATAAAAAATAATTTAAAAAGTTGATAGGTTAGTACAATATAAAGTTACAAAGTTCATAGAATCATATTTTTATAAGTTCAGGATTTATTATCGGTAACCATTTGAAAAGGATTGAAAACTGTTTCTACATGGCAATGCATCATATAGAAAGAAATAATTTAAATGTGGTGGCTGCTCAAATTATTAGTTTGATTACTTACAGAGTACTGCGAAAAATACCAATTCAAGTTGCCTGCTTGGAGGAATCCAATGTTTCCTTATAAATAATAAATTTTAAATAAATTCACTCAATAAATTATGAGAACATGATATTTGCTCAGTTTTTCCATTCAGTAGAATTAAGACATAACAAAATGTTATGTACTCCATTTTCCTTCTAAAGTAAAAAAGTTTATGATCTTATTTTCTAATATTCTTAGTTTTACAGAAACATTCTGTAAATAAATTCTGTAAGAATACATATGAGGGTACGGTTAAAAGTTCCAGGCCTGGATAAGAAAACAACATTTTTCTAAGAACATTTTGATGTATTTTTCAACACAGTCACCATTAAGGTCTATACACTTAGCCCAGCATTCCACAAAAGCGCTTATGCCAGTTTTGTACTTCAGTTTATCCAAATCCTTAAAATAACACTTACAGTGGCAATAACTTTATTACTGTTCAAAAATTTCCTCCCTCCAAGCCATTAGTTTAGATTAAGAAACAAGTGACAGTCACTGGGAGACAAATCAGGTGAATATGTAGGGTCTTGGAGCAATTCGAACCATAAATTCATTAATTTTTACCACTGCCATGTCTGAAGTGTGAGCTGGAGCATTTTCTTGATAGAAAAGCCCTTTTTTTGCCAAATGCAATCATTTTTACTTAATTTAATTACTGAGATGCTACAACAGTGGCATCATATTTGCCATTTATCGTTTCACCCTTTTTAAGAAAATCAATCAAAATTATTCCATGTGCATCCCAAAAAACTGTTGCCATAACTTTTTGTGTGAAAGGTTGTTTTCGTTTTTTTTTGGAGTAGGTTGACCTTTTTCAACCCACTGGTTTGGCTGCCGATTTGTCTTAGGGGTGTAGTGATGAACCCACGTCTCATCAACCGTCATAAATCAATGTAAAAATTCCTCTGGATTACATTGAAAGAGCTCAAGATAATTACTTGAAATTTTTTTAGCAGTTTTGGTTGGGCGTGAGCAAACGCGACACTGATCTAGCGCACAGCTTGTTCATGCAAAATATTGTGCACATGTTCACTGTCTCTCACTGATCTGCCAAAATGATTTTATGTACTTTTTCTATCATTTCTGGCATAGTCACTTCAGTAGGGCGCCTACTACAAATTTCATCTCTAGTCCGTGTTTGACCTATTTTAAACCTAGCATTTGCAACCTAGCATTTAACTGTGGTTGTATTTGATAGAGAAGAGTCTTTCAATGTCTCTTCTTTAATTTCCTTTGCACTTAAGCCTTTCAGAAAATCACTGCATGAATTTCCAGTTTTTCCATTTTCCAAAAAACACCCTAATTTTCCTCTTTGATGGACTGTAAACACAGCACTAAGTGATGCAATGACTTAGAACTCTTGTAGTAAATTAATGAAGAATGAAATTGTGCAACGCCGTAGAAAAATTAGGTGTACTAATGCCATGTCTGTGTGAGGCCTGGAATTTTTCACCCCACCCTCGTACTATATATAACATTTCAAAACACTTTTAATATGATGAAACTGACATATAGAGAAATACTAAAAGGATTAAGAATAAAAATAATTTTGTCTTTAAGTGTCAAAAAGTGTTTAAATAAACAAATTTGAATATCTGATCACAAAAAATCAAAATGATATCAATACAAATATATTCCAAAAATCTTTACAATGTTTAGTCAGCAAATACAAGTTCAGTCTTATTCACCAATGTTCCCTGACATTCCACAGCACTGATAACAATAACAAATAATTAGTTCACAAACCTTACCAGGATTAAAAAATAAAATTACATCAATTTATCATTATAATTAATCTACAAATAATTACCTGAATGTTCAATAATGGTAATCGCAGATTCTCTCTCATCAGGAGGTAACTTTGAATTGAGCGCCCTAACTTGATCATCAACCATTAGAGACATTAATGCAGGTAGGAACTTTGTTACAACTTGACTATCTAATTTTGGCTCTTTGAATTCCTTTAAAAAAGATTGGATTTAATTAATCCTTAAATTAAAAGTACATTTAAGAAGTTTATAAAGTCACATCACTAAAGTAATATTAGAGGTTTAGTTTATATGGATAACAACACTCTGAAAAACATGATTCATGATGAATAAAAACAGCTTTGAAAAAAATATGTTTATATAGCTTTTTTTTACTTTATACTTAATAAAGATCGCTAAAACTTGATATAATGTAATATAACGAGCTTATTATAACAAACTTGTTATAATATATTTAATACACAACATTAAAAAGAAATAATGGAAAGATTAATTACTATTATATTGATGCACATTTTTCAGGGTAAAATAATTTTTTCAGATATGATTACTGATTTGAATATGACAAAATTCTAACCATTAACAACTGAAAACAATAAAAAATATGAAATAAACCTTTATTTTTCAAAGAATATCAAATGTTATACATTTTGCATAATTTATATTACTACTAATTATTTAAGAAGAAAAAAATGTTATCACATAAAATATTAAATACACCAATAATCCAAATTTGAGTGAGTTTTTAAACAAAATTTTATTTTTTCAATTCTGATTTATAGTTAACCATGATATATTATAGTTAATCATGATAACTATGTAATGTTTTAAGGACACAACAAATTATTCGTAAATGCAGATTTATTATTTATTAATTATGATAACCAATATGAATGTAAAATACTATACTTATTAATTTTAAGTATTTTTGAAAAACTCAGTTTTTTCACAGTTCACTTAAAAAATTCAGATTTTTCTTTCAATTCAAACTAATTTTGTTCAATGTTTCAAATAAAATTAGAAGAGATGTGGCATTATTTTAAAATTTCCATTCATTTATGATGACTTTCAGATTAAACGGTGTACTGCAATGTACTGTTGATAAATGCCAACCGTTCTTCAACTCAACCAAAACTAAATCAATTATGTTAAATTCTGGGTGGTACAGAGAGCCATTAATACTATCTCCTGATATATCATCAATATTGTACTAAACACAACTTTTTTTTATTCATTTATTTATTTTTATTAATTCACACAGTTTAATGTTTTGCATTTTGTCTGAAGAGAATGTAGATTTCTTAACCAATTTTAGGGATCTACTTTTTTAGAAAATTAAATTTATGCTTTATCTGTAAGAATGTTGTGATAGGATGCACTGTCTAAAAACAACATAAATTTATTTAGCAAAATAGGTATTAGTATTTCTTGTAGCTGTTTCCAACGATTTTTTAAATTGATTTCAATGTTGTGATTGCCAGTATTTGAGGTTGATTTCCACAACATGAAACTGGAATGAAAACTGTTTCACCTCCTGCACGAAGTAATAATAAAGTAATAACTTTTAAATTCTTTGTCCTTTAGAATAAGGAATTTCATTTCTTGAAAACTTATTTTATGAGACTCTTTTTTACTGTGAGTGTGGCTGCTGTAAAAATAAAATTTATCAGTAGTGAACTGGCTGAGCTTCTTCCTTAAATTTCTGAACTTGTTGAAGAAACAGAAATTCCCATTTTACTCATTTTAGTTTAATTATAGCAGTACTAGATGTACCTTTTAAATGAACATTAATTGTTTAATAAAAAGTATAGTTAAATGATTATAAATTACATACTAAGCAAATTCCTAAGATCTAGCCACTCAAATATCCTAAGATTTCTAAGCACTAACCTGTGCAATACGTTATAACAAACAATGATAATAAAGTACCCTACATTTAAAAAATATATTCTCAAAATTCAACAGCACATTTTCCTAAAATAATTAACACTCACACACTTATGAAGTACATTCACACACTTCACCAAAAGAAGTATTACTTCAGCAATAAATGAAGAAAGTATGCAGGCCATAAATATTACATAAAAGTGGTGATTACAAATAACAGAATAAGTGGAGATATACATAAAATAACTAATAAATTTCTAAGGGTAATGTAAGTCACTATGTTTTGTCTGTGTAAATAAAATCATCAGAGTTAAATGATGTATGGTCACTTATTATACTGGATGGGTGACGGGGCAAAGAACAGGATTACTTTGACCAGGATATTAATTTGTTGCTCTTAAAAACCATAACAGTCTTTCTTATGACTGTGATGCATGTAAAACAATACACGTAAATGACACTAATCAAGTTTTTTCCAAAAAAATTATGTTCATTATAGACACACTTCAAATGGTGAACAAAGTTAAAGGTGAACTGCTTGGCTGAATATCACCTACATTCACTGTGTTTGGTATCATAGTGACATTGGAGTGTACAAGAGTATATATATTTATCCAAGTCCATACTTACACATCAAACACCTTCAGCCTATCTTTTTTGCTTTTTCTAATGTATATGTAACACATTGTAAAAGTACACTAAAAATAGCACTTCATCAAGTCTAAATCTACCTTAATACATAATAATAATTTTTATTAGATGTTTCCTTAGCCATTAATAATTATTCTAATTTTTATTTAATCTCCACGTTTTTCAATGTTCTGTCAATGTGTACATAAGTACTGTACTGTTTTACTTGGTCAATTTTTTTCTTTTTTAGCAAACTTATTGGTTTTCTGTTTTCTTTTTATTTTCGTATTAATGAATAATTTTACGAATATACTTTAGTTATATTCTAAACTAACAATAATGACAAAAATGTATCGTAGTTCAAACCGTATATTATCATTAATCAATAACCAAACCTTATTCTATAACAATTACAAAGTAATCTTGTAACATAAGATAGGTGGGCCAGACTTATACAATTAATATGTATGGCCATAGAATATGTAAAAATATTTAGCTATTGATAATTAAATTTATCAGCTAAGGATTAGAAGATATTTGTGCATATACACATGGCGCATGCGCGTGCACGCACACAGAGAGAGACAAGGTCTTTTCAGAAAATAACTGAACATTTTTGATTACATACCAATGAAGATATTTAGTGACGTGCGGCTGGCAGCAATGTGTTCTGCATAACCTCCTCTGTAACCACATCCACATGTTCTTGAATTGTTGATATCTAATTTAGTTTTCATGTTATTATTACTTGAGTGCAATGTGTTTAAGTGTTGGTAGCGATTTTTGTAAAATGCAATAAAGAGCAATCGTACAACATAAAATTTTGCATGAAACTGGGGAAAACTATCACAGAAACGTTTCAACTTTTGGAGATGATGTTCTGGGTTGTACGCAATGTTACGAATGGTTTTCACAATTTAAAAGTGGTCATCAGTCAACTGAAGATGGCCTTGACCAGGAAGGCCTACGACTTCAACTGATGACACCTATATTCAGAAAATCAATGATCTGGTGGATGCAAATCACCGACTGACTGTCAAAGAACTTGCAGAAAAGGTTATCACCTCAATTGGATCATTTCATGACATTTTGAAAAAATTAACATACAAGGAGTTACAGCAAAGTTTGGAATTTTCACACTGTTTGTAATTGCTTAAAATTTATTTGTAATTAATTTCCTCTAAAGGGATATAAATTATTATAACAATATTAGATTATGACTTAACTTTTTTCTTTCTCTCTACACTGACTGAACTCACAATGCTTTTCTAAAAAACAATTTTAATAAATTGATTTTTATAATGGTTGAATACAGTTATCAAAAATTATAGCCACAGCATCATATGTGATCATACATGACTATTTTTATTAAATTATTGAAATCATTAAATGTAGTTCAATAAGCTCAGATTTGGCAATCAAAGATCAGTGACCTTCAAGAAGATCTATTTCAAGCAATTGCAGTGTGATACTATCTCATTGAAACCAACTGTAATTTTGATTTTTTTTCAGAGTTGGCCAATAAAATTTTTAAATAATTACTATTAATTATTTTTTCAAGGAATTTTCTATTTTATAGGTTTCTATAATATACGAGGAATGTTCACTTTAATCGGGGACTTTTGTTAGATTAGAGTGTAAATGGAGATACCTGTGCATTCTGCTGGTTGTACACATAAGTTACCAGTATCATCTATTACTGCACAGCACGCCAACGTGAAGCAACAACAACAGTCAGTGGTAAAGAACATGGCATCCAATGTACTGAATGGATATGTCAAATAGTGCATTGTAATAAAATTTCTTGTGAATGAAGGCATAAAACCCAGTGAGATTTATTTGCGATTCCTTGTACAGTATGGTGATGAGAATCTTAATTGCAGTAAAACATTTGAGTAGTGCAAACATTTTAAAGAAGGCCATACTTCAGTGAGTGATGATCCTGGTCGAGGTGGTTTGGAGCCACCAAAGTTATGACCTCAGTTTTTTGGAATAAAAATGGCACATTCATGTTGATTTTCTACCCTATGGAGTCAATATTAAATTAATAGTGAGTACTATTGCAAAGTTCTTCAAGATATGCACAATGCTCTCAAGAAAAAAAAAAGGCATGGTGCGATCACTAAAGGCATACTGTTTCTGCAGGACAATGCACGACCACATACAGTCTACTGCATGTCATGTACACTACAAGATCTTGACTAGGTGTTACTGCCAAACCCCCCATACAGTCTGAACCTTGCTCCCAGTGATTTTCATTTGTTCAAGCCCTTCAAATTGTTCCTAGAAGGCATTTCAACTCCAACAATGAGGTGAAGCAGTCAGTCCTATCTTGGTTTCGACGTAATGACAAATCTTTCTATAATGCAGGTATCCACATACTAGTGAAATGCTGGGATAAATGTAGTAGGGGATTACATCAGGAAATAAAATTATTTTTTACTATCTTAAGTGTGTTCTACATTTATTAAAAATTAATAGTCCCAGATTGACCCGAATGTCCCTCGTAATTTTCTGAGGATCTAGTTCACAGCACAACACAAACTGTGTTGAAGTTGTTTACTAAAATTATAAGAGTTTCCAGATAAACAAAACCAAGAATCTGATAATTAAGTATGCATACAGATTAAAACAAAATTTTATCTAAAAATATCAGAGATATTTATATTTGATATTTTATCAAAGATATCAGTCACACCTTCAAAATTTTCCGAAGAAATAGAACAAAAAGATAATAATTTTTATGAAAAATATTTACTACGTGACATAATACATTAATGCTTGAATATATACATACATATATTGTGATGCAATTCAAAATGACTTTCCAAATACCTGTAATTATAAAATAATAGTAGCTCTGTAAGTACATTATACTAAAAATTCAAGACTAAAATATTAGAAAATAATTTTCTTTGAGTTTTAAAACCATTGAAATAACAATATATTAAATTTTTAAGGATACATACCTGAGAATCAATCATTACCCAGGCACTAAGTCCAAGCGCTAACATTCGTAGAAGTAAAATTAAAACAGTGTTTTCCTAAAATGAAAAACAAAGGAGATATTATTTTCATAAAAACAACATTATAATAAAAATAAATCTACAATAATTAAATCATTAAATAAATGAAATTTATTATCACTATAAACTTACATCGAAAGAACAGATTTTTTTCATAAAGTTAATTTTGAGAAACTGAATACGAGGGGAAATCAAAATATAAACGGGATTTTTATTCCTGAGCGTTTACGGTTGGTAGGACTGGGCCCATGCTTCTAATATGCTTGGGTGGGGTCATTAGGAGTGGGGAGAGTCAGCCATTCCACACTCCCAACCAATTTGTCAGTAACGCTCACGATGTCAAAGCAAGAGGTGCACTCCTCCCTACATAATACGTAATTATAACATTTCTTGCTCGTGAAGGAGTTCAAACGATGGAAATTTTCTGGAGATTGACTGCACAGTTCAGGGACCATTTACTGTCAAGGACTCATTTGTTTGCATGGCATAAAGAGTTCAAGGAAGGACAAGAACGAGTGGAAATTCTGTAACACAATCGCCATCCTTGGACCAGCATTAAAGACAAAAACATTCGCGCAGTTCGAGATATTCTTGAAGACAATTGACAGGTGGAGTATCTGAAATTGCAGAACAGGTTGGAATAAGTTATGGGAGCTGTTAAACGATCATCATAAATGACCTACAGTTCTGTAAACTGTGTGCCAGATGAGTCCCTCACCTTTTGACCAACCAGAAGTTGAGACATCTGAAGGTCTGTCAGAGGCTTACAGCAAGGTTTGCGAAAGAAGGTGATACATTTTTTAGTCGGATCGTCACCTGAGACAAAACATAGGTTCACCACTATACTCCCCAGTCGAAACAAGCCATTATGGAATGGCTCAGGAAAGGAGAGGCAGCTCCAGTGAAAGCCAAGACTCGACTGTCAGTTGGCAAGGTTCTTTCAACAGTTGATTTCTTCCATGAGCGATGCACAATCAATGCTGCTTACTATTGCAAGCTGTTGAACAAAGTAAGAACTGCATATCATCGCAAAAGATGAGACCAACCAATTCGGTAGGCCATCCTCCTCCATGACAACGCCAAGCCCCATACTGCAGCTCTAACAGTCTCAAAACTACAAGAAATGCACTGAACTCAACTTGATCATCTTCCCTACAGCCCGGACCTATCGCTCTGCAATTTTCATTTGTTTGGGCCACTTACAGAAACTCTAGGAGGACAACAATTTGAAGATAACGAGGGCGTGGAGAGATTTGTGGGCAATTGGCTCCTGATGCAACCACTTTCATTCTATGATGCTGTGATAAAAAAACCTTCCTTCTCGCTGGAAAAAATGTTCTACGGCATGAAACTATGTAAAAAAAAATAAATTATATTTACCTTTCCTTTTTTCAATAAATAAATTTAAAAAAAAATAAAACCCCATTTATATTTGATTTACCCTCATATTTTAATGGGCAAATGGTTATAATTGTTAAATATCAGTTTTTAAAGCTATGTGATAGTAATATTATAGTAAAAAATTCCATTGCAAGATTTATTATATTCTTCTTCCATCCAAGCAACTGAGAGATTATTTGTTGGGTAACTAATCATAATAAAACAAAATTAATGTAAACTACTGTTATAATTTTTTAAATTAAACTCCATTAATTAAAAATGGGGTATACACTCAATAACATTTCTAATCTGAAATCATAGTGTATTGGTATGATCACAGAAAATTTCATTAGAAGCACTAGTACACTGTGCCAATTTTGGTAAGTTAATATACAAGTTTGTTAAAAGGTCAACTTACCGATTGTTTGAAAGTTACCAATTATTGTATTATAGAGGACAGTCACTATTTTGATTAAACTTTTAAATCAATTTCTCTGCTGTTTTTTTCCAAAAAACTTTGAAAAACTAATTAAAACTCATCTGTCTGCAACAAATTTTATAATTAAAAATATTGTTTTTTAATTCAATATAGGTTCAGTGGTTTTAAATCTTAATTGGGACTGCACAATTTTATTAATGATATTTATTCAAATATAAAAAATAAAAAAACAGAAGAAGGTGGGCTGAGCTGTTCTTAATAACCTTTGGTTAGGAAAACAAAAATTTAGAATGTGGTGGAAAGTGTGTTAGATTTAAACTTCTCTGTTTTCGTATGCTGTTTTTATGCATTTATATATTTCATAATGTTTAGGAGGGGTCAATTTTTTTTGAACAGGTAGATCTTGACATTAACAAATCACAATTGGTTGTCAATTCTGATTTGCAACTATAAGATGGTTGCAGAATGGTGACTGATTTTAGTTGAATATCTTTTTAATTTTCAGTGAGACTTTAAAGCTCCATCTTGTTTAACCAACGTAGAACACTGTAAGTCAAAGCAACTCAGTGTACAAAAATGCTTGTAACATAAGGACATACACATCTCGTATGAAATTCATTTATCCTATTATTTTTATTAATTAATGTATTAGTGAAATATACTAATGTGGTTATAAAAAAACTATATTAATGAATTATAAATAAAATATGATGAAGGATATATTTTAATGGTGGTATTCAGGCAGAAAAGAGAGAAAACCTAGTTTTTTTTTCAGTTTACTAAAAACATGAATTTTATAGATATGTCCTTACAGTAAACATGTGATATCTGTCCAGGGGTACTGAATCAAGTGATTATGTTTATAAGTAATGTTTGTTGTTCTGAAATCTAAATTGTAAGAATCTTTAATTTGTCAACTATTTCTGCTGAGTTTATTGTTTATACACAACTATATATTGTTTATACACATTAATATCCAGAATTTTTTTTTTGTTTTTGTTTATCATTGCGTTTACTTTAAGTAGACTTCAGTCAAGAGATTGCAGTTTAAGTGCCAGATCCTCATTAGTGATCATCCTCATTATAGTCCTGATTTGGCACTGTCTGATTTTCATCTGTTCACAAAATTGAAGAATTGGCTGGCTACTCAACACTTCAAAAGCAATGATATGACTACTCATGGACGGTGTCAATGAATGGTGGGTACTTGGATGGCATCACTCTTTCAAGAATGAATGGACAAGCTGGTGTCAGAAATTTGGGCTGGTGGTTAAATTTGGGTGAGGATTACGTCGAGAAACAATATAAGTATGTAAGTTTTATATATAGTAATTTTTTTTTTTAATTTATTTTGTTTATTTCTATTACTGGACTGGAGGTTAATTTATAAAAGCCTCTGTATTTAAATACAATAATGTGAAGTTGGATGGTTATGTGAAGTTGAGAATAATTGGCTCATCATAGCCATTTCCCATAAATCTGAAAATGCAGTTTGGTGTTAGCATCGTTAAGAACATAATATTAATGATTATGTTCAAATTCATTCGTAAAAATTACTTAGCAATGAATTTTGTTTATGTATGTATATAAACTGTTATTTACAGTCTCTTGTGTTATCTAGGTAATAACAACATATCTGCACCAGCATATTATTTTATAATAAGTGCATAATAATGATGAAAAACAGTATTTTATTAAGATGCTTCAAATCAAATCAGGACAGTTTGATTTTATTGTAAACAAAATTTTAACGAATTATCTAGACAGATAGACTTTAATCAATTGTAGCTGCTCATCTGATACCATAATAACAATGGTTTTCTACCACTAAGAAATATAAAACTAAATTCAATCTTTTCTGGAATTGCAAAAGATTGAAAAGAAAATCTTTTATTATTTATGTTATTTAAATATCTTCTATAATTGGGAAATGGAATCATCTGCCTACACAGTTTTTCACAGCAGACTATTTTTTTCCTAAACCATGATAACTGATGGTTATGTTACGCTTTACAAGAAAAGTTTAACTTCCTAGCTACCAAATTTATATATTAGTAATTATTTTTAACAATTCAAAGAAGTGAAAAGAAGCACAAAATTATCAAACTGCAAAATTTTTACAATCTGTTTTAACAATTTTGGCCATATCTCAACTGCTTATCAGCCAATTTGAACAGATGACGTATTATTTTATTTATAATAAAAGGTTTAACATTTTATCTGATACGACATAATTCGATAAACTAATATTTATAAAGATATTGATTAAAAAATTCAAATGGCTGCCATTTTTGAATTTTTCAAATGTAAATTTTTAATTTTTTTTATACATATTGTTAAAATTAAATTAAATTTAACACATATACACCAAATTTCATTAAAATATATCTCAATCCATTCTTCAAATGTACATTTTTATTTAAAAAAACAAAATGGCAAACAGAAGGAAAATACATGAGATAGATTACATGAAGTTCTTTATTTTGATATTTTGAATCAGCTCCTTAAGTTTGACTAACAACTTCCTGTGCACCCTTATATTAAAGGGAAAATGATGAAATTTTTTTTAAATTACTCTTAAAATTTTCATCAAAGCCAATTTTTTTATTATTTTCCCAATTTGTTTATAAGAATAAGGTTCTAAAATTTATTATAACTGAATCTTCTTATTAATAACACCTTTAAAAGAAAAATATAAAACTGTTTCTGTTTTGTAATAATGTTTGATATGTTTATTGTTTTTGAGGTGTGTTCTAGTAACTCGCTTTCATAAAAGAAATCTGAGTTTGTTGTTCTATGTTTTTATGAATGGAGAGTGTTTCTCCCTTGCTGTATTGGTTTGTTAAATTATGGTTATACTGACAATTTTTATATTGTTTAAGAAATCTGACTGTTTTTATGTATGTCAATACTGACAAAAAGATATCCCTATATAAATAGGATAAAAATATCATAAAATATTTATACTTGAATTTTTTCCACCAAAAAAATATTTTAACAAATAAATATTCATTTTTTCAAACAAAATAAATTATTTGTTTAAAAAATTGGTAATTTCATCAATCAATAAATAATTACATAAAAGTCTATAAATGTTTAAATAAAGAAATATACTGACCCTAGGTAATGCTTCATTATTAATTAAATGTTGGAGTATTTTCATAGCAGATGTAGCAAGAAAGTTTATGGCATATGGATCACATAAAGTCATAGATAAATCACCCAATACTTGTTCTTGACCTCTTTTGATACTATCTAAAAATCCCTGTAAAATAATTTTAAACATAAATATATTTCAGAATAATTATAGTTAACAAAAAATCAAATCTGACGTGTTTTAATTTCCTTTTATGCCAATATGATGATCACAGATGTATATTTCCACATATAGGGATGATGAGATGAACACAATAATAGGGAAGATGAGATGAACACAATATAAGGTGAACAAAATGGCCCTGCTGTGAAAAGGCATAACAAAAAACCGAGCATGCTGATCACTGTATCAACATACTTAATTTCTAATTATAGCAAATTCCAAAATTAATTCATCAAATAACTGTTTAGCCTAATACTCAATTTTAGTACTAATTTACAAAATATACATGATTTACCTCTTTATCAAAAAAAAAAGACTAATTAAAGCTTACATCAATCAAAATTATACTTATTTAACTATTGAAACTTTTACAAAATAGAATAAAAGTCTTATTATGAAACTAATCATGAGAAAAACAAGTGCAAATTCTCTATCATTGCAGGTTTAATAACTACTACCTTACAAAAGGAAAATTTCAAAGATTTTGATAATTTTATTAGAATAGAAATAAAAAGTTTTTTCAAGTTCAGCCTTTTTTTTCTGTTCAGCCTCTGGGAATTACCATCAGGTATTACTTCAGAGGAAGAATGAGGATATGTGTAAGTGAACTGTGGTTTTGTACAGTCTCAGGTTGACCATTTCTGAGACGTGTGGTTAATTGAAACCCAACCACCAAAGAACACTGGTATCCACGATCTAGTATTCAAATCCATATAAAAGTAACTGCCTTTACTAGGATTTGAATGTTGAAACTCTCTACTTCGAAACTGGCTGATTTGCGAAGACACGTTCACCACTAGAGACCAACCCAGTGGGTTATTTTTCATGAACCTGCTTTATGACTTTGTCACCTGCTGAAGTTTTACCTGAGATGAGTTATTTTTAAACTGTCCAGTACATTTTTTATACATTTTTTACAGCGCTCTATTTTCTGTTATAATGAATAGTTCAAAAAATAGTGGCATCATTTGAAAAAATGCTTGGAAATCACTAATATTAATAAATATTTTTTTTTTTAAATAAATCAAACTGCTAGAAGGTTGATGGAAGTAAAACCTAGACTGGTGAAAGAAAGATTGATGAAATAAAAACTATATTTAAAAACGTTAATCAGTTACTACCAAACTAGATACAAAAAGAACACACTGATTTGATAAGAAGATTATCATGTGCACAAAATGTATTAAAAACATCAAAAGTCCTGTTTTAAAGACATAAATCCCCACCAATCACTTAAATATTCATCAAGTCATTAATAATTTAAAGTAAATTTAAAAGTTAAGTTTTAATTCAATTATCTTACCCTGTTGCTAAAATTATAAATAAAAACAACATGTAAACTAAATATACCTAATTATTTTTTTTAGAAAGTAAAATAAAATTGATCACAATCAATTCAATTTTTTCCTTAAATAATTATTTTGATACATTTAGGACGGTGTAACTACAGCAATTGATAACATAATATGGTAATTAATTACTACAACAATTTCATGTCACAAAACTATTGTTTACATTAAAAAACTGCAATTCACTTTTAAAAATAAACAGACATTATTAACAGAATTATTGTAAATATACAAGGAATTAAAACTGGTTTTAATTGAAATTTATTATAGTTTTCCTGCAGATTTATTATTTAATTACGAAATAATCGACTCAGCTGATATTTTATATTTAAAATATTTATATGAGGGCTGTTTTTTAAGTAAGGTCTGATTGGATGTAGCTATTTAAATTTTGTGTAGCTATTGAAACACACATGCCTCCTGACTCCCGGCATACTTGCACAAATGCAGACACCATTTGCAGTTGTAGCAATACTGTGTATGGTTTATATTGTGAAATTGAAATGTTTCAAATAACTGTGCAGCCCACCGATTGTGAAACACGGTCTGTGATTCAATTTTTGACTGCAAGGAACGTGTCAAAATAGGATATTCATTGCCAGATATGTGAGGTTTACAGGCTTAATTCAATGAGTGACAGCTAAGTATGTAAATGGGTAAAACTTTTGAAAGACATGCAGGACAATGTTCTGGTGAACCACGATTAAGCTGACCTTCTGTAATCACAGACGATTTGGTATGCAAAGTTGATGCAAGAATTCATGAAGACCAACGATTCATAATTTCCACTTTGTCACTGATATTCCCATAAATTTCAAGGACTTCAGTGATGTACCAAAGCATTTCTGAAATCTTGCACTTCAAAAAACTGTGCTTGCAATAGGCTGTATTCTGAAAAACACCAAAAAAGGAGAATGGCTAGTGCTTTAACATTTTTGACCTGACACAGTGAGGAAGCAGAAGAACTTTTTGACCACATTGTTACAAAGGATGAGACATGGGTCTCTCACATCACTTCAGCATCAAAACAGTAGAAAATGGAATGACGACACACATCTCCAGTCAAAGTGAAAGCCAACAGATAATGTCAACACACAAGACTATGGCAATGTGTTTTGGGATAGATATGGTGTCCTGTTAGTTAATTTTATCCCCAAAGGAACAACAATAAACTCAGCTGCGAACCTGTGAGATCCTTGACGAAGCTTCGGCATGCCATACGGAATAAGCGACTTGGATTACTGTCATCCGGAGCTTTGTTGCTGCATGACAATGCACGACCTCATTCTGCTCCTGAAACTCTAGAGTTAATCAGATTTTTTGGGTGGGAGCAAATGGACCGCCCACCATACAGCTCAGACCTTATGACAAGTGACCAGACCTTGTTACGCTACCTAAAGGAGTTTCTCGGCAAACAGCAGTTTGACACCAATGAAGAAGTGAAAAGAACAGTTGAAGACTGTTTGTCTTCAAAGGCGGCTGATTTCTAAGATGTGTGCATAAACAATTTAGTAAACGCTATGATAAATATTTAAACAAACAAGGTAACTATGTAGCAAAGTAGCATAAAGTGTAAAGAGGGAAATAAAAAATGTTTGACAATGTCTTTCCAAGTATTGTTTGATTTATAAACAGACCTACTTAAAAATATGGTCCTCGTATAACCTAACTATTCAATTAAATAAATAGCATAATTAAATGAACAATCATTTTGATTATTTTTTTACATTACAATAATTTAAAGTAACTCACTACCACGTACAATTTACAGATGTTAAATTATTATTATAATAAGCTTTTTACCCCATACAGCAAATTCAGGGTTTTATGATTTTGATATTTACATAACAAGTACAATACTCATAAAACATAGACTTTAAGGCAAAACACTTCAAACATAAATACTAAATTATATATAGATGGATTAAGTACACAGAAATTTTTGTGTTAATTGTAGAAAAATTAAATGTACAAAAATCTCATTTAAATCATTCTGACATACTCTTAAAAAACTCAAAACCAATAAAATTGAATGAAAAAAGATAATAAAGTAGGTTAATATACCAACAAAAAAAATTGTTATTTCTATCAATTTTTGTTTTCCAGGTACTGGAATTTGACTCTTAAAAGTTGCTAAAAACAATCTTTTTTCTTTTACCATTCACTAGTGTTATGAAAACATTCACTAGTATTACCATTCATTTTTTACCATGAACACTAAATAAACTGACAGTAAAAGAATAAAACAACCTTATGTTTTATTTAAAAAATAGCAGCAGGGCGTGCTGTAGGCATGCCTCCGCAACTAGGTCCTCCGGGCTAGGTGCCCTGGTGGGTGGCATCTCGAAATGGGATTATTTTAGGAGTCCAAAATTGATTACCTCTTGTGTAAAAATATTTTTTTTGAATGCTGAAAATTGATGTAACAAAAATTAAATTAGAAATTTAACTCTTTAGAAATTGATACTAACAAATCGGGATTTTCCAATAGTGATTGGTACATTCCAGTGTCTACTTTTTGGTTATAGTTCATTGTTTTATGAAGAAAAACAATCACATAAATAAATGAAAAATATGTAAAAAAAAAAAAAAAATTAAAACACTTCTCTTAAATTCAACACACTAAAAGCTAAAAAATAATTTTAGGATAGTATCTGAGAATGGATTTGACGGTGATACATTAGATTATGTTAAAGTCATAGCTTCAAATTAAAAATCTTATGTTTTTGCCAATTTTTTCTTATGCACATCTGCAACCCACTGTTTAGGCCATTCATCATGCATAAGAAAAAATTGGCAAAAACATAAAATTTTTAATTTGAAAACGTGATTTTCACATAATCTTACATATCACCACCAAAACTTATTGTCAAATCTATTCTGAGATACTATCCTAAAATTATTTTTTACATTTTAGTGTGTTTAATTTAAGAGTGGTGTTTTAAACATTTTTTACATACTTTTTTTATTTTCTACCTTTTAGTGTATTTAATATAAGAGTAGTTTTTAAAAAGTTTTCTTTATATACTTTTTATTTTCTACTTTTTATTCTTCATAAGTTTATAATTTACAGCTGCGCTAACACACAGGTTTGAATGTTTTTAGCGAAAGATATTTAAATATAATCATTCTCAATTCAAAAACAAAAATGAATTGAACAATGACTAACAGTTACATCTGCTTATTGTTATCAACTGAAAAACCAAAATATCTTCTTACCCAAGGATTCCTTGTACCCAGAGGAAACCAATTGTGTATTAAATTTATTTTTTTCTACTGTGTTATAGTAAAACTATTTTTAAACTTTCATGTAAAATGTATTACATGAATAAATTTTTTTTTGAAGCTTCTGTGAATATTTTTATATCCAATGAAATATACTCATTTTCAGTAAATTTTGTTTTCATTTGAATATGCAATTTTTTTTCATTACTGCTACTTTGAATGTTGTGTAAGTAAAGAACCAAAATGATTTCTATTACCTAAAAATAATGACACATCTTAAGCCAGGTAGGTCATGATAATGAAGGATGAAAAGGTAAGACTTTACACAGACCAAGGCTATTCAACAAATAGTAAAAAATATTATCTAGTCAAATTAACAAGTGAAATAGCTTATCACTATTAATAAAATTAAAAAATGGAAATACTTTTTGACATAGAAATCGGAAAACATTTCTATTAAAAAAATTCATTAATTCTAATAAAGTAGACATGAAAAGTAAGAATATGTGAGATAAAAAAGGATAACCTTGCTCTT
The DNA here is from genome assembly GCF_047948215.1 of Lycorma delicatula. Taxonomy (NCBI): domain Eukaryota; kingdom Metazoa; phylum Arthropoda; class Insecta; order Hemiptera; family Fulgoridae; genus Lycorma; species Lycorma delicatula. The sequence continues at coordinate 37,072,950 of NC_134462.1, forward strand.
CAAGATAAATAAAAACATATATATATATATATATATATATATATATATATATATATATAAAACCATTAATTAAAGGCAAAAATTGCTCTAGTTCTAAAACAGTTTATTTAATCAATGTGATTTTTTGTTTCACTTTTCAGCATAATCTCCATCAACATTAATACATTTGTCCAATCTCTGAATCAGCTTATTTATGTCTGCAGCAAAGAAATTTTTGTCTTTATGTCAGAGCCAATTTAGCACATTTTCTTTGACATCATCATTGCCATTAAACTTCTTACCACGTAGCACCTCTTTGAGTGGATCGATGAACTGAAAGATTGAAAATCCAGTGGGATCAAATCAGGACTCTATGGGGAAGAGGTAGTATTTCCTGATGCAATACGTTGCTGGTTTTTTGGGTTACCTGAGTTATGTGAGGTTAGATGTTATCATAAAGGAGAATGATGTCTTTATGCTGTGATCCAGGGCATTTTTACAACATTGCTGGCTTCAGCAGTAGGCACTGTTTATTGTTCGCCGATTTCCTAACAAATCCGCAAAAACCAGACCTTTCGGATTCCAAAAAAAAGTTGTCATGTTTCTCCCTGTTAATGGTTGGGTTCGGAATATTTTCTTCATAGGTGAACTTTTGTGCTTCAACCCTATGTACTGTCTTTTTAATTCCCATAATGGTGAATCTAAGTCTCATCATAGGTTAGAATACTATGCAAAAAAACCATCACCTTCCTGTTCATACCCTTGATTCAGCTCTGAGCATATGCAAAGTTTTGTTTTCTTATGGTAATCTTTCAACTCTCTTGGAATCCATCTTGCGCTTATTTATGGTACTTGAATATGTTGTAAACTGGTACTTGAAAGTTATTAACTATACTAACACTTACTTGTCATTTTTCAGCTATAATCTCAACTATAATTTGTTGAACTAGTTTTTTACCTTTAAAAAGAAAAGAATGGATCACTGCACCCTGTTCAACAAATTCGTAAACTTCAAGAGGGATTCATAAACTTCATCATACAATAGATTTTGGGATTATAAACAAAACAATTTTACTCAAACAACTGATCAAAAGTCATCACAGGGTTACCAACTTACTGTTCTGAAAGTATTATAACCCTCTTACCAACTGTTTTGCATCTATAATTATTGATTGAACCTTGTACATTAAATACCCTCTTTTTTGTTGAATAGTACTTAATGGAGTATGATAACTAAATCCAAATGGACTTCGAGCTAAAATGTTCAACTTTCCATCAGCATATTAAATTCTACGCAGTAAAAAATTATTTAGTACTCCTACAGGTAGCAGCACATTTTGATTGCTATTTGAATAATTTCTGCACAATACAAAATATTTTTTCTAAAAGATGATGTAATTAATTAATGAAAAATTCACAATTATGTAGGGTTGAATGCTTTCTGCATAATTCCATCAAGTTATTTAGGTGAAAAATAAATAAATATTTCAGTTAGTGCTGAATTTATTACAGTATAAAATATAAATCTCATTACATTAAAAAAATCACATTTAATTATACTTAATTAGTGACTAAAAAAAAAAAAATTGTATTAAAAATTAAAATATTTGTAGTAAAATCTATATACACTAAAAGTACAAACAAAATGGACTTCAAAATGGAACTTACAGAGTGCTGTATTTAAAAAAAAGAACATAAAAACTGGTAAGATATTATAAAGGTTTTAACCTTCTAAAGTCAATGACAACATCCAAGAATCACAGGGATGTAACACATTCATGGACACAACAAACATGTTAAATTTGACACAATAAACAATAGCTGTCTACTACTTTTAATACTATTTCCAGATTGTAAGTCCTGTATAAACTCTTAAAATATTTATATGTAATATAAAATCTCAAAATAGAATAATCGTACCTGAAGTTCTCTTGACCGTTTGATATCAACATTTTTTTCTCTAATACAAGCATCAAGGCACCATGTAAATTTATGACAAGGATCTACTGATATTATATCCTAAACAAACAAAAGTAATCAAATGAGAATTCAACATTAATCACTACCGTCTGAAAGTAAACAAAGATTTTAATTAAATATAAAAGAAGTATTTTCATGAGTTTTAAGCATGATCTATAAGATTTTTTAAATAACATTTTTTCATACATTATGTAAATAATTTTTTTCTTATAATCATTTATAATCTCTTAAGTATGGCTGTAATTTTAAAACATTGAAATTCTTTTTTAATACAGATCAAACAAAAGAATTTCCCGATTTCATAGATAAAAATCAAATGTGTAAAATTGAGCATTTTTACACGTTTAAAAGTGCCAACAACTTATTACTCATAATTTTTTGACTTGGAATAATAGTAAGAATTTATTTTCAATTTATCATTGCCAATTCAGGGATTAACCACAATACACACCCTAATTCAAACGAAATCTAAGTAATCAGTATTATTTTTCAATAGAAATAATACAAAACTAAAATTATGAGTTCCTGAAAAATAAATAAAAATAAATAAAGAAATTACTACAACTACATGAAAAAAAAAATTAATAAAACAATAATTTAAGTCCATAAAACTTGTAAAAATATTATTGGAGATTTAATATTTAACAAAACACATTATTCTTTTCATAGGGTTACAAATATTCACAAGTTCAGAAAGTGAGTAAAAACCTTCTGGAAGATGGCATTACTGCACAAGAAGGAAATGCAAAATTGAAACAACGTTGAATTAACATAATTTCAAAATGCGTAAATTCACTCACAACAGTAGCTATAAAATTATCAAAGACACTAACCAACTGTGATACTGAACAAAGGGAAAAAAGAGTTGTTAGAGGAAATCTGTAAATTTTTAGTCTCCCCCTTCACCATTTACAATTATGTCAAATTTTACAAGTCTTGCCTTTCTCCTTTTATCAGCTCTTACATATAATTAAAGTAAGAAAATAAAATATTTAATATTTGAATTATTTTAAAATGTTCAACCTTTTATTGTTACAAATTGCTTACTAGAGCATTATTTAGATATTTTCATTTTTGAACAGTTAAATCTAACAGAAAGAAAACTAAGAATTAGTTTTTATTTTTTTATTATATCTGGAAGTATATAATAGCTACAGAAACAGTATAAACATTACAAATTAACACTAATATAAATAGCAGTACAAACAATATATTCTACAGTGGTTATACAAACTTTATCATACATATGGGATTAAAAATTAACATTTTATTATGGATTTTACTATATACGTAAATTCTGCCATTCATAGCAGAATATATTGGCAGCAGTATTCTTTAACATTATCATTTAAAACAAAATAAGAAGATCTAAAAATATAAAATAAAAAAAAATTAAATTAAAATAAAGGTTTACAAGAAAAATAAGTTTACCTGAACCTCTAGATCATGCAAAGCCATAAGTAATTCAGCACGTAAAGTACAATAATGTACGTTACGTGTACGAAGGAACAAAGTACGTAGAAATTGTAGAACCATATCATACAATTTTACACTAGTTCCTATCATATGAGCTAACTGCTGGACGACTTCACCTTGTCTTCTTACTTTAGGTGAAGGTGTAAAAAATAGATTAGTTAAATTATTATGGTCAAATAATACATTTTCCTTTTCTTTTATATAACGACTTAACAATGGAGAAACTTCATCACCAAATAAGGACTGATTGTCTTTCCATATTTGTCGTTTAACTTCTGTATCTGTATCATTATATAATTCTCTATCTCTCACCTGGAAAACAAACAAATAAAAAATTTGTGGTGATGGAAAGCAATGATGTTTATTTCTATGTCATTATAACTGCATCAATCAAGGCACTTCCCATTCTTAAAGACTACCCATAACATTCTTTATTATATGTACCACTGTATTTATGTAATAATTAAATGCACTTGAATAAAGAGAATGTAAATATTGCTATTTGTTAATTAAACACATGGGTACCACTAAACTTTCTAATTAACTGACTCATATAACATAAAAAGTAATTTCTCACTAATGATTTACAATTTCTGATTTCAGTTATTTACATTTACTAATAGATGTACAAATATGAAATCCAAGTAACAAAATAAAAATAAATAAATAAATTTAAATGCACTGGCGGAATAGGAAAGCGTTTTGGATGGCTGCTTCCAGTGACACTAAATGGTCAATGGAAGAACATCCTTGGTGGAAACCACAATGTTCTAGACATAGAAAGCCATGGATGGCTTTCTAGGTACCACGTGAGCCTGCAGTTTAACATTCTTTCCATCACTTTACATAAAACGCTTGTTAAAGAGATAGGGCGGTAGCTTGAGGGGTTTGCTTTGTCTTTACCAGGTATTGGTATGACAATGGATTCTGACCAGACCAAACGGAACACTTATGAGGAGAATAGTCTATTATAAATACATAAAAGGTAATGTAGCGCCGAATTAGGAAGGTGTGATAGCATACTGAGACAAATGTTGTCAGGTTCAGGCGAGGTGTCACGTGAGTTCTTAAGTGCATGTGACAACTCGTTGAATGAAAATGAGGCGTTTAATTCACCGACCGAATCACCAATGTTTAATGATATTGCTTCCAACTGCAATTTGTACCTCTGAAATTCATTATTGTATGATGAGGTACGGGACACCGAACGGAAATAATCTGCCAAAATATTTACACTGTAGTAGGTGATGTAAGGAGTTCTCCTTCATGAATGAGTCCAAAAATGGATTGTTTTGGTGATCCGCAGATTGTACAGATCTTCTTTCACACAGTAGACATAGATGTAGTGCATGACATACTGTTCACTATTTCATCCAAGACTTCCTCTTAGCATACAAGAATACTCGACGACATACCACTCTAGCTCTACGGTATAAATTTAGAAGTTGTTGATTGGCGATTAAATTTGTGTAGTGCCTGCCGTCGATTCCCAATGGCATTTTTACAATCATCATTCCACCAAGGAACAGAAGGATGTCTAGGTTTACCGGATGTTTGTGGAATATATCTATTACCATTCTCAAGTAACGTGGATGTAAAAGAGGAAAGTTGATCAAGGATGTCTGCGCTGTCATCATACTGTGATGGGGAAGGATTTATGATAACCGTTCCAATCCGCCTTTTCAACAATCCATTTCTATGGCCTTTTTTTCCACCTTGAGGTCGACACCAGTGGTTATAATAATTGGCTTATGATCACTGCCATAAAAATCATCACAAACAGACCAATTAAAACGAGGGAGTAAACTCAATGAGCATATGGAGAGGTTGACGTTTGACAGTGTACCAGAAGATGACGACATAAATGTGCATGACCCATCATTCAGTAGACAAAGGTCCAAATCTTGTCTCACTCTGTTTATCATATTTCCTCGAAAAGAGCAGAAAGATGATACCCAGGAAATATGGTGGGCATTGAAGTTCCCTACTATTAACAAAGGCGACAGGATTTGTCATTTCTTGAGCATTGAACATCTGAGTTCGGCAAGAGATACAAATTGCAGATATGCAATTTAAAGGGAACTGAGACTTTTACAGCAACAGCGGGAATCAGGGTAGTCAGTTGTAGCATTGTAGCCAACGCCTCATCCCGCATGAAAATATAAACACCACCACTTTCCCTACTATCTACAAGACAGTTGTATCTCTCACAGACACAGCCTCTGAGTGTTACCGCATCTTGCTGTAGTAGATGTGTTTCTTGGAAGCACATTTTAAGCGGTTCATGTGCGTTTATCAATACTCTAACATCTTCAATGCGGAACTGAAGATCTCTAACATTCCACTGAATAAGGTTCATAGGTATGGATAAATAAATTCAGGAAAGCATAAATAATTAGTTGTACATGATTCAGTTTTTCTTTTTTGTATTTTTGATTTTAAAGAACTCCGATGCCCTGGGGTTGGGTGGTTCTTCAATCATATCCTCAAGTATATGAGGTGATGGTGGAGTAGATTTAGTAGAATGGGATGCCGCAGATGACATCCCAGAGGGGGTGGTTACGTGGGTTCTCTTAACAGGGAGCTTATTAGATGGCTTACCACTGCCAGCTGTGATTATCCCTGTCCATACCAGTAAAACTTTGGGAATAGGAACTTTCATAGGGATCACACTGTTAGATACACTAACTGCAACCAAAGACTTATTGTTCGTTCTTTGTCAGCTCTGAAATAGTGGCTGTTAGTGAGGCAACATGATCAGATAACATCTGAACAACTTTTTTTAGCTCATTGCAGGATCCACATGGCTAATTATTTAAATTTCTAGGAGCTTGTTGTGATGTAGAGGCAGCAAAAGTTACATCTGGTTTGACCAGGTTTCTTGAATTAATAGTTTTTTTATATGCTCTGCATACTGCCGGAAAAGATAGTTTCTGCTCGGTAGAGATTCTCAGAATTGCCTTTTCTTCCTTAAAAGTTGGGGAATCTCGTGAGTGAGCTATATGCGAACCACTTCAATTAGCACATTTTTTCATGTTCTTGGCAATTAGTATCATTGTGTCCTTCTCTAGCACATCTACTACATACCTCTGTTTTTGAGCAAGATATTGTCGTGTGACCACACCCTTGGCATTTGAAACATCGTCAAGGGTTGGGAATGAAAGGTCATACTTGAACTGAAAGATAAACAATTTTTATTTTTTCTGGTGGGACTGAAGGGTTGAACATCAGTATAAGAGAAGGTGTTGGTTCTTCCATTCTGTTCTGGCTTTTCATTATACGCTTCACTTCTACAATATCTTGAGCATAAAGTTCATCAACAATTTCATTTACATCCATTTCCAGAAGGTTGCGGTAAAAAATTACTACCTGGCTGGTATTTAGGGTCTTGTGGCATGTTACATTTACGTTTATGCCCCCCATATTGCTGAGACGTAACAGGGAGTGACTCTGCTCATCATTAAACATTTCTATCAGGATTGTTCCATCTCGCAGTTTTCTGATGTTCTTCAGAGAACCAATAGAACTGGTAACACATTTGTTAATCAGGGAAGGTGAAAACTTTTGAAGAGAGCCACCTTCCTGATTATTCCGAAGAACAACAAAATGAACATTCTTATATTTGACATTACAATTCTCTTCTGCAGTTACATTATCCTTGTCAGACAAAGCTGACCGAGGCCTTTTCACTAGACTAAAATTGGTGGTTTTTTCAGATGGACCACCAACCATCATAGGATTTATTGTTGGAACTGAAATTTTGGTCCCACGAGTACCGGCGATATAACGGACCACTCCAGCAGAGCGCACACGTGCTGGAGCTAGAGCTAAATACAACTGGGTTTGCCCTGGAGCCCAGAGGACATCGTTCGAGACTCACTACATACAGCCATTCACCCATCGGCACAATAGTTCCCACCTTGGATTATGGTTGCATTTCGTAAGATGTCGTAACACCACCGAGTGTAAATGTAAGAGAAAATTGTGTTGGTTATTATTGTGTAGTTGAGTAAGGGTATATGTTGTAATTTGTGTAGTGTTCTTGATGTAGTATATGTGTATAGTGTAAAGTGTTCTGCAGCTCAGTGTGTAGTGGAAAGAAAAACTGCAGAGGCTAGGCCTGTGGGGACACCAACAAAAAGGAACACCAGCAAAAGGAATGTAAGAGAGGACCAACTTATAGAGTTTTGCACAAAGTATAATTTAGTAATTGCCAACACCCAGTTTAATAAATAGAAGAACCCCTAAATCATAATAGAAGAATATAAACATGGAAAAAGCCAAGCGATACTGCAAGGTATCAGATAGATTATATCATGGTTAAGCAAAGATTTAGTAATCAATTTGTCGACTGTAAAACTTACCCTGGAACGATTGACTAACATTAGTACCCTGGAGCAGATATTGATAGTGACCATAATTTAGTGATAATGAAATGTAGATTGGGGTTTAAAAACCTTTAGAAAAGGTGTCAGATAAATCGGTGGAATTTAGAGAAGCTTGATGAAGAGGAGGTAAAGAAGATTTCTGAGGAGGACATCGCAAGAGGTCTGAGCAAAAAAGATAAAGTAGAAAATGTAGAAGAAGAATGGGAGAATGTTAAAAAGCAAAATTCTTAAATCAGCAGAAGCGAACTTAGGCGAAACAAAGAGAACTGGTAGAAAACCTTGGATGAACATTAACATTAAACCTTGGTAGAAAAAGAAATGAACATTGGTAAAATAGATGGAGCATACAGGAAAGTTAAGGAAAATTTTGGGATACATAAATTAAAATCTAATAATGTGTTAAACAAAGAAGGTACAACGATTTATAATATGACAGGCAAAGTCGATAGGTGGGTGGATATATTGAAGAGTTATACGGAGGAAGTGAATTAGAAAATGGTATTATAGAGGAAGAAGAGGAAGTCAAAGAGGATGAAAGGGGAGAAACAATACCAAGACCTGAATTTAAGGGAGCATTAAAAGATTTGAATGGCAGGATGGCTCCTGGAATAGACGGAATAACTGTAGAATTATTGCACAGTGCAGGTGAGGAAGTGATTGATAGATTATACAAACTGGTGTGTAATATTAATGAAAAAGGGGAAGTTCCGTCTTAAAAAAGAGTGTTATAGTCATGATACCAAAGAGAGCAGGAACAGATAAATCTGAAGAATACAGAACAATTAGCTTAACTAGCCATGCATCAAAAATCTTAACTAGAATTCTGTACAGAAGAATTGAGAGGAGAGTGGAAGAAGTGTTAGGAGAAGAACAATTTGGTTTCAGAAAAAGTATAGGGACAAGGGAAGCAATTTTAGGCCTCAGATTAATAGTAGAAGGAAGATTAAAGAAAAACAAACCAACATACTTAGCATTTATAGACCTAGAACAGGCATTCGATAACGTAGACTGAAATAAAATGTTCAGCATTTAAAAAAATTAGTGTTCAAATACAGAGATAAAAGAACAATTGCTAACATTTACAGGAACCAAACAGCAACAGTAATAATTGAAGAACATAAGAAAGAAGCCATAATAAGAAAGGGAGATGAACAAGGATGTTCCCTATCCCCGTTACTTTTTAATCTTTACATAGAACTAGCAGTTAATGATGATAAAGAACAATTTAGATCCACAGTAACAGTACAAGGTGAAAAGATAAAGATGCTACAATTTGCTAATGATAAAGTAATTCTAGCAGAGAGTAGAAGAAACGGATTTAGAAGAAACAATGAACAGCATGGATGAAGTCCCACACAAGAACTACTGAATGAAAATAAACAAGAACAAAAGTAAGTAATGAAATGTAATAGAAATAATGAAGATGGACTACTAAATGTGAAATAGGAAGAGAAAAGATTATGGAGGTAGAAGAATTTTGTTATTTGGGAAGTAGAATTACCAAAGATGGACGAAGCAGGGGTGATATAAATGCTGAATAGCAGAGGCGAAACGAGCTTTCAGTAAGAAATATAATTTGTTTACATCAAAAATTAATTTAAATGTCAGGAAAAGATTTTTGAAAGTATATGTTTGGAGCTTCGCTTTATATGGAGGTGAAACTTGGACGATCGGAGTACCCGAGAAGAAAAGATTAGAAGCTTTTGTAGTGTGGTGTTATAAGAGAATGTTAAAAATCAGGTGGGTGTTTAAAATAACAAATGAAGAGGTATTGCGGCAAATCGATGAAGAAAGAAGCATTTGGAAAAATATAGTTAAAAGAAGAGACAGAATTATAGGCCACATATTAAGGCATCCTGGAATAGTCACTTTAATAATATTAGAGGGTCAGGTAGAAGGAAAAAATTGTACAGGCAGGCAACATTTGGAATATGTAAAGCAAATTGTTAGAGATGTAGGATGTAGGGGGTATACCGAAATGAAACGACTAGCACTAGATAAGGAATCTTGGAGCTGCATCAAACCAGTCAAATGACTGATGACAAAAAAAATCTTAAACTGAGCATAACTGAAGAACGACTCAACCAATCTTCATAAAATTTTCACATGCACAATTTAAGATATACTATTACAGAATATCTAGAATTCCTGTAAGACATCCAAGGGAATGAAAACTTCAATGACTTATTACGTTTGTTAATAAATCACCCTTTACTAAATAAAATACCATAAAATAATTGTGGTAAATAATTACCATGAAATCTATCATTACTGCTCAAAAATAAAATATTACATGATTTAAAGATAAGTTAACAAAAATTTCTAGTTTTCTTCAAGCATAATAAAATGATATCTCCCGTTAAAATGGGATGAACTAATATTAACACATATCAGCAAAATTTGCACATTCATCAACTTTCCACAAACTGTCAAATCTTTAAAATATAATAAATCAAAAAACAAGTTTTTGTGAACTCATTTTGTATACAAAAAAAAAATGCTTTATATTACTTACAATCTATATAAAAAAATAAAATTTAATTACGTTGATTTTTTCTTACCAAAATACGAAGATACTTGTCATCAATATGAGTTGTATTGCGTAATATACACATAACAATAGGACGTAGTGCTTTAACTCTTACAAGAGGAAAACTTTTTGCTAGCATTTCTTTTAACTTTCTATCACGATCCTTTCCTTCCTTTTGTCCAATTTCATTAATATGCGCAACAAGTCTATCTCTTAATTCCTATCCGTAAAAAAAGTATTACAGAAATGAAATAAAACAAATAAATACAAAATTTAATTCTACATAATCTACGACAGAAAAATTAATTTCTATTTAATTTGTATAAATGGTATAACAAAAAAATAAGTTCTTGTATATTCACAAACAGTATTTCATGCAGTACTAACATGAATATTTATTAATAAGACAAGGTATACTTCTAATAAGGACTTCTGTATACTTCTAACAAAAAACAAAAGCATTGTCATTATGAACTTTCAAACTACCATTATCTAAAAGTTGTGGTCTCTTATGCCAAACAGCTTCTTTTAACTGATGAACAACAGTTACATAATACTCTTTATGACATTTTGCCTTTAAAGAGTATTCTTGTGATGACCCCACAGCTTGATAATCAAATTCATGCTGTTGTGAAAATTCATCACAACACAATAATCCATCCATCACAACTGGTCCAGAGATTCTTGATAAAACACAGGCTTGATAAAACAACTTCAGCAGGCTCCTTCTCATTAGACATGGCTCCTTGTGATTTTTGTTCTTAAAGTCTAAAATTCTGCTTAAAGGAAAGAGATTTGAGACAAAGAGGAGATCAAAAGAAATGCAGCAAGAGAACTTATAGTACTGACTTTGAAAAATGTTTTCAGCAATGAAACATCATTGGGATAAGTTTGGTATACAAGAAGTGGTCTACCCTGAAGGGGAAAAATCAATAAATTAAACAGTTTAGGTATTTTTTATTTTTTTTATGAGCCAAGTTCAGATATTACTTGATCACATCTTGTATATGCAAAGAATAACATGACAATATATCACGTATTTCCCTGTTTATTACAACATAATTTTCAAGTTGATGTATACAGTTCTTGAAATTTGGAGGTAACTTCAAACACACAAACTTAATCTGCCATTTGAGATATTTATAACTACAATATCTATAACAAAACAGAATGGTGCTAACCATATGGAACACTTCCAACAGTACCCCAACCAATTTATCTCAATTGGAATATAAGTAGGTCAACCAAAAATAATAATTTTTTAAATGGAAAATGTTACCTCTAAAACTGAAGTATGGAAATCTAACCGACGAACTCCATGAAGATCTAATAATGGTAACATCTGTCGAAGTGAAGCCAAAAGAATACCATTTTCCAACTAAAAAGCAAATTAAAAAAGAAATATTACAAGCAATAATAATAACATTTCTAAAGAGCTATGACAGCTGCTCATTACTGCTGTAAGCCCCTATTAATGTAAAGAGTAAACTTGAGTAAAGTGTCAAGTATAAATAGTCACTTTTTAATTATGATATCTACAAAAAAACAAAAATTTTGCCTTATCTACATTTTTATAAGAGGTACATGTGTACAAAAAACTTGTAAAATAATCTTAAGTCTGATATTTGGAGACAAATACAGAAACATCCACCCACATTTAAACTACCACCAAAATCATTTGCTTTATAGCAATATTACAAACAGTGCATTCTAATTCAGTTCTTAACCTGGTTAAATAACTAAGCCTTAATACCTGATTGTCCTAAAAGCACCTGTCTAAGTTGCACACTTGTACTTCATGCAATGAAAGTGGTAAACTATCTATATGAAATGTATAGATATGTTTGGAAAAATATTAAGGATACATTTTGTAGGTAACAAAATGTTTGTTACCTATAAAATACTCTCAATATAAGTTTTTTATTAAGTATAAGATATAATTTTAATAGTACAATAAGTGAGACTATATTACTGACAACAAAGTAATGAGGATATGGAAGTGTTAAATAATATTTATAAAAAGAAGGCAAATGAGCATAAAAGTTTTAATCACAGAAAGATAAATAAACTGTAAATGTATTCTGGTAGATACTCTGAAAGGAATTGTGACAAAAAAGTAATATCAGTTAGTGAGCATTATAAGCACGAAGTATCAATAGGGCTCTTGTAACAACCCACCTACATGCCAATCCACTATTACAACTGGTTTATCACTCTAAAGTAAATTACAATAACAAGTACATTACAAATACAAAATTATAAAACATACAAAATTAACAGTTATGATGAAATCAACAATCAAATCAGGCAGCAACTATCAACTTATGTCAAAGTAGCTTCAACCTAGGCAAGTTAATATAACGGCATTTATTCCTAACTATTTACTTATATCCTATACTAAACCTTTTAACATTTTAAATATAAAAAATTAAAATCTGAAGAGAGTTGGTTGATTCATTATTTTCCTACGACCAATTGAGCCAGTTTTACAGTCTACTTAATTTCGCTCTATCTACTTTAATTTTAGTTTTGAAATTGCTGCAAACTAATTATATGAGTAAGAGTTCCACAAAAAAGCACTCCACTAATGGTTCTCTAAACATAATGGTATGTAATTAAAGAAACCAGGGGATAAGTGACGTTTATGAAATCTCTCAAAATGTGAGTTATATTCTATGTAAATTTGTTTTTTGTAAATCAGAAAAATAATTAATTATGTAATAGTTATAAGGTCAGTCAACAAAAACCCATACACAATTAACACTGTTTTGGTGTGTGTGTATATATATATATATATATGTGTGTGTGTGTGTGTGTCTGTCTCTCTCTCTCTCTGTGTGTGTGTGTGTTCTTCTTGAAAAGAAAACAACAAATGTAATATACTATTAGCCAAAGTCAAAGCAACCTATTTGTTTAAAAGGTACAGAATCCCAATCTGCAACATATTACTTCAGCATAACAATGCTAAACCACACACTTCTGCACCAACAAGCTGAAAAAGAGATATATGCATTAGAGCAGTCCTAAAATAGCACAATATGACTATTTGTTAGGTTGTGGTCAAAGAACCATTAGGAGATTGACAATTTTTAAGTAACAAAGTGATGAACATTTTGTGTGCAGTTTACTACAAATATACTCCACAATTTTCTATTATCCTGGATTGGAAAAACTTCCAATTTAGGTGACAGAAATATTTAAGATACAGGAAATTATGAAAAAAATGTAAACATATTTTTAACATAAAGAAATATTTATTGAATAAAAAAAAATGACAACAAAAGTTTGGTTTCTGTTCAACAAACTCATAAATAATAAACAGCATAATTTTCTTATAAGTTAGATTTTACACTGTATTAAAAAAAATGTTTAAGTGATGAAAAAAAATAATTCTCATAAGGCAGCAAATAGCAATGTAAATTATTGCATTTTTAAAGCGATTGTAAATCCTAGGGGCAAATAAGAAAGATTTTTATAATTTTTATTACTTCATGAATACTTTTCTCTCACCATTTGAAAAATTCCTCTAACTCACATAGCCATCCACCTTTATTTTTTACAGCAGATTAAAAATCCATTTTTAGGCAAACTATATTTTTTTGTTATAAATAATTACATTTTTTTAATAAAATATATAAATTTCAGAACATTTTAAATGTTGATTTAATTATTTTTTATTAAAATTTTGAAACCACATAATCACAATAGGTATGATTAAAAAAATAATCCTAATATAGCAGATTTGAAAAAAGTAATCTATTCACAATCGTTCAGTAAGATTAAATGTAAATAAACAAAACTTTTTAACTTGTACTTCTACTATAATACAACTTCTAATAATCTGAGCACTTGAAATCAATTCTGGTGTGATAGACTTGCTTAATATTTCTCATTCAGAATCACTAAGATTTATACATGAACCCCCTTCTAGGAGATATATCAAGAAGTGAAATTTCTGCGAGAACACGTTCTAAGTAATAAACCGGAGCCACATATCACCTCAAACAATTAGTCATTCTTAATGTGATAAGATAGAGCTATAGGAATCAATGCCAAGATAAAGAATAAATTCCTAACAATACAAATATAAAATATCAATTGTTATTACCTGAAATTCTTCAATAGCTTTCAGAGGATCAGTACAACTAGTCAAAGCTTCTCTCAAGAAACTCTGACCTGGTACTCCTATTTCTTCCAAGCCAGTCCCAGGCAGTTTACTCATTGTTAATATCTGTTAATTATCTTCTATTTTTCAGAAGAAATTTGAAGAAATTTACTTAATGTAGATACAGTTGTCACACAAGTTAGTCATCATAAATCAGTGAAGAATGACCTGGGCAATCTGAAGGAAATAAAAATTATAATTTAGTTAAAGCATTTCAGATATTAAAAATGATCTATAAATGACTAAGTAAATCAACAAATAATTTTCATACTATTCTAAATTATGACAACTATGTAAACTCCTTGACAGCACTAATGTCAATTACAGATACAGACATTTCATACTTCTCACTCGAACCTCTACAATTCTCCTTCTGCAACTGATGCATGAACATTAAATATAAAAACTTTTGTAGAATGCTATTACTTCCTTCTTAAAAAATTAGCTTAGAATTATTAATCGGCTGAAGATTACTAATGTCAAACATGATCTAACACTTTTAACCAATAAAGCTTTTAAATTATTAAATCTGTCTTTGTTAACAATTACCAAGTGTGAAATATTTACATGATCTGAACAACATAGAAGAAAAATAGAAGCAAAAGAATTCATTTTCTGTTTGTTTTCATAAATAACTTCATTACGATAGTATAATCATAATATTGTGTACTGATTGTTATTAAAAATTAAAGTAACTGTCTTTAAACCCTATAGCTGGATATCACAACTAAAAATAAACATAACTTAAAATTGTTTTCAAAATCTGTAATTAAATGTTAAGATTTATACATCTACACATTATAACAACTTTCAAAAGCAAAAAAGCAGCTTCAAATCAAAATAAATCATATATGGTTATTTTATTGTCACTGGTTCACATGAAGTATAGTGCATGGCAACTTGTACTATATATACCAAAATTATAAATATATAAAAAGCACTTAAGTCAACTGATGAATAATTTATTTTTATTGACAAATAAATACAATTTAATTACTTTTTTGGTGGTCACTCTTTTATACATGAAAAAATCAGTTAAGTTTAAGTAAATTATGTCAAAATGTGTTATTTTGAGCTTATCAAAAGTTCCAATTCAATTTTTTTTTTTTTTTATCAACATTGTTTTTTAACCATTATCAACAGTTTTCTTCATTACTCATAATATTTCCTTTCAATTCTAGCTTCATTCCAATATTCTCCTACCACAAATAACACACACGTTCAACATTATACCACAGATAATTCCTCCCATAGATCTGACCTTCTCAAATCTAAATAATTACCCATTAAATTTCTTTTTTATATCTTCAAATGTAATAACTCTCTAAGACTTCAATTTCTATATTATTATTATTTTTAGATTATTATTACTCATTTCAGAATGAATGTTAACTTTTTATAAAAATTCAATAACATTAGAAAAGTTTTACAGCCTAATTTCTATATATACTATTATATGTTATTATAAGTTCAGAGAGTATGCCTAAAACAATCTGTAAATTTTTACTACTGCAGTATATGCATGTAGTTTTCTATACACCAAACCACGAATAATTGTATCTTCACGAATGACTGAGTTTTTCATGAAACAGATTAACAAAAGATAAATATTTTGATAATTGTTACTATTTATTTTAAGAGATTTGACTCAGCCTAATTTTCTATTTGAGCTGCTTTTGTGGGTGAATTACATTTTCTATATAAGACTGAAATCAATAGTTTGATCATGTGGTAGTCCTTCACAAGAAAATAAACAAGAACAAACTGAAAGTAATGAAATGTAGTAGAAATAAAGCAGATGGATCACATATTATAAAAATAGTACGAGAAAAGACTTTGGAGGTAGAAGAATTTTTTTATTTGGGAAGTACAATTACTAAAGATGGATGAAACAGGAGCAATATAAAATCCCAAATAGCAGAGACGAAACGAGCTTTCAGTAAGAAATATAATTTGTTTACTTCAAAAATAAATTTAAACATCAGCAAAGCATTTTTTAAGTATATGTTTGGAGTGTAGCTTTATATAGAAGTGAAAGTTGGACGATCAGAGTACCTGAGAAAAAAATATTATAAGCTTTTGAAACACGGTGCTATAGGAGAATGTCAAAAATCAGGTGGGTGGTTAAAGTGACAAATGAAGAGGTACTGTAGCAAATTGATAAAGAAAGAAGCATTTGGAAAATGTAGCTAAAAGAAGCGGCAGACTTACATCTTATGCCATCCTAGAATAGTTGCTTTGATATTGGAGACGGGTAGATGGGAAAAATTGTGCAGGCAGGCAACATTTAAAATATGTAAAACAAATTGTTAAGGATGTAGGATGTAGGGGTATACTGAAATGAAACGACTGGCACTAGATAGGGAATCTTGGAGAGCTGCATCAAACCAGTCAAATGACAAAGAAAAAAAATAGTTAAATTTGTTTTAGAATTACTGTGTTTGTTATTAAAGGGTAAAAATATCAATATAAAGAATTCACAAGAGTATGTTACTTTATATGCAATGACATAAACTACTTTGTTTTTAAGACACTGCACATGCGTATTTGAACCATGATTATTAGGAAATGCATACGTAGTCTATAACATTAACTCTATGTAATTGCACAAAGGTAGATAGTTTTTGCTGAAGTAAGTATAATAATGAAAAATATGCACTTATTGATACCTTCCTAAAACTATATTGCCAACATTATGATAGAAGTTAATAGTTTATAAAACAATTCTCAATGAATACATTCATCTCATAAATTAGTAGGAGTTTACAATATCCCTACACGACTATTCACATTTATACTACTTTCTATTACAGTTAAATTCTGAGTTTTCCTACACACGTGTTCTTGATACTGATTTCTATAAATTCTGCTCAGTTTGGTGAAAAGCACTGAGAGGACTATTCGAAATACTACAGCCAATAAATAATTTTCAAGTAGTCTTTTGGTAAAAGATCTTACAAAAGTTTATTCTATCAGTACATT
Organism: Lycorma delicatula; assembly: GCF_047948215.1. NCBI lineage: Eukaryota > Metazoa > Arthropoda > Insecta > Hemiptera > Fulgoridae > Lycorma > Lycorma delicatula. The sequence goes on from NC_134462.1 coordinate 37,090,450, forward strand.
ATGTTAGTCATGTTAATGTGTAGATATATTACATTTATATTGTACTGTATTATTATAAAGGTGTTCAAAAAATGACACAAACTTATGAAAAAATGAGTAAGTTACAATAGTTGTTGAAACTGGCCTCCATTATGTGAATCACATAATTGAATACGATGGTATGGTTCTAAATATATGTTGTATGTTTGTTGAGGAAGACGTTGTTCAATTTCGCTCTGCAATTAGGGAATGGTGCGAGGGTGAATTTTGTAAGCAGCATCCATAATACATATCCATCCATAATCCATACACGTATCCCCACAAGAAAAAGTTAGGAAGAGATAAATCAGGGGAACTCGGGAGCCATAACCCTTATAAAATCACTTGTTCATGAAAACACTTATTCAAGAACGTCATAATGCTGTTGGTTGTATGAGTTGTAGCATTGTGTTCTGAAGAAATAGAATGAATAGAATCATAGAATTTTTATATTGAGTACATTTATCTACCTTTCGTCATAAATAAATCACCTGTTAACATATTTTGGATGTATTCCACTTTCAAATATATTCTATTTACTGTACTGGTGCTTCTTCTTTGTAAGGCTTCATGTATTGTTAGGTCAAGCCCCTTACCCCATTCAAATCACACACATTATCTGGCTAATCTTTCTTTCTGTTAATTGTTGTTATCTGTCAGTTATACTCCATCTATTTATTTTACAATTTTCTATTCTCTAATCTGAGCAAATTAAGATTTTATTCTTCAATAAAAACATCTGCTTGATTATTTACGTTCATTTATAATTGTTTTTCCACTATTTTTTAATTAAAAAATTTCTAAATTTTCTAAAATATTCAATATTTTTTCCTTTATATAACTGTGAATCAGTTTCATTTTCAATGGAGTGAGTATGACATCCAAAACGCATCAAGTGATTTAGTTATGACAACACTAAGAAAGGTGGATAAATGTACTCAATATAAAAATTATGATGATCTTAGCAGAAAATATATGTATTTTAATAATAATTTCATTGAATTTCTTAGTATAAGAATAACTACCACACTTGAATTATTTTAGTTAACAAATGCTGGTATATTTATTAATTTGTATCCTTTGTATAGATGTGTTACATTACAATCTATATTTAAAATATACACAATAGGACTAAATAAAAACCTTGTTAAACATTAATTTTAACAAACAGCAGCCCAACTAGAAAAGGACAAACATATTTTCCTCACATTTTTCTTCTTTATAATTCAAAAAGGTTTCAATCTCTGTATATCATAATATAATAATAACTAACAGTAATGAAATAAGTAAAAAAAATAAATATAACAATTGAAATTATTGAAATATGTAGAGTATCCATTAACACACTACAACAAAACTGTTATGACCATATTTCAATAAGTGTGTTTTTGCAAATTCATATAAAAAACACGTTCCAGTGGGCATTTAACTTGAGCAAGTGATTCATCATCATTACAAATATTATCATTATTACCTAAATAACGACTATTCCTAAATTAACATTCACTAATAAATTAAGAAACAGCATAAATCTCCTTAATCAGGACACAAAATAGAGTAGGGCAGATTAAAACAATAATGAACCAAAACTTGTTTGAAACACACCCATCAATTTTAAAAATGGATGATGTCCAACATCACAAATACAACTGATAAGGTGTTTATAAAGAAAATTTGAAGTATTTGACATTGAACACATTAATTAAATAATTTTTCTTCTTAAAAATCGATTTCAAGTAACTATTAAATCAGTTCAATTCTTTATGTTAAGCTATTACTGTTATGAAAGCAACAATAATTAAATATCAGGTTGTTCTAGGCTCAATTATCCATTTACTAACCAAGAAATATCGTTACTTGTTAATGGATTCCCACTTAATGGGGAAAAAATTCTAATCAGTACAAGATGAAACAACTTAACCTATCCAATCTTGGACAGCATTACATCGAAAAACAATCTTTAAACAACATAAAATAAACACAAAATACGTAAAACACACGTTATGCATTGCTTCACGTATTTAACCAATTTTCAATTTAATGATGCTTATAAAATAAATGGCAACTGTAAGATTTGAATTACTTTATGTACTAACCTATAAAATATCATAACCTAGTACTCGATTCAAACGGGCAAAACATGAGTATAACAAAACAATTAAACAATAAAGAGCAATATCTCGTTAAATTTTACATACATATTCTTAAAGACACTTCTAAAAGAAACCACAAACTGTACACTAACATTAACCGCCACAAATGCAACCAAAATACCAGCACGCCACATAGAGTATACTACAAACGTTATTTGAATTGAAATTGGAATCTCTATGCTCAAAAAGTGATGATTGCATAGAGCCTTTTATGTTAAGAAAGAAATGGAAATTCTGAAAAATAATGTCGCCATTTATTTATCCTCTGATATAATAAGAGCCTAAACAAATTATTTTAACGATGAAAGAATTTTTTTATGAAAAAAATGCCAACCCTATTCCGGATTCGAACCCAACTTCTATATAATTATTGTTATCTTAAAAATTTAATAGCTTAATTTTTTCCAGGATATGTATTTGCCAGCTTTTCCTGCAATTTATAGTTATGAAAGTAGAGGCGTTTTTAATAATTCGGCTTAGAAATGTGGCCTTATAGATTTCTATTAAACATTAAGATCGTAAAATGATATGGGTTGAATTTCTTTTACTTTCAATTAATAAAAAAATCTAAAAAAGGTAACCGGGCTGCTATCTTCTGAATGTATTTCTAAATGTATTATTGTCACATTGAGTGACAATGAATGTTAATGGGTTACTTTCATGAAATTAAATTATTAAAAATAATTAGTTTTTATACTAAAAATGTATTATTATTGTAATTTCAGAAACTAGTTATTATATTTCATAAATTTATAAAAACATGCTTTTCTGGTAAAAACATAATAGAAAACAGATAAAATCTATTCTTCTTAAGAGCAGATTCCTTTATTACTTTTAGTAATAATTATTTTAAATATATATATATATATATTCTTTGCATTGCATACTCCTATGCTCTTGCACCAGTTTTCATCCCTTACAGGATTAGTCTCCTTCAATCCCCTAACTGCTACCATTACAATCTTAGACCTTTCTAATTTTTTTTTAAGAATGTAAAGACAATATGAAGATTTTTTAATAAACTATGGTGACAATATTTTCTATTACTTCACATTTTTATAACCATATACGCCATCCGTCTTTTACCTCAACCTCATTACAAAATCATCATTATTTCATACCTTCTCATAATTCATGGAGAAGCATGGCTTAAGTTTTTCCATCGCTTTAGAACTAGTGAACTCAATTCTCTTCCTCAAAGAAATGGGGCTTCTCAATATCTCCACTCTAATCACCTCAATTGCATGCCAGCAGCATCTATAGATTTCAATTTAATATTACATTCTCTTTTTAAATCAACATTACTGTGACTTTGTGACTATCTCAACAGTTTTCTTTAATCTATTACATACGTCTTCAAAATGACTGCATTGAAAGAAAAAATTTATTATTTTTATTATTATTTTTTTTTTTATTTAAAAGTTTATTTGGCCATGGCACCAACTTACAGTGTTGGAAATGAGATGGCCACCCATCTTCTCTTCATTGTATTGTTTTAATGGTTCTGCCACAGCTAATACAAGTAATTCTCTCTTCTTTACAAAGCTCTCTTTTATTTGTGTACGAATTCTGCACATTCCACAGATCTTTCATCATTCATCAGTAATATGCCAGTAACAATGCATAATACACTGTTTGACATTGTGCAGTAACCACAGGCTACACTAATCATATTCTGTCTACAGGCAGTTAACCATCCTTCTACTATAGTTGAACAGCATCTTTCTGGATGGACAGACCCTCAATACAGGCTGGTGCTCCATGTAGTAATACAAAATGCATGTTATTCTCAAAGGAAAGGGCAAACCAAGGTCACATATGTGTAAGGAAGTAGTCATAGAAAGCTGCAATACAGTTCTGGATTAACCAATGATAAGCTGATGTGTTCCTTCTTCTTGTGATAGTTATAGTCAGGCAGCTCCAAGCTGGCGGACTGAAATTATTCATTCACTACTGTCACCGTCCCATGAAAGATGGTAACAAATTTTTTGGCTTGATGATATTGCCACATAAGCTTGAAACTTGTGGGTGGGATATGGAAATCGAATTTTGTAGTGTGCAGAGTGGCGCACAAAATTATCCAACATTTGGTTTTGTTAAAAAATATTTATTTGAATCGCAATACAGAAAATTAAAATACAATGTGTTTCTATATACCTGGAGATTATGTTCTGCTTATCAGATGTTCAATATGACCACCATCACATCTAGCAACTTCTTCAACACGAACTCCTATGTTGTTAATAACTCGATGACACATATCCTCGGTTGGTGATCATTGCACACCTCAATGATCAGCACTCGCAGTTCCATCTCTGATGTTTAGCAAAAATCTTTTCCTTTAGAAATCCCCGAAGAAAATAATCACAATTATTCAAATCTGGACTGTTCAGGGAACAATTCTATCCACAGGCAAAACAATTAGGAAATTGGTTTGAAATGACGTTTGTGTTAAAAGTTTCATGCAGAAAGTCTAAAACAACATTAGCTGTATGTGGTCTGGCTCCATCCTGCATGAACCACTCGTTTTCTAACTGAAACCTTCTCACAGGAAGCTGTGGAACAAAATTATTATGCAGCATGTTTAGATAATGTTCACTCTTCAGAAAGAATGGCCCTATTACCACATGACTTGAGGTAGCAGCCCATACCAAAATTCTTCGAGCGTGATGCACTTTTCATGAAGCACATGTGGATTTTCAGAAGCCCAAAAATGCACATTTTGTTTATTAACAACCTTATGTAGGTGAAAAATGTGCCTCATCTGAAAACCAAACATTGTTCAACAACACGTTTTGGTTCATAGTTCATTCAGTGAATGTCATTCTTTGATGTTTTTTTGTTAAACTGTTAAGTTAGGCAACACTGTTTATTTTGTATAGATACAAATGCAATCAGTTTTTAAAATTTGCTGTGCAGATCGCCTATAAATCCCAAGCTGTACTGCTGCTTTTCTTGATTTTCCCAGGTTCCTCAGCAACGCTGCTCTGATAGCTTCAACATTCTATGGAGATCGCACAATGGCAGGCCATTTGCGCTTACTCTCAACTACTGACCATCACTATAGTCATCACTATAATCTACAAATTGTATTAAATGAGGGCAACCACAAAGTTTGAAAATGTGTACAAAACCATCTTTGTGTAAGTAACACACTTTTCGTTACATTAAAAACCAACACAGTCTTTACACGCTGTTCAACAGTTAGTCTTCCTTTGTCAGGCATCTTGGAGAGATACACAATCTACTCAGAAAGAGAAGAAACTAACATTCATGAACTGCTGTCACATCTGACAACATAAAACACATTGTTTATTACCATAAACAATTATTGCCAAAAAAAAATTTTGGATCATTTTGTGTACCAGCTGTATGAAAAATGTCATGCCTGACCGGAATTTGAATCCAGGACCTCGGGATAATTTCCTATACATGTTTGATGACTGCACAAGATTGTCATCATATCCAGTCACCATAATCTTCTCACAAAATTACAATATTATAATGATATTGTGGAGAGATGTATTTGATTATTTTTGTGGAGAAACAAACCCAAGATTCAGCTGAAAATAATGTTTCAAAATTTTTGTGGAAAAGTATGATCATTTTTTAAATGATCTACAGTAGAGATCTGAATACTAAATCTGAGTAACGCCAGCACTGATGATATACTCATCTGTGCTTTCATCAAATATGCTGTAAATTTCTTCTCAAATATACCAGCATTTTGGATCTATCAAAGGAATCCATAGTAATAGAGCCTTCACCTGCTGAATTGAAAGCCCTACACCCTTTCTTACACAAATATAAACATCTGCACTTCTCTTACATTTCCTTAACAAGATAGATGATAACCTTCAACCTTCTATTGGATATCAGTTACTTCACTCGTTATATTCCCTAAAAGGTACTTTTATAGAATCCTCCTTTATCTCCCTACAGGCATGTTTATACTTCCTATACTGCCCTATTTTGCATCCCTATACTCCTTGTACCTGCATATGCCTTCATACATAATCACCAACATCAACAAGGAACGATTAATTCTGAAAATTTTGTTTGTTTGTTCAAATTATTTGTAGTAATAATTTGATAAATTTTGTTAGAATAAATGTTATATTTTTTCAAATGAATTAGGACAGTGGTCTGACTGGAATCGTTGAGCCATTACTTGTTATTTGGGAATCATATATTCATTGTTTAAATTATTGTACATACATGAGAAAAGTCTAGTTCATTTTATTCCATAATATTTTATTTATAAGTAATTTCATTCATTCTTATCAGGAATAAATTTCAGTAACTAAATTATAAATTTGAAATTCATGGCTGCTGGCTATAATATTTATAATCTAGAACTATGTCATTGTCATTAAAGTAAATAAAACATTCTAAAAGTTTCATTAGTTTGTTGAATTTCATCATACTATATCATTCTTTATAAGTTTTGTTCAATAAATTTAACAATTTTTCAGCAGGGCTGTTAAAAAATGTTCTGCCCAGATAGTTGGTGGTTTGCTACCTTGTATAACTAGGCGTCATACATTTCACTTACCATTTAAATTTTTGAAATAGCATAGAAAATTTTGTTGTTGAAAGTAAACACTAAAGGAATTATTATTGCCTGGGAAACACATGTATTTGAGGGCCAACATATTTTAGACTATGAGAAGCATTAATAAATTTTGATGAAATGTAATAAAGAATATAAAAATAAAACAAATTTTGGAAATGCAGAGTACAAAATAACAGATTAAAATAAAACAAATACATTCAATTAACTTTGTTCAGTGTAGTGTACCGATAAAACTGCAAGTAAAATGGTAGGTACTACAAAGTACACCCACTAACCGGAAAACGTTTAAAATATTAACTAACATGAAAGTCCATCCGTTTTTTTTTTTACCTCTGGGATCACCGTTAGGTATTTACTTCAGAGGATGAGATGAATGACAACTTTTGTAGCATGTAAAATTGCCATGCCTGACCGGAATTCGAACCCGGGACTTCCGGAGAAAGGCGAGACGCTACCACTCGCTCCACGGAGGCCAGCATGAATCCATCTTGCAGAAAAGTAAACTGCAAAGTATGTAGTCGGAAAAAATTATTTACATAAATCGTCAATATGTAAAGTGAGAGTGTATAGGATCCCTTATACACTTATTTAATTGACCTCAAAAATTTAAAAAAAAATCCATTTTGGCGTCATCGTCCCCCAAAACATCGCCAATTCTGTGTGTTGGTTCAAACCGACGAATATTGCAAAACGTAAGAATGTTATGAGGAGTTACGTGATAGTTATCCATGAAATATACTGCAGCATTACCAAATGACATAAAGAACCCATGCGTTAACCCATTGTGTCTTAAACGTAGACGATAAAGGGCAATTTCTTTACGGTAAATGACTGACACTGACAACTTTCAAAACAATACATTACACTTAATATACGCAGCTTACAGTCGACAGCTGTCATTCAACATCCTGGCAAACTCCCTTTAGCCGACGTTTGACAAAGTAGTCAGACGTATACTGAAAAGAAATAACATTATTTTCGAAAACCAGCGCATCCGATTTTCAATGTAACAATTTTTCTATATAATTTAGAATTTTAATACCTACTGATAAAGAGCTTCTTTTACAAAAAAAGAAAGAATTTTGTTTATTATTAGACGTATTTCAAGATTCAAAATACATCAATTCTATCAACCTGTCTACTTTTAGATTTTTGCTCAAAAAGTATTTAATTTGCCTTACCTATCTTAACAAGTAGAAAAAAAAAACAAACATTACATTTTGTGTTTTATGAGTCCATTTTAAATATACTATTTTACGAATGCCGTGATCACTGTTAAAATTGGGATATTTATAGACTAATAATGTAGTAAAGTATAAAACAAACTAATTTTTTTCATAATAAAAACATTAAATTACAAAATAATTACTTGGATATCTATTATTTAGTAATAGTATATTATTATTATTCACCGTTATGTTGTTTGTACTCTATCATGCGATCGAAATAAGTTGTAGGTTACATTAAACGATAAAATAACCACTCTAGCTTATAATAGCTTAAGGTATTTTTATTACGTATGTACTTTTTTAAATTTATCAGTACTTATTTTTTTAACTCTCCATGCTTATATTTGTTCATAGGCCAAGACATGCAAGATTCTTATAGGCCCATGATATTAATATGTAGTATTTACTGATAGACCAAGATCCGCATTGCAGAGCATTGACCATGACACGCCCTTTAAAATAATAATTTACTATCTGCTATAATGTGACGTACAACATCACCGCTAATGAATAGTGGAGTATAGAATAAATTATAGGCTACAGCCTAATGATAATCACGGAAGGAGATAATTCAAAAGAAATCTTTTGTGGAATGTTAATAACGTAAATACTTTGTTTAAAAAAGTACATACGACACGTTAGCTTTGGTTTTGAAGTATTTATTTTAATTTTAATATTACGACCTCGATCACGCTATACACGTATTTTATCGATAAAGATGAGAGATAGATAATAAATGAAATGCCCTTGTTAGAAATTGAACCTGAGACCAGCTGATTTACAAGTCCTGTTAGTATGAAATTAAAAATATATATAAGAAAAAACTAGTTTTAACATTAACGAAGTTAAGTAATTTTTATTTTTGTATTATGACTTCGGGGATGCCTTATTTAGATATCCTGTAAAGCCAATGTAATTTCCTGAAGCTGGATAGGAGCAATAACGTAGACTATGATCTGTTGAAATGCTGCCAATGTTGTGGGTGAACTTTTCCAATTTTTTCTGCTTCGTTTCAATTTATAGGTTTCATAGGGTTGGGCCATTAACACCACTATGTCTCTAACAACTCCATTATAAAAATAATCTTCACATCACAACTTTTTCTTCAAATTTTATCCATGTCACTGCCACATCACTTCTTCCTGGATCTCTCTCCAAACATGCTGTTATTTTCTTTTACTTCAACATTTATCTTTGTTCCTTCCTATCCTGCATTCTGTCTAATATCACAACTATTTTATTTTCTCTTTCCCAAATCTTTATAATATTTTATTCATGTTTGTTTTTTATTTATTGTATCTAGTTTTACAATTTCTTAAAGTAAATTTTTGTATTATTTGCTTTGTAGAAATAATATTATTTATACATTTTATTGTTTCTATCTATTGTTCTAAAAATAACTAATTTATGTTTCATAGCTGTTACAGATAATAAAAAATGAATAAAATAGTATGGCATGTTACAATGGCGTGCTCTAAAGTGATCCTATAATTTAGTGCTGCATAAATGAACAATTGTTTTTAAAAACACAATTGTCATCTAGTCCTTTTTTTGTTAATAAGTTATATATACCCAGAATAAATTTATATCAATTGTAGGTTTTAAATTTATATCTATGTTGAGGTTTCAAAGGGATGTGTGTGAAACTGTTGATATGTTAGTGGTGTGAGTTATGTTCTTTCTGTTTTTTGTCAAAATCCCTTTCCAGAGTTATGTTTTTATTTTAAATATATATATTTTTTTTGTAATATCTCTAAATTGTAACTGGATTATTTGTTTTTTTATACTGTATAAAAATTGTGAGATGTCTAATGCACCACCAATGTACCACAACATGTGTACAACAAAATCAAATTATGTTAAAGATTATTAGATATAAATAATGGTTTTCCAAGCAATAAAAAATATAGTTTAGTAGTGCAATAAAGAAGTAAGATATTAGTAAAACAATTAATTTTTTAATAACCATAATAAAAATTGTAAATGTTTACATTATCTTAAATGTTTCCATTGTTGATGTCAGTTACATTGGCACCACTGTACCTCACAATCTCAACAAAAAAAACAAGTAGAAAGTTTATAAGGAAATTGTTAATAAAAGGTCATTACCAAATATAGATCAATCAATTTATAATACTATGACTAAAAGTAATGTATATGTTACTGAGTGAGGATACACCCAATTTAGAAAAAGTCATTTCATAACAATCTTTTTTTAAGATATGCAGTTTTTAATTGTTATCAGTCATGAACATAATACTCATATTTATTATACTTCATTGCAGCAATACTTATTGTTAATGTACTTGCTGATGTGAATTATGGATCAGTTATCTGAAGGTCTGTTTTTAGTACTTTTTCACCTGCCATCACCTCACTTTCTTCAGTAAAATACATGTGCAATTATGTATCCATCTATGCAAATCTGCATGTCTTAGGTGCATAAGAATATAACTTAAAAGGAAAGTACTGCTATGTTATACTGCTTAATAAATATAAACAATATTCTACCTTACACATTTAAAAACTGAATTTTTAATAATTATTAAACAATTATGATCACTTTTGAAATCCTAATTATTTGTAATATTATAAGTAATAAAGAAAATATCTTTTTACTTTAAAAAAAATTATGCTAAAAAATATGTTTTGAAACTAATCTAGAAGATTAAAGTGGTGTCTGACAAACTGTTCAAATACATTAATCTCTCTATGTATAATATAATATGCTAAGGAAAGACGATGGTTTTGCTTCACTTATAAGATGCCATCTACACAAACCTCCACAAATGTGGTATTTCTGGATAGGGAATTACCCCCTGGTCATGCATAAAACAGATTTAAGACAAAAAATAAAATGAAAAAACATTAAAATTGCAAAAAGGTTAGTTAAAATTGAGATATGTTTCACTGCTCTGATGTGTCCAATTGCCACTAACGCACTACCATCTGGTTGTGTGATACAACTAGAAACAGTACTAATGTTTTCTACTAGCATACTAATGTTTTATAGTAAGTTATATTTTTAATGTGTTCTATTATTCTGTACAATTTGTTACTGTAACATTGTACATTGTTTTAATAATTGTACATACATTGCACTTCAATTGTTGTACAGCTATCTTTTTTATGTTATCTAATGTTCATGAATGTTCCAGAGAACAGACTAATGTTTTGTAGCAGCTGAATTTTTCATGTTTTCTAATGTTTTGTACAGTTTGTAAATGTAATAGTTCATTTCAATCATTGTACATACTTTTCCTCTGTTAAGAAATAAATTATTACTGCACTTATGGATTTTTAAAATATTTTTATGAAATTTAAATTGCAAATTTCACACAAGTCCACTTGTCTGCATTAATGTGCACGATACTGATTTTATATATTTAATAAAAATAATAACTAACTAATATAGACCTGAAAACCTTGAAAGATTACATTTCTAAAAGAAAAATTCTTAGTACATTATTAAAATTATGAAGGAATAAAAGATGGATGGTTATGCCCTTGACTAATTCTTAACAATCATTATGAAACAGAAAGTATTGTTATGTCACTTTTACAATTCTGTATCTATCAATTTTTTTTATTTTTTTTGGTAAAATATTCTTTTAACCATTATTTTTATTATGCATGCCTGTTCCTAATAATGAAGTATATGAAATATTTTTATATCAAATACATTCAGAGATTATTTTTTTCACTATGAATTATTTTTACTCATAAAAGCATAATGGGAATATTATAATATAAAATAATTTACACTGGTAGCATAATATTTACCATTAGGCTTTTCAATATTCTAAAGTATTTTTTCTTTCAATGAGCATTTTATTGTATGTAGGAATGAGATTAATTAATTTTGTTGTTCGTAAGACACTGATATTAGTATTTTATTTAAAGAACATAATGCACATTAACTGACACAGATTATTAATTATTTAATGCAATTAATCTTTTTTTTAATGTTTTTATACATGCAGCTTTAAAAAAAAAAAAAAAAAACTGTTTGTTACTTTATGTTTCACATTAATCAAGTATACGCATAATAGATGTTAAATATTTTCTTAATCTTTTTAAGTTTTCTTTTATGTGTCAGAAAAGTAATATTATAAGTACCCCTAGTAATTCACCTAAATTCCTCAAATATATATTTATTTTCAAACTGAAAAGTGGTAATATTATTTTTAAAATAATATCTTTTATTTGATGTTATATTTGAATATTTGGTGTTTTTTTGATGTTTTATTGAAACATAAAAATAAGTTTGTTTAGATAATTTTGAAAAACTAAAATGTGATGAATAGTCTATAAATAGCAAAAGATAATATTTCTATTATTTTTAAGAATATTGGGTAAATTTGTAATGAAATATGCTAGAAGGAGAATAATGTGTTTGGATGGTATGATTGTTTATATATATATATATATGTAACACCAAAACAGATAGATTGGTTTTTATGAAAAAGAAAAAAAACAACAATTTGTATAACTACATGACACATTCAGTGTGTAATCATTTGAAAAAATCAAAGTACACCAATTCTTCCAAAATAAAATTGTTTGGTGCTAATTAAGTGGGGGAATATTACAATCAATAAACTTGAGAGAAATTTAAAAATACTCATGTTTATTGTAGTGTTACATATTAATATTATAGAAAAAGTATTAAAAAAGGAAATATGATATTTAAATCTGATTTGATTATATGTCATTAATAACTAAATAATTTTTTTTTTGCCTTCAGTCATTTGACTGGTTTGATGCAGCTCTCCAAGATTCCCTACCTAGTGCTAGTCATTTCATTTCGGTATATCCCCTACATCCTACATCCCTAACAATTTGTTTTACATACTCCAAACATTGCCTGCCTTCCTGCACAATTTTTTCCTTCTACCTGTCCCTCCAATTTTAAAGCAACTATTCCAGGATGCCTTAATATGTAGCCTATAAGTCTGTCTCTTCTTTTAACTATATTTAACTATATTTTTCCAAATGCTTCTTTCTTCATCTATTTTTCGCAGCACCTCTTCATTTGCCACTTTATCCAACCATTTGATTTTTAACATTATCCTATAGCAACACATTTCAAAAGCTTCTAATCTTTTCTTCTCAGGTACTCCGATCGTCCAAGTTTCACTTCCATATAAAGCTACGCTCCAGACATATACTTTCAAAAATCTTTTCCTGACGTTTAAATTAATTTTTGGTGTAAACTAATTATAAGGTAAGTAAATAATTATAAACATTTAAAATAATTGTTAATTTAAAAAAAAGAATGGTATAAAATTGATAAAAAAAACCATCTATATATATATATATATATATATAAAAATGAATGTTTGTCCCATATGTGTTCCTCTACCATTAATCAAATTGCGATGAAATTTTGTTGAGTTGTTGTGTATGCCGACAAAGGTTTCTTAATTAGTTTGGACCCACTAGTTAGCGCTGGAGTCCAGATATTTTGAAAAATTGTATTTATGGTTCGATTTGGCTCATATTCAGAATATATATATTAGTTATGTAAAAAGAAATATTTTTGCAAAGACTATACCCGCTAGGCGGCACTGGTGTTGAGATATTTACAAAACAAACAGACTTTCTTATTCTATATATAAAAAAGGCAATGTTCGTATGTGTGTCTGTTATATATTAAAAAACTAATGGATCGATTTACACACAGGGTTTTGCAAAATGGTCCGTGCTATCCGGAGAAGATTTAAAGCTATTGAAATCCTCGATCTTACCAGTAGATAAAAAGTTGCGGGTATTTTGAACCGGCTATTGTGTTTAGAGAGTAGTTTGAATTAAATCCGATACGTATTACTGTTTTTTTGCCAGTTGGATTTATTTACATTCTGACCTTTATAAAGTGGAAGGTTGGTTAAATTTTGTGAAGTTCTATAATATTCAGTATTTTAATATTTTATCAAACTTTCAATTGTATTCATTTAATATCTCTCTCTCTCTCTCTCTCTCTCTTTCTATATATATATATATATATATACACGAGTATATAAATAAATCAAGCAATAGCAAAGCGTTGGTGGGTCTGCTAGTTTGCAATAGAATTGAATTAAATTTGAGAGAGTTATAGTTTTACAATATGTATACAGTTTTGAATTTTTGTTAAAATAACTCTTGTCAGTCTTATGAGTGAAATTCTATGCGCTTATTTAAAAAATAAGGTGTATTGAAATAATTAAATTAATGTAAACTACAATACTGTCAATAATAAATGTTTTTGATAATGTTATCATGTTACTAGTTTTTTTAATATTTATAGTGGAATTCTCCATTTGATCAGATAAATACCTCTATATGGTGTGTTAATGTACACAGATTGTTTGAAATATATTTTTATTGACATTTGAAAAACTGTGTATAATGATTTATAAAAAAATATTTAAAAAAAAAGAATGAAGAAACCTGTTGTTTTGACGTGGTTATGATGTAAGTTAAAGAAAATAAAATGGACTGATATTATTAAGAAATAAGAGGTTATTTTCATCTTATGAAATGATGAAAATGATGAAAATAAATTAAGTATCAGGGAATAACAAAGAGATAAGCTATCTTTAATGATTTAATAGATAATATCATTCTAAAACTTTCACTGGATCATCTAAAACACAGTGAGGAAAGTACTAGAATGCAGTTCTAAAAAATTCTTTTGAAGCATAGTTCTGTATGTGATATTAAGAAAACAAGTTGGTATTAACATATTTACTTTATTAAATACTTGTAAGCTCATTTAGTCATGTTGATTTACAATAGTTGGCTGTATTTATGATTGCTTGAAGCTGGGGATCTGTTACAAAACACATATTCAGAGAAGATAAAGTGATGTGAAAAGAGAAATAAAGGTAGAAGAGTATTTATAATGCTGATAAAGAAGAGGGTAACTTAATGCTGAGGTAGAAATAGAGTAGAAAGCACAATTCAAATTATATATCAAGGAGGGCAAAAGCAGCAGTAAAAATAATCTGTGTTTGGGGGCCATAAATAGTTCCATAGTTAAGGATATATAACATGACTGGATTAATTTAAATAGAAAATTATTGAAACAGAATTGTGTGTGTGCGTGCGCGTGCCTACGAGTTTCTCTAAGATAAAAATGTTCATGGTTTTTTTCTTTTACCCTATAATTATTAACAAAACAGTGAAGTATTCCAACCAGAGGGAATTCCTTATGTGTTTATCATCGCCTGTTTCTTTTATTTTTTTACTTAAATATACTGATTTATTAATTACTAACCTCTGATTGTAAAAAAAAATTACAATAAAGAATAAATAATTCAATAATAATATTAAAAAAAATATGAAAAAATATCATAAGTTATAATGAAATAAAATTTTACGTATGCACTTTTCATTTAAAAAAAAATGTGTATATGTAATTTAATAGACGTACAAGAAAGTCTTGTGGTGTCCACATCACATTTTTAAATAAAAAAATTGTGAGTTGCAGGCATCAGAGATTTTTATATTATGCTAATGGAAATGCTTTTTGACAATGTCAATAAATGCAATACGCCAATCCAACTAAAATGCATTCAAGAGGAACTGGCTGTTTAGCAAGCATCATAACTCATGATAATTCAAGATATAGTTTGCAAAATTCTTACAGTCCAAATATTAAAAATGAATGAAGAGAATAGTGATGACATAATAACACAGTTTGTTATGTCTTCATTAACTGCAAAGATTCACATTAACTTTCTTTTATACCTCTAGAATATTATACCATTTTTTCTTTCTTTCTTGTTTAACCTTCAGGACCACCATTACGTATTGCTTCAGAGGATGAGATGAATGATTTGTAGTATGTGTGAGAAATGCCATACCTGACTGGGATTTGAACCCGGGACCTCCAGATGAAAGGCCAAGATGCTACCACTCATGCCATGAAGGCCAACAGAATTTATACCTACCTATTCCTAACATAACTTATGTAATTTAAGTATATTATGTACTGATTTGGATAAATTAACTACTTTTTAACATCTTTAATTTTAATTATTTTTCTAACAATGGTTTTGTTTAAAGTAAGTATTTTAACTACAACATGAAGACAACTTTTAATATGTGACATGTTTCGCCTGTGCTGAGTCAAAATATTGTATATTACATACTGTTTCACTATAGAAAGAGATACAATATTTTATGGTTTATATTACCTTATCTTTCTTATGGCTGTGATATATGTAAATTACCTGAAATGCAACAAATTACAGTCCTAATTTCTTTTTTCGGAGTTATAATGCCCACTATACAGCCAGTCCCTCTAGAAAGGCTAAATACATTTTGATGGACTTGGCCACCAAAATAATATTGAATGTAACTATTTATTTGTTCCAATATAAAAGGAAATGGTAAATTACATCACTCATTCTCCCTAGTAAATCTGAAAGCTTGCTTGAAACAGCTACTTTATTTTCAAAAATAATTTGTGACACATAGCATGTCACTATCACCATTATGTTTATGGTTCTTAACATAAATGACATGTTTGATGTGTTGACCTTGTCTAGACTCAGACCAAAATAACTCTTTAAAAATTATTCAATATTATTTAATTTCCTTTAAAATATATTTTTTTTAAAGCTCTTATTACATGCTCTGGACCACTCTCTACAATCATTTATTTGATCTCTTTTATCATGAGATTAGAACTGAAAATAATTTGCTTTCAAAAAATTTGTGTTTTTTTTTTAAATTATTTTACAGGTATATTGCTTACCAAAGTAATATTTTTGGATCATATATCTTTCTGATTAGTAATTCACAATCAGTAAGTATGGATTTTGTTCATCTGTTGCAGCAATCATTTTATGCAACAAAATGGAAACAATGATATGTAGACTGACTAGAATTAAATTCTTAGTCCAATTCAATAAATTTAGGCTTAATGTGCACCACCAGTGCTGTCTAGTCTTCCTATAATAGCTGAGGTCGGTATTGCAGAGTTTAAAACAACTTTTGAGCTGTTATCTTTTAGGAGGTTATCAGTTTAAAGGTCATAAAACCAAAGCTGTACAACCTGAAGGGAATTGTAATTTCTTTGAGTTTTTTCATTCAAAAAAGTTGGTTTTTATTTACACTGTTTTCCGTAACAATGGCAAAAGTATAAAAATCAGTGTACAAGCAGACCTATACTAAAAATTTTATACAACTTTTTTTACTAAAAAACCACTGCAATATATAATACTGTAGTATTCTTTATTTTCTACTTAGGTCAATTCATAATAGGCAGATGAAATTACAGTAGATAAAGCTTCAATCAACCATCTTTTTCATTTAGTTTCAATATTTTTTAAACCATTGAATTATTATATGTTTTCTCATAAAAAGTCAATATACTGCTTTTTTCAAATGTGATTAAAATTAGTGTTTTTTTAAAAATATTTATTTAAAAATATTAGCACACTACTGGGGAGATAGCACATCTTATATATTAATTTTAAATAGTTCAACATAATTATTCAATATTAATAAATTTATGGTTAAACGATTTTTAAATCGAAAAATAATTAAAATAAGTACATATTATTCATTGATATTGTGTATCAATTCAGGCATATTATTTTTATATTAATCTTTTTTATTATAGATGATAAATGAGATTAAAAATGTTTAAAAGTAAATTAAAAAGGACTCTTTAAATATATAGAAGTAGGAATATGCTTCTAGAAGATGTATTTACTTAATATCTTTTAACCATATTAAAAAAAATATATAAATAAATTAATCAATTTTTGCTCATTTTTAAAATTATTACTTTCTGATTTAGATATTTTTATCATCATATGTGTTTCATATAACATTCATTTGTTAATGTTTTGTCATTCACAGATTTGCAGCTTGCGATATTTGAAAATGGCATAATTGTAAATTAGAATGAAATGTTGCTAAATTACTTGTAAACAAAAAGTGAAAAAATAAGTTTAATAATTCATTACTGAAAAAAAATCTAATGAGGTTAAGAAATTCAAAATTATCAACAATTTAGAGAAAAAAATAAGATTAAAAAAAAAATCCGTTTTATAATATTTATCTACTAGATTTTATTTAAAACTGAATGAATATACTATTATAATAACAAACTATTATGGCTTTAAGAAAACATCAATATTGCACTAGTAGTGTATTTGATGATATAAGTACATCTACCTTAAAATATAATATATATGTATTTTTAATAATACTAAAATACTTTCTATTTATTTTGCATAATACAATATAACTTTTCTACAAACATCGTTTTTTCAATCAAAAACTTATGCTCTTTTTTCTTTTTTACATATCACTTATTTTGCTTAAACTTAGCAGCACCTTTTTTTTTTACAAAACAATGTAATAATATTAATAGTAACATTATTATTATTATAATTAATAATAATATTAATAATATTCAAGACTTGTTTTTAATTAATTCCACAACCTTTCTACCATCACATTATGTTTCAATCATTAAAAAAAACATAGTAGACTGGGGATAAGTTTTGAAGTATCTTTACAACTTCTGCTGGACCTTATATGTACGCATTTATATAATAAATAATTAAAAATATAATCTATTTAATTAGTAAATACATAAGCAGATAATATTGTTATATATTTTAAATCTGTATCAAAAAATGATTTACAAGTAAGAAGGAATTTATATTTACCATTTGTTAAATTGATCAGAAATGTGATATTACAACAAAAAAAATTAAATAGGATGATGAATATTAAAATAAAGGGATATTGTACATCTTTTCATTTATATAAAAATAGGAATTTATGTATTTAGAAAAAGTGAAAGGCTAGACAAAATAAAATGTATTTGGCCTTTCACTTAAAAAAATGCAAAGATTTGTAATTTTACTTCTAATTATACTCTCTTACAACAGGCTGTAAGCCCAATCACAATTGTTCTTACATTTTTAAGGTATTGTTATTTACTGCAATTCAATAGACAAAATCAGATAAATAATAAAATAAAAAACAGAAATAAAGCTTTCAACAAAATTATAAAAGAAATGAGTTGTTGAATAGTCACACATTAGGTATACTGAACTAATAATTTGGGAATGATTTGGATTTCAGATTGTTAAAGGTTTTAAGGAAGATAAAGATTAGAGTACTTGATAAGATAGAAAAATCAGTATTTTCATAAAATAAAGTACTTTATGACATAAGTACTGGTAACAATATGATGCTACAGTTTAATAATTCTAAGAAATCAGAGTCTGAAGCAACAGTTTTTAAAACAAACAACTTTAAAATGAAGTTGAGGGAAATTAAAAAAAAAATAACTTCAGAATAAAGGAATTAAATCAGTGGTTCCCAAAGTGTGCGGTCAGGTGTCCTGGGAAGCCGTAAACTTCCTCACAGGGACACCGTGAAATATTACACAATTCATAATTCTATTTCCATTTTCAATTCAATGTCCTAGAATTTGATCAGTTATATTTTTTGTGATCTAAAATGTTTTATTTATTTTTTTTACCTAACTCTTGCAAGTATTATTGGCTATTTTGCAAAGTATACTTGTTAGAATTTGTTATAGGACTCCTTGGGAAAATTTTGATTCAAAAAGGATTGGATTCCTAGAATCGAAAACGTTTGGGAACCACTGAATTAAATAAAAACCTAGAAATAATAAACTAGGGGTAAGTATATGTACTTAATTAAATGAAACACAGCATAGGTCTGTTCAAAGATTGAACATTACTTGTTACTCAAGTAGAAGCAGAAAATAAAAATTAACAGAATTTTAGCATGCTATAAAGAAGAAGAATTCATTTTTAGGAAAAAACTAAATACTATGTAAAAAGAATATGTAGATAAGTTATCCACAGGCCTAATGGTGAGGCTGAAGTAAAAAGAAAAAAGACATGAAGACATAAGTTGTTAAATGAGCAAGATTTTGTTTATAAAATCTATGCTTTTTTTTACCATATCTTTCTGCACTGAGAGAAATAAATATTGTATCTTTTGCTAAGGAGTAGGGCACTCCTTAGCAAGGAGTGCCCTACTCCTTGCTAAGGACTTATTACAAAATAAGGGCTATTTTGATTCAGAAAGCACTATGTATTAAACAATCAATTTTATTATTCACTTTAATTCTTTTTTTACATTTGTAAAATTCATCTGTTACATTATACTTCCCCCAGAATCCTATTTTGCTACAAGATTTACTTATTTTAAATGTTCTTCACATTCAAAATGTTTGGGTATAATGCAACACTTTCTTCCTTTAATTCATCAAAATTCGCCCTATTTCTTGCACTGTTGTTTAAAATTTTCAGGCAGTAGAACATTTCAGTTTCTAATCAGTAAATACTTAAATTTTTAGGAAACTATAAAAACATACGTTAATTACACATTCATATATTACGAAATCTAGAACCAAATCCAATAAAACAGAAATAATTTGGTTGTAATGACTTTGTAACAAAAATCATGAAAACAGTTCTTTTTAAGGATGTAAGATAACTTATTTCATAGCATGAAATGGGGTCACTTCTTACACTACTTCTATAGTTAACCTTTCATTTTGAGATTAATTGTTCTGAAAATAAAAATAGAGAAACTGTTTTCTCAGACTAATTATCACTAATCATATCAAACACATTACTTATCTGAACAATTCTCAGTAAAACTATTTGTAAGATATGGTATGTAAGAATTGGAGAATTTCTGCATTTGATTACAGGATTTTATCCAAAACTGTAGCAGATATATTAGAAAAATTAACATACATTTTTGTGTAAAATTAAATTTAATTCTTATCTAAAATTTATCTGGTTTTCTGGCTAACAATTTTGGTCGTAAAAATCATAAATTTGATCATTTTTGTATACAGAAGCTCAGAAATTTAAATTTTAATATTTTATTTAGGAAGAAGGAAAAATGAAATGCGGTAATCTTACTTTAACAGATTAACAATAAATTAGCAATATTTTTACCAAATAAGACAATACAAAGATTATGTTTCGTAAAATTGTAAAGAACTAATTTTGGATGCATATTTTGTTTTTAGAAAAATAATAAAACTGGTAATTAAAAATAAAATTCTATATAACAAAACCAATGTTTATAATCATTCTAAGATATGGTAACAATCTAACAGAATACAATGATACAATATTGTAACTTTGAACTGTGTAAATGAAGATGTAAAAATACTTTAACACTCTCCCAGTTTAATAATTAGCTAATTCATAACAAACAGATCAAATTTGATTTAAATATGCATAGTATTTTTTCTAAAAATCTAAGCATATTTAAATCTTGTAATCACAAAAAAAATAACAATAAAATAACAAAAATAAATTGTTACTAGAATATATTATTATTAAACTTATAAATTAAAATATATCACTAAATGAATTAATATCTATACACATAAATAATAATTGTAAAGCTGTTTATATTAATAATAATAAAAAAAAAAAATAATAATAATTTATAATATAGTATTTTATGTAAACGCTACAATTTGTATTTTACATAAAATAATGTTTATCTAACTTTCATCATAAGCTATTATAAGTATATACAAATACTGTGTATATTTTATTAATTATATTTTATATATATATTTATATATATTTACAAAACGTCACTTACAAATAAATCTTTTTTTTTAAATTTATTTATTAATAAAATGCTTTTTTATTTGTTTTATTTTTATCACATGTCATGCCCCAAAAAACAGGATTACCACACAATGTAATTATTATTTTATGTGTAATTAATTAAAATAATTATCAGTTAAAATATATAATTTATTTTGTTAAACATCTACAAATATTTCATAAAAATAAATAAATAACTATTTTATTAAGTGTAGATTACATAATACAGTAAAATAAAAAAAACAAAAAAAAGTAATAATAATAATAAAAAAGTTGTATAAATAACTAAAATAAAAATGAAGTGACTACAACTAACACATTAGATCTATTTTAATAACTAATGTAGCTGTAATTTACGTATTTAAGTTTACTTTGATTCTGGTAGTGCAAATCATGAATGTGGATGTTGCAGTTTATAAACCAAACACATTAATTATTATGATTTATAAACTGTTCTTTTATGTATTTACCCCACTTAGACTTATATATTAGTTTTATTCAACTATTTTTTAGTATCTAATATTAAAAAGCCATTTTTATTCAAACCTCGATTATGATAAAGATAGAACAATAAAATATTTTATTTATACTAATGGATTTATGAAAA
The DNA here is from genome assembly GCF_047948215.1 of Lycorma delicatula. Taxonomy (NCBI): domain Eukaryota; kingdom Metazoa; phylum Arthropoda; class Insecta; order Hemiptera; family Fulgoridae; genus Lycorma; species Lycorma delicatula. The sequence goes on from NC_134462.1 coordinate 37,112,667, forward strand.
TACAAATAAAAGGAATTTTTTATGTAAAAATGTACCAATGAAATCTCCATAAATGATTTTTTTTTATTGAGACAGTCAATAAAAAACTAGTTTTACTGAGACTATCAAGGTGCAATAATAGATCAAGAAAGACACATAGAAGCAATTATACTTTTCAAAAAAAAAGAAGAAATTACAAAAAAAGGAATTAATTTATATGGTGGTTACAGTAAAAGTTGTTACTCATTACCAATGTTTGGGTTATTCTCACATTTTAATATTCACCATACAGAAGGGGATGTTAAATGAAGTAAATTCTTTTAAATTTTTATCTTTTAAATGCTACATAATCTGTTTTTCTGACTATTCACTCTGAAATCTGAAATAATACTTCCAATATGTTCCTGCCCAGTGGCTATTGAATACTATTCAAAATAAAATGGCAAGATTAGTTTATTTGTAGTATTCTTTGTACATTTTTGCTTTATTTTTTGATATTTTACTAAAATATAACGGGTTGGTTGTTATTGTATTTCATGTTAATTCCAATCACCTTTTTACTGATCTGGGCCAAATTTGAACCTGCTATTATATATCTATGACAGACGCTGTGGAAAATATAGAGCTATATTGAACCCTCTACGTTCTCTTAAATTTTTAGTGATGTTTAAATTATTCAGTAGTTTAAGAATGGCATTATTATATTACTTGAAAAATAAGCTCTAATTATTTATGTATTATTGTAATTATTAAATTAGCTCTGTAGTATTACTTTTAATTGTAAGATTAGTTTTTACATTCTTTTGGGTTTCATTATTACATAATATAAGCTTATGTTTCGTCATTATTATCTAAGCAGTAGTATCTGTCTGATAAAAATATATTTCCAGTAACTACTACTAGAAAATCAATTATATAGTGTGAATATATCTTAATCAATATCATCATATTATTAAGATTCTACTAGAACTTTTATTAATAACACTTGATTTTCAATTTGCACCCCAAAATCTTAGTGTCTTAAGTACAACTTGTATTAAATGAAAAATACTGGTAGGCTAGTTAGATCAATCACAAAATTACAATCTTTATCTTTCATTATCATCAACATTATTCACTTCAAATGATGTATTTACAAAAATCTGCTAATAATTTTAATGTATAAACAAACTCAGTTAAATAAAAATAATATATGTTTTAATTACTTCTTCTGTTTTTTGTAATACATTTATTATTTACACCATTATCGTATTTTTTTTTTTTTTTAGTATATAAAAAATATATATTTAAAAACTAAACATGAATTTAGAAGTTACTTTCTAATTTTAAGGTCTAACTTGGAAAATGTTCTAAGGATTTGTATTATGGAAAGTAAAAGAATGCGGATGTAAAGAATCAGTGGTAAAATACAATTTTAATAATCAGGTACCTTTAAGATAACTGAAGTTAAGAAATCATTTTCCATCAAATTCAATAATTATATATTGTAAGTATATCACAACTAATGAACAGCAGTGTATGCTACCATAAAAATAAAGATAAATATAAGTTAAACAAAAATATAATTATAAATTTGTTATAATTATAGATTGAAAAAAAGTGATGCACTACATGGTTGCACATATACAAACATTTTTATTACAATAAATTGTAAATTAGTTAAAATTATGTGTTTTATTGACTGGTAAACATATAAGAAAATAATCAAAATAATTTTAGTAGAATGTCTGTTTTTATATTAATTATACTCCAAATTAGAACAATGAAATAAATGCAGTGGTAATTTTCAATTATTTTCATGAGAAAATGTTTTAAATAAACATGAGGCTTACAAAAAAAAAATTAAAAAAATAAATACACTTGCAGTGACTGTAATTGCCACAATAAATTGTCCAACAACCTTCTCTTAAACTCACTTCCTCTTAATTTCTACTCTATCAATCAACTCAAATCACATACTATTGAGATGCAATATGAATGTTGAGTGATTTATACATCACTTAGTCTGCATAATATTTTATATATTAAGAGCTACCAGTATCAAAAATATATTTTTTTATTAAAATTATATACAGCTCATTTCTGCAGCAATTTTTCTTCAATATCATGAGATTTTTTTTTCATTAAAACCCTGTACTAATTAATAAAGGACTTTCAAATAATTTAACTATATAATATAAATGATGATGCAACTTCTATTTTTAAAGAGAAGAATAAAGCATTTGAAAATTTATGTTATGAATAAGAGAAAAATCTTGTTATATAAGTACATAAGCTGATTAATCAACCAGGATCAACAGAAATTTTAAAACATTTTGTAGTTTTGGAATTGAGAATAATGACAAATGTTGAAATAAATAGAAAATGATCTCTATTGAACATGATTCTATTGTAAATAAAAATGTTAATACAGAATGTTTTTTAAAGTAATACCACCTATCATAAAAATTATAGCCAGAAAAGATTTGGTTATAAAATCCTACAAAATAATTCTTACCTGAAGCCAAAATAACTTGAGAAAAGTGGCCACAGGAAAAAATTACACAATGAGTATAAATAAATTTAATATACAGAAAAAAAAATTGACTGTATTTTATGTGTAAAGAATACAGAGTACTGTTCATAATTTAGCAGTAAACTTCAGTAATAAAATGTTACTTATTTACTCAAGTTACTACAGTTTGGTCATTACTGAAATATTTGTATCATCATAAAATATGCAATGTCAATGATAAGAGATAAATGCTAAGGATGACCAGGATTCAAATCCAACTCTTCTAGATTAAATGTCGAAATGGTTTTATAACACCTGTTGAGGTTGGCTATCCAAGTTAATTTTCATAAATCATTCCTCTTATTCACAGCAATCTCATTCTAGCTTTGGATGAATGTAATATTTACAACAGAGAATTTTTTGAATGAAAAATAAAATGAAACATTAACTACTAACATGATAAATCCAGAAATATAAATATTTTTTTTACTTAATTTAATTTCAATATCATAATTAAAAAGTTAGTATTGATTTATGTCAAATAAGAGGAAGCATTTAGAATTTTAAACATAATTGAAATGTAATTAAGTTATTTCTGAATCATAAAATACAGTAAAGTTATTTTAATTTTATATATAAAGTGAAAAAGATTTTATGTACATCTATTTTTTTACTGAAAGTTAAAAATCTCAAGGAACAGCTTCTGACTGATCACGAAAAAAGAGTAGAGAGGTTATGAAACTTTTAATATTATAAAAAAAACAGTTTAATTATGTATTTGCTTAAACTCCTTATTAGCTGATTGAAAGGCATATTTAAATACAAATATTATTTTCATTAATTTATTTAAATAAATATAACTTTATTACAAAATTATAATAATATTTAATTTTATATTAGAATTTAAGTATAATAATAAAATAAAAATATTCAATAGATCATGACAAATTTTTATCATAAAAACCTCAACAGTCAAAAAAAATTTCATTAGCATGTTATTTTACTCTACAGAAAAGAAATTCACTACCAACTGTTCATGGGTATCATACCACAAACACAATGGAATAAATTTCACCTAGGAAACTTCAATAAAAAAAAATAAGAAAAATTTTAGGATTCTGTGAATTCAAAAAATATTTAGGCATAATAAAGTATATTGTATAATTTTTTATATAAAGTGGCAGTGAAAAATTTTTCCTTAAAAATCAAATAGGCTTAGTGTATGAATTTATAAACATTTTCAGATTTATACAGGCTTCAGATTCTACAGCTACCAAATTAATAATAATTATTCTATAGCGCCCACAATAATTATAATATCAAATTTTTATTTTATGTTGTTATCATATTTTTCAGTAATTATTATTTCTCATTGAATCTATTTTTGATTTTATAATTATATATATATATATATATATATATATATATATATATATATATATATATATATATATATGATTGTATATATATATAATGATTATATATATATATATATATATATATATATATAATCATTTTTTTTCATTATACATATATATATAAATATAATATATATATATATAAAAAATCATTTATCAGCACAAGTTTACTTTTCTAAATAATTTCTATAAATACAAGGCTAAGAAAAAAAAATGTACACAAGATTTGTTTTCTGAAAGATAATATAAAATTACTTACTAAAATATTGATCCAGTTAAGAACTTAAAAAAAGAAAATTAAAATATTGGGAAATCAGTTATTTTTTATTAGCATATACATGTTAAGATTCAGCGGCTCATAATTTTCTGTATTACAATCATGAATTTAGCTTACAATAGCATTAAGGAAGTTAATTATTTGTTATCATTTAATGAAATTAGTGATAGATTATTTTCTATCTGGGAAACTAATATATGATTAATTTAAAACTTAATTTGAAGACAATGAGACCATTGTGTTTTTCAATTTAAATTTTGAATAATTACTATTGAACCTTTTTGAATATATGCAACATTTTAGTTTAGTGATATGACAGTATACTGATAAAATTGAAATATTTAATGCTTGACATATTAGAGTGTAACTCTAATCCATGCTGTTTTGTTTATAAATTAGGTATTACCTATTTTTCAAGGTGAAATATAAACAAATAAAGAATGTTTCCTTAAGTCTCAACAGTTATTTATAATGCTTAAAATTGCTGTAGGATAAGTAGTAAGTAAATAGCTGTAAGTACACTGTGATGTAAAACTCTTTACAAAAAAACATTATTAAAACAAAAGATGCCTAAATATCTTCAATTTCAACAGTACGTGTATAGAGAATAATGAGAATATATCCTTTGCTGCCAGGTCTATATGTAGGTGCCAAATGAATATTTAATATTGTCATAACTATTTCTTCTAAGTTGTACAAGCAGTAATAAGCTTATGTATAATATATTCCTGAATAACACAAACCTTTTTGTAATGATTTGATTAAGCTTGCCCTACTTCTAAACAATATAAACATCAATTCAATATATTTTTTTATATTTATAATCTGTGAAATCAAACTTTGAAACAATACTGATATATATTGTTCATAAATCGGAAACCTCCTTAAATAATATTAAACATGTCACTTTTAATATAATACTGAAGATGAAATTTAATTTATTTACTACATCAGCAGCACCTTGTACATATCACAAAGAAACGTATTCATAAAAATATATATATATTTATATATTAATGAAATAACATTATCGTATCAATCTCTCACTAAAACTTACTTTGGTATCATGCTTTCTGGCTGTAAATTATAATGAAATGATTAAAAAAAGTTTAAACATATAATTATTATTTTACTCCCTTTAATTTGTTTCTGTACACATAGACAATATATATATATATATTGTATATATATATGCATATATATGACATTACAATTATTATAGTTATTTATTATTAATCTTAAAATCTATTGTTTAATTAATCTAAATAGAGTTATATATCTAACTGATAAGGACTTTATTATGTATAAATATATATTTATTTCCATAAAGAGAAGTTAACATATTATTACCTTTCTTGATATGAATTGTACTCTTTAACCTTAAGGTCGCAATTTTTTTAGTTTGAGAAAATTTAATTATAATGTTAAAATATACATCATAATTATTTATTTTTACAAACTAGATCATTGTTCAGAATGACTCACATCTTTTCATAAAAACCTGAGTCAAATTTTTTTCTTTTCAATATAAAAACCATAAACTTCACACAACTCAATGTTTATCTCATTAAAGACAAGGCTAGTCGTGGAAATTTTAATAGTAATAATAATTAATCAATTAATAAAAAGTCATTAAAGGTGAGTAATAATGATATCATCATCGATATCATCTTTTTCATCATCAGTTTCTTCCACTGGTCGATTATTTGCTTTAGCTTCTTGCGCTGCAATAGCTGCTGCTTTTGGATCTTCTGCTAATCTCTTTAATCGTAATTTCTTCTGTTTATGTAGGAACTCAACGACCATATAACCAATAATTCCAATAATTAATACAACAAACATTACATATAACTTCATTCTTGCACATAGATGTGTACTATATGCATATGCTACAACGAATCCAGCGCTTTCCCAGAGACGATAGTTACTGAATGCTGCTTCTTTATTTCTGCGGAATAATGTTCCATACAGACCTGCAAAAAAATTTACAACATTATTTAAAAAATATTATCAGGAAAATTCATTTTTTAGATTAATATGTAAGCTTAATTATAAACTACTCATTTAAGTCTGAACATCTAAAAAATAAATTAATTGGTAGTGAGTATAATGCTTTATAATGCTGAAGACTTGTTACAAACTGTAAGCCCAGGTTCCATTAGTTTGTGGTATTGTTATTGTGTTTCAGGAAGGGGTTGGAAACTTCCAACTCCTTTTACTTTGCTTTTTAAACATAGACTCAGTATGGAACAATTAATCTAACAGGATGAGAAGCTTAATTGCTAGAGGAAAATTGAAAATTACTCATCAGAATTTTTTGATTGCAATGAAAATTGCTATTATCCAGTAATTAAAGAGCCACCTAATAACTACAGACTTCCTAAAAGATCAATGAACATTTTGATATGTAGAAGTAAATTCTAAACTGTTCAGTCAGATTACACTAGATATTAAATAATTGTAAAGTCTGATCTTAAGTTACCATCTCTGGTGTCCTTGAAACAGTAGCATTAATTGAGTCCTAGAAGTCAAACTAAAATTCTAACATAGTCGTTCAAATGAAATTAAAATTGCTTATACATTGAATATAATTTAGAAATGGAATCCATATCAAAAGAAACAGATATCAGAACAAATTTGTAAATTAATCCACAACTTTTAGTTTATGTGTGATCATACTAACTTAGCCGTAGTATTATAACAATTCATCTTCAGCTTATTAAGATATTTTTGGTAATAATATTTTACTAAAAAATTCTTAAAAATTATTCAAATAAGATAGGGTGCAGTTAGATTTCAATACTACATTGTTATCACATTCTTCAATATTTCTAAAGATTTCCTGATTAGAAATGAGAAAAATCAGCAAGATTTGAGTACAACACAGATTACCCCAATAAACTACACAAACTACTGGATGCCCGTGAACATGAAAAGTCCTCAAAAAATTAGCCCAGGCCAAATTTTATCTCAATTTGACCAGAATTTCTGTGAAGTATTTTAGAATAATTAAAAAATACACTCGCATGAAAATAAAGAATAACTTCTTAAATTAAACAGGAAAAACAAAGAATTACAAAAAAGTTCACCTATACTTATAAATAAAAAAGAAACTAAAAAAAATAACACAAACTGAGCAAAAGGTAAAAGTTTAGATTTTGTGTCAACTGAAATATCCAGATCATCTAATGTGAAGAGTTTAGGTGGTAGGCTAACTCAGGTAAACTTCCTTTTGTATTGTTTTGCAAGTAATTTTTTTTCCTGTCAGGGGATTTAATTTTTTATAGTTTATTGTTTTTTAGTGATATTTAATTGCACCTACTGATAATGTTTGACTGATAAAACACACATCTATGTGTTTAATTTTTCAACTCTTACATAATTTGTATAGATTTTATGAAAAGTACAATCTTATTATTTTCTAGTTTAAAAGTAAATGAATAGCAACAACCTTCATTATAAATTATGAAAGTTTTTTTTTATAATGTATCTTGCACAAGTTATTAATTAATGTGTAATAAATATTATCCCCCCCCCAAAAAAAAAGAATTACTACTTGTAGTAATTACAATACTTAATTTAAATTTTAATAAATACTTTAACCTGACTAATAAATGTGACCACCAACATTGCGCAAATGATATCTATGTGTAACTTTAATTAAAAAGCCATAATAGTGATGAAGAAAAATATTACAATATAGAAGGAAGCAAAAGACTTCAATTAAAGAGTTGAAGGTCTTTATAAAACAGGAATTCTGCTAGAGAGAGCTTTCTCATTATTATAATTGTAAATAATAATTGTTTTTCAAATATAAATACAGTACATGGGCATTTGAAACGTTAAAGAACCAATTAGACCTATTTTGATGTATTGTAATAATAATTTAAAGAATGAAAATATTGTCTCTTCAATAAATATGTATAGTATATAGGTAGGATGTAATAATAATCAAAAATAAATTCACTTTTATCAAATTTATTTAATTGGTTTTTTCTTGTAAACAAAACCTGGACTGAGTGAATCATTTGATACCTATTTCATGAAAAACATTCTAGCCACTGTATTGATCAATAAATAAACACCACCAAAACAGTTATTCCTTTTGAAATAGCTGATTAAAAAATAAATAATACATGTAATAAACAAATGAAATTTTAACCAAAGTACAAATTTACTATAACAATTTTAAAGAATGATTTAACTGCTATTCGAGAGATACCCATACTAGAAACCTAGCGAGATCAACTGGCAGGAGTATATTTAATTATAAGATAAATCTAGATGCTTGATGACCAATATAACAAAACTATATTTGTCCAACTACTTCCCACAACTACTGAATTGATTTTGCTGTTTTTTATATTGGTTTTCCAAGATGATTATTATCATCATCTAAAACTTTGAACAACAAATCAAACCAAATTGAATATCTTTTCAAGATTCACATCATAAATAAGGTTTTCCGTTACTCTTGCAGTCATTTTCATTGGTACTACTGTTCTTACCTTGGTATCAACAAATACTGCTGATAGGTATTTTGAGATATACAGACATGAATTGTGAATGTGTCCAAAATGTTTTATTGGATTTGAATTATATCTGTCATATCAGTTTGTTGTAGATTTTTGTGTTTTCATCTATTTTGCAATTATCAAGAATGTTAAGATGATAATACTTTTAGTGTCTATATAAAAAACAAAGTTATTTACATCTATGAGATGGTAGATAAATGTTGACTACATTCTATAAAGGTTTGAAATGTTTACTGTGTCTGTTTGAAACTGCATCATATTTAAACATGTAGAACTTTGTGCAGCTGGAGTTCAGTTTATATTAGTACATTCCAGAAGACTTGTGTTCTTAATAATGATTTATTTTACTTATTGTTCTGAAGGTCACATTATCCAGACTAGTAACAATTTTGAGCTCTCCCTTTTCCTGTTTAGCCTCTGGAACCGCCATAAGGTATTACTTATGAGGATGAATGAGGATGATATGTATGAATGTAAATGAAGTGTAGTCTTGTACAGTCTCAAGTCGACAATTTCTGAGATGTGTGGTTAATTGAAACCCAACCACCAAAGAACACCGGTATCCACAATCTAGTATTCAAATCTATATAAAAGTAACTACCTTTTCTAGGATTTGAACCTTACAACTTTCGACTTCAAAGTCAGCTGATCTGCAATGATGAGTTAACTGCTAGACCAGCCTGGGTTAATAATTTTGAGCTATTTTCTTCAAGTTATTATCCATGAATGTTAATATAATGAATTGTTTATTAATATTTGTTTTTAACACTGGGGTTGAAAGCCAGCCAACAATGAAGATGATTGCAGGTGCAACTGAGAATGTTTTGATAATATTCAAGTTTTAATAATATATTTGATTTGAAAAATTAATGCTTCAAATAATTTTCATTTCCAATCATTATAATTAGAAACATAGTAAGATTCTTGATATGTAGTAAATGTTTAAATCTGCTGTAGTAAAATTTAATTTGCTGTAACATGATTTCCTAGATGTTTATTTGTATAGTAAAGCTGTTCATATCATGACAGCACAACTGATATTTAAATCCAAGTGACCTGAACATATTTGATCAGTTTCTTGTAAGTTATTTTTTATAAACAAAATGTACTTTGCTTTCATGTGGCTTAATTTTTCACTTATTGTTAAATATGTTTGAATGTATGACAATTTGAGTTTCTGATTGTTTAATTTATTGTATATATATATATATATATATATATTTATTTATTTATTATTATAAATTTTCTTTCTAAAATGTTTAAAATATATTTACCACAGTAAAATACTACAAATATAAACATGTTTTGTATTTAAAAAAAGAATAGCTTTTTGCAGTTCATAAACCTTAATGGAATGTAACTCTCTTCCTGTTTTTAAATGAAAATTCCCCTTATTACATACATAACACCTCTTAAATACTTCACACTCCTCCAGGTATTTCCTTACTAGTTAATTAAAATATACCAAAACCATAAAAAGTTACTCAAATTAAATTACTTCCTGTGTGTGTGTGTGTGTGTGTGTGTGTGTGTGTGTGTGTGTAATATTGTATTATATATATTATAATTTAATTTTTTTCTTTAAATTTGGTTCCTGAAACATTTCTTAATGAACAGTAGCTGTAATTTATTCCAAACTTTTTGATAATGAGATATTCCTTCTAGTAAGAAGCAATGATATGTTTTTTCTTTTTCATTAATAAAAAATTCCACTACAATAGAATCCTCAATAACTTACATTAATTAGGATACCAATTAACCAAATACATAAAAATAAAACAAAAATAGAATTGAGTAATTACATTCAAGTAAATACAAAATAACAGAAATTTAAGTTTATTAAATTTGACGTAATTTTTTAATTAAAATTAATTTTTCTAAATTATGATAATAAGTTTTATGTATGTTACTAAAAGGAAAAATATACGTTTCAAGTGAGTAACCATTAAAAGAAATATATAAAAAAATATGGTTTTGTAAATGGTAGTAGAATAGCTACAGTTTGAGCAACTGTATGTTATTTGAGATTGGCAGCTTTGTATACAAGCTTGCCTAAGAATTCCAACTCCTTTCTAAAAGATTGTAAGAAAGGCTCAAATAGAAGCTAATGCATCTGTTGCATAGTCTAGTTATCTACCTCTACCTACCTATCTATCCATCCCTCAAATAAGGCTAATGTCAATCACTGATTTTTTTTTTTTCAGGAAATATAATACTAAAAATTAATAGTATTATTTAAGAATAAAATTCCTGTGGCTGAATCTAATTTATAAACAGATTTCCATAGTTCACTGATAATAAACAAAGCCGAGTATAATTCCACTATGTGATGGTACTTATCAGTTAATAATTGCAACTGCAATAAATGCAACTTAAAATTTAGCAAAAAAATTTTTTTGGGAGATAAATACTCAGTAAAGAAGAAACGATGACAATATAAAATTATACAGATATCAAGGACCTACCCTAGGATTATGATCATGACTACGATTAGGCTTATTATGATACTTTCATAATAACTTAATCATAATGAATGAATGAACCTAAATATGGTTATTCATATTTAATATATCTTACCAACAGGATAAAAAAGTTATTGAGTAGAATAGGAGAACAATATTAATTTTTGATTAGATTATGTTTGTCAAAATAGATTTTATAGTGTTTGAACTTAACAATTAAAAATTAAAAACTGATCCCCTAATAATGTCTTCCCTAAACGAGTGAAAACATTCTACACAAAGGATTGATCCCATAGAAAGGGAAATAAAATTGTGTATGTTTTATATTAACTGCCATGTTTTTCTTGTAGCTATGATATATACTAGCAACTGAAGGACAAGTTATAATTTTCTGAGTTGTTTTTCTGAGAATAAAAATATCCATTATGCTTTAGCAAACAGAGTGAAGGTTTTACATGCTGGACTAAATGACACCTTCATTGATTGACTTGGTGTTAGTGGAAAAGTGAAAAAAGGTGAACAAAATTATTTTACTCCTCACTTTTCTAAGTTTTTGAGCCTGACAATAATTCTTGAGAATGGTTATGGTATCTTCAAAAGGGACTGTGTTTCATTTTTGGTCACCTATAACAATTTGGTTATGTACAGCAAAATACAGGAATGTTGAGTTCTACAAATGACACCACTTACATTGTTTTCACCACAAGGAATGGCTGTATAATAAACATAGTTAATCTCAGAGAAGGCTACTCAGATTAATGCCTCTTGTACTTTAGATGCTTTATATGTGACAGTTTTAATAAAGAATGCAGATGGTAAAGTATTGATACTCAGTACAGGAGGGAAACAAAAACAAAAGTAAATTACATTAAAAACAAAGCAATGTAAATTACATAAATAATTAATGTAATTTAGAAAAAAAAAATTAATTGTTCAAAAATTTATGTTTAAGACCTTTAATAAAACAAAATAAATATCACTCTCTGATGATAAAAAATCTTGAAACTTAATCAGATAATTTCTTTAAAAATGTTGTATTAAATTAATATGAGCTAATTTTATTTCATATGCGATAAATTTATGTATAATAACCTAAAACAAGAAACAAAACCTACTTTATTGAGGTTGTTTTAAAATACAAGGTCACAGAATTAAGAGAGAAAGTTAATTCGTTGTTATTAATCAATTTTTAATTTTGTATTAATTTTGCAGGTGCAAATGGTTGTAGCAATTTATATGATATAATATTATCTAGTTTTTCATGATTATCTTTAATTATTCTGATCTAAAGTATAGGTAAATATAGAATTTTATGAAGGACATAATATATTAGCTTAATCTAAAAGAAAAAATAATCATCAATTTGACATAACTGAAGGAGGATAATTTATCATTTATTACACAAATACTAGTATTTATCATAATGAAAGTATTTATCATTTCAAACAAATCACCATTACAGAGATGAATATTAAAAGTTTGCAATTTATTATGATTAATTCATAATGTTGTATGATTTATGATATGATTAAACTATAGGTTTATTTTTATTTTGTTTAGTGTGTTCTATTTACATAATAATACATGATATAAATAATTAATATTAAAACCACTTTAAAAATTATATTACTTTATGCTTCATAAAACATAGCATTTAATTATTGTATATCTATGATAAGTTATTCATTCAAACATGTATGTGAGAATGTGTGCAAAAGAGAGAATGCACACATGCATAAGTAATATAATTTCTTCTTTCTTCATAAGTATAATCAGTCTATGATAGATTATTTTGACGATATTTAAAAAAATAACATTACCATTAATCAGTTTTTATGGAACATTTTTTACTTGCCTTTTTTTACTCCATTGTGTTGGATTTTTATTGTTAACTATTTATTTATTGCATTTTTTGAATTACTCTAATTTGAATTTTTAATTACTTTAATGTCATCATTTGTTTGCCTTTTGTATGTTCCAAAGATAACTCAAGATCGGTTGTTGAAACTTAACATAAACAAATTTCTTGTATGTATGTCTTCCTCGTTTGCAGCAGCTTCATTTCTTGAGATCACTCTTTAGGGGTGATAGATGTATAAAACTGAATTAGTTTCTGCAAATTTCTCAGATATTTTTTAGTTCTTACATTGACTTCTTTTGTCAACAACATTATCACCAAACAAGCATTAGATTATATAACCTGTTCCAACAAATGGACACAGTCAAGGTCTACTGATATCTGTTTTCCTTTTTTATTGTTAGTAAACAGGGGAATCATTTTGCGTTCTGTTCATGCTTTCACAATTTATTTCTGTTAGTTAATATCTCAGTGTTTATTCCAGTTACATTCATATCCTACCTAATATCATTCCTGAGGAAGTCAGCATTTGTAATATCTTTAACAGCTCAAAGGAATCCCATTTCAGCAACCTGTATTTTGGTCTCTTTGGATTTTTTAACATTCATACTTCAGAGAAATACAGTAACAAGAATTAAACCATTATTATGTACACGTTCAGTAAGTTTCCCAGGAAGTCTTGTTCTTTACAATGAATAGGTTGTTCCACATATGGATAAGAATTGAGTTTGTTTTTATGTCACTATTTGTAATAACTTTTGTTTTATAATTTATTTTGATCTTAAATTTAGCAATTTTATTTTACTTCAGATCTCTATCAGTAAAATTCAATACATAATAAATTTACTAATCACAGAACTAGTGTAATATAAGGACAAAGAAGAGGAAATTATGCTATAATCTAAGAAAGAATAAAGTTCATCCAGAAATGATGGAGCATCATAGTATGTAAACTTTATTACTGACCTCATCTAACTTGCCCCACCTAGTAACTTCCTTGTCTTACCTAAAACTTTGACTTTTTGGGAGTAACCTCCTGCATGTAGGAAACAGAATCTTAGACAGTCAGTCCTATAGGCAATGTTTCCATTAACCTAGCCCAATAAAGGGACTGCCAGGCCTTCTATTAGAAGATACAAAATATACAAACAGGGTGGCAGTTGACATAATTCTTGTGAACCTATCCCAGGAAGAAGGGATGAAGAGTAAGGGTAGGGGAGGATTAAAGAAGGTTTCATCAACCACAAGAGCCTATCCAGATTAGGATAGGTTGAAGTAGTTGTTTACTGTATTTACTAGGACAAATTGATCCCTTGAAAGCTCAGGAAGAAACTTATATATAACGCACTGTTAAAATGCAGGATGCTGTTTAATTTGCTATTTTTTTTTGTTTAAATTGTTAAAATATTTAATTTTTTTTTTAGTTTCACATTACAATTTTTATTACTTTTTTTCTGTTTGAATTTGGCAACTTATGAAATTTTTACGTTGTGGTACGGAGCATTATCGATTACCAAAACCGATCATCGTAGAAGATTTGGGATTAGCTTTGTTGTCTGCCATTTTTCCTAATTATTGTCATTCATGTTCCGATATTCTCCTTTTTTTGGCCCGATGTAAAAATTACATTTTGAATTTCTCCTGCTTCACTGCCAGCGTGAATCAATATCAGCTTTGAGCCTATGGACACAGGTATTTTATAGTCTTTACTTGAGCCATCGGTCCAACCATACCTTTTCCCGTGTGTCGAATGAGTATAAGATTCATCTGAAAAAAATATTGGTCTCCTTTCCGTCTGTAAATGATCGTTTTCTTTAGATAATTTACTCGTTTAAGACGTATATCTTGTTTTTCAACTAAAATTTTGCTGTTTTTTTTCGTTTTCTTCTATCGAAATCCATACTCCTCAGAATTTTCCTTAGATTTTCGTGACTGCAATTCAATTGCAGATCTAGGCGTTCGGTTTTTAAAACGAATAATAACTTTTTCAATGTCGGCAGGGCTTGATGTGGTAAATAAAGATTGTGTATGGTATTTCGTAACGCGCAACTTTGGAAGTTGTCGATATTATTTTCATTTTAATTCTATTACGAGTTTTTCCCGGCGTGCTAAAACCCTCATTTTCTCCCAATTTATTTGATTCTGTTATCACTTTACGCTCAAATGAACAAATACTTCACAGAGGTCTGCTATGTGAGCTTGAATTTCTGAACGTACCATCGCTGGATTTTCTTCGACTGGTTTGCTGTAGATATTCATTATGACACATTTCCTTTAGGTTTTTAGAGGTATTCCTCTTCCTGATCTACGACTCCATCTTCGATGAAGTATTTCAAAATTCCGTTAATGAAACAAAATTAGTTTTGAAAAAACTGTTTATAAAAAAATAGTATTGAAAAATACCGATTATAAACGCCGGTAACTATGTACGGTGGATGAACTAACTACACGATTGCAAGAAGGGAACTGAATTCCACTTCTAATCAGTCCTTGATCGCATCGCCCTATCCCCTCCTACTGTACTAACATTGCCCACACCAGTTCACCAAATGCCACTCCCAATCGAGTTCTGAGCATCCGTGTGTTTACGCTTTCTTGACACTTAGAACAGTTATACATTATTTTTTTGAAAATTGTAACTAATTTCAAACATTATAAAGTAGAATTATTAATACTATAAAAAAATGTACGTTAGTTAAAAATTTAATTAAAAAATATACTTAGAATAAAATTTATTTAGTTTATGTTTTATGAAATAAACAAATTATTATTTGACTTTACAAAACAACTTGAAAAAAAACTGTTTT
Organism: Lycorma delicatula; assembly: GCF_047948215.1. NCBI lineage: Eukaryota > Metazoa > Arthropoda > Insecta > Hemiptera > Fulgoridae > Lycorma > Lycorma delicatula. The sequence goes on from NC_134462.1 coordinate 37,128,497, forward strand.
TGTTCGATTAACATGAAAGTGCTAAATTTTTGTGTTTTATTTTTGTTTATTATTATTATTTTCTGTTATAGAAAGGAGACGTATTAAGTACATCAATTTATGCTAATGAAATGTAAACGATATTAAAATATGTAACATCACAGTCTAAGCTATTTTAATTTTACATTAACATTGGAAATTAATTAATTAATTAGGAACAATTACATTAAATTTAATATCATCAATTTCTATACCTGATAATTAATTTACTTATTACCATGAACATTTTAATACAATGCATTCATACATGAAAAAATTAAGATTACAATGAATTAAATTGAATTAAGTTTTTAATAGGATAGTACATGAATTGTATATGAATACAATTACATGATTATTATTTTAGATATTATCTATGTCAAAATTAGGATTAATAATAAATGAACCATCAAACCGAGTGACTGAACAGAATTCATCAATTGAGAGGTGTCTTTTGATCTTAAGATAATCAGTTCTGATCTTTTACTTTTATATACTAAATCTTAGTATTACAAATATTATTTATGCAGTAATAATTTTTTTATAAAAAAAAAAATATTTTGGTTTTTAGTTCTTATCTCATTACTAATCTTCTTCTTAGCATACTGTCCATTTTTGAGGACTAAGCACAATCTGACGGGAATAGGTCTCCCATGAATACACGAAAGAGTATGCAAATTAATATTTTATGGACTTCAAATAATAATTTTACATCCTGGTCCTTGCCTTCCCTCTATTTTTGAGATGGGCTTGGGAAATTATATTATTTCCCCTCTTTTCTCTCTCACTCCACATACACACACACACAGAGAGAGAGAAAGAGAGAGAGAGAGAGAGAGAGATTAGATTTACTATCTCTTAGAAAGTTTTTTATTTATTAAATATACCAAGATAGGCAGTTCTCTCTTTGTTAGTAGTCAAAATTCTCTACCTGAAAATGAGTATTTTAGAACCTTTTTATTTATGAAACCTTAAGCACTCTCCTCAGCATCTACATTATAATGGAATTTAAGCAATTTATGGATTGGATATATCTGTACTCTAGAGGAGTTTATTATAAATATTTCACTTAATGAAGCTACATTTTATATCAATACTTAAATCTACAAAAAATTTCCATCACCTAATGTATCATTAGAAACAGATGGAATGAAATGTAAATTTTTTTTTAGCAGAAATTTCTTCCTTAGTTATTAATACAATAACAAAAGTCAATACTAAAAGTGATAAAAGTATTAAAAATATATCTCAATTGTTGAATTGAGTTCAGCGACTAATTAGTGGTTCATTTATAAATAATGATATTGAAAATTAGTGAAATAGTCGATAAATAATATGTTGGAAACATACAGTTGTAAACAGTTAAACTGTTTAAAAATAAATAAAATAATATTTACTTTTTATTATAATGTTATGTTCATGATCAGTTGAGTGAACAAATGTTAAGAGAAATATTTAAACAACTAAATCAGTAAAATGAAGACTTACTTGAGCATGGTTTCATTTTAATTATAACATATCCTTAATTATAAGTAACTAAAAAATGCAAAAAAATCTCTAGTTTATAGAAAATGACAATCATAAAGACATAAGTAAACTAACAAATTAAAACTTTCTGTCAAGTACTTTCTATGCAAGTCATTACTTACAAAATTTGCTAGTTAAAATATTACATTTACTAACTACTGTAATGTATACATACAGAACATACAGTAAAATACCGTTGAGAAATTTCCCCTGTTTGATGGTATCTTCTCTGTAGAAAAGGTTTTTGCCAACAACCTTTTCTTAATTCTAAATAACATGATCTCTATTAAAAAATAAATCCTCATTTCAGCACATAGGATGCCCTAAATGGTAGTAAAAAAAAACTGTAAAGGGATAGTAAATCCAATTCTCCTGCCTGTAAAACTATTTTTATAAAGAATTTCTAAAAATCATCTATAAGAAATATTTAGATACATTTTTATATCACAATAATTATTAAATTGAAATATAATGAATAAATATAGAGATTTGAGAGTTATTTGAAAAATCAATATTTATGAATACAGTTTTTTCAGTACCACTTTTGAAAAATAAACACATTTCTATGTTTTCTAGTTCGCACTTTAATTTGAGTTCACGGACATTATTACATATCTCAAGGTGAATAATAATAATAATTTTATAAAAGGTTAGATACTGCATAAAGATTCAGACATAAAGTCAGACAGAAGGACAGACAGACTGCTTGCTGTCAGTCATTGAACCCGGTTGTATGATTATAAAGAGGTGCACACATATTCAATAAGGCAACACTCTAAAAAGTTGTAGCAGCTCGTATTGTAGGTTATATTAGATGTAATTATATTAGACTCTTTTATCAGTTTGATCTCTGATTACCTTCAACCTCCTGCTGTTAACACCTGATATGGTGAACAAGGGACCTCATCCGGTTAAAACTTAAAAAAATGATTATAATAAGTAATTTATATGATAATAAATAATTTATATTATTTTACAAACATATTTTAAATGGTTATAAAATAAAAAAGTACTTATTATTAACTGGCTTATAAATATGGATTTATCATTCATTGAGACTAATGCAATAAAGTGTGTATAAATATATAAGATTTTTTTTGTGGATAAATCTCATAATATTGATGTGATTTGAAAACATGTTAAGGGAATTTTCTATCAACCAATTTTTGGTTTTAACTTGATAAAAAACTGAGTAGAACAACTTCAATGAAACTTATTGGAAGAATTCATTTTTTGCTTTTACGTGATTGTTTCTGCATGTCTTTCTGTGGTACTAATAATGTTGTAACTCCAACAAAATTACTACATTAATTTTAACGAATTATCAAATTTTAACGAATTCACTTTCAAAATAATGGATCTTTTTCTTGTAAAGAAATGTCAGAAGCTTCTTCTCACTGGAGCATCTAGAAGCACAGTTAACAATGCCATCCCGGGAACCATCAGTAGCACAACAATGCTACCAGATTCTTCACTGAGGAAAGAGAATTAATTTTTAAAAGATGATTGGATGAAAAATGTTCTATTATTCTGAAAGCCAATCATTTTTAACATTTAATCATTTTAAATTGTTGTCATGTTTCATCATGTTGTTTAATGGCCTTTATGATCCCTTTATGTTTATTTCTCATCACAATTCAGATATTTATCACTAAACATGAATAAATTAATAAAACATACCAGAATAACAAACCTTCAAAATATTTGTTAATATTATTTCACGCTTACATAAGTCTTTATTATTTAATTCATCATATTTATTATATTTAATTCATCATCTTTGTGCTTGGTAATATCAAATTTGAATTTATAATTAAAGTTTTATGCATGTTTTGCTGTCATTATCCAGTTGTTTTTTTTTTTGTACTCCACACATCCTAACATATACACATGTAGTACAAATTCTTCAAGTTTGAAGAAACAAGTTTTCAAATTCTTTAATAACATTATTAAGGTGTCGTCAACTGTACAGATCATCTTTTTAAAATAGATATCTTATGTTCCAATTTGTCATAAACATTTTTACATTTTAAACTTAACTGATCATCTTTTCAAAATTTTCTTGCAAAATCACATTATTACGCTTATTCTGCAGTCTATTTTTTTTTCTTCCATATAGTTAATATTTAGTACTACTTCCATTCGTGTAAAAAAAAGAAGAATATTTTAATTTTAACATATTTTTATAATTTCTGTGTTTCATTCCGGCAAATATGTTAGACAAAATGTAGAATACTGAATAATAAGTCTTAAAAATGTAATAAAATTCTATAAAACAATTGCCTTGCCTAATGTATAGTGGTGTTTTATGTTATATCAGCTAGACATTCAGAATTCAAGCAGTTGAAATGAGAAGCTATATTTTTAAGAATAGTTGAGTGAGCTAAAACTACTCAGAAGTTACATTATAATGTCAGCAGTATTTCACTATACGTTAGCAAACTAAAAATAAATAGTATTCTATAAAATATTAATTTCTTTGTTAAATAGTTATTATTATCATGTTGGCTGTGGTATGTTTTGTCTTAATGTACATAATTTTTGTGTGTGACAAGTTCCCATTATACAGTTTTGCCTCTTCTACCAATGTGTCAGTCACTGGCAGAACTCTTTGTGAATTTTATATTCAAATTGTGCAGTACTGATCACCCAGGTTTGGTATGAATTTAATCCTTTTAACTGAATTTAATGTTTAGAATTTCTCAGTATGACAGAAAAAAATAAATGAGTTGTATAAATGAAAAATACATCTGCCGCTCTGAAGGGAAATCGAGGGGAGAATAGGACATAGGACACTTCACTGTAAATGTTTGTTCAAGATGTATGTAACCAATACAACAATCAATGTGTTAAAAAATGATATAATAATAACAAAAATAATAATATTACAGAATTTCTTACCATTTACTTGTGTCTGCCATACAGCATCACCTACACCCCATAAACCTGATATGGTGAAAAATATGAAAGGTTTTGAAGGGTGTGGTCTCCAGTTCAGTAAAATGAAGATAAGACATGCATGAACTATACAACCCAGTGTCATTAATGGAAGTCTTCCAACGAATTTCATAAGAGAACCAAATAATAAAGAGCATACAGCATTAACAACTCCAAAGCATATCATGACATATCCAACAGAAGGTATACCCAATGCACACGATACATATGCCTGAAAAAAGACAAAGATAAATTAGTTATAACAGTAAATAAATAAAAGAATAAGTTATGGGTTTTAAAAATATTTTAAATTATTTAATCATATTTATATTGTCGGCCTCTGTGGTGCGAGTGATAGCGTCTCGGCCTTTCACCCGGAGGTCCTGGGTTTGAATCTCAGTCAGACGCATTTTTCACACGCTACAAAACATTCATCTCATCCTCTACGGAATGAATTGATTGAGTGCAGACCAGGAGGTAAAACAAACCAAAAAAAATTATTTAATCAAACTAATAAATAAAAAAACATTCATTTCCTTACTTACGTTTTATCAGAAAATACTACATACTCCACACAATCCAAAAAAAAAAAAAATTGAATCCTGATCAGATATAGCATTTTTCATTATACTACAAAACGTACTCCCATGTCCAAGCTTTAATCCTATAAGCTTTATAAATGACAGAGTGTACTTCAGTATGTTATGGCAAAATGTAAAGCATTAATTTATAAACTCTTATCTAACAATTTAACTTTTATTAACATAAAATAAAATTTCTTTCATTATTATTCTTTTAGGTAGTTTTAGATTCAAATAAATATGTTAAATGATCTTCAGGGATAGATTTAAAAAAAACTATTTTCTAAGTCTTTTTTTTTTTTTTGAGAAAATTCACAAAAATCTTACATACTAGAAAAATGTTTCAACATGTATGCACATTTTTTAATTCCAGTTTTATAAATTTGGATTTATTTTTAGTTATTAAAATCCTCAATGTAACAAAACCAATGGGCCAAACTGAAGGCCCAAGATATTAGAAAATAGGTAGTTACAATTCATAACAATTTCCAATTTTCAAATGATAAGATAAATTGTTCTTATTGAGATACTACAAATTAAATTACCAGTATACAAATTATATAGGTTCAGTCTAAGAAATAAATATTTACTACTTTGTTAAAAAAAAAGTAGGTATTCATTAGTCCAACTAATTTTTTTCTTGAGAGGATACTGCAGAGGTATTATATCCTCTCTTTATTTCCAAGAGGGCTCTAGCATATTATAAAAATATATCTAGTGGTTAAATTATAAAGTTTACAACATGAAAAAAATCAATTTCTGCTTTACCAAATTCAAATTTATCAATTAATAAGTTTAAACAACATTTCATGAAATAGTAGATATATATGGGAAAATCAGTTGACTGTTCAGTTTTAGTATAAATTTCCAACATTGAATAAATAAAGTGATGTAATCCAATGAAAATAAATAAAGACAAAAAATTGTTCATTATTTAAATATTTACATCAGAAACATTTTCTTACTTGTCTTTCATTTAAGATCAGAATATTCTTCAGTTGTTTCAAAATCATAACATTTACGAATGAATCTATTCCATTTTTCTGGCTATTAATTTCAATTAATTTATCATTATACTCTTTCAAGCCTTTATAATATCTTCATCAGAATTCTATTAGCATCAAGAAATGTAGTCAACAACTGACATGAATAATAAATTATGGACAGAGTATTTTTTTTAATAATTACAGTAAAGAAAAAAGCTTATTTACATAACAAATTTATCATATTGAATAGCCAAGCAGTTACTGCAATTAAAATAGGAAACTACAACTCAGTAAATCTACATATGTATCTATTTTTTCGTGAAAACAAAGTTATGAATGAGATAATAACAAAGTGACACCGGTGTTTCTATGACCTATGTTAATTATTTATAGTGAACTGTTAGCTGATGGTAAGAAGTCACAATAGTCTAGAATTGAAGAATTTAAATTTTGTTATAGGAAAAGAAAAAAATGGTGTAGAGAAAACTAAAGCTAACTGAGTATTTGTAATCAGTAAAGCAAAAACATTTTGATAAATATAGCAAGTCATTTATTTAAAAAAAATTTGTATTTTATTTGGAAAAAAACCCACAATTATTCCAATTTTCTTGCTCATAGAAATCATTCATACTACAGGCAGTTTCAATAGACAGCATGGCATTCTCTTGATGAAAAAATGAATAATTTAAAACACATCAATGTGATACCATTGAAGAAGCAATATTTATTTATTTACTCATTCTGGCAATCCAATTACAGATACCCTCCCCATTTTTTATTTTATGATCAGAAATGAATTTTGAATTCTGAAAATACAAACAATATTTATGTATTTTGAAAGATTCCAAGCTTATTGAGGTTTGAACCCAGAACCTTCTGAATGAAATACACAGATATTACTGTGTTACACGTACTGAGGTAAGTGGATATTAAATCCTGTATTTGACTAGCCAGAAACTCAATAAATAATGGCCAAAAGACAGACATGATAGTGGGTGATTAATCACAATCATTAATGATACTCGTACTTTGTGAACTAATCCAATATTGTCTTAACTCTAGCTGAGTAAAAAAAGTCTCCATTCTCCTCTCTCAAGCTCTTAAAAAATCAAAAATGCTGTTGTTAGCTGGAATAATCTGGTTGGGTGATTAGGAAGTTAAATTAACAACTAATCAGTGGTTTTTGAGGAGCTATGTATGGAGTAAAATACATGATTTTACAGAATCTGAATGACAACATTATTTCATTTGATGTACTTCAGGAAGTAAAAAACCCACAGAAAAGAAGATTGCCATTAAAAGTGGAATAAATCCTACTCTATAGCTAGATTAACGTACATTAAAATAGTCCACTTATTAACTAGGATACTAAATACTAATAACTTGAAGTATTGGTAAACTTAAAGCTTTTTTGGTACAGTGCAAATCATACCAAAATACAGAGTTCTGAGATTTTATAATTACAGACAGGAAATCTGAATACCAAATATAGAAATCAGGGCAATGAACATCAAAAGTATCTTTCATCAAAAGTATCTTTACATTTTGGATATACAAATTGTAATTTATAACAATATTAATGAAAGTATGCATCAAAACAGATCATACATGTATGGAAAACATGTAAAACCCAGTGCAACTGCTCGAGTGTAGATAAAAGTGCTGCTACATAGATTAACATAAACACACTATATATATAGAATATAGTTTATTTTAAAATCAGATACATTAAAAATTTTAAAAAAGGTAACAAGAAACCTGATAGAACAATTCTAACCTAACATTATTGTATTTATGTTTATCCTCTCATAGATTTTTACATGATTTATAGAGATTTAAGTGATCTACGTGATGAAGTTTCTTAACTAAGAACTAATACAGTATGAATGTTTTCTCTTCTCTTGTACTGTCACAACTAAAAATATTAGCTTTCATATAAATTATACACAATGAAATATTTAAATAATGTAATCATATTTATTTAAAAATAGAAAGGATTATGTTGTATATTTCCCTTTTTAATGAAAAATAAATGTATTAGTTTATTGTCCTGAATATATCCAGCAAACATGAATAATAAATCGTATTTTAAATTTGGAATTTTTGAAAATAATCAATAATATTTGTAACATAATGATGAGTAACATTTCCTAAATCTCAGCTGCTAGGGATAGAATTAAAAAAACAAAGAAGATTTTCTTTTTATTACAATTTTTGTTTCAAGATTAACTTGGTTTGAAATTGTGAAAAAATCATTAAAAACTGAAGAAACATTATTGTAAAATTAAATATTAAAAGGGTGATATGTGAAAAGAAAGTGAAGTTCATAAATTTGGTAATAAAAATTATAAATGGAAAGAGCATGAGTATCTGTATTTATATTATAAATTTATGTATCACATATAAAAGAAATATAATAATTAATGAAGTGCTTTGTTAATGGACACATTTTATTTGCACAACTACTGTAAATGTCTAAATGATAATAACTATATACACATATAATATTATATTAAATAAAGAGTGATGTATATCTATTTATTTTTCTGTATGAACAAGAAACAAAGACCTATTGTATGAATACTTAAGCATGATTCTTATAAAATTATAATACACGAGAGAAAATATGAATAAAGAAAAAATCACATGATTTTATTGAACATCTTTATTTTTAAAAGATAAAACTGAAAATTATCTGTTAGTAAAGTTAATGAAGTTAACGACAGCAATTTCTATGTTCATTATTTATTTAAATAAAATATTCTAATATGCATTGAAAACAAATATCTATTTATTTGGAATATATCTATAAGATAAATTTATTAAGCTGTATGTATATATCTATTAAGATATATTTCCTGAAATTGAAATAATAGTTTAACATATAAAGTTGTAAACAAATAGAATATTTTTAATGTTAAATGATCTTTTTACTTTGGAGTATAAAGATAGTAGTATCTTTTTAACTATAATATCTATGATAATTATACCATCACGATGTACTTGTTAAATATGTTTTTGTTTTTCAGTGTTGTGAATGTATAATAAGCATTGTAATTTAAAAAAGGTTGTTTGTTAAAGAAACTTATTCACATACTTATTATAAATCAAGATAAAACAAAATAATAATAAATGTAAAAAAAAATTAATTATTGCATATAACATATAAAAGATGTAAACAAATAAATTTTGTTATCTATAATAAAAAGGCTATCAGTTACTTTAACATTAATTTATAATTTAAATTATACATTATCAACAAAAATTGTTAAAGTTAATTACACAAAATAATTTTTTTTTCAATGTAACAAAACAAATGAAACAAAAATAACAAAACCTTTTGTTTTAAATGTTCACCTTAAAATAGTAAGAACATATAAAACAAAACTTCAGAGTTAAGTATTGAATTAGCAGGGGCATGCAATTTAACTGATATTTGTTGTAGATTTTCAGATCAATGTTTGAGTAAAGCATGCATCATTGTGGATACTGATTGTAAGTACTACTGATAACTTTACTTGATCCATTCTTGTTCTTCCACCTTATGGTAATGAATTTCAGGTATGAATCCGGTTACAGCCCAGAAGTTAAAAAAAATTCTGGGAGAAAGATGATTACAATTGTGGCCAGAAGCTAAATACAGTAGAGGTAGTTTGGGGTATGGATGGAGCTAACCATTATGGTTGGTATATTCCCTTTCAGTGTTGTGGATAGAAATACTTTAAACAACTAGAATATCCTTCAAAATGAAGAGTTAAACCAAACAAGCTTCTATCACACAAACTATATTCACCAAACAAAATTAGGGTTTTTAGCATATAAACTAAGCTTCACTGCTAAGACTACAAAAATTTCTGCACAGGGCAAACAGAATTAAGTACTGTAGAGTTGCCATTAACTAACCACCTTACAAAGTAAAAATAGTAAATGCAATAGTATTAAAAACAACTTTAAAATTCTACCAACATGAAGTGCATTTTAACCAAAATACATTACATTTGATATTTGATCATGAAGGAAGTTGGAGAAAATTAAATAAACAGACAATTTAAAATGAAATAATGGGAGAGTGAAAAAAAATACTAGAAGATTAATCAAACTGGAAAACCTAACAGGCTGGGACATGTCATGAGAGGAGAAGAATTAATTAAATGAAAGATAGAAAGATCATTAGAAAGTGCAAGAAGATTACAAATCATAAACGATCCAAAAGAATATGGGAATTATCAGGAATTAAAAAAAATTACTTTTGAATGGAGGAGAGTGGAGATGGACATGGTGCAAGAAATCTGCCTCAGGGAAGATAATCCCCATATGATAAGACTTAACCTGTTTTACTGAAGACAACATAACAATAAAATACACATAAACTTATACCTTGATAGACTACGCGTCTTAAATAAAGAGAGTAAGATAAATAAAGCCAATATAAAACACTGGTATACAAATAATATTCTTACAACCAATGACAACATTATATCACTGCCTTGATGGTACACTTCCAGGAAATGATAAAATTCATTTACAAATTCACATTAAAATTAGATAAAATATAAATTCATCAGTAATTACAGAATAGCTGCAATAAATTGGTTGTTCAAATGCAACTATTACAAACTGTCACCTCAACTGGTAACTCATGTAAAATAAAACAACAAATATCTTACGAAGTAAAATTGAATTACATTACATCTTATTAATATGATCATTCAATTTCTTATAATTTTTATATTTTTTACAATTGGTAACCACTTTAATACATCATTGACCTACATTATTTTTATTATCTTTTTTTTGGCTGATGTTTTCAGTTTAAAACTTTAATTAATATGCAAAAAAAGTCTTTTATACTGAATTATTAGATTATTATAAATAAAGAACAATCCTAACATACTAGCAGCGTTATACTGACATCAAAAAAGAGCTAACAACACAGTTATAGGACTTTCCTATGATGCAATCCGGTGAAGTCCTACAACTGGGTTGTTTCTGATGCATGGCTTACACACACAATTTAATTAAAAATATTTATCATTTTATTTAAATATAATATATTTTTGTTTATTTAATTCAAAGATTCTAACTAAAGGATGTGCCCATACTGTATTTAATTCGCGCCAGTGTGGTGGTAGTAGTGGCGACAGTCGGTACTAACTAAACTAATGTGAGTTTACAATTTACATAGAACAAGTTTTGCTTGTACAGTTGCCAGACTGATGTAGCTGCAATACTTAATGCACCAATGCACCAGGTACTGAGTCCATCAGGGGATCAAGATTGAGACCCAGCCAGACCAAGTTACTTTTTTACACTTTAAATATAATTGATTTATTTAATTCTATTGCTCACCTGTGATGCCAAAACATAGCAGTTGATTACAACAGTTGTATATCATTGCTACTAAAATTTGAAATAATAACTAAATTAAATAAAATAAATAATTAAATTTAAAGTGTAAAAAATAATTTGGTTGGCAATAGTGTGGAATTTCAAATTTTCCGGTCCAAGAGGACCAGAAAAAAGGGAAATTCCAAGATGGTGGAATGGGACACTAGCGCTACTTGTGGTGACAGAGTTTGCACACTTAGCCACTAGTTTAGAGAATTTTTTTTATTTTGGGTGGGGGTGTGATGTTGCAAAAAATGTTTTTCCTAAATATTGTTATTTTTTAATTGTTAACATATGTCCCTAAGAAAAATATGACCTTAATTAGGCAAAATCTTGAGATACCAATCTCAAAGTTTACCTTGTAGAGTAAGGATGACCTTGTTGTACAGCATCGCACACTTGACCTTTTAAGTTGAAAATTTAATGGCATCAATGTCCTATATATAGAAGTAATCTGATCAAGTTTGATCAAAATCAGTCCAGTAGTTCTGAAGTTATAAGGTGAATTAAAGGGAAACACCAAACACACATGTACATACAAACATTAACATCCGGAAAATTTCCATTCGGATTTTTGGATTCCTTAGATGTCATAATGTCAAAATCTGGTGAAAACTGCATATATGCAAATTGGATCAGTTACAATACTTTCCCTTCTAGAGGTATAACTTTGAAAACTACCCACTTCAAAATAAATGCTACTGATGAACTGTATAATAATTCTGATGAGATCTGGATGCATATCTTCATTAAAATCTAGGTTTTTTATATATTATAATTTAAAAAAAAAATCTATTTAATTGTTGTAATGGTTTATTTATAAAGATTATATTTTATATATATACTCATGTATATATATATAATTCACATCAAGTCTTTGCAGTTTAAGTTCTTCTTGAAGGTAAGAAATTAGTTGTGAGAATATGATGAAGAGGCTATTTATAAGAGCTATATTACCATCGCCTTATAAAATTTATTATAAACATATACAATATATATATATATATATATATATATATATATATATATAAGCCTTTTCTTTTTTTTTAATAAAAGTGTCCTTGTTAAATATTCAAGGTGTAGAGTAAATCTTTTACTTTTATGTACCTACATCTACCTGACTGAGATAAGTTACAAACTACATATTATAAATACTTCTAGCTAGCATAACAAATTAATAATTTATTGCTAAAAGTTACAAACAAGTTTCTTATTATTATTTTTTTATTTTAACAAACAATATACAAGAACAATTCAATTGTTTTCTCACCATTTGTGACCTTCATATGAAACAAAAAAAATTTTCATAAGAGAACGAAATTAAATTTTATTTAATGACTTATTTTATTAGTTTTATTCATGCTCTACAAACAGTAGTAATAATAGCTCATACAGTAGTAATAATAATAATAATATGAGTAAATTGTAATGTCTCTTATCATAATTTTACACATAACCTTGGTTTTATGTGCTTTTACAGTTAAAAACATATGTTTATAATGTACTATTATTAATTGTTTAAAAATGATAAGACTTTTTATACAAACTAAATTTTTTACAAAGAAAAACTTGTTCAAAAACTATTCTTTTCTTCAAAATAGAATACATATGTTCATTAATTTGATTCCTTGCCTTTATAGTACCTTTTTTTCATTTGTGTGATTTATAATGAGGGTTCATACATTTAGATTTTTTATTTTAATAAACTGATGCCCAATAATATTGTACATATATATAAATATTTATGCCACGTGTCACACTGAGTCAAGACAGTGTGTATGATACATTGAGTCATAAAAAAAAGGACACAGTTGCTTTACACTACTTTTTTATGGGAATGGTGCAAAAGATTCATTCATCAGAGTTACTTTCTCTGAGATTAATGATTTTTCACTATACAGCAAGTTTCTATTATCAACAAAGTGAAGATGTCACATTAACAAAAAAATAAAAATAAATAAATAAATAAAAATTAATAAAAAAACAAATCTTCTTGTTTTTCATTTAGAATTAAGAATCCATACTAGTCATTCCACCTGTGGCTCTAAATCTGTTTCTGTAATTTATTATCAAATAAGTGAGGTATCTTTTTTTTTTTGGAGAAGGGATTGTTATTAATCATGAAACTGGTTTGATATTATTTACTAATTCTTTGTGTTTTGTGTAAAAATTTAAATCTGAATTACATTTCCAACATTACCCATACATATATATTTTAAATATTGTATATATTTCTACTACTATATTAAATAAACCCTAACATTTTAACATATGATCAATGAACCTCACCATGTAGGTTGCCTCATCTGCCTCAACATATTCATATATTTTCCTCTACTCTCCATTTTTAACTTTAACTACCCATCTAATTTTCAAAACTTGTGTTCTGGTAATATTACATTTCAAAAGTCTACCTTTGTATTTAAAGTTTTTTTGTTATTATTATCATCTTTTATGACCACATAGGATCACTTTAGTCAGTCCATTGTCCAAGTCTCTTCGATTGGATTGTTTGGGCCTTGCAGTCCTCCCAGTATTCTTTCATGTGTTCCAATGTTTGTGCCCTTTCTATTGTAGAAAATGCTGATATTGTGAATTTTTTCTTGAGAGTGTGAATCGAATGTTTTTGTTCTTGATTTTCTTGTATAATTTTATCTTATCTGTGGTGTCTTCTTGGGTAAGGTCAATTGCCTTTAGATCCTCTCTCATTTTTCTGATTCATCTGCATCCTGTCTTGGTGTTTCTTGAGTTGAGATTGTACTGTACTAATTGTTTCAAAAGTCTTGAACATTGCATCCTCATGATATGTCCAAAGAATCCTAGTCTCCTCTTACGCATGGCACCACTGATGGGTTCTAACTTTGTACGCGACTTTGTTGGGCACAATTCACCACTGCCCTTCTTTTTGGTACTTTTTATTGATGCAGGTTCTTCCAATTCTTCTTCCAATTTTCTGAAGTCTGTTTGTCTTTGATTGTTCATTTAGGTGGAAGAATATTTCTGCTGCTCAAGTGGCTTCTGGTTTTATAACTGTGTTGTGTCTTATTTTTATGTTTATTGATAGGTAATTTTTACTGCAAGTGTACCAGGTTAATTTTTGAGCTTTAGCGAATTTCTTTCTTTGTATTTGGATCGAGGTTTTTTTCATTTAGGTTGTTGGATATTATTTCTCAGAGGTATTTAAATTGGTTTACTATTTTGACTTTATTACCATCAATGTTTACTTCTTTTAATCCTGTTGGTCTTTAGGGCATAATTTCTGTCTTTTCAAATTATATTTTGAGGCCAATTTCATTTGCATTGTTTTGAAGTTCTAATATCTGTGATTTAGCTTTGTTGATGTTGTTAGCTAGCAGTGCCAAGTTGTTAGTGAAACGAAGACAGTGCTTTGATTTTTCAGCTTATTTTTACTTTTGAGACGCATTCTTTGAGCCATTCCTTCATTACCATTTTTAGAGCACAGTTGAATAATAGCGGTGAGAGCCTATCATCTTGACAGAGTCCCGTTTTGATCACAAATGGTCCCAAGAGTTCGCCTTTGAATTTTACCTTTGACTTAATTTTTATGAGGATCAGTTTTATCATGTCTACTAAACTGGTATGTAGTCCAAGGCATCTTAGAATTTTAGTAGGGATTCTCTGTGGATGCAGTCATAAGTTTTCTTGAAATCTAGAAATGTTACCACCATGTCTCTGTTTCTTTTTCTGTTGTAATCCATTATTAGCTTAAAATTAACGATCTGGTCTGGAAACCTTCCTGGTGTTCTTCTAGTTCTTTCTAGAGTTGTGAA
Source organism: Lycorma delicatula (assembly GCF_047948215.1). Lineage (NCBI taxonomy): Eukaryota > Metazoa > Arthropoda > Insecta > Hemiptera > Fulgoridae > Lycorma > Lycorma delicatula. The sequence goes on from NC_134462.1 coordinate 37,143,725, forward strand.
CCAATCCTGTTGAGGATGATTCTTGAAAGAATTTTGCTTGTTGTGTCTAGGAGTGAGATTTCCTTGTAATTGTTAGGGTCTGTTTTGTTCCCTTTTTTGTGTAGTGGAAGGATGAGGGTTGTTGTCCAGTGTTCTGGTAGTTCATCTTTGACCCAGATCTTTTGATGAATAGAAATTCAACAAACAGGCTTTTAATTTTTTTATCTTCCTGCATGTTTCCAAATCTCTATGAAAGTCTGTTCTCCCACTGTTTTGTTATTCTTCATCTCGGCCAGTGCTAGATAAACTTCATTTATTGTGGTGTGGTTGATGTTTTCTGGTGATGTTGTGATTGGGATGTTGGAGTTGAAGTTTAGTAGTTCTGTCAACTCTTCGCAATTTTTTCAAGTTTTTATAGAAATAAATTAAAATTTTTTAAGTACTATATTAAAATATTATTTGTAAGAATTCTCTTTTAAATCATGTTCTACATTTCAAATTTTATTTTAAAATAAATTTATTCTGCATGAAAGCTGTTCTTTGGCTCTTGTGCTAGTCACCTTTTGACGTTGATAAAAAAAAAAATTACTATTTTTTTGGTGTCATTTTCAGCCATGAAACCAGGATGGGTGTCCAGAAATCCAAAATGAAACAGATATAAGACACTATCATTCATTTTTTTTAAATGATACACTTTTTTAATTAATTTTATTTTCTCCATTAACAACATGTTGGCACCATATTATTATTTAATGATGGATGAATCATGAAATTCTTTAGTGTATGAAATAATGATCAGGATTCAAACCCAGAACTTTCCAGATAAATGACAGAGACGCTATCTGCCACGGATATCAGCAGAGTAGCGTATAATGAATATAAAAATAAAAAGTCACTGTTTCATAATAGCTATTATTAAACTTTTGTTTTTTTTCCCATATTTTACCAAACTAATTAACTTTAGTATTATCGTTTTACATTCCTAATAAACATCATATTAGACAGGTTATAAAATAAGGTCTATTATTAAAGTATTACCACAAATATGCATGGACCATGTCTGTTTCCATGGATGATCGTTAATTTGCGACAAAAACAAGTCTATAATCAATTTAATCCGACGTTGTCGCGAGTGGCCAGTGACCTATTTATTTTGCTCTCACCTTTTGAAGTATAAAGGTCGAACATCAAGTTAGCACCGTATTTGGAATTATTATAATTTTATTAACATGACGAATATGGATTTGATTAATTTAATTTTTTGATTATAATTAAAGATAGTAATCGTAGACATTTAGAAAATCAATACGTTTGGATGAAGGTCACCGATATTTCGATCATTGCACTTTAAGAAAGAAAATAATAATACAAATACGGAACGGCTGTTCCAAGCGAAACTAACAGTATATGCATAACTAAATTTCAACAAAATTACTAACATTAGCAAAATGTTGACCTAGGGGCGCTATTTTAAATTTAAATCTAGCATTTTTGATGTTCATTTAGATAACATCAACTCAAATTCGATAAATTCTAATATTTACATGTATTTATTATTTTTTATAACAACGAATGGGGATCAGTAAAGGTTGTTGTCTCACGGCAAGAGGTCTCTGCTCTCACCGCAGTACGTGTAGTTTAAGCTACTCAGTGTAACATCATTAATGCCGCTACAGGGTTATTATATGTACCACCCACAAAGTAAATTATTTAATTATATCTGTTTCCACTAGGATACAAGTCATCATGTTGTATGCATTTATGATTTTTCATTTTATATATATATATTTCTTTTATTTAATAACAATCTCTCTTAATTATTCACACAATACAATTAATTAACTGTAACTTAGTAATAAAACATCTTTATGTAACAAAACCGTAATATTATTTATACAGGTTAAATTAGAAAGTAATTAAAATAACATTGGTCTTTTTTGTGTGATTAATTCATCACATGAAAAATTCAAAGGCAGGCATGGTGCTCAAACTTCCAGACAGTAGGGGGAGAAGCTATAACTTTGTAACAAACTTCGTCAGAATAGTCATCTCAAATAAAAATATAAATTTTTAACTGTTTTAAATTAATTATTTTTCCCTTTGCAATTTGATCAGTGTAAGTGAATTAATGACATCTCTAAAAACCAAAATGAGACCTTATTAAAAAAGAGCCCTTAAAAACCTTATAAGACCTTATTAAAAACTGAGTCCTTATTAAATTCAACAAAATTTCTGAATCATATTTTTGTCAAGAGTAATATAAATGTTATATTGGAACCATTCTGGATATTGAAAAGTTCCCTTTGTTATACAAAGAATCTAGAGAATATCGGAAATAGGATAACGTACTACATAACAATAATTACATCACTAATTAATACGGGTAAGATTTCAAGAATATGTTCCGTTGAATGAAAATAATCTTTTAGGTACTAATCTTGCCGTTTCTTTCTGGAACAGCACGGTCATCGTCTTTCATTCACTAAATAATTCAATAAAAATTTGTTATTCTGATTATACTCCTTTCTATCTATATGATTATTTTTTTCTATTATTTTGTTTTAAATGAGTAATCTGTCACGCACAATATACATGTATGTAAAAAACAGCTCTAACTTCTATCATTTCTAGCTTCTGCAACTGATATGAAGTGAAAATCCGAGTTTCTCAATCATAAAACAATACAGTACGGCAATTGTTTTATTAAACTTAAGAACTATATTTCCTGAGTTAATCAGGATTCTTTGCTTTAATCCCAACAACTTTTGAAACCCTTGAAATATTTACTCTACATCATTCGATTTAAATATCAATTCGAGCAATTAAAATCCTGAATTTGATTTAAGTATAATTATTTTATACAAATTACTAAAAACGTTCCTTACAATGCCAATATTTATCTTCTTATACAGTAAAATTAATTATTCTTTCTCCGATAACTATAGACTTATGCCTAATTACAGCTACTGTAGCTTGTTCTTTAAAAAATAATTTTCAAGCACATGAAAAAAGTCTAAGCCTGATCCAGATTTGAACCCAAGATTATTATTAACAAAAACGACTTGTTTTAATTATTTAAAAGTAATATCAATGGTGTAAATTTTATAAAATTAAAACATTTTCACATCTATCAATAAATTATTTTTGCGTTATCGTAAGTCTAAAGAAAAGTTAATTTTATTTTATAAATTTACAAATAACTTATAATTAAAACAGTTTATTTAAATTTAAATATATTTTTAATTATAAAATTAATCAAAGAAGAAAGGGGTTATTGCTATAAAAAAAAAATATCATTTCAAAATCACATTAACCTAACCTAAAAATTACACTAAAATTACACCTAAAATTACACTAACCTAAAAATTCTAAAAAAAAAATTAGTTTACATATACCTAAGTGTATAATATAAAACGAAAAATGGAAAAAATCGACTTAAAAATGAAAAGTAAAGGACATAAAAAATATAAACACGATTTAGAAATAATAATTATCTTTAATTTGTGCAAGCGAGGTTACTATTTTTCTCAAGTACTACTTTTCATTTTAAAATCACACGCATACATGTATAATTTATACACCTATAATAATTTAAGCTTTTATCTCATATCTAGTTAAAAATCTATTATATTATAGTATAGTAATAAGAAGGACAAATACAGCATATGTTGTAAACAAGAAAAAAATCTTGAAGAAAATACAAAACTTTTGTATAATTTAAAGAGTTTATAAATTTTATGTAATTATCTAGGAACAGACAAAAATACACGTTTCATATAATTAAATAATTATGAGAAAAAAACGTTTTTTATTTCTTTTTTAGCAGACAAATAAATTGTACAAAAAAGTACGTTATTAGAAAATTCTATCGAATAACCGGTTAAAGTATATGAAATACTAACAAAAAGTTATTTCAAGGTTTAATATTTTATTATGTCACTAAAAATTGCAAAATAACAAAAAATAATACAAAAAAATTATGGGTGGTCACAAAAGATTGAAGGGACGGGTAAGTAAAATAAAACATCTAATAGCATAGCTAAGAAAAGTCACTAATCTAACCAAGATAATTCTTGGCTGATGAATTTTAATCTATATAAATTGCTGCATAATAATAACTTCATCTCGTTAAAATATTGAAGGAGGTCTCATTTTATTTGTAGATCAATTTTCAGTTAATCTATATAATTTCATTCCATTACAGAAATTTTTCATAAAAAAAACTAAAGAACATCTAAGTAAGGAAGAAGTAACTTTTTTGATTGGTTTTCGAATTAAAACGATTTTACGTTGATTTTTTTTTTCTTGATTTTATGTTAACCACGAAGGGATTTATAAAAAAATAATCTATTAAATTCTATAAAGTAGTATATTGTTATTGTTCTCTACTATTTTGGACTAATAATTTTCTATTTATCAATCATTTTGTAAGTAATATATATTTCAATCAGGAGTAGTTATTAAAAAAATATACCTGCTTTCTTTGATTGATTGAATAAGAAAAATGTGTTATAATTAAATGTAACTATCGATGAGAATGAAGCGGTATTTGAAAAAAAAAACTTTAAAATAATTATTACATTAATTATTGCTGAGAAGAAAAAGCACTGTTACGTTACGTAACAACGAGGAATGAACTGTAAATAAGTGTATACAAAATAATAATACTTCGGCAAATTTTTTTTGGCAGTAATTACATACAGCTCGCAAAGGAATGAAGTATTTAATAAACACTTTTATTTTCAGAAACAATTCGTCCGTAATATAACGATTGTTTTTTATTATTTAAATTATCTTTCTTACTTCATAAAAATTAATATAAATTGTTTTATTAATTCTTAAAACTAATATTTCGTACGGAACAGCTGTTAATTAAAATTGGGTGATAACTAGAAAAAAAAACCGGTTGTTCAATATCGCCAAAACTTGGCAAGGATAAGAAAAGATTGCTTATTAGACCGTTAATAGGTCACATTAGCATTGCAATTAGCATAATGGTTTCTTTTGCGCATATTACAAAGAAATAAAGTTGATTAAAAGTTAAAAATTAATCAAAAAGAGTTGTTTTAAACTTTCTTTTTAAGAAAATAGGAATTTTTTAAGTTAATAGAACAACGATTTGAAGAAAAATAGACACTCTTGGGTTTTTAAAGATATTATAAAGCGACAAATACAAATAGATATCATTGTTTTGATGGCAATTCAGGCCGATTATAGTCCTCCATATTTAATTATAATTTTCTGTACCGCGAAATTTGCATTCATGGTAATATTAATAATCCACGAATACACGGTAATTTTCTAATTAATTAATTTACTGGATGAAGATTCTCAGCGATAAATCCAAAAAGAGCCTTATCTTTCCCATAAAAAAGGATAGTCTGTGGGTTTGATTGTTTGATGTACGTGTTCACATTGTTATTTTAGTTGCTACTGGCGCAGAACGGACCATGTGGTGCCCCAGGCGGCTGCGCGCAGAGGACGAACGACTCATTCATTCGAACGATTTTTACTTCTTTATACGAACGATTTATCTAAAATTATATTTGTGTTTTGGGGTAAAAAAAGGAGAACATTGGGGTTAGAGTTGTGTTAAAAAATTACAACTCAAGAAACGGCTAAAAATGTTCAGGATTTTGTAGTTTTTCGTTGTAAAAGTTTTTGTTGTTAGTACGCTAATTTCATGAACATTGTTTAGTTACAATTGGCAAAAAAAATTTAACAAAACGTAAACCGTATAACATTGTCGCGATGGGCCACAGGCCCGCCTTTTTTCTATTTGTCATTAATCATGTTAAGTCACTGATTATTTGCTTGATTATATATATATAAATAAACTATGTGATATACGATTACTAAATTAAAATTACAAATTCATTATTAGTAAGGTAAATAAAGGAGAAAAAAATAGACGTTAGAAGAAAAAAAGTAGAGAAAATGAGTGATAATGCGAGAGAAATATAGCGTTAATCAGTAGTATATCGAGAGTAAAAATATTTTACAGGAGTTTTCAATTTTGTCAATTTCTAAAAAATTCTTCAAACGAACCAATAATTTGGTTTAGTTTATTAAATATTCTTAAAGATTTAAAAAAGAAAAATAAGAATTATATTGAGAGGGAATGAAAAAAAAAAATGTAAAAAATGTGAAAAACATGAAATTATAGAAAACACTCGGTCCAGGTCTAGTTTAATTTATTGCAAGTCTACAGTAAAGAAAATAATTTTTTTTTCAATTCATTTCATTTTATTTTAAGAAGTATTTAAAATATCTGTATGATCAAAGAAACAGAATTAGATGGTTATGGTTCAAATAACAGTATTATTCTAGGGATAGTCCGTCTACATCATAAAAAAAAACAACCATCAAATTGTAATTGGTTTTATACCTTGCTATAAGAGAATAAGAAGAGTCTTTATCAAAATATAACAAAAAGAGATAAGTTAACTGTTTAAAAATGTTAAAGTATTTTCTGGTATATTAAAAACCACGAGTAACCTTAATAAGAAAGCTGTTTCGGTCAGAGTTGCATACATGACTCTAATTACGTAGACAAATTTTACGCCTAAATTCGCTTAAATTTAAAATATAATCAATTTACTACAGCCTACTACAGTAATTTTATACCATAACAAGTCATTTCTCCGTACTTCTTGGAAATAAAATTATCTGTAAATTTATAACAAAGCCGGTAAAAAAAAATCGTGATGGATAAATTAGCGATTAATTATCACGTATCGGTAAAATAAAATATGTTAAACTTTGTATAATAAAATATGCATTTTAGAAAAGTAGAGATAAATATTGGTTTAATAAGTACTTACATGAAACACTTTTCAATATCCTAAAAATTTCTGTAAAACTTCTAATTACAAATTTTATTGTTATTTAATATATATATATATATATATATATATATATATATATATATATATATATATATATATATATATATATATAATAACGGTATTTCCTTTTACTTAGAAACTTTTCTGTAAAAAATAATAACTTATTTATACAAATCCGCATTGAAATACGTCTCATAATATAAAATAAAACTTTTTAATTATTTTAATTCTGTTGGAATAAAATTCTAAATAATGTAAGTACGATGTAAAATTTTGCCTTTAATAAAACAATTTCATTTAAAGAAAAAAAAAACTACAAAAAGTTTTCTTCTCATTTTCAAAAGAAATATAAATACTAAGGGTAAAGCAAAATTTGAATTCAATTTTTGTATCCAGAAATTCATTTGGTAAAGTGAGATATAATTCAATGAAAACAGCATTCATATTAAACTTGTTGAAAATTAACAGTGAAATAACCGAACTAAAAGAGATTCACAAATCAAATTTATTAATAAACTTTTCGTAACGAGTTATTAAAAGTTATAAAATTTGTTAAACTAATTAAATAAAATATTTTCATGAAAAAAATCTAAAAAAGAACAATGATGATAAAATTTTTTTTTAATATTAAAAAAAATTTCTGTATTGATACTTATAAAAAAATTATGTATTTGTATACTTTATTCTATGAATAATTTATCATAAAATAAAGACAATAGGCAAGATTATAAGATAAGAATAAGATGATAAGGCAAGAATGAAAACGAAAAAGAAGAAAATATTTTAAGAAGCAAAATAATATAAGACACTTTTTTATACCTTCAGGTATAAAAAAAATCTGATGTGGACATCACCTGACTTCCTTGTATGCCTATTAAATTACATATACACATATTTTTTTAAAACGAAAAGTACGTAAAATTTTATTTCTTTAATAACTTCCGATATTTTTTGTTACTGTATTATTTATTCATGGTAAAACTTTTTTTACAATGAAAGGTTCATAATTACTAATAAATCAATATATTTAAATTACAAAAAAAGGTTAGAAAAAAGGAGATGAAGTCCGATTCTAACCGATATGTCTTCCACTAAGATCCAAATATTTCATTAATTAAAGTTTTACTTGGCTATAACTCGAACCAGCGAAAATAAGTACCATTTATGATATATAGTTCAAAATCTCTCAATGAGGGCTTTTTACTGCACTTAAGAAAAAGTCCAAAATCCATTCTTTTTTTGATTTTGGGCTTTTTTGGACACTTTTAGTTCAGTCCATTGCAAAAAAAAGGGAAGGTGCACAACTAGATGTTACAACAGTTCTAAATCCAAAATTTCTACATTCTACAGCTAATCGTTTTTGAGTTATGCGAGATACATAAGTACATATCGCCGAAACTAGTCAAAATGGATTCAGGGATAGTCAAAATGGATATTTCCGTTGAACTCTGAAAACCGAAATTTTTCGCGATAACAATACTTTTTTTACTTCGTACTAGGAAGTAAAAAAAAAAAAGTGAGAAGATAAGAACAACCCCACAATCAGAATGATGCATTTTCTATGTCATGCATGGAGAATATTAAGTAGGCTAAATTATAGATAACTAGAACTTGTGATGATGTTATGGAAGGTATTCAGTTTAAAAAAGAGCAGAACATGGTATAAAAGAAGCCATTTCGATTTAACAATTAATTTATAATTTTAATTTAATAAGCCATGTTTAATTTAGTAAGCCATTTAATTTTTATACGCCATGTTTACAGAGATAAATTAATCTACAAAGATTTTTTTATTTTTTTTTAAAGTTTGATGTTTAAAACTGTTATAAAATTCTGAAGAAAGACAAGCTTAATAAAAAAAGGCGTAAGAAAAAGATATAGTCTTCATTACCTTATAAATTATATAAAGAATAAGCAATACACAAATTTATACAGAGATAACAATCCAAAAAGAAAAAAACAATTCTTCTTTTGCTACAGAATAAAGCATTATTCTTTTGATAAAAACCAGAAATAGGTTGAAACTGTAAAGTTGAAATAAGTTGAACTGTATGGATTTATTTTTAGGAGAAAAATTAAGTTTGAAAATAAATAAGCTTAATAATAAAGCGAGAAAAGATGAGAAGGAATTAAATACCCAAATAAAAATATTAAACCAGAAGTTGTAGAAACTTTATTACTCGTGTTTAGGTAATAAAATTGCAACGGATGAAAGATTTAAAATGCAAAAAAAAATCTGGTACAACTTTCTTTCTTGTAAAACAAACCTGATAATATTAAGTATAAATAATCTATGGACAAAAAAAAATTCATAAATAATTTTTGTAAAATTTCCTTCTTTATAATAGAAAAATATATAATATACGAAAGATTACGTACGAAGAAAAGTAATAAAAGCCTTTGATGGTGTTACTCTTATTGAAAATTATACGACTTAAAGTTCAAAATGGAAAAACCTACGTGAATATGATAACAGAATAATCAATGAAACAATCACCTAAAGATGAACTAGGAAGGAAATTAAATGAATATATTCCAGTTTAGTTAATCTGATCATAAAGGGATGTGAAGATGATAAAAATTACGAAGAAACAAAAGGTTGAAACGTATCAATGAACGCGTTAGTACATCTTGACCATCGTACGGGGAAGACACCCTCCACCACTTCTCTATTCCGAGGCCTTATGGGATTTACCGGAGGTCGTCTTTTTTGAAACCTCGGCTTTTGACATATTCCAGTCCGCCTCGGCCAGAATGCCACTGATGCCAATGCCACGAGTGACATTCTCGTCGGTGTACTACTACCTACCACGAACTCAAAACAAAACACATCTCACAGAGTCTTAAGTAAGAGTGAAAGAACCTAACTAAACAAAGGAATTGAACTACTTACCCGTAGAAGGTAAAAGTGAGTTGTTTTATTAATTGTTTTGAACTATTTGTTCGTGTTTTTGTTAGTTTTTTAGGTTTTTGTGTTTTTTTTTTGTTTTTGTTGGATAGTACCGTTTTGGTTAACTGTTTGTGACTGTTTTTATTTAATTTAATTTAAACGATTTCCTTGTATTTTGTTTATTATTTGTTGTAAATTTAACTACTTTCTGTGTTTTTATTTAATATTTGTAAGTATAGCCTACATTTGATAACGTATATTTATTTTAGCTATCCAGCTGATTCATATATTTATATTACTTGTTTACGATCGACTTGTAGCAGTTCCTAAGTCGAACAACTCTGTTGATATTAACTTTATTTATTTTTCGGTCAGCTGTTTGATACAGGGAAATTTTGGTAAAATCTTCCCTCACGCAGTGTTAGTTGTTTGTAATTACGACTGAACGTGATCGATCTGGAGATAGGCCCCCTCCTGTGGAAAGGCGGCGGTCTAATAGGGCGTCAGGTGATCGCGTCTTCCGTGAGGTCCTTTCGGGGGACAGTGGCAGTGATAGTACGTCGAGCTGCGGCCGTGAATCACATCGCCGGTCGGTAGCTCGGCAAATAGAGGCTGCCAGACGGGAGTCTGTACAGGTGGACGTATCCGAGCGTCGTCAGGCGAAGATAGGGCAATACAGTCATAAGGTGACTGAATACTTGGCACGGAGGAGTTTTACTAAGCTTCATATGCATTACGATGGGTCTTCGTTGGGGGTTCAAGGGAGTGATTTCTTCACCCCAGGTGAAGAAATCCCCAACCGCGACTGTAGTGGTGAAGGCGGCGGGACGATCGTACGCGGACCTTCTTCGAATGATTCGAGACACTGTGCCATCGGATGAGGTGAACATCTTGTCAGCGTGCAGAGATCAGGGAGAGGACCTTCATATGCTGGTCCAAGACACAGGAGATGTGGCTACCATGTTAAGGCAACAAATATTGTACAAGGTTGAAGGCACCATGGTCACGGTGGGTAGTGGCGTTCGACTGGTAAATTTACTCATTAAGGACGTTGACGCCCTTACCTCAGAGGAGGATTTGGTGCGTGAGATGCGCATGACTGTTGGTGATTCGGCTAACATCGATGTCCTCTTCCTGAGGGCGTCATATGGCGAAACAAAAGTGGCAAAGGTGGCGGTCCCTCTTCTACTGGCGACAAAATTATTGAAGGTTTGCCAAATTAGAGTCGGGTGAGTGTCTTGCGGGTGTCCAGGAGGTCCGACGAAGAACGTTGCTATCGTTGTTGGGGTATAGGGCTCCGGACGGGAACCTGCGGCGGTCCTGACAGAAGGGGGCGATGTTTCAATTGTGCGGCTGAAGGACATCTCCGTAAGGATTGTCCAACGGAGGCTAAGTGTTCGCACTGCAATGCCCGTGGGTACGCTCTTGGGGGCCGTAGCTGCAGGGCCAGCGTCGGAAATGAATCCTGCCGTCTTCACTTTTGGAATGAATGGCATATCACCAAAATACCGAGTCCCGGCTGCCTGGGAAACATTAGTTCTCGATAAGGCAGTTTGAGGCGAAGGCACCCTCTGGAACTGTGTTAAAGCTTAGTTGGGTGTCCGGCTCCAATGGGCGGATAAGAAATGATGCGCTCAAAAAAAAAAAAAAAAAATCAAAGGACAAAAATAGCAACAAAAGCAGAGTACAAGAGATATCCAAGCAGAGCTCTAGATCCCCTCAGAAATTCTTTCCTTTGCTAAGTACACTACAAATCTCTCCACTATTGTCCATTCGGTCTGGCTATATATATTTAATGATGAAATTTAATTTAATTCTTAATTAAAATAAAACGCCATTTCTTCTGTTGAATTAAGTATAACAAATTGTTTTATAGCCAGTGCAAAACCATTTGCAGCATTACATGAGATCAAGCTCCATGTAACTGATTTGAATGTGGTTACGTATCTGATGTGAATGATAACTTGTATTACGAAAACTAAAATCCATCTGCTTTCACAAAGAATTATTCATGGAATGATGTAACGGGGTAATATTTTTATAATTACAAAGAATGTAATTATTCTTTGACGTTCACTGATGTTTGCCGTTTTTATTTAAAATAAATAAATGTATTACAATACTTTACTGAAGAGTTAAATAAGAGGATATGAATCGATATTATCTTTTCAGTATTGATGTATAATCAATAGTTCATGTGAGTTTGGTAGAATACTCTTCGCACTTCAGCTGTCAGGACTTTGAAGTTCGGTCTCATGCAGTAGTAATTATTATTTCATTTGACAGCTAATCAAAGTCGGTTGTTCCATTGGGAGGAAGGTAAAAAAAAACACTTCGCTTAAAAACAGGTTAACACAAAATCCTACTTGTTCTGTTGCCAACAGGTAAAAATTTGCAACTATTTTACTTTCTCTCCCTGAGGGAAGACATTACATTTTGAAATCGTGAACATCTAGGATATATATGAAGATATAAAAAATTAAACATATGTTTTTACGTTTTTATGTTACACGTTAATTATATATTTATAAATCAAATATTTAATAACTTTGAATATAACACATTTTTCATTAGGATATCATAATAAAAGTTACTGAAAAATACTTCACGTGTAGTTATAATTGAAATGAAACGATTTTTTTAATTTCTTCATTCATTTATATTTAGAAAGATTCTACTGTTTGGATAGAGTTTAACTTTTTTGACGAATTATAGCTAAAATATATAATTATTAAAGGGGAAAATATGGTGATCATTTGAAAAGTCGGATATCAGGTTTTGTATAAACCTTTACATTTTAGGGTTTAACCGGTTCATCCAGATAAAAAAACATTTAGCCTATGTATGTATGCGCGAACGTATGTGTATGTCGCATTGATTTTTCCTTTTATCTCAGGATTGACAAAATCGATTTTTTTCAAATTTGGCTCAAATCTTATAAAATGTATGGGAACATTGATTATTTATTATTTTTTTTCAAAATTCGTTTAGGGAGTAGAGGGATATCGTGAAAAAAACCAATTTCAATTTTCTTTAGAGGAATTTTAAAGAAAACTTAATTAAAACAATTGTTATCTACAATACATACATAAATAATTCAAAAAAAAAATTCTTTTTTCTTATTTTTACCTTTATTGAAGAGGTTGTTAGATTTAATGAAAACTTTACTTAAGAAAATTTGTTAACCTTAACCTATATAGAAATGTATTTAAAGAACAGTTTCTTAAAATTTATTCCCCACCTCTAAAAATATATAAATATTATTTTTTAGCTCTAAATGTTTTAATTTTTGTTATTCATAGATGGGAAAGTGATGAAATACATTGCCATCTTTTGTATATTTTTATCTGAAATAATAAAATATTCTTACGTCATAAAAATTTGTCGAACGAATAGATTAAAAAAAAAAAAGATAAAAACCATTGTTGAATTGTAAAAAAAGGTATTTATTTTCAAAAATAATTAAATATACTAATGTATTTCAAGGATTTATTTTTAAATAAAAATATTATGAACAAATAATAATCATATGGATTTAATATTTAAATCAGAGATATGTATCTTTATCTCATACTATCTTAGTTAATATGCCACGTCTATCTATCTGTCAAAAATCATGTCTTAGTTAAGTCTAAACGTTGTATTATAGTTAGAAGAGAATCAACATATAATATTATACGCATGCCAAAAAAACTGGTTTGTTTTTGAGATCTGTCGCGAAAACTAATCGTCGTGACTCGTTTTGCATGGTCGAAAGAATACATGGAATTTTGTAGTGGTTCGTAGAGAGGTTAGCAGATAGAATAAAGAGTAGATAGAGAAGAATGAGAATGGGAGAGAAATGATACAAGAAGGTAAGAAAGGTGTGTCTTGTCTGCATCTACTACGTGTTCAATCTTCTCTGCTTTAAACTGATGTTAACATATAACATGACCTACGTGGCTGGTTAAATATATGGTACGTTCATTCTGTTAAGATTATCTACAAACCAAAACAACATTATTTTTCTTTGATGATTTATATTAATCTTATTGTTGTTAAATATGTACCACGCGCGCGTGTGCGGCCACCTTTTTGTAACCAAAACATTCAATTTCAAGATTATATTTTCATTACTGTTGTAAGTTCTTTTAGAAATAAACAGACTTACCGCTCTCGTAGTGTGTTCATTTCAAAATATCGTTCCAAAAGTAATTAAGAATTTTCCTTTCCGTTAATAAAAATTTGAATTCAGTAAAACATATGTATATAGCTGGAAACAACTCTTACTAACACCGTCTATGCAATGTAAACCTAACTAAATAGTTTCTCATACCGGTTGTTATCAACTGACAGTTTTGTTGGATATCAGCGTAAAATTTATAATTAAAAATCTCAAAAAAAATATTTTCTATTTATAAATTACGTGAAATCTACTATGACATTTTAGAATATTTTTTCTCGTGTTATAATATAAAATTTGAGTTTATATACTTTCCCGTCTATAACGATATAGGCGAACCATGCCTACGATACAGTAGGCATGGGCCTACTATAACCATTTATACTACAGTAGTAGTATAGTTATACAGTAGTATAACTACTGTATAAAACAGAATTTTTTGTACCCAAAACAGAATTTCAAATCTTTCGTGGGACACTTAAGCAAAAGCATTTAGGCATTGGGGAGCCCCCAAATTAAAAAAAAATACAAAAAAAAAACAAAAAACAACTGAACAAATTTTGTTTAATTTCGATTTCAATTTATTTAAAAATAATTTTATTGAATATTTTAATCATTAAAAAAGCCCTCTGAGGAGGTATTATTCCGTAAATTTTCAAAAAAGTTTCTTCGACATTTTGAGCTGGCTATTAATATTACTCAATTCATTGTCGGGTTTTTTTTTTTACTTAAAAGTGCATTAGGTAATTATATCCTGACCAAGTAAGTGTTATGACGGTATTTGTAAGAAACTCATACTTTTAAAAATTACATATAATTTAAAAAAAACTATATATAACTAAAAAATAAATAAATATATATATATATATATATATATATATATATATATAGTAGAAGAAACAGAAAGTTTACAGGACGATATAACTCTAGAAACAAATTATTACGAATTAAATGAAAAATAGAAAATTCAGTTACTCTTAACAAATACGATAAGGACAATGATTAATATTATAGATTTTAAATTCAAAAGAAAAATGCAAAATTGCATGTGTTTGTAAAAAAAGAATAGGACAGTTTTTGAATTATGCAAAATGTAAGGTTTTTAATGTTAAGTGAAAAATTATTTAAGTTATGTTAAATGAAAAATGAAAGGTCCGAGAAAATACTGAATGAGTTACAGAAATAGGCTCTTAAAAATCCCATTACACCAATTTCAATTCAATAATTTTGCCGGTTGATATATTTTATGTTTTATTTTTTTTTATGTTTAATTCATCCAAAAAAACTGATTTTAATACAAAAGTTAATTAATTACATTTTTTCCTTTTTATTTTTAAAAAATCTAGCTAGATCAGTTGTTAGAATTCAGATCTTCATTAATGATATTCAAAAATTTTAATTGGATGTCTTCAGAATTAAAAAAAAAATTGTAAGTGAATCTCAAATATTATTAATTGAGTATTGTAGTTACAAAAGAAAAGACTTGTATTTGAGTTACAAAAATTTGTTAAACTATGTATATTTTGTAATATTATATAAACAATTCCCTTTCATTTTTATTTTATTCTATTAAGAACTCATTTTTGATCAACATGCCACGTTTCTATATGATCCTTTTTTGATCTTACGTGATAAGTTAATGACTTTTAAATAAAAGTCATTAATGGGAATGGAAATAGCATTTATAAAAATGCTATTTCCATTCCCGTTATTTCAATAAAATTACAATAAGTGTAGATATTCAGTTGAAGGTAAAAAATGAAGTTGTGTAACAACTATATTATTATAGTTTTTATTTTTAATCTCTATTGATATATTGGCAACCAATCGATACAATTTAAAAATTAGTATGATTGTAAAGAAAAAGAAATACACTTAATTAGAGAAATATATATACTAATATGACATATTGTTGGTATTTATTTTTAAAAAAATCTGATTTGAACACCAAATAACTTCCTTGTACGACTATTAAATTACATATACACATTTTTTTAAAAATTAAAAGAACATAAAATTTTATTTCATTAGTAACTTATTTAATTCTAATTTATCGTAAAAATATTTTTACATACAGAGGTTAATAATTATTGATAAATAGAATAAATTTGGTTTTACTCCTTGATCGTTCTTTCCGCATTGCACGACAGACCGCGAAGTGTAAATTCGGCAACAACCTATTAGGAACTTTCAATTAAAACTAACTTCTCAACAGTGCGTTTGTTAAGTTACTTTACTCGACTCTCGCATACACGTTAAGCAGGTCACAACGTATTGGTCATTTCAACTTAATAACAAAGATTATTCAGTTATAAATTTAATTTTTCAATAATTTTCCATTTTTTTTTGGAACATACCGTATTAATATTTTTTTAAATATTAACAAAACATTCTATATATCGCATAAGAAAACAACTTGTTTTTTAAAAGCATTCCGTGTTAATAAATTTATTCTTATTGAGCGTGAGAATTTTTTTACTGCTTGATCATCTCGTTTCGGTTAGTTTTGGAATTATCCATGATCACCCAATTACGGGTTCTTCAAAACACTCTTATGTAATAGTTTAAAAAAGTATTAGTATTAGGGGTAAAATGTAATACCGTTATATTTGCAATTATACTATAAAATATTTTGGAAAATACAAACGCTATGAATGAGGGCTGTTTACTGCTAATCTGTTGTTTACGTAGTTATTAAATTAAATTATTCTTTAAAACTCCACCCACAATTTTTGAAAAATTGAAATAAACTATATCTTTAAAAAATATCAAAATGTTATGTTTTATTGCAATTTGTTGGAAAATTCTTAGAAACTATAATTTTTTTATTTTACCTATTAGGGTCAAGGGATATATCGGTTAGTTAAATTTCAACTTTCTAGAACAAAAATAGACGTCCTTATCGTATAAATAGAGGACAGACCAATTATAGAATCAATTAAATTATATCATATGAATAAGTATTTTTTTGAATACATTAAAATAAGAAATAATGCACAATTAATTTTATGAACTAAGTGGAATACTTAATTAGAATAATATAATTAATTCTAATTATTTACAATATGTATATATATATATATATATATATATATATATATATATATATATATCGTACAGGAATATATATTTAATTCAAATATTCAATTAATATTAACGGTAAACATAGATAAACGAAGAAATTTAGGCCTACTTAAATAGTATTTAGGCGATTAATAAAGGTATTTCTATAGAATAAAAGAGAAAAAAAATCACTTTTCAGCTCAAAAGTAACGGGTTTTTAGTTTTTTAATCTAGTAATAGGCGTAGGATGTGAGATGAAGAAGCGTCATTTTAAACTGCAGGGAATGTACTTAACCATTATACGGGTAAATAACTAAATGAAAGAATCAGGTCACACTTTCATGGACAGTTTTATTCATTCATTCTAGCGTATATATATATATATATATATATATATATATACATAAACAAACATTATATAGTAAGCTTTTTATACTGGCGCCTATTGCTTGCAACTAACGGAGTATAGCATCTCTATACATAAAGATAATATGTGATTGCATTGATTCAGTATAGATCTACACACAATATAGGAAAATAAGATTACAATCTATTTTTAGATTATAATGCGTTAGTAGAAAAAAATGTTCATTGTTATAACATCAGTCATTATAATTGAATAGATTATTATTTTGTTAGTGTCATTACATCACTGACATTTTATGAAAGTTCAAAGAGCCTTGCATACATTTATGTTATGCATTTACTTAATTTTAATCCGTAATAAATTCTTTTAATTATTATTCTATTTTATATTCTTTTCATGAACGATAAGTAAAAATTCATTTACCTTTGTGATAATACAATTTTAGTTATCTAAAACGAATTATTTATATAATTCGTCGAATTTATAAGCTTAATTGTTATCCTCATAGGTAACGGAAAATAGTTCAAATATGTTTCCTCCTATTCATACCTCAAAATAATCTCACTAATATATAAATAGACAACAACATCTTTATCGTTTATTCCCGATAACCGCGAAAACTGTTGAGCCAATCATTTTGAAATTTTAACTTTCTTATCATCCTTGGAATGTTTACCACAGTTCAAACCACACCAATTTCACTCCTATAAAAAAACTAGAACTTCTTTTACTAAATTTAATATCGTCTATATTGATAAATATTGCCTATATCATCATTATCTATGTCAAATCGACTTCTTCAGATAGTTATTTTTTGATGTACTAAATTTAATATCATTACCCATAAAAAAAAAATAATTTGTATTATTATCATAATATACATTAAAATAAATTAGTATGACAATAAAATTAAAGGGAATGACAAATATTTACATATTTAGTTAAGTTTTCATGGTTTGAGGAATATTGAATTTCGTTATCAATATCGACTTATTCAGAAAGCTAGTGTTATACTAAAGTTAGTGTCACTGTCTAATGAGTCCACCGGACTGGTCAAGTGGTTAACTCGACATCGCGAATCAGTAGTTTAATATCTCATTTTCAAAGTCGATCGTTCTGAGGTTCAAATCCTTTTTCTTATTCCTCCGGTAATTACCGTTCAAATAATACTTCAGAGGATGAATGAGGATAATATGTATGAGTGTAAATGAAGTGTAGTCTTGTAGAGTCTCAGTTCGACCATTCCTGAGATGTGTGGTTAATTGAAACCCAACAACAAAAGAACACCGGTATCCACGCTCTAATATTCAAATCCGTGTAAAAATAACTGACTTGAACGCTGGAACTCTCGACGTCCAAATCAGCTGATTTGGGAAGACGCATTCACCACTAGACCAACCCGGTGGGTTGAGTTTCAAATCCTAGTAAAGATTAGCTGCATTTATACGGATTTAAATACTAGATACTGCATACCGATGTATTTTAGTGGTTCTTTATTTTTCTGTTTAGCCTCTGGAATCACCATAAGGTATTACTGCAGAGGATAAATGAGGATAATATATATGAATGTAAATGAAGTGCAGCTTTGTACAATCTTAGGTCAACCATTCCTGTGATGTGTGGTTAATTGAAATCCAACTATCAAAGAACACCGGTATACACGATCTGATATCTTTGATCTTCGTATTCAAATCCGTACAAAAGACTTTGGTGGTTGACCAATTTCGTGGATGGGGTTAAATTAACCACACGTCTCAGGAATGTTCGGCCTGAGTCTGTACAAGACTACACTTTTTTTTATATTTTTAACCTCCGGGACCACCGTTAGGTATTGCTTCGAGGAATGAGTTGGATGATTTGTAGCGTGTGAAAATGCCATGCCTGATTAGGATTTGAACCCGGGACCTCCACATGAAAGACTGAGACGCTATCACTCGCGCCACGGAGGCCAGTACACTTCATTTACATGTCATAAATATCACCTTCGTTTAATTAGGTCGTTTGGGAAGATGGGGGGCTTATTACTCACTAGTTGAACAAATTGAAACTTATACATTATGGAAATATATGCTGTCTGAACTGGCGGCGAATGGAAAGAACTCATCCTCACGCGAGTAAAACAGCACTCTAGATTTTTATACCCTGAGCTAAGAAGTTCCATCAGGGTACACATGATTGGCATAGATCCGACTTTCAATTTGGTATTACTATTTTCATAACACCTAAATCGGCGAGGTCAAAAATAAGAAGAACTTCTAGGGCTACCAGAATTTATGATTGTAGACAACATGAATTTACGCCAGAGCGTTCTCAAAATTTTGAAAAGCAACATAAACATACGGCTCAAAATTGAATTCAACCTTCGGAAAATAAATTAGGTATCAAATCAGCTTTTGATTATCACCATGAAATTGAAAGATATTCAAATAGGTAACATGATTTAAATATGAAACTATTTAAATTAAAAAAAAAAAAAATATAATGATGAAACTCCAGGTCTTTGTTCTGCTGGGAACAAAGTAGTTCACGAACAACTTCGACATACTCCTTACTTCGTTCAAAATTTTATTTTGGAAACACATTCTTCATCTACACATTTTATTTTATCCCGTAAGTTGTGAATTATGGTAACTCTGAGAGCAGCAAAACACAAAGATTTACACCCATATAACACGGGCGAAGTCGCGACAGGGAACTCCCTGTCGCGACTTCGCCCGGTTGAATAGTTTCTTTTAAAAACTTGTTAAGCGCTCACATAACAGATTTTGAGAAAGAAGTCCTTTTCAACAGTTACTAAACAACATCTTTTACAAAGTCTTATCTTTTTTTTACATGTATTCTGTTAACTAATACGTACAAAGTATCTTATGGAAAATACTTGCGGTAACATTCCTTTCCATTGTACAATAATCATTATTATTTTATATTCATATTATTGCACAAAAGGTAACCTAAAAAGACGGTATGGAAAGTAGTCATTTTTTTGCGGAGAAAATGAAGTTATTGGCTTTTTCTGCTAAATTTTTAATAAAACTTATTTAGAGGCAATAATTTATATCAAAATCTCTAAAACTTAAATTCCAACGATCTTTAATCATCATTTAAATAAATCTCAGAAGACAGGTCTTTACAATAATTTTTCCACGATAAAAATTGATTTTTCACTGTTTCTTTAAGAGAAATGTAATCTTACATTTTAATTTCCTCACAATTATTATATACCAATAAATAAATTTAATTTAAAAAAAGATTATCTGTTAAGAAAATCATTGACCTCGAAGTCCAAATAGATTTCATTTTTCTTCAGATTGAATTTTTATGAACTAGTTTGGATCATTTTAAATCATCTCTGGACAAAACTTTATTGCAAACTACTAACTAAACATAAACGGTGAGAAATGAATTTATATTTTATCCCGCATAATATTGTTGAAAAAACTAGGTTAGTTTTTACAGCAAAGCAGTAATGATTTTTTTTTAAATATTAATTATTAATGTAATAACTTAAATCATCCCATTATAACTTTACAAAAACAACATTTTTCTGATTCAAACCTTCTGATTAAAATTCAGAATACACACACACAAAGAGTAAACATTTCGATTTTAAAGTGACTGAAAAAAACGTAAATTAAAACACCCATATTTTATTACTTCACTAAATGTTACCATTTATTTTTTATCTTGTGATCATTTTCTTTCTTGGATGATGCTGTTCATTTCTTTCTGTTTTGTGATAATTATATATACATGATATAATATAATATATCAAAATTTACCACAGATTTCATTGCTTACTATTCTCAAAATGATTTCCTAGCCTTAATTTAAGTAAGGGAAAAAGTTTTATTTCGCTGTCATTTTACTGATGAATTAATACATCACAGAAGCTTACAAAGAAGCTTGTAAGTGTAAATATGAAAATGGAAATTTGTAGTATATGAAAAATGCCATGCTTGATCGGGATTTGAACTCTAAACCTTCGAAAGAAAAGGCGAAACGCTATCACTCCGCCATGGAAATCGGCTTTTCAATATAATCTCTGCCATATCGTCTTATAAAATCCCCTATTAGCCTTATATTGCCTCACTTGAGAGCCAATCACACAATTTGTAAATCAATGGTTTAAGAGATGTTAAAAATATAAAATTACAGTATTCAAATTACAATATAATTCCTAGATAAAAACCAATATTAAAATAAAGTCCAGAAACCTGGAATCTACTTAGATAACTATTACGATAACTCTTAGCATTAACTAACTTTTAAATATAATTGAATTTCCTTAAAAGTAATGTAATTTCTTTCTTTCTTCTTTGTCCTTAGAGTATAGGCGTCTCGCCTATTTCGATCTCAAATAATGCCTCAACGAGTCACCAACGCTTCCTTGGTCGAAAAGAAGTGGAAAGACCAACGCTTCCTTGGTCTTTCCACTTTCTTTTCGACCTACAGGTTTGTATTTCCACATCTACTTTTCACTCGGCATCCTCTCCAATGTGTTAATCATCTTTATTCGCTAAAATTCTACGTTCTATTTTAATTACCTATACTTAACTCCTAATATCATGTCTGTAGAATCTATCCGGTCTAGTAAAACTTTTAATAAACCTCAGGAACCATATTTCCGTAGATTAAATTCTACTCTTATGCTTTGTATCAGACACCCAAGTCTCTGAACCATATAATAAAACCGAAGTGACCATCATTTTATAACATTTTAATCTGATCTCTTTCCTAGTCATTGTCAATGTTTTCGGGATTGTTCCACATATTGACTTTGTTCAGTTTATGGCGAATATCTTGATAATTATCATTATATGTAATATCGTGATCCGGGTAAAAAATGAGAAACTGATTTATCAATTTGTTATCTATAACTATTTTCGTACGGATTGGTTGTTTTCCCAAGAAATCTATAGATTTGGTCTTCTGTGTAGAAATTCTCATGTTATAATCTAAAAAAGAATTGTTGTAATCAGCTCTTTGAAGCTAATTTCGTTCTGCTGTATAATAACTTGGTTGTCAGGGAATAGCATTGTATTTAAGTTTGAATTGTTCATAATAATCCAATGTAATTTGATTTTTAAAATTAAATGAAGGGAATTTTTTTGTCTGTACAAAAGCAGTTGTTGAACTGTAATCGGAATTACTGTTTTTTTAAAGGAATTTTTTCAAGAAAAAAAAAGTTAACTAATAATAAAATAATTTTCTATATAATAAAAATTGATATTTATTTTTGTTTTGAATTATGTTTTTAAAAAAAAATTATGAAAATAATTCTTTATTATTTGTTTATTTAGATGTGCATTGTATTATACTTTGTTTAGACTTGTAGACTTTGTTTAGACTTTGTTTAGAATTGTATTGTCTTGGGATATCACTGAATATCTCTCTTTCATGTTATTATTACTTTATAGTTTTGACTTATAGTTTTGTTTTGGAAACTGATTGTAAATAAAACAGTACAACAAAATAAAAGTAAAAGGAAGATATAAAAAAGTAATAATGATTATGTTTTATGAAATACTTCCAGATTTTTCTATTTGTTGTGTTAGATATTTTTTTTTTTAAAGAAATAATCAATAGAACTTATCTAAAAGAGAAATTACAGACGTATGTAGAATATAAAAAAGAGTGATGAAATTTATCAAAGTAACGTAAAAGAATTACGGTGGGGATATACCAACTGATGTAATATAACCAATAACTATGTTGCTTAATCCTCGACTTGATTAGATGTACGATAGTATGCGATGTTTTTAAGTCGTTACGCCTACTTAAAATTTACTACGTTTATATAATAAACAATGACAACATCAATCTTACTTAATACAATCGATTCCTCTTAAAAATTGTTAAAAAGAAAAAAGAAGTAAATTTAATATATAAATTAAATATTAATAAAATTACCTGAGTAAAATCAGCACCAATAAATGCTTGCTCCATACCGATCCATATGGTGATTGGTATAAGAAGTTGTTGATATGGTTTTTTCAGCTGATATGCGGTTGCTGATAACAACTGTATACCAGATAATTCAGAGCTATCATTTCTTCTCTGTTTTTCTCCATACCTAAAATAATAAAAATTATTATAATAATATTTTTACATTAATTA
Organism: Lycorma delicatula; assembly: GCF_047948215.1. Taxonomy (NCBI): domain Eukaryota; kingdom Metazoa; phylum Arthropoda; class Insecta; order Hemiptera; family Fulgoridae; genus Lycorma; species Lycorma delicatula. The sequence continues at coordinate 37,167,151 of NC_134462.1, forward strand.
ATAATTATAAATGTTGTATGTTGTATTTATTACCTTATTGTTACAAAAGATGCTCAAAATGACCACCCTGGGCATCTATGCACTTTTGTGTTCGACTCATCATATTGACAATCGTCTGGCGCAAAATGTTGTTGTCGATTGCGTTGATTTCTCGTTGAATGTTTATCAATATTGTAGGATTAGATGCATAAACTCTCTTCTTTAAGTAGCCCTGAAGGAAAAAATCGTAAGTAGACAACTCTGGGGAAAGTGGGTGCCACAATCCTATGATGACAGCTCGTTGTCTGTCTGCTTCAGTTATTGCACAGTTGTAACGCGGTATGGTTTCAATTTTAATTCATGAAGAATTTTACAAGATGTGTATTTAACACCAGATTGTTGGGATAACTCGCGTAGTGATTTTGTTGGACTGACAGTAATTCTCTTTTCAATATCGGCAGTGGCTAACGGACGCCTATTTCGATTTGTATTTGAAACAGATCCTGTTGTACGCCATTTTTTAACTAAATCCTGTATGCTGTTCTTCGCTGGAATACAGGCATTCGGAAATTTTTCTACGATTACTTGACGTCATTCTTCAAAGGATCCAGAACGAATATAGGTCTCGATTATAGCTATCCTCTCCTGGATTGAGTAAGGCATTTTACACAAACACAACTACACTCGCAATAGTGCACTGCAACAAAACATATACCGCACTGACATGTAACCATCTGACAAACGGCAGAAACAATCAGTAACATATACATCCACTAGTCGCGCTAGTTGTGTGAGAATCTTTCATAAATATTGTTCGGTAGCGGTTTCATTATGGGTTTGGTTTTATGTTGCTCACCCTGTATATTGTCAATTAACCTTGAAAGTCAAATGAAACATGAAATTAATGATAAATTTCAACAAAGTTTTGCTGTAATCTCTTTATAAAATTACAGCAAAAATTGATTTCTTTTTCAATGTCTTAAAATTCCTTATCATCTAGTTTTCAACATTTAAAAATATTGAAATGCTTATTTTTTAATTTATTTAACGAAATATTCAGTAAAAAAAAATAAAATCTAAATTCTCTAATAATATATAAATTCGTTGATTTTAGATTTACTATGTTATTTTTTAAATCGGGTTTAAATTATATTTCATTTATTGGAATACGAGTTTAGAAAAAGCGGGAACATTTTATATTTAAAAACTATATATAGAATTATTTTGAAGCTAAATTTTACTCTTCTAATAAAAGAAAAAAAAGAAGATAAATTATTACTAATTATTTCCACATCAAGAAATAATGAAAATCAAGTATTAAGAGGTAGTATAGAACACCCGACGGGGTATATCTCAGAACTATTTGTCGGTGTTGAAAAATTCCAACAGTATTCAGGATATCGAAAATAAAATCAAAAAAGGAAGAAAGTGGTGTTAAGTTGGATCGATGCCCGTTTTAGTAAATAAATTCTATTAAAAATACTGAAATTATCACGTGATCAATGGTGACCTTGAAAAGGTAATTTAAAAAAATGTATCACTTGATACAAATGAGATTGTCACGTGATCAAGGTTCAAAGGTCAAGGTTTTGTTACATTTCTTATTCCTGTTCTATCCTTTTATGATAATATACATAAAATAAAGAAAAGAGAATCAAGATATAATAACATGAATTTTTGCAAGCGATCGTTTAGTATTTGAATTACAATATAAAATAACATATTATGAATAAAACAATACAAAGTCTGATAACAAAGTTGTAATACATTCCTGGTATTGGTTATTTATTTTTATACAGTGGAAAAATATTTATGCATGAAAAAAGTTACCTTAAGTTTATTTTTTGTGAGTGGCTGTAATTTATGATGAAGTTTTATTGTAAAATGATCATCATTATATGTTTACATAAACCAGTAAAAGTTTTAAAAATTTAAAAAAAGATATTTTTTTAAAATATTTTTCTTCTTCCGCACGTTTTTATTACGTTAAATTGAAGAAACTAAAAAAATTCCACTAAAAAATTTTCGACCAATAAAAAGTTACGTAAAATTTCTTTTTCAGTGAGGGTGGGAGGGGGTGAATTATGATGAAATTATATTATAATATTATTACAAGTGAAAGTTTATTCAAAAATCCAAAATATGTTAAGAAATTCAAAAAATCTATATTTTTAAACTTTGATCGTCTCCCCCATCCCAAATATTGCTCTTGAAAGTCATTTTTTGGGTCGCTTGCACTACTACTATGTCTAGGAAGACATTAACAAAAGTTCGGATAAAAATATGCAATAAATAAAAAGATAGCTTTTTTCTATATTTTTGGGAGAAAAGGGGAGAATTTTTTTTTAATATTAGATATGCATGTTCGTATGTAATAAACTTAATATAAAGTGGGGTTATTTTTGCAAAAATTTGAAAAATTGACTTCAGTAAAACTATCTACTCCACCACCTGGAGATATTGACCCCAAATTTTTACCAAAAAATTTTTCCATATACGAGTCTCTGCTAAATTTCATCAAAATGGTTAACCCAGTAAAAAGTTATTGTTTCAAACACACCAACACACATACCATACGTACATACGAACATTAGCCTAGACTGTTTTCGTTTTTTTTTTGGAGTCTCAGGTTTATGGAAATATCGAAAAATGGAAAAAAGCCCATACTCCAATTTTTGTCTGTTTACCATACTTTCCATTTTGCAGCGTAGCTCTAGAGATATCATGCCAGGAAACTAAAAGTAACGCATTCGACGTTTTAGTTAAATTTCGGTTTAAGACTACAACTACCGATCTCAGTGACTGAGCTAATTTCCACCAGACTGATGACGATAGCTGTTGATTTTACTTCGTTTAAAACATAATCATAACTACAAAATTTTTTTTTTTAAATCATATGTATTTCTATAAAAAGACAGGTTTTACGTCTGTTAAAAAAAATAATAAATGGAAAATCTATTCCTATTAATCCAGGTTAATACAATAATTTTTTTAACTGCTTTTCGGTTTCAGAAAATAGAAAAATTTACACTTTTTAAAATATGAAATACTGAAACCTGATCTAAATTTCAAATTTTGGAATTACTAGTTTCCATAATTTTCTTTCGGATATTGGAAAATCTTTAGTATTATTTATTTGTCCAATTTTTACGTACATATGTATATATATATATATATATATATATATATATACTAGTATGTACAATAATATAATAATTAACATACAATAATAATAATAATAATTAGGGTATTTGGCATCTGTCTGAAGGAGTTCCATATGTTCAAACCAATTCCACTATTAATTACTACATAAAGCCCAGATATGACTATAGAGTTTTGTTCTCGGCCAAGATTTATTAATTAAAAGGTCAGTTCCCTTCCAGATCAATCATATATTATTGTTATTATTAAACTGCTTAATGCACTGACAGTATTAAATTTCATGAACTAATTAAACCTCATTTATACTATAACTAAAGACAAACAGGTTACAACTTCACAGCTAGATGCAATAATTGACCAATACAATAAAAATTAAAGGAATAATTTAAAATAAAATGCTATTATATAACTAAATAAAGACAGTAGGTTATTAAATACGTAATTCACGTTAATAATAAGATGATTTTATTATAAAAAATAAAAGTAATAATGACAAAACGTTCATGAACTCAATATTATAGGTAGTTAGGTCAAGGAAACACTGTGTCAGTCAGGTCAGCCGGAAGTATAAATTAGCAGGAAAGTTAAAAACCTATTTATTTAATTGTTTATAAACGAATTCATTATCTTAAAATTATCAATAAGTAAAGTGTAAGTTTTACACGCGCGCACACATACACATACACTACAAAAAAGAGTAAGTAAAAATAAAAACATACGCCAACACAAGTAAATAAGTAAACAAATATATATATATAAAAAAAAAATTTGAAATCGAAAACCGGAAGTTAGTAAAACATAGACCCAAATACCAAACTGAACACGTTTCAAGTTTCTTTATCATTAGCCTTATTTTCTTTTGAAAGTAGGTATTTTAAAATTATTATACAATTCTTTTAAGTGAAATATTTTTCATTTAAGCCACAGTTAAAAAATATTTTATAATAATTTATTCAATAAAGTTCCATCAAACCCTATGTCATATCAAATCGGTACAGATCGTAAAACTTCGTTTCCAGTACATTTTTTTTTTTTAACTTTTTGTTATCTTGAAACATCTTAATATTTTTCAAATAATTTGATATTAATTACTTCATTATATGTAATTAATACTTATATATTTACAATGAAATTAATTTTAATGGATAAAAATAAAAATATATTGAAGGTAGCAAATAATACTAAATACCTGGGAAACATTGATCGTACAGATCGTAAAACTTCGTTTCCAGTACATTTTTTTTTTTTAACTTTTTGTTATCTTGAAACATCTTAATATTTTTCAAATAATTTGATATTAATTACTTCATTATATGTAATTAATACTTATATATTTACAATGAAATTAATTTTAATGGATAAAAATAAAAATATATTGAAGGTAGCAAATAATACTAAATACCTGGGAAACATTGAGAATTGAATAATCAGACGAGAAAAAATACAAATTTAATAACAGACTTTTGTAAATCTTTAATTAAATAATCAGTGCATAGATCTGAAAATAAAAATTATAAGCATGTATACATATAACAGTTATGTAAGTTGGGTTTTAATAAAACAGAGAAACGTGGATATTAACAAAGAAAAAATTAAAAAAAATTCGCGAGGAAAGTTTTTTGGGATGTATAAAAAATTCAGATAAAGGATAAATCAGGAAATGTAAGAACATTTTAAAGAAATAGTTCTAAAGAAATTTTAAAACTTTTTTTGTAAATAGTTTTAACAATAAAGCGAAGAAGATTCCAGTAGCAGACAAACATTGAGAAGTTTTTCATTTTTTCTTTTAAAAAAAAAGATATAGCTAGTAGTTTTGAGAAATTTAGACCTCCACAAATTTGTTACAATTTAAACAAATTGAATTAATAAATTGAAAATTAAAATAAGAAGGGAATGCTTTATTTTCAAAAAAAAATTCCCATTTTTTCTAATTTTTGTAAAGCAAACATCTACGGGAAAAAGTGAAAGTTTATCAAAATTAACTTACGATTAAATGTTTAATATTGTAACGAGAAAGGAAGGAACTGATAAATAGCAGAATATTAGTCTCAATGATAAACATTAGGTTTTAAATATGGGATAAAATGTAAGGAATGAAGTATTTAACGCCTAGCCCCTTTGAGAAAATGATAAGCCTTCTCTGGAGTAGATTATTGCATGACTGGAAGTAAGATCACGTGTTGATTACTTGGCGAGGGAACTTTCCTTTCACAGTATCTTGCAATTATGTAAAAAAAAATAACAGTCACAATTTTGAAACGGAATATTTTATGAAAATTTCTTTCATAAACGTCGTTCAACCTAAAAATCATAAATATTAAGATAACAGATCTTAATATCTAAAGCCGACAAATACACATACACATTTATACAGAAATGCGTCTGAATTTCAAGTAGTTTTTTTTATTATTTAGGGATTCTTAAATCTAATAAGATTAAATGGCACTGATATTTTCCCTAAATTATATTCCATAACATCCGAGAAAGCAAACATATTGTTATCAAAAGTAAATAGTAGAAACTAAATTTTAGTAAACTTATATTTATTACTCTAATTAAATTTAAAAAAAGAATTTTAATATATATATATATATATATATATATGTGTGTATGAAGGTTATCTTTGTTCCTACTTATAAATTATTATTATCTCATATACTATCGCGGATTTTTTGCAGAGCTTTAAAAAATATACATCAGTTTAAATATGTTAGATTATAAGTGTCACAACTGATATGAAAAAATTAATTCATGTTTAAAAATACCTCATTTTACATGTAAACAATGTTGTAAATAATACTCTACTTTGATAATATTATTTTACGTTCTTTAAAAAAATAATTACAATTAAAATGCATTTTGGGAAGCTTCCGTTATTTATTCTAAGGTATTTCAAATTTATAACTAATATGTTTTATTTATTTTACTGCTATTTACATAATTAATCTCCTTTTTTTGGAATCATCAATCAGTTGAATAATTTTATGTACTCTTCTTTTTCTACTGGTCTGTGCTAATCTTAAGCCTCAAAATTTATTTACTATATATATATATATATATATTGGTATGTGGTTTTTTAATATTTGGAGAAAAGGAATTTTATTGTGGAATATAAATCAATTAGTTAATACAAAATTCGTAGATCGTAATGTCTTGTCAATATCCATAATAAAAATACTCCATTTGCCACAGAATTGTGGTGGAATAAGGACTTATTTCCAGGACTGGATCTTTAAAAAAGAATCATCACTACTTTAGATGGAATTTATTTTTCTCGTTTTTTCGAAATTATATTTAAAGAATTGCATTACTTTTATCATTAACCCTTTTTTTTAATCTTATCTTCGAGTACTTACTCTATAATGGCTTTTATATTTTTTGAGTAGCTACTAGATGTAGCTACTCAAAAAACCTAGAGAACCTTAAACTAATTTCTATCTTAGTATTTGTCTAGTTTCGTGGTTTAATCAACTCCTTTCTGGTGATATCATTTCTTATCCAACGAGTATAAAATGCTCAATTTGGAACCTTTTAAGATATGTAACCTTTTAAGCTGAGTAATATTTCATACAATACAATTTTTAAAATGAAAATAGTTCTTGTTTGTTTGCTATTCCCATTACAAAACATCCCAAGAGTAGTCATTTCTACCTTAAGAGATTACTTTTTCTTAAACACTATTTCGAGGTTACATATTCTATCAATTTTCTCTATGATTGAATCCATCTACCGTTTTCAGGCCATACTGCTGTTGAAATTCCAGTTCCTTGTTCCTAAATTTTTCATGAGGAAACAATATTTTATATTTTCAAAATAATTAACTTTATAATATAATTTGCATGAGTAATTTATTATTAAAACGTAGCATGTCCTTGATTTAAATATCATATTCCTTACTTTGTGAAATGTTCATTATCAAGTTCATTATTTGTTCATTTAAATAATATTAAGGAAACTAGCCTGTCACATTTAAATTACGTAAAATGGAAATGTAACGTGAGTAGGCAAGGTTTTTTACTAAGATACGATTAAGATAGAACATAAGAATATATATGTAGTCTATACAATGTTCTTATTCACGTAAAAGGTTTTCAATTAATATGGAAGAAATTCATTAATATTTCTACACTGCAAATTTATCAGAAGTTATTTTTGATAATAGTTTTCTTTTTGTAACAGCGCTACAAATTGATAAAGTCAACCTTTCATGGTTAAAAATGCGACTGAGATAAACAGAGACCATTTATTAAATATTAGATGAATTTTTCGAAAAAAAAAATGTTATAAATAAAAGCAGATAGAAAACTAAATAGCGGGCAGCCGATTGATATTATGGTTAGTGAAATTTTCCTTTCCCGGCAACTATACCTAGAATAGCTACATATATATTTTTTCTTTTTTTTAGCCTCCGAAACCACCATTAGATAATGCTTCAGAGAATGATATGAAATGGTAATTTTGTAGCATGTGATAATGCCATGCCTGACCGGGATTCGAAACCGGGACCTCTGGATGAAAGGCCGATACGCTACCATTTTCGCCACAGAGGCCAGCAGAATAGGTTTATTAAAGGGAAAAGTATGGTGATTATATCAATATTGGATATCGATTTTTTTGCTAATATTTACGTTTCATCTACATAAAAAAAACATATGTATGTATACATATGATGTGTTTCGCATTGCTTTTGGCATTAGATCTCAGGACTGACACCCGATTTCTTCAAATTTGGCTCAAATATTTTTATATATGGGGTAAATTTCTATATATGGTTCTCAATATGGTTTCAACGCATCCTCCGCTTTTGCGGTTATATAGTTCGTAGGCCCTGCAAAAATTTTGAAAAGCTAATAATACAGGAAGAAATTGAGAGCAGCCAGATACGCGCAGAAGACCGTAGAAAAGATGCCTAAACCAAATTGAAGAGACGACTGGAGAAATGCTAGGTATGTTGATTAAACTGGTAGAGAACCGTGAATTATGATGAGAAATTGTTATGGTCAGAAATTGCCTTCCTCTCTCTGAGAGCTGGTGACCACCAGCTCTCAGACATGAGAAAGATGAAATGAGATGAAGGATCACCGATGACTGATGATAAACTTTGTAATAAAAAACAATAATAATACAAAACCTTTTAATGTAATAGATATATTGCGTCAATTGTTTTCTGATAATATGATTTGTGATGAAATTAAAATAAATTAAATTAAATTGATATATAATTAATTAATTTTAATTATAATCTCTTATTGGTCAGATTATATATATTTCTAGATTTTGTTAATAAAGAAATATAATCTAGAAAAATAATAGTTAACATATTCCCAGTAATAAAAGTATTACTATTCATTATTATAAATTATTTTTTTTTAAACTGATTATATATATATCATGTCGATTTATGTATACAGTTCTATTTTTTCTTTCTTAGGTGATAGATTTTACTCCGTGTTACAGCGTAGAAGTAGATGTTAGATATCGTAGTGCTAATTCGGTCCATTGATTGCATTCATAGCTGTTAAGTTTCTATAGACTGATTTTATTGCAATTATTTTTCCTTAGTTTAGTGTAAAAAATAAAATAAAATAAAGATATATCTGTATAATTGATAGTTAAGAAATATAATGTTACTTGCATTATTTTACTAATGGTAGAAGTAGTTTTCGCTCTATTTAACTTTATATAAAACATTATAAAATTGTGATTTTTTTACACTAGGTATTTTAATTGGTTTTATTATTATTATTATTATTATTATTATTATTTTGTTCTGTAACAGCTTCAATTACGTAATTAGTAATTAAGGATAGTCATGAAAAAGTAGAGAAAAATGTTTCGTATTATATTTTATGATCATTTCTAAGAATATACAAATTTAAGATGAAAATATATCATAATTCAGATAACATAAGAAAGTAAAATAAAACTACTGGTAACGATCAGCTTATTAAGATCTCTGTACTGTAATATTAATATTTACTCAGATTCAAATGAAAGAACTAAATTTGCAGTTATTCTTGTTTATTTATTATTTTTTAGAGTCAAACCTCCAAAAAAATTACTCATAATAAGACTGAGAGAGATAATATAAAACAACAAAAAATAAAGTACTTATTTCTATCCTAAAATTATCCGCTGTTTCAACGAAAAAGAAAAATAGTAAGTTATTTAACTAAATTGAATCTGTTCTCCAGTCCTTTCTATTCTGTGGTGATCTTCTAACCTCAAAATATTAATTTTCTTCCATAGCCTCAATTAACTGTTCTATGTATTCCAATCTTTGTCTTCCTTTCTTTGCTGTTTTTACCTTCTGTACGTCCGTTTACCACCAAATTAACTAAATTTGGATGTTTTAATACATTTACTTTTTACAAGATTCAGCCACATATTTCTCTCCTGTTTATCATAAAACCTCTTTATTTGGAGTTGTATTTTTACTCTTCTTTTCTCTTTTTTTTTCTTATTACTCATGTTTACGATCATAAAGCGTTATATTGCAAAAACAAAAATCTCAATTTTGTGAATTTTGAATTTTTGCATTATTTTGTATTCAATGAGAGCAGATTTCAGTTTATATAACTTCTCACCTTGCTTGTGCCATTCTCCTATAATAATAACTTTGCTTATTATTTTTTATAAAATTTAATTCTGCTGTTTATTCTTTTATTATCTTCATTTTTTTATGTCGTATTGCCTCACTACGCGTTTTTAAGAAATCGAATCATATTAATAAAAAATGCAGGATATTGTGAATTACTATAATTTTCATATATTCTTAGACTTATTGAGCAAAATAAGTGCAACGAAAAAAATTACATGTGTTTAAAGAGTTATTTACGTTACCAGTGTCACTTGCAATAGTTTTAATAACTTTTCATAAAATTAAAAAAGATATATATATTTAAGAACATAGATGTGTCAATAAAGTAATTAAAATTTTTTTCATCAGTGGTTTTAATATTGCTTTAAAACCCTAATATTTAGGCTGTAAATAAAAGCAGGAAAATATTCGTTCACTAAAAAATATTATTTTTTTAATAACAGTTTTTAAGACTAGATTAAAACAAGATTCTTATTAGGCCTAATATTCAGTAATTTTTAATGATTTTCCCAAATAAACTAAAACTTGCAACAAAAAAATGGAGAAGAACAAGTTTAAATGTTGTGTGAAACAATTTTTCCCTATAAGTGGTTCTTACAATACATTTCTTAAAATATCAAAGTGTTTTCTTTCGCCACGAAAGAAAATTTGATCATTTTCAGTGATAGTTCATGCCACATGAACTATCACTGAAAATGATCAGCTGTTTAATTTTCTTAAGAAAATTATTTAAACCATCATTAGTTTTAATTTTTCTTAAAAAATATATTCTTTTACAAAAAAAAGGATAGTCTTTTGAAAATTTTCGAAACACAATATTTGTGAAAGTTATTTTCTGTAAAAGCATAGTTGTTAAAAAATAGTTTTCAGTGACTGTTACCGAAGAGATGTTACCGAATTTTATTCAGTTTGTTTCCATAAATTATGAAAATTTATTTTATCTGGATGCCCAAAACAAATATTTTCAAATTAAGATAGCAACTACATTAGAATAACCATAAAGTTATTATAAAATGTTAAGGTAAAGTTTAACCTTTTGGTCATCCTTCAACGTTGATCAAACAAATAATAATTTAAATAAATTTTTTTAAATAGTTTTGTTTAAAATAAAACTTGTATTAAAATGCAGCGATATCATGAAAAAAAAAATTGTAAATATGAGCACACTAAACTTCATGGTGTTTATAATTATTCCTATCGCATCAAGGTATGTAAGTACGTGTAGACAAAGCAAACCACTTGGTAGATGAACACGTATAACATTTTACATAGGTACACGAATAAAAATATTATAGATACAACATGCTTCAGTTCTGTTTTATTCATTATGTCTGCTAACACCATCATGAAACAATGCGAGACGTGTATTGTGTGCATAATTATAATTTTCAGAGTTAATAATTTTTTGTTATAAAAAATTTGGTTAATTAATTTGTGAAATGTAAAACATTGCGATACAAAGGAAAATAAATAACATAGCATTATATAAAAAAATACCTATAATTGGAAAATATAGTTAATTTAAGTTAATATAGCTAATTTGGGTTTATATTTTTGTAAGGTGATTAATTAAGAGAATAGAATTATCTTGATAATACTTCAAATATAGAACTTATTTAGTCACACCAAAACTTAGAATATTATTCATCTAATATATGTTAATTTCCCCTTTTTTTACAGAATATGCAGAAAAAAAGTCGCAACTGAAAAAGTTACCCGGAATTATTAAGCAGAGTAGAAAGAGATTAATGTGTACTAGCATAGTGTATAATATACATTATAGTGTATATGATGTGACCATGGTCATTACGCTATTAGTACACATCTCTAAATCGAGTACAGTAACTCAAAAAGATGATAACACAGTTGTAAGATTTCCCGGAACGCGGCATCTTACAACTGTGTTATCACACACAAGTACACACACAACCTAATTTAAAATATTTGTCATTTTATTTAAATATTTTTTTTTTTTTTGTTTATTTAATTCAATGATTCTAACTTATGTGCGCGCTCATACCGTATTTAATTCGCGCGGGTGTAGCGATACTAGTGGTGACGGTCGGCACTAAATAAACTACTGTATTTTCGCCACTTCCATAGAATAAATTATTATTTTTTAATTATTAACAAATGTGTTTAAGAAAAATATGATTTTACTTAGGCAAAATCTCGAGATGCTGAGGGTGACCTAAATCTACAGCCTCACCTCCCTTACCTTTTAAGTTGAAAATTTAATGATATCATTATAAATGTAATCTGACCGAGTTTGGTCAAAATCGGTCCAGTAGTTCTGGATATATAAGGTGATTTAGAGGCTAACACCGGACACAGGTACATAGAGAACATTACATCCGGAAAATTTCTATCCGGTTTTTTTGATTTCTTAGATGTCAAAACGTCAAGATCCGGTGAAAACTGCATATGCCCAAATTGGACTGATTACAATAAATGTATTGTAGAAGAGAATGCTCTTCTAGGACTACAGCTCTGCTACAGCAATCTCTAGACGGGAAAGTAAAAATCATAGTTGAATGGCTAACTGTAGAACCGTCACTGCTGGTCCTCTTCTACCTGTATGTATAAAGGTGTTTCTGAAGTTACTGTACTCGGACACTAACGCGATAACGAATTTGAACGATCGTCATCTCGGAGCCACTACAATGTTCTGGTTTCTGTATTCATGTGTTAAATGGTAGTAAGAGTAAGAAATCTCCATACAGATAAATTTTGATAACTACGTTTATTCTATAGATAATTCTCTCTCGTTAATTATTCATAGTATAAATAACTTAGGTAATAGTCTTTCTTTTTCCTGGTTAGCCTCCGGTAACTACCATTTAGATAATACTTCAGAGGATGAATGAGGATGATATATATGACTAATGAAGTGTAGTTTTGTACATTCTAAGTTCGACCAATCCTGAGATGTATGGTTAATTGAAACCCAACCACCAAAGAACACCGGTATCCACGATCTAGCATTCAAATCCATGTAAAAATAACTGGCTTTACTAGGACTTGAACGCTGGAACTCTCGGCTTCCGAATCAGCTGATTTGGGAAGAAGCGTTCACCACTAGACCAACCCGGTGGGTGAAGTAATAGTCTAATTTACTTGTATTCAACTCATTTTATTTTTGAAGTCTAATAAAAAAAAAGTTTCAAACAATTTCGATTCAAATACTCGTAATATCATCTATTGTTCAAAATTTCATTTTTTACAGGTTTCATATCTCAAAGTTATAATTGTGTAAAATTTTTATAATACATTAAAAGAATAAAAGTAGTTTTCTCTTAGAACAGACGTTAAAAATCGTAATAAAACTAACTTGCTAAATTTATATAACAATTCTTGGCGATGCAAACCAGTTTATATGTTACTTCTAACGTTAAAAGTTGATTATGACATCCTTTAAGTATAATAAATCAATAATAATAATAATAACAAAAATAAAAGAAAATAATTATAATTTCTTGTTTCTCACCTAGTAAAAATACTGACTGATAATTAGACCGTGTATGTTAAATTCAAATCAACAGAATTGAGATTTTTAGTTTAAACATTATCGGTATCTCAAAGTGTTTTCTAAAACTTAGCAAAATTTAAAACCATTATCTACCTCAAAAAAATAAAAATAATATTATTTAATTATTTAGGAAATTTTAAACTCTAAGATGATGAGATAAAAGGAAAGCAAAAAATTAGAATGGAGAAGTAAGAAAATAATAATTTAGAATGTCAACTATAAGAAATAATTAAATAAGACATAATTAATTTTCTTAATTAACCATCTAATATCTGTCAATATATGACTAATATACAACAAGAATTATTACATAGGAATACCACCTTATCAGGAATAACAAAACAATTACAGGCTGTATGATGTAAAAAATAATTGTTGAAATAAAATAACCCGAATTTTAGGGTTTGGCTATGACGTACTTAATTAACATCACGTGATATTTTTATATTTTGCTTAAGAAATCGATAATAAATTAAAAACAAAACATAGAAGAGTATTTTTTCCTTCTTTAATAATTAAGATAAAAACTATTACTGAAAAAAAACATACATGTTATTACACGTGTATAGTTTTCCCAAACAATAACACTAGTCTGCACGATAACAGATGACTAATAATCATTATGTGTTTTTAAACCATTTTTTACGCTGATTTCAGAAATATTATCAGTGTTTGTCTATCACGTTAAGTTTTTTCACAATTGAACTATATTTATTTCTAAGGCAACGGCAGATAAGGAAAATTCTTAGAGGGATATTTTTCTGTAAACAGGAATGTTGACACCACTTCTGTTCTACTTATTGTTTACAGTGATTGATGTGATTGCAAAATGTACGTATTTTTGGAGTTATTGTTCGATTAGACTATTTTGAGTGCAGTTACAGACAGGCTGCTCTTCATTTTTACAGATATCTTTTATATTTTAAATTTAAAAAAAATATATATCTTTTATATTTTATATTTTTTGAACAGACTACACGTAAGTTCAAGAAAAACCCCCAAAGTTTATTGTTACATTTGTGGAAATTATGTGGTGCTTCAACAAAGAACAGACCTAAGAGAATTTGTGAAAAAAAGCTTATTATGCTTATTTCAAAGTGAAAATTAAGAGCAGGACAAACCGTGGGTACCAAAAAAGGTTTACCGGTATTGTCTAGAAAGATTAAGGCTATAGAATAAAGGTAAGAAATCATGTACGACGTTTGCCATTCCTATAGTGAGAGAGCCTAAAGACCACCTTCAGGACTGTTATGTTTAGTACATTGGAATCTGAGAGTTTGGCCAGAGAGAAAGAAATTAGTTCCTGGTAGCAGGAATATTTTGCATGAACCGCTCGTAGATCACAACAAAATTGATATTTCCTCCATTACACATAAAATTGGGATTAATGAAGCAGTTTGTAACAGCTGTACAACAAGTTGGGGCCTGCTTTTAATACCTGTGCTGAATTGCTGATTGAAAGCTGGAATTTTTATTGAACCTGAAATCCGCAAATTGATGGACAAAAATTTTCAGAATACGTTCAGTGGGAGAGAAAAAGATGCCTGGATTTTCTTCAGATTTGTTAAGAATTTTCTGGGGAATAAAACAGATCCCAATTATAAGTAAATTGTTGACATGATGTTGGAAACCAAAGCTTGGTTGTATAATAAGTACTAAAATTCACTTTCTTTCACTTACACATCGACTACTTTCCACAAAATCTTGGGCATTTTAGTGAAGAGCAAGGTTACCGGTCTTACAAAAATATAAGGGAGATGGAAAAGCGATACCAAGGAAAATGGAATGAAACAATGATAGACAACTATTGCTTGATGTTGCATAGCGACAGTACAAAAAAATCAGAAGAAAGGAAGTCACTTAAGAGAAAATTTGTAAATTAATGAACCTTTTCTGTTGCCAGAATATTAAGAAAATTTTTAATAATATTATTTGTAAGAAAAATATATATGTGTAATAATGTTTAAATGTACTAATTATTTCATAAATTAAAGTGATAATAAAAATAATCCACTTGTTAAATAAAATCCTAACGTGATAGGTAAAAATGAATATTATTTTTGGAATCAACATTAAAGGTAGCTGTAAAAACACCTGTTTTTAAAAAATCATCTGACAAAAAATTTCAAAATACAGATTGGTGTAATGTAACAAAAAATGTGATTGGTTCTTGACCACAAAATATACATTATTTATTTTAAGTTTTATAATAATAGCTTTGTATTATTATGAACTTAATTAGTTTTTTATTATTATGGATTCCGCGAAATCCTTTGTTAAAAAGAATGATGATCCGTAAATTGAATCTGCAACTGTGAATATTCTGTTTTTTTGTGAAACTGTACATTTTAAACCTAGAATAAGTTAAGGTTGAAAATTTATTTGATAGCAATCCGTGATCAGCTTATGTTACTATAATTCCTGATGATTTTAAAATAATTGTATTTAATAATTGTAATCCGTACTTCTGTTGAATTAAATGGTTTAATAGATTTTCGTGGTCAGTTTTTTATTATTATTACAGTAAATAGTGAGCATTACTTGCGAAGGTGAAAGTGAAAAAAATAAGGGAAAAAATATAACCCAGTGAAAGAAGGAAAAGCAAATGGAGAATGAAAACTAATGAAGAGTTGGAATAGCCGTTTATAGAACCTGTTATTGTCATAAGAATAAAGCAAAGGGGAAATTTATTAGTTGAACATGAATAAAGACTGCTGGAGGACAGAATATGTTGAAAACTGCGTGCTAGAAAACTGAATAAATTAGAAGGAAAGATGATGCTGAAAGTTGGGATATTTGGAGAAAAGCAGTACAAAATTCCAGAGTCCTCCAAGAACTACCATGCCGACCATTACGTAATACTTTTTATTTATTTATTTTCTATCTATCGATTTATTTTTTTATTACTTTTAAAACTAACTGTAATTGATTTTTCAAATTAATATTTATAATTAATTATTTTTTCAATTAAACCTAATAAATGAATTAAAAATAAATTACTAATTTAAAAGTAACTCAAAAACACTTAATAATTTTAAAATTTATTTGCTTTTTCAAAAAAAATTTATAAAGAAACAAATAAATGTTACAATTAACAAGAAACGCGTATACTTCCCTTTAACAATAGAAAATAACTAAAGAATACTCATGTTAGGATATTACATAAGATTTACACAGAATTGTGTCAACACATATATAAAATGAAAAATTAAAATCTTTATTTATTAAAACTTATAGGATTTTAAATTACTATTCTGGGTTTTAGGAATATAAATATTTTTAATAATATTTTCTAAAGGTCTTCTCAAATTAGTTTGTACTTATTGTCACTTATGTATTATAGAGACAGTTTGATATTTCATTCATGAAAATTAAACAATTTTTGAACAATTAATTTATTAAGTTAGTTTTTTCTCATTTCCAGCTTCCTACTATTTCTCGAAAGATTCTCAGAATTAAATAATTAATTAATATTAAAAATTATAATATGCAGTCTTCAATAAATTATTTATATCAGTTTAATAATTTATGTATTAAATCATTCAAATTGATGATACCTTTACATCAATCTTTTTCTTAACTGGTCATATACAAAAAAAAAAAAAAAAACAATTCCAAGAAAATACGTACTAACAAGAATTGTGCATTTCAAAAATATACTTCTTTCATCAGAGAAAAACTTAGATGAATATAAGTAAATTTTAGGAAAGATTCCTGGAAGTAATTTGTTAGAAACCTTTTTCAGATAATTCCTCTCATCGACTCTGACGTCATCTTCTCGTATTTTCATAATGTATAAAAATATTTTTTTTTACAACTTTTTTTTTATTAATAATATTCTTAAGGATTCGTATAAAGACTTTGAAATCCGGTTTTACTTTTTTATTGACATTTTACTTCACAAGTTAAAAAAATAATAATGTTTTATACCTTTGAGAAAATGATGTCATTTGTCCATTATTAATTTTTATTTATTATTATGTTAAAGATCAGATGATGGATAAAATGACAAATGAAGAGGTGTTACGGCAAATTGATAAAGAAAGGAGCATTTTGAAAAATGTAGCTAAAAGAAGAGATAGACGTACAGACCACATCTTACGGCATCCTGGAATAGTCGCTTTGATATTGGAAGGACAGGTAGACGGGAAAAATTATGCAGGCTGGAAATGGTTGGAATATGGAAAACAAATTTTTAGGGATGTAGGATACCGAAATGAAACGATTAGCAATAAATAGGGAAGCTTGGACAGCTGCATCAAACCTGTCAAATAACTAAAAACAAAACAAAAAAACAAATCTTTATGTACCTATTTTGACTTATGCGAATTAAAAAAAAAAATCATCTGGATGTATTTAATGAAAACTATTGCAGTTGTTCTAGAAATACATACATATCACCAACCATCATGAGAGGCAAAGTAAGAAAAAAAATTTAAAACAAAACTTATATTATATAATAATAATATGATTGTAACATAAATAATAAAAAATTTCACCTTGATGTAAAAGGATTAAAAATGAAAGTGTATTGTATTATATTGGTATATTATAAATAAGGGTAGATTATACAGTAATCTGATGTAATAGGTTATGCGGTAATAAAATGCCAGCAGTAATTGGCTGCGTAGAGTAGTACAATTTAGTAATGCATAAAAAAGAGAAGAAAACAGTAATAAAACATTCTTTATATAAATTTATGAATGAATGGAGTGCTTTACACGTAAGAATATTTTTTCAATACGCATTTAAAATAATGGAAAACTTTTAAAAAATTAAAGGTCAAACTGAGATCTAAACAAATTTAAAGTTATTTTAACAAATAAAAATTTTAAACTAAGGTAAAGGAAATATAAAATGCATAGAAGTTAAGGAAGAAGAAAAAAAATAGGTTGCAGTTGCAGCTGAACAGAAGAGAAAGTATGTTGGTTAAAATATTATAAGAAAAATACAGTCATCATTTTATTGCAAAGTTGCCATGCAATTTTAAATAATAGACATATGTTAAAATTATTTAGAGATTGTCTTTCACGTATAAATTTTTAATTCTGAAATGTATACCTTTATTTACATTTGACATCTGATATTTAAAATTATAAATCCTTATTTTTTATTTATTTATTAAATACAACATGTATTTGAACTTTCTCCAGTACGTGAACCTTAGGTACAAAATTCCTCTTTACACGACTGCCCGAAAAGTAGTGTAATGCATTTAGGCTGTATGTATGTATGTTTGTTTTATCGTAGCAGCTCAACAACCGAACCGATTTAGATATATAATCCCACTTTGAAATCCTTACCTTACCGGGAGTGTTATGGACTATATAAATATGTATTTATATATATGTTTACATAGATTTAAAAAAAAAAATCGTATACAACATTTTTATTCGAATGCTCTTTAATTATCTTGTATTAAAGAACAACGTTTTCTTGGCAGTCGTGTAGTTTAATTTTAATATTTACCTCTTGTTTTTTTCAATTTTCATGGTATTATTTTAAAACTAAGTCCTTTGATGAGTTGTAGAAAAATTTATCTAAAATTTAAAAACCTAAATACTTTCATTATACAAAAATGTTTATTATTATTTTTTAAATCAGATTAATGTTAGCAATTTTTGTAATTTTTACTTCTTAGAATGACTAGCATGATTTTCTGTTGACTGATTATTCAATAGAATGATTTAGTCAAACTATTTATTTTATTTCGCACAATAGAACAGCTATTTAAGACTTAGTATATAGTAAAATCAACATAGTTAACATAAAACACTTACACATAAGAAGCTTACAAATCAGTAGAATTAATGAACGTAGATAACATGGACATATAACATTTACAATAGATAAGGAATAGTATATGCAGCAACATAAATCATTCGGTACAACACGCAACAAATAAAATATTCCATAAATATTAAGAAGAACGGATGTCAACTATTTTTCTTTTAAAAACATTCAAATTTGTGCTAAAGACATCCAGCTCATTGACGCGATAGAACGAATTTAATGTATGGACATATCTTTTCAAAGGAGGCAAATTTCCATTATACGTATAGCTAGCTGTCTATATATATAAAATACATTACAAGCAGAGGTATTGGGATATATATTTAGCCCAATACCAAATAACACTGGTTATTTTTTTTTCTTTTCTTTTTGATACCCACAAGGCAACCGGTCTTCGTCACCAAGCATAACGCGGTCACCTCAGAGTATCGTGGCAGCAGTCTCTGCTCTCCCTATCTGGCCTCTCTTCTAGAGGTTCATCCATCGGGGTCCCCGAGCATCATCGGAGCACGTCTACCTCCCTTCTGGGTAGCCGATGTGTTTCACCGCTGGGAGCTACTCTTCCCATCCCTAACCTTCTAGTCTCCAACCCGCGTTTTGCGTACTGGGAACTCCCGTGCGACCTTTTCACACCTTGAGGGTCTTCCCCATACATTCGTCGGGAAGCATCGACCCATACATTCTTGCGAGTGTACATACCAGTACATCCTAGGCATGGAGTATTACTTCCTCGTCCTGCACGTCGCCAAGTTTCGCCTCCTTCATTTTTTTTTACCTTTAGTAGTTGGGGTTCAATTAACCACACGTCTCAGGAATGGTCGACCTGAGTCTGTTCAAGTGTTCAAAACTACACGTTTACCGGTACATTTATGGTTACACTTCATTTGCTAATAACTTGTTGATAGGATTATAAATAAAAACATATTAAAAAATATATATACTATTTACAAGGAAATAGAAATAACAATCGAATAGTTTCTCGGTTTGTTACACTACTTACCTAGATACGGAGTTATCTACTCGAAGATAA
The DNA here is from genome assembly GCF_047948215.1 of Lycorma delicatula. Lineage (NCBI taxonomy): Eukaryota > Metazoa > Arthropoda > Insecta > Hemiptera > Fulgoridae > Lycorma > Lycorma delicatula. The sequence goes on from NC_134462.1 coordinate 37,187,245, forward strand.
ATTTGCAGCTAAAACATTATTTAGAACAATAAATGCAGTGTAAAAAGAATCATTTAAATCACAGAAATTTCTGAGATATGAGTGAGCACAAACATACGTACAAATCATTGTGGTTTATATATAAAAAAAATTGTAGAAAATATTTTCGTACTAAATTGAATTATACAAAAATTACTATTGTTAATACATTCCTTTGTGTGTAACTGAGTCAATAAATGTACCACGTTCAATTACAGAATGCTACTTAAACATTTTTAATAATATAAAAGACTACGTGATATCTAATCAAAGTAAAATGAAGTGATGTCCCTGTAATAATGTTTTTACAAGAACACCATGACAAGCAATAAAGAAATAAGTTACTATCATGTTACTGTACTAAAAATAAGAATAATTTAGAAAGCGAGAAAGTTTATTTACTGTAAAATAGTTTATAGAAATGCTTTTTTCTTTTACCTTTTATAGATTTTAGTCAACAAGTGAAATAAATGAAGTTTAATACAGAAAAACACTACTTCTTTTTTGTTAAAATTAGAAAAAAAGTGTAAAATTATAACAGGAAAAACATATTTTCTAATTAGATTGGTAAAATTAAAAAATTAAAATCGAGCTACTCATTAAAGAAATCAATTTAAAAAATCTAAATTCATATTTTATTTTATAAATATCGTATTCGTTTATAATTTTGGGGCTATAATTAAGGAAATTCCAATCACTATTTCACTGGGGTTTCTTACAAACGTAATAAATACACAATACACGTATTATCAGTACAGTACGATTTAACAGAGTTTATGCTTGCTTCAATTCCACTCTATGAACTAAATATAAATTCCTTAAAATTAATCAGATATATACACCCCTACACAGTGAATAGTGTTTCATATACGAAATTCACCAAAATTTGATGAAAGAACCGTAACTTCTATCCAAACTATGAATTTTTCTTGTTTTGAAGAGTAATTAATTGTGCTAGATCTTCCAAAAGTGGATTCCAGTAATCAATCCCTTTTAATGAAAGTAAACTTTATTAATGATATCGGATCATTTTACCAAAAGAAATAACGTCTTGGACAGATGAGCTGTTAATACAATTCTATTCAATAAATTCCTTGACGCACGATCGTTTGCAAAGATAAAATCAAAAGCGAGGACCAGAACACAGTTCTTCCATTCATTTTCTAAGAATAACCGTCATTGCTTATACAAACATATCCATCTCTTAATGATTGTATAGCAATAAAGGAAATAGTATTCAGCAGGTATAAGAGGTATATGCACCATCCAGCATCGTTGTGTTGCGTTCTGAGTTTCATATATAACTACCAGTAAGCATCTAATGGATGTTTTAGGTTTTAGTAAGAGTACTGTAACCTGAAACACCTATACCGTATCCCATATTGGTCGATACCGCATAAGAAATAGGATTAATTGATTAAAATTTACTAAATCATTTAATTAATTAATTTTAATTTTTGTATTGTATTCTATGTAAGTTATAGCAGTAATTTGTTCAAAAACTTTAATATAGAATATATCTGTTTTATTATATTTATTTTGTCAAAAATCTTTTAATTTCAGATTTAATCACGTTTATTATCATATTAACAGAAGATGAAAGTAGCAGTCGTCATTCAGTACAAACAATAAAAATTGAATTCCCAAATTATTAAGTATGCAGTCAAAAAGTCAAGTTTTCCTTAGTATCCAGAACAAGCAGTTAGCCCTGCGTTTTGTTAAATGTTTGAAAAGAAGTCCATGCCCTAATCCTTTCAATCGAAAACTGAACATTTACCTCCAAGAATTAAATTTAACTATTCCGAAATTTCTCCAGAACGAAAAGGTTCTGCATCGCACTACGTGTTTGTTTTTCCGTTTTTAACCTGAAAACTCATAATGAGTCCAAAAGGAAAAGCACAAATTATTTAATACATTTCAATGATAAATAAATAAAGAAGAAAAAATTCGAAATATTAAATATTATTATTATTATTATTAGCAAAAAGCATTAACCTGAAAGTATAATCGTAAATGATTTTATTCTAATAATTAATTCACTACGTACTTTTCCAAAAATTGAATATTCATTAGGTATCAGAAATAAACAAAATTTAAGAAAAAACGCAGTCAGTAGTCAATTCAGAACTACAAAGATTAAACTACAAGATACTCGTCTACACAGATAATTCTGTCTCTACTGAAGTGTGTGTGTTGCTGCTCTATTATGTTTCCTGATTAACGAGTTATTAAATAGATTCAGTGCTTATTACTATATATATTTCTCTGAGGCTTACGCTACATATTTTGCATTAAAAACTTTTTGCACTTACAGTAAAGAAAAATTTCTAATCATGACAAACTCAAAAAGTGTCCTCGAAAGCTTAAACTGCAGAAACTCGGAACCAATCATTCAAAAAATTTGTAAAACTTTTTCATAAATAAGTAAAAATTTGGTATATGTTTGGGTTACAAATCATTTACGCATTCGGGGAAGCAGATAGGAGAGCCTCGCTAAATGGACATAAATTGAATTTGGTAAGTCAAAACGATTTCGAAAGAGAAACTCACACGCAGTAAATTGAAAATCCAATTGAACAGAATTTGGTTGTTGAGTCCACCTACGGGTCTTCAAGAAATAAGGGAAAATGTATTTGTAAAACCAATTCGTTCCTTACAATACATGAGATCAAGTTATTTTAACAAGACTGGGCACACTAGAACCACCCATACCATTTACTTGGCTTCCCTCGATACTGTCAGATATATAAAGTGCCATGGACTATCAACCATCTTCTAGAATGTTCAAAATTCGCAGATGATCGTCAAAAAGTAGAATTGAATCCAAATAAGAAGAAATTACTTAGTTTCGAGTGTGACGTTAAGACCATGTTAAAATTTTTATGTAATACAAAAATGAAGAATTCAATTTAGTTTCCTTTAGACATTTAATAATTTCTTGATCTGCTCCTATTTGAATATGTCAAATTTTTGCTTTTTATTATTATTTTTTCTTTTAACAGTAATTAATCTGTTTTGTTTATTGATGTAAGTCAACCGATAATCTCTTTTTCAAAAATATCAATCATAATGCATAAATAAGAAGACATAACAATAAATATAAATTTCTATTTCTGTTATCAAAAATTCTAAAAAAGAGCTAATTTGAGCAAATATTATTATTATAACATCATGTATCTTACAGGAATTTATGAAATTTTACAGAATTGCAGCCTAATGTTAACAAAAGTCACGTTAATACAATTTATTTTTTATAATTTGCAATAAAAACTTTGTTTGTACTTAAAAATTAACGGAAAAACAATTAACTTCAAAGCTATTTTTCACCTATTATTTAGTACAGATTAATCACAAATGACTTTTCTAATTTCCTTGAAATATTATGTTAGTTTTACTTTAAAAAAGTTGTGTAAGTGGTGATAAATAATAGGCTATTATTACAAAATATATATTACAATAATATATATATTATATTATAATATAATATATATTACAAAAAGCGTGAATATATATATATATGCAAATGTGCTGCCTTAAGAATCTTAAAATTAATCGATCAGCAAAAATTCCTTTTTTTTATTGTAATCTATTTATTTAGAATAACTGGAAAAACCTTGACAGAGTCTCTCAATCCCAACTTTTGGACCGATTGCGCAATTTTTTTTAAAAATGAAACCTTATATCTCCTAGATTTGCCAATTGTTGCCATCAGATATGTAACCTCTAAATATGTCATCACGCAGTGCTAGCCTTCATAATTATTGACCTCTTTTAAAAATAAATATTTAGAAGTGACATCTTTTATGAAATACAAATGCAGAATAATTCATATTGTTACTAATAGTAAAAATTAGTTTTTTCGCAATTTTTCCACATACGTATTTTATTTCTATTAAAAGCTTTAAAGGAATAAAGACTAAGTCCTTTTTAAAAAAAAATATATTCATCTGAAATTTTTTTTAGTTATCTATTCAGAGAACTGTTTTAGTATAAAACGGCTTTTTGTCATAATAATTTTTTTTTTTCATCGAAAATTTTTAATATATATTTTTTGTTTGTTTGTTTATATATTTTTTTAATCTCTTTTGTTTGTCACTTTTTTAATTTTAACCGGGAGTTCTAATCTTTTTTAGGTGAGAAAAATAATTTACCATTCACGTTACGTCCAAACAAAATTAATCAGTAGCAAATCAGTTCTCAATAATACAAATATCTGCTAATGATTTGAAAGTCCTTTTTCAAAGAAAGAATTTTTTTTTTCTTTCTCGGCTACCCGGAATGATGAAAACTTTCTTTCATAATTCTTTTCTCAAAAATAAATTAATTCTATTTCTTGAATACTTAAAAAAAAAACATTTAATTTTTTAATTAAACATCAATATTTTCACATTGTAAAGATAATATTCTACTATACATTTTAAAAACTTGTTAATTAAAATATACGCCTACATAATTAAACAACATAAATTTAGATACGGTTTTATTCGAATTATACTCAGAACTGTCCGGTTACTAGTACAGCTTTGTTGATTGCGGAGCCATTCACTCGCTCCTTATTAAATTTACTGTAATTTGAGAATTAATTTCTTTGGGTCTCAGTTTAGTTTGCGTTAAGTAGAATATAACAACAACAAGATATCCCGGTGACAGCATTGAGCGTTAAAACAGTCGTATAACTGGTCGGGATAGGCCTCGAACTTAGTGCATTTCGTACAAGAAAGCAAACGCTAATTATCTATTCCTTTCCAACACGTTTACTAATAAATAACGATTATTAAGCAGGTAAAGTTTTGCGAAGTTACTTTGTTTAAAAATCCTTGAAAGTAAGGAACTAGGGAATGTTCCGATGATTTTTTTCTTTACAGTGGTATATGTTGTCCCTGTAAGTGTAATATACTGAAATAAGGTTAGCTTTTATAAAAACGTCTGTCAAATTTAAACATAATAACAGAACAAGGCAGGATAGGATTCTTGCATTATTAATATTACTAAATTGAATAGTGAAATTAAATCAAAGAAATAAATAACTACAAAGATAACGGATGAAAGCATAATAATTAGAAGAGAAGATGCTTAAGAAATGCTAATTAAACAAAAGCAAAAAGAAAAAATGTGACCCAAAACAGAGAAATATAGTAAAAAAAAAAAAAAAAAACATAAAAAATCCTTAAGCATTTAAAAACAGTCAAGTGTCATTTTTCTAAAGAAATCAACATCATTATTAGAAAGGAAAATAAAATAAAAGAAAAAATCAAGTTTTAGATTTATTTTTATTGACGCTGACAAAAATTAAAACCAGAAATGAATTTCATGATTACAGAATATCATATTTTAAGACGTAATTAAATATATATATATATATATATATATATATATATATTGTATATAACTTTTTTTTTAAAACAAAGGTCGTTATTTTAAAATATAAAAAGTAAGTGTTTGTATGACAGTAACATCGGTCAAAAAATCATTTAGTCGTTTTATATAACATTAATATAGTATGTTTGAATATCATAACTGATAATCCAAGGTGAAATGAGAACAAAACAAATGAATTTTAGGTAGTGCTAAAAGAAACACTTATATAACTTCTAAATAATCGAGAAGTATTTACTAGATTATAATAGTAAATTATCATTTTAAAAATAACATTGATTTTTATTTTAAAATGTACAATAATTCATCTATTAAAATTAAAAAAAGAGAATTTATTAACAAAATAAAATAAAATTACGAGTACTATAATTTAATTATTATAGCTATAAATACAATTAAGACTAAATTACGACTAATTTTTTAAATTTGTATTTAATAAAAAGTAACGTGTAAAATAAAAACATAAATATAAATTTAATAAAGTCCTGATAACGCGTTTAAAAATAACGCAGATACAGTTATAACGCGAATATCCCCCGAAAAAAAAAACCGTTATCAGATATTTATTTAATTTATTTATTCCTAGGGAGTACGTTGCAATCTGTTCAACAGGTGAACAATAAGCAATCTCCTATTCCCTAATGAGATGAGGATGATACGTATGACACATCAAATGAGGTGTAATTTTATACAGATCCAAGCCGACCATTCCTGAGGTGGGTGGATAATTAAACCCCAACCACCAAAGTACACAGGTATCCATTGTCCAGCTTTCAAATTCGTATTAAAGCAACAAACTTTTACGAGGATTTAAACCTCAAAACCTTCGACTTCGAAAATCAATCGTTAAATAACTGGTTTTTGATGACGAGTTCAACCACTATACCAGCACGGTGGGGAAACATGATAAAGAAAATTATGGTTTCTTACCATTTCGTTAACGGATATAAAAAAAAAATTCTACTTTTTATAGGAACTACTTTTTTATACTTTTTTTTTTAGGAATTTTGCTACTTTTTTTCTACTTTTCTATAGGAACGCATTTTAACTACATATACGTTTTTAGTAATAAATTGAATGGAATAAATAAATACGCTAATACATATAACTCCGTAAAATTACACGTAGTGCAAAAAAAAAATACAAACTCCAAGCAAACAAATATAATTTCCAACATTTTTAAATAACTTTCTTAAATGTAAATATTACAGTTACATACATTTATATATTTTGTTGGTATGATGATAGTATTTTTGGTGTTTAAAATTCAATCAAGTAATGATCTGAGTGCATAGTCTAATTGAAGTCAGATATAGGAAGAGTTTTTATGTGAAACCTTCAGTGTTAGAGGACCGTGAATCGATTAATTTGATACTTAAGGGTTGTAAATTATGGAAGATGGTCATAGTTGGAAACCAATAGTAAATTGTGTAAATAAAATACACTGATAGAAATGTCTGCCGAGGTATTTATTTCGATGGCATCCTGTCCAAACTGATGACTGTGTTGTGTTATCAAGTTTAACGGGTCTGAAAGACGACCTCCGGTAAAGCCCATCAGCGCTAGGAACGGAGGGGGTGTTGTAGCGACCACCCCGCTCCGTAGAGGGCGGGTGTCTTCTCTAAGTTAGTTGGATGGATACATTAAATGTGTTAACCTAATAATGTGTACTAATAACGTAGTACTGTACATTTCTTTACATTATTTTGGATTCAAATCTGTTACTACAATACTATATTTTTAACTTCGTTATAAAGGAAAGTGCTTAAAAGCCTTACAATTACCGCAGTTTACTGTTCCGAAAAAAAAAACAATGTGAAAATGAAATCCAGCTATAAAAATATTAGTGAACAATACGTAATCAGTACTGTATTTTTACTTTTCTACATTATATCCCATAAAATTCTGTAATATTTTGACGATGTTGAAATATTAATTCAGTTGCCATGTGTTTTTTTTCGTTTATCACTTATCATCGAAATATCGCAGTTAGCCTATAACGCGGGTATCTTCTGATAGCCGCGTTATAGGCTATTATATAGCCTATGACTAGGGTATACCTATAGTTATAGGCATACGCGGACCCTTAGTAGGTATAGGCACGGGAAGGGTAGTCATCTTGGGAAGGGGCACTCTGGCCTTCAAGAATCTGAAGGTCAGGGAGTTCTGATGACCCAAAAGGGATCCCGACAGGAGGGTCAGTTACGGCCCTAAGCTAGAGTGGGTTTATTCGCCGCCACGGCTCACGGGTGCGACTGAGGTAATTTCTATTAGGCGAATGCCAGCCGCCCCTTGTGAGTTTAAAGATGGTTTTAAAAGAGAAAGAAAAATAGTCGCGTTATAAGGGATTGTAATATATTTCTTCATATTTTATTTAAATTAAGCATTTTTAAAGTAGGTTATCTACTTTAAAACAAAAAAAAAACTTAGTTATTAATTTGGCACAGACTTTAAAAAGTCAAAATTTTTTCAAAAATCGATTAATACGATTTTCTTATTTTCTTACGACTTTCGGATAATAATTTTAGTTTAATACATGTTTTTACAAATAATTATTCATACACGTATTATTTTTGTATCTTTAAAACTTGCCAAACATAAAATTATTTAACAAACATAAATTCACTAAAACAAAAATAATTTTAAAAAATCATGAAAATATTTTGTTCGTTTCTAAAGATTTAACATTTAAACAAAACCTTTTTCGTTATGAAAAAAAGGGAAAAATTTTTTTTACACTTTCTATTAAAACAATATAACTAAAATGTCAACCGAGATAAGACATCATCTTCATTTTCTAATAATTTAACATTAGGAATGTCAACCCCGACTGTAATTAGTTTTTAAAGTTTCTACCTTTTAAACCCACAAAAAATTTGAAAAAAAAAAAGAATATATAAGTGATAAAATACTTTTCTTTTTTAACAAATGTCTGGTATTAAAATTAAAAAAGAGCCTTATTTTTATACTATTTGTTGATACAGTATACCCAGTATACAGTATAGAAGTATTTGGAAAAAAACTGTGTGTTAAATGTACACAAATATAAGAAACAGAATGAGGATTGGTTAAAAAGAAGTTAAACAAGAAAGTAATATATCTGGTCGACCTCCACTCCCGATTAGGTATACGTTTATCTGATGTCTATATAAATGGATCCGGATAAAATTTCCTTGTAACCTAACTGATTTACAGCCTTTCCTTACTCTGTTTTTATTTTATGTACATTAACAATGTTATTTTTTTTTTATAGACTTTTAACGAAAAAGGATATCTGAATACAACATAACAATAAAAATTTAAGAATAGGTTAGAAAAATGTTTAATTTGGTACATGCACTTAATGGTGAGTTAAAACAGCACTTGATCGGAAAAATTATGAAAAAAATGAATTGGGGTGTTGAAAAAAATGGTGAGAATTAAGATGACAAAAGAAAAAAAGAAGTGCCGATACTGGAAACAATATAAAAGAACCAGTGTTAATTGATAGAACAATTAGAACATATGAAAATGGCAGAATGAGGTAAAAACGGAGAAAATAATTAATGGAAGATATACGGGTAAATAAATAAACAAAAGGACTAAGAAACTGACTGACGAAAGAATAATTTGAAAAGACTGGTTGTGAAATGAATCTTGAAACGGTTGCTCCACCAATCATAATAATTTTAAGGCGTTTACCGTGGTAAAAATAGAAGGAAATATTACACTTTGTTAATACCCAGTAAAGGAGAAAATAGAATCAGAAATACAATAAAAACCAATACGGTTTCAGAACAACTACGGAAGTATTAAAAGTAAATTTAGTTGTCAAACAAATTTTACGAAGGATGCTTAAGAAAAACCAAACTACATACATAAGTCATTTTCAGATATAAAAAGAAACTGATGAGGAATAGAATAAAATTTTAACAAGATTTAAAAATAAGAAGGAAAGATAATGAGTTACAAATTGAATATTTCTGTTTGTCAAGAATCAGGTTGGTACAATTAGAGTCCAAAAATGTCTAAAATCCAAAACAATTTGGATTTTGGACTTTTTTGGACACTTTTGGTTCAGTCGATTGCAATAAAAAAGGGAGGCGCACAACTAAATGTTACAACAGTACTAAAACCAAAATTTCTATGTCCTACGACTGATCACATTTCTGAGTTATGCGAGATCCGTACGTACATACGTACGAACGTACAGATGTCATATTTGGCGATCATAATACTTCCTTTACTTCTACAAGGAAGTAAAAGAGAATAAAACACAGTAATAAAATTATAAAGATAAAGAAGATATTGAGTAAAAAAACACAATATATCAGAAATTTCACACAATTCGTTGCTTAGTAAAATAAACAAACTAAAGAGGATACAAAGAACACTCTTGTACAAATTCGAAAAAAATTCTTACACATATTTTTACAGAAAATAGAAAGGTCAAAAAAAAATCCAAAAATAGAGCGTTTAAAATGAGAAGATTTTAGATTGACTAAAACAGTTAGGACAAAATTGTGTAAAAAAACAAACAAGTTTGGTGCGGCCATACCCTGAATGATTCACGAATAATTAAAACTCAGAACATCTTTTATTGGTGAAAATAAAGAAAGAAAATTATATAAATATAGGTTCGGAAATGCTTCGTTAGCAAATGTCGGCCAGAGAAAGATTTTGCACTGAATTCTGCACCGTCGATAAAATTAAGCCAGATATGTAATTCTTGAAACCCAAATTAAGGGGTAAATTTTAATGATAACTGACCTGAAAAATTCGAAAAAAATAGATCTTAGAACTTATTAAAAAAAAAAACTAAATTTTTTTTGAGAAATATGGGGGTAAAATTAAAATTGGGGTCGAAAAATACATTATTTTAGGTTTTGTGCAACATTAAATGGGTACTCGTAATTAACACGTACAACTTTAAATAAAAAAAAATGTAAAAAATTTGATTCTGAGTAAAATGGTGCACAGAAACTAAATACAAACATATAAAATTTAAGTTTATACATGAAAACTACTAAAAATACATTTGTGGAAATTTGTTTTGAATTTTTAATTTTTTGTACGAAGCAAAGCAAGTACTGTGATCGTGAAAAATTTCGGTTTTCAGATTTCAACGAAAATATCCATTTTGACCACCCCTGAATCCATTTTGACTAGTTTCGGCGTGAGTCTGTACGTACGTACCTATGTACCTCGCGTAACTCAAAATCGATTAGCCGTAGGATGTTAAAATTTTGGATTTAAGACTGTTGTAACATCTAGTTGTGCACATCTCTATTTGATTGCAGTCGACTGAACCTAAAGTGTCCAAAAAAGCCTAAAATCCAAAAAAAATTGAATTTTGGTATTTTTCTTACCTGCAATATTAAGCTCTCATTGAGAGCTTTTCAACGATTATCATAAATGGTACTTATTTTCATTGGTTCCAGAGTTATAGCCAAATAAAATTTTAATTAATGAAATATTTGGATCTTACAAGGGGAAGGCACATTGGTTGGAATCCGACTTCATATATATATATATATGTATATTTTAACTTTTATTTTTGTTTAATTTAAATATATTGATTTATTAACAACTATTAACCTCTGATTGTAAAATATTTTTATGATAAATAATATTCAGTAATAACAATAAAAAAAATATGAAAAAATATCTGAAGTTATTCATGAAATAAAATTTTACGTACTTTTCATTTAAAAAAAAGTGTATATATAATTTAATAAGCGTACAAGGAAATAATGTGGTGTCCACATCAGATTTTTATATCAGACGTCGTAATACAAAACCCCTTAATTTGGGTCTCAAGAATTAACACCCCTTAATTTGGGTGTCTGGGTTAATTTTACCGAAGGCACAGAAATCAGGTCGAAATCTTTCGCCAGCCGACAGTTGCTAACAAAGCATTTGCAAACCTATGTTTATATGAAATTTATTATTTATTTTTCAAGTGGAACAATTCCTAAAGGTTTGTTACATTCTTCGTTAACCACCTATATATTTAAAGCTTAAAGAGTACTTCATTTGGATTTAGAAAAAAAATGTTGATGATAAAAGTAATAAAAGAAGATAAAGATTAGAATAAATGATATGGATAATTGAGGCTGTAGGATATAAGAGGTACCATCGGCACATTGAAATTAAGAGATTGACACAAAAATGGAAAGAAATGTTTTATCAAATCAAAAATATCTTAAAGGACAAAAACCTCTATACGTCGGTCTATAAGTATTAAAATCAAATGAAAATTTTTGAACAAATATCCACAAAAACTGTTATAAAATCACAAATCGGTTTCAATAAAAATATTTTTTTTAAATAATTAAAAAAATATTACGGTAATTTTTTGAAAACAGATGTGTTAATTGCTTCCAAAATACAGGCTAATTTAATCAATATCAACAAAAACTATAGCTTACATTATATGCTGTTTCAAAGAAGTACTTCCTTATTTGATACCAACCACATTGCAGATTTTTTAAATAACGGATTTAAAAATATACAATATATAAAATACATTAATTAATTAGCATATATTCAAAACAAAAATTCTATAGGTGTTTATAACCGTCATTAACAGTTATTTTAATAATCAACATGCAAATAGAAGTTAATTAATCTATCTTTGATTAATTATCTTCTCTTCATGCTTTATATTAAAACAGAGAAGTAACGTATTTAACGTTAGAAAAGGATTTTGAAGTGATTTTATATGTGTGTGTGTGTGTGTGTGTGTGTGTGTGTGTGTGTGTGTGTGTGTATATATATATATATATATATAATCAACTTACATCATGGCAGGAAGAAATTAATTTAAAAAAAATGTTTACTGTATATAAATTCTTTCTTAAGTTAAATTATATTTTAGCAAAACATTCCTGTTCATGTTTTTAATTTTCTAAACAGACAACCGTTATTTGCAAAAAAAGCCTTAGGAATTAAATTCTAGGTTGGTTATTAATTACAGTCTTTTATTTTATGTTATTTTTCATTTCACTACAAAAAATTAACAAAAATCTGTTTCCTTTTATTTATTCATTTATATTTCAAACGTTCTGCCAATTTAACATTTGCAATTAAAATAAATATATTAATATTGTTTCGTAATCAACAGAAAAAACCTTTTACAAATTTAATAATGACAAACACACACATGTGCGCGTGCGGACACACACACACACACACACACAAATGTATACACAAACTTTCTAATAGTATATCATTGAAATGCATTTTTAATAAATTAACTTTTCCAAAGTTCAGAACTTTCTACTGATGTTAAGTTAAAGTAAAAATGTAAAATACGTTCTGACAGAACGGGTTGTAAAATATTTGTATACTTCATGTCAACCTAAACCTGAAGTCGGCGAGATTGCACCTAAGAAACCCTACCCAATTTTGGATAACTTTTTAAACCCTGGAAGAAAAAAAAATCCCTTTCGGCACGGCGGAAGGCGGAAGCAGATTTCACTGGTGCTAAGTAGGGGGGATAAAAAAGATTTCCACATTAAAAGTTAAGAAAAACTTCAAATTTATTCTACACGACAATGGTTGCATGTGAAAAAACGTTTCACATGTTTAAAATACGAGAAGCCCAATCTTCTTACAATTCCAGCAATATTTTGGTCATCCCTTGCCGTAAGGGTTGGTCATAACAAAAATTGTTTCAGAAAAAGATTTTTAGGTAATGTTTAGAGGACTAACGACCACTTTAAACCGATTCGATACTGTGCCTATTAAGGGAGGTATGATTTTTTTTTTGTCTTCGAAACACAATTTTTTCCACCCCCTGGTTGGTGGAATGGTTGGTGATATCAAAAAAACTTTACTTGAATAAGTTTTAGGCCTTTATCCAAAGAATAGTACGAACTTTAAATGAATCCGATATTTTACTTAATAAGAAAGTTATAGCGATATTTTGTTTTTTCGAAAAGGTTCCCTCCATTCTCACCCCGATGGTCCAATTTTGCCCATTAACAAAGTCGACTGAGATTTTGGGTCGTTATATTTTATTTATCAATTTGATAGTGATTGGCGCAAAATTACGGCAGTTATCGTGTCCACAAGAAAGTGAAATGTATATATATATATATATTTATTATTATTATTATTAACTTAGTATTAACTTCGCAAAAACAATTCTTTTGTTATTGTATTTGTCCTTGTGTATATATATATATATGAGTGTATACATAAAAGTTTGAAATGACGATGGTTTTGGGGTCTCGGGATGTGAAACGCGAAGTTATATCGAAGTTTTCTGGAAGTCGAATCATGGTACCCATCACAATAGGTAGCTTTCTTATGAAATCTACCTAATAAAATTTTGTTACAACATATCGTGTATTTATTTATTATTAATTTTTTAATTATAAATTCACCACACTCGAAATTATACATGGAAATACGATATCCAAATTTTATAGCCTATAAAAAGGGCGATGCCTGACGGGAATTCGAATCTGAGCCCTTTTAGATGAAAGGAGAAGACGCTACAACTGCACTAAAGAGATCGACGAAAGGATTAGTAGATTACCAGACAAACACCTTCGTTCCTGACTGCGTTTATCATAGAGCCATCAGACAAGAAAAAATGTGTGCAGCAGATTTAGAGACAGACCGTTACCCACAAACCACACAAGTACTTACGACGGAAAAAAAAGAAAAACGTACTTACGGCGAAGTAAATACTAACTTTCTCAAATTAACATTAATCAAGAGCTTATCTTTCTTTTTCCTGCTTAGCTTCCGGTAATTACCGTTCGGATAATACTTCAGAGGATAAATGAAGATGATATGTATGAGTTTAAATGAAGTGTAGTCTTGTACAGTCTCAGTTCGACCATTCCTGAGATGTGTGGTTAATTGAAAACCCAACCGCCAAAGAACACCAGTATCCACGATCTAGTATTCAAATCCTTGTAAAAATTACTGACTTTACTAGAACTTGAACGCTGGAACTCTTAACTTCCAAATCAGCTGATTTGGGAAGACGCGTTCACCGCTAGACCAACACGGTAGCTTGCAAAAATTAAGTGCGTATTTAATTAAAATAAAGTACACTATAGGAATAAACGAGAAAGGATTACGAGAAATTTTATTTAATGAGGTAGGATAAACTCATGTAAGATTTGCGAAACAGGACAAAAAATGTTAAAAATAAGGAATGTTTTAAGATATAACTTCCAAGTGGGGCAGATATCTAATTCCAGAAATTTGTTAAAAGTTCAGAGTATTTTTACCGAATGGCAATATATTACTGATTAACGATTTTGAGTTGTCCAGCACAAATATCTTATTTTATTATTGCCACAACTCTTTTTCTTATTTTAGTATTTAACTTATTTTTATTTTATTTTTTAACATATTATTTCATTGTTTCTGTTTTATTTATTTTCAAATTTACTATGTCTTGTAATAACGGATTCGTAACGTTTAGGTTTTTTTTTTTTAATTTTGCTTTAATGGGACTTGAAAAGAACAAAATATCATCACCGATTCTTAATATCTTTATCTACGCTTTTTCAACTATTATTCTAGTGCTAAATTTTTCTTAACTTTGTAAACCTTTTTTTAAAAATAACAATTAAAAAAAAATTAGAATCATACGGACCGTAGTACATTGAACATACTATATAGGTGAAAGTCACGGTGACTGTTCTTGTTATTTATTTAGTCTAATAATTGTAATGAATATACACGGTGATTGGTAATATGAGTTGTAAAGTTGTGATTTCTGAGTGACAGTAACACAAGCTAAGAGTAATCATTTATTATGTGACGAGTTAAACTTTGTTCCGTCTACTAATACATTATATTATCAAGTCAATACAGACTAACAGAGCTATATCTAAACGCTCATATTGTATAGATCACTATATCGACCTTGCCAAACTTCTTTATTATTATTATTATTATCTTCAGTCTAACAAGTATATTCTTTATATATTATTATTTATTATTATTAGTGATTTTATGTGCATGAAGAAAACTTTAAATGGTTATTCAAGGATTTCACAGTAGAGAAATAAATAAATTACTCTATTTTAAAAACATTAAGTATTTAAAATATTCTCATCAATTGTACGTTAAAAATCTATCCAATCTGGGATGAAAAATAGATTGGATATTTTCGACAAAAAAATTAAAAAAAGATGTAATCAAATATTCGATAAAAAAATATTTCAAAAATATTAATCCTTTTTTTATCTATATTGATAAAAAAAAGTTATTATTACACATGATTACTTTATTATTATTTAAAGTCTTATCGGAAGAAATCTCTCTCTCTCTCTCTTTTTCTGTTTAGCCTCCGGGAATTACCGTTAAGGTATTACTTCAAAGGATGAATGAGAATGATATGTATGAATATAAATGAAGTGTAGTCTTGTACAATCTCAGGTCGACCGTTCCTGAGACACGTAGTTAATTGAAACCCAACCACCAAAGAACACCGGTATCCACGATCTAGTAGTATTCAAATCCGTATAAAAGTAACTGACTTTACTAGGATATGAACCTTAGAACTCTCGACTTTGAAATAATCTGATTTGCGATATCGAGTTCACCACTAGACCAACCTGGTGGGTTTATCGGAAGAAATCTGGTAACCAATAAAATAAAAAAACTACACAATTAAATCCTAAAGTAAAACAATTTGTCTAAAAATTGTTGTAAACCCAGATAAATATATTAAACTTACCATTTTTGGTTATTTAAACAAAAAAAAAAAAGAAAATAAGCTGACAATATAACTTTTAATTCTAAAAAAATTATTAAATACCAATCCAATAGAGATTATTTTGAATTAAAAGGATCGTCAGTATATTAAAACCAGAAAAAATAATTATTAATTTGGGTATGTTATTATCCCCTAACATTCTTTAAAAAAAAAAACTATTCCTGTTAATAAATCTTCATTTAGGAAGGAAAATACGTAATAAAATATTTTTAAACCGATTTACCAAAGTATAATAATAAAAGTTTAGAATTTTTATACTACATATTTTAAAATTGAGAATAAAATTATGCGTATCCTACTATGGTTTCATATAAAAAAATTTAACCAAGTCATTTTTTTTAATAACTAGTATTGTTAAAAGCTATAACAAAACTTAATATTTCTCAAAATAAAATATAATATTAAAAAACTAAAAAGAATAAAGAAAAACTAACACAGAACTAGGAAAAATAAAATAGATTATTATATTAAAACTAGCAGATCAGTCTTGGCCTCGCCCGTGCTATATGATAACTTGCGTTTCCCGTCGCGATCCGAGAAGTTTAGTCAGTCAAAGCTCGCTTCACTTGCCCTTCTCATCTAACCAGGGGGCTCTGCACCCTGGACCCCTCTGTATTCATTAAACTCGTAAAAAAAAAACATAAATAAATTGTAACTCATAAAAAATTAAAATTGTGAAATAACGTTTAAATAAATCTTTCTAATTAATTAATTAGATTCTTAATTAATTTAATTCATTTAATTCTTAATTCTTTTACTAATTTTGTGTAGTTGTATATATGGAGAGATATCGTCTACATCGATTGTCATTGTCTATATCGATCGTTGTATGTCAATATCGACTTCCTCAGACAGTTATTATATGATTAAGTTTTTCTAAATATCTCAATCCTAGCGCTATCTAGTGGGACCAGTTTTCGCAAAAATATTTCTTTTCACGTAACTAATATTTATTTTGAATATGAGCCAAATCAAACCATAGATCCAATTTTCCAAATATCTCAACCTCAGTGTCACCGAGCGGATCCAAACTAATTTAAAAACCTTCGCGAGCGTGCACATAACAACTTACTAAAGTTTCATCGCAATCTAATGAATGGTATAGGAACGTTTACCGTACAAATAAACAATGATTTTTTTATATATACAAGTCTTTATGAACCAGGAATTTTTTTTAACAATTCTTGTAATTAAATACTTGTAAAAGATAAATGAAGAAGGTCAAATAAAAAGAAATATATCTAAAAACGAGGTAAGCTAAAGCGTAAGAAAATAAACATTTACTTGAAAATTATGAAGTAAAGAGGTTGACTACATAATAAAGAAAAATTATATAAAATCAGCTCGGCTGATTTATGATAGAAGACAACAGTGAAGGTGACCGCGTACCTCTATATATCCGGAAAAAACAAGCGGCGAGAAATCCGCGTGGACAATAAGCAAGGCTAGCTAGCGTCATATGCTAAACATCCCTTGTTCTTTTTAAATAGTTAGATATTTAAAGCATTATTAAAATATTAGTTTCAGTAATATCATAAATGAATACTCTAGGTCATTTAATTACTACGGATATTCATTTAACACATTAAAATAACAATAGTAAGCTTAACCTCTTATTTCATTTATAAAGATAGTTTGCATCAGTTTTTTTTTAATTTTTTTTATTATTTCCTACAATTAATTTTTGAAGTCGAGTTTTGACAACATCCTTCATTATTCTTTGCGGTTAAATTCATTACAAAATCCTTTCCTGTACATCATTATCTCTTATTATTTTTATCCTTAACAGTCTAATTATTATATTATTTTTTCTTTCCTGTAAATTTTTAATTTTATTTTATACTATACAATCAATTACATTCTTAACCGTAAACATTTTTTTTAACCATAATTCGTCATCAAAGTGACCTTCTAAGTATGCTTCTTTTAATAAATACATAAAAATCAAACTTTTAAACAAAATTTAAAACTGTTTTTTTTTCATTTTATTATTATTTTTTGACCAAATTAAAATTATTTTTTTTATAAATCCGCATACAATCATTATATAAATAAAAAAAAAAAAAAACAATGTTATTAGATTTATCGATTAATTTAATAAATTATATCCGTCTATGTGAACTTTTTATGTGATATCTATTTACTTTTAACGCATTTCGGAACTCTGTTCTATCCTAAAAAAATATCTCGCTGGAAATCGTCATCACATCAAGATAAATAAAAAATAAAAAAACAAACACGTACATGTACATACAACGTCATAACACAATCAATGGAAACGCACAAAATCACGCACAAACGTGATGTTTGCGCACGTCGTCCACGTAAAGCAAACAGTTCGACGGTGCACAGATGACGGTGTGCACACCGTCATCTCAGATTTTCTGAGGATGGAACAGAATTCCGAAACGCGTTAAAAGTTAAAAGAGACCATATAGAAAGTTCACATAAATGGATATAATTTATAAAATCAATTATAATTGTGACTTGGATACATTTTTTATGATTCATAAATAAAATCAAAAAAGATATTTTTGCTTATGAATTTTTTGCGTATTACCTTAACTATATTTTGAAATGAAAGCTAAACTTTTGTCCATTGGTTGTTTTTTTATGATCAGTAGATAAGAAAATGTACAAGAAATTTTAAAGGGGAAAAAAATTTTTGCCTGAAAATGCGAAAAAGAAAATATCTGCTATTTACTCAACGCATTTGAAAAGATATAAATTAATATATAATAAAATGAATTTTAGCAGATGAAAGTCTTGAACTAAATAAGTGTAATTATCTAGCTCTAAAACCATTATTCTCAACAACCACAACATAGGAGAGAGAGAGAGAGTGAGAGAGAGAGAGAGAGAGAGAGAGAGAGAGAGAGAGAGAGATCTATCAAGAGAATATTTCTTTCATACAGAATTACTTGGTAGAATCCAGGTCCTTTTTTCTGTTAGTACAAAGGAGAATAACAATTTAAAATTATAACATTAGTATCTTCTCCACGTTTTAATAGGCAAAGTTTACGGATATAATAAACGGCCCAGTCATTCAAAAACGTAACAATTTAATAGGATTAAAAAAGACCAATAATTGAAAACATTTAAAATCATTACTTCTTTATTTGGCAAAGATAAAGCAAGGAGAGTTAAAAGTTCTAACAGGATTGCATTGTCCATAACTATCTTGTACAAAAAAGGAAAAAAACGAAAATGTGATTTTTATTAAATGAAAAAAAAGTAAAAAAAAATTTTATTAACTTAAATAAAATTTAAGTTAATATTTCAAATTTATAAAAAAAATAAATAAATAAAAAAAGAAGAAATTTACGTTCTTCGTATCAAATATATGACAGCTCATAAGGTAAAAAGTTTCGATAAAATAGCAAGAAAAATAATTTAATTTATTTTTAAATTTATAATAATCAAAATAATGGTTAAAGTAAGAGAAAATATTTTAAGGTTGAAAAGTTCATATATGATTTTATGCAAATTATAATACAAAAATGGATTAGAAAATAATTTTTTGTTTCATTTTTCTAAAAATATTGACAAGATTTCTACTTTTGACATTGACATATAGTTTCATAACTCAACCATTTTTGTAACAACTTTTTATTAAATTTAATTTTTCCAAACAGAAAATGTATATATTTTGTCATTTAAGTAACTGATCTATAATTCAGAATAGGTTATTTAACAAATGATAATATGATATACACTATCTATCTGTAAGCGATTATCAAATTTAATGAAAGATATCAAAAATAAGAATCCCGTTGATAAAGCAAAATAAAAAAATGAAGGAGAAGACAAACTATAAAAAAAGAAGAAGAATAAGAAATCTCTGTTTGAATATATTAAACGAAAAGAACCTTGGCCTTGAGGACAACAGCAAAACAAAATTGATTAGCTACGTACAAGCAGCTGAGGTACTCCCAGAATCCCGCTTTTTCTTACACCAGAGTACGTTTAATAATAATAATAATAGTAATAAAAATAATAATAATAAAAAATATCGGCCACGCATGGTCCGGTTCAAGTTTTCTTCAGTTAAGTGGTTCAAATTACCGCATCTGTTTCATAATTTATTAAATTTCACGCTGAATAATAGCAGAAAAAAATTTATATTGCATAATTTTTGTATCTCAGTAAGTGTGTTAGTTACTTACATTTTTTGTACTTTTATATAAGAATGGACGACTAATTTTTTGTTTATAGATTATATATTTTGCAGAAAGAATGTTTTTTTTTTTTTTTTTTTTTTTTTTTTTTGCTGTACAACTGAGTCATCAAGAAACAAAATTATTCAATTTACAAATATTAAGTAATCCAATACTTATTGCTTGAAATTAAAAAAAAAATTCTCATTCACTTCATGGATAAATAGTAAAAACCATTAAATTACTTTAGCCTACAAATATTATTAACTAGCAGATCTTCCTAAAATTATAACCCTGTGAAAAATATGAATCAATAGAATTCAGAAGTAAACACAATTTAAAGAATTAGTTTTCAAAACTTTTCACTCGTTTGTTCATTCACAACAATTTTTTGGGAGCTTTTTATTTGTTTTTGAGATTTTAAACTATTTTCTTTCTTTTCTCCGCTTATATATATTAAATCCTTTGTTATCCATTTTATATACATATATTTCGCCAATCAAGTAATGATGTGAGTGCGTAGTCTGAAGTTAGATATATACTCGTAGGTAGAGTTTTTGTGTGGAAATTTCGGATTTAGAGGAAGACGCAGGGGTCGCGCTACCACAAATCAGTTAATTTGATAGTTGAGGGTTGTAAGTTGTGGTAGTAGGTCGTGACTGGATAAGGTCATACGAAGGCGATAGGTTGTGTAAATACACAGTTGGAAATTTCTGCCGAGACATTTGCATCAGTGGCATCCTGGCAAAGACCAAACTGATGACTGTGTTGTTATCAAGTTTAGAGGGTTTAAAAGATAACCTCCAGTAAAGCCCATCAGGGCTTCGTTCCAATCCGGATTGGGTGGTGTGGCGAACGGGATCGTCACAAGGCGAGTGTCTTCCCCTACGGGGGTCATGATGCATTTATATTCTTCAAGTACCTTCTATATATCTCTTCATTACCATCTAAATATGATTTAAACGAATATATCATATCAATTTTACTCTCTATTTGTCTCACCACTTTTATTGGTTTTCTTTTCGGCTTCCCTATTTCCCTTGTTTTTCTATTTTAAATCATTACACCCCTTTAAATGTTTTCTAGTGATATATGTAAAAGACAGTACAAGATTTCTTTTCGACATTATAAGTAATAAAGTAGATAGAAGTAAAAAAAACTCAAATATAACGAAAATATTGATAAAAAAATAAATCGTACAACGATTTCGGCATTTAGCCGTCATCAGGAACATAATGAAAAACTAATTACGTTTGCTAGTGAAATAGTTTTACAAAATCAATATTTTTTCGTCAAAGTATCGATTGTAAATGCTTAAATAGAATAAAACGAATACAAAAATCTATATTTGTTCTTTGTTTGAAACTACAAATAATTGAAATAAGAAGTTTTATTAAATAAATCTTCTACTTTTTCAAGTTCCTTAAATTTACGGTTACAATTTTTCATTCTCCAAAAAATGTTTGATAAACTTTAAACCATATTTAAAATTTGAACTTTCTTAAAATAAAATTTTATTTGAAACAAATTTTATCATTTTAAAAACTATTTTGTTGTTTCCGTTCGTAAAAGTTTTCCAGAAAGCTAAAATTCTAATTAAAACCACTCATATAATGCGTAAATTGTTGTTCCAAACCTGACCAAGATTCGAACCTGTAACCTTCCGAATGAAAGAAAAATTTTATATTATCTTAAATAAGTAAAAGTTACATAAATTAGCAGTTTTAGCCGTATAATTATCCTGATGTTTAGGTATAAACTCCGATTTTAACTGAAATTGATAATGATAAGTTAATTAACAGATGACCGTACCACTTAAATCATGAATTGCTTGCATCCTTAAGTATATTAGCGTTATTAAGGGTATCTAACCAGAATAATATCTAGTCTTCCAAATCAGGGACATGCACAATTATATAGTACACCCAAAGAAAAAATACTAAATTCCCTCTAACATATATTTTTATCATTGGGTTAAAAAATAACGAAAAAATGGAGAATAAAAAATAAAAGCGAAATGGGATGACGGATAACTAAAATTAGAAAACATTGTAGTTTAGAGAAGTCATTAATGTAAAAAACAAAAATTCTGGAAGAAAGGAGGTTAAACGTTTCTTCATTCTAAGAAGTTAATAGAAAACAAAATTGTTTAATGTAATATGAGATAAAAGATAAAAATATATCACAAAAAACGAAAAAAATTATAACTGATTTGCAATTTTTAATCCCGATCTCTTATTTTTTAAGTCCTGTTTCTGACATGGATTTTTACTTGAATAAAGAAACTAAAATTATAAGGGTAAACGCAATTTCAGCCGTTAAAGAAATCTAAAATAAATCTATATTAAAAAAGTATTAGTTATTTTTTGGATTCCTATTAAAAAATTCCGAACTTTCTATTTTTAAATAAATCGCAGAATCTACCTATTTTAAATATTCAGAGTAACCGGGAAAGTTATCTTTATTTTCAAGCAAAGAAAAACTGAATCAATAATTTTCATACAACTAATTAGTTTTACAATAAAATTATTTTATTTCATTATTAAATGAACATTAAAAAAAAAACATAAAAATTAAAAAAAAAAAAAAAAAAAAAAAAAAAAAAAAATGTATGTACTAATTAAAACCTACTGAATACGTGTTAAGAGATTTAAAAAAAAAAAAAAAATTGAACTTTTATAAATCAGCAATGAAAAACCTAAGCTAAAATAATAATTTATTACAAATTAGTTGTTTAATTTGTATACATATATATTCTAAGAAATTTGGCGTTTATTTTATATTAAAAAATATTCTAAAAATAAAAAAAAATATGAAAAAATGTTCACTTTGAAAAATTCATAGAAAGTTTAAAACTTAAAACAAAAAAAAAAAAACTATTACAAAAACTAATCAGTTTTTTTTTTTTTACTTTTACTTCTATATTAATTTTTTCAAAAGAATGTTGTTAATTAAATGAAACAAACTCAAATATTTTTTAAATGAATAACTCCAAATAAATACATACAATCAAAACGTTAAACATTAAAAAAAAACTCAGCATTAAAACCAGTTTTTTTTTTTAATAGAGGAATAAAAGCTACGAATAATGAGGGTGGGATCAAACGGCTCCTTCCAGAAAACAACTATTTACAAGAATATTTGATTTTTCAATTATACTTTGATTCTTGGGAATAAACCAATATTTTGTTAATTTTTATGATTTATGTCAATAATAGATTTTATATTATTTTATCGTTAGGAAAATGGTTTCTATTTTAAAATAACTTTTGGTAGTTGTACAGGGCTAGGTCATGTAATTATAGGTTTTTTTTTTTTTTTTGGTTTTTTAAACCAAAGTAATCAGTAAATTAAACTTAAATTATTTTTAAATATAAATATATTTAATTAAACATAAATATATTTTTATAGAAGGAATATTTGAAATGGAAATCAATCAATATTACAAACTAATAAAACGAAAAAAACAAAACTTAAACTGAAAATATATGCTATAGTCTGCTATATATAATATATGCTATATTTATAGATTGTCTTTTAAAGACAATCTATTAAAAGAAATTACTAGTGTTGATTATAAAAACTGGTTTGAAATATTATACGAATTATTTGCGTAATTCTAATCTTTTAGAACAGCTTATTACAGATATTTCAAGAGTTTTTGTAAGTAGAGGAACAAATTATGCTATGAAAGCTTACCATTCATGAAAAATAACCTACCATTCATGAAAATCTGAGGCAAAATACATAGTATTTTGTTGATTATTTCACTAATAAACAATAACACCGTTGTTAACAAAAATTCAATTAATAAACAGGAAAAGGATATTACTGATCAGAAATTTTATCAGCTTTAATTTTTGTTGTCAGACAAATTTTTTTCTATTAAAAATTTAAGTAATAGTTTGAAACCTCTTAAAGAACAATTTTATCCAATAATAGAACTAATTGCAAATGGAAGAATTAAGTTATTACAAACCGTTCTTCTTAGCGAAATTGAGGTTAGTAAGTAATTTATTCTGTAAGTTTTGTTAAAATAATCAATCACTCTTTTGTGATGTTAGAACGAACATTTAAATCCTACTGTTAGTTAATTCAATTCAGTTTTGTAAGAAATTTAAAGATATCACGAGAAAAAACTACGAACAATTTAAAAAAAAAAAATACTTAAATTTTATGAAGATATAATATTCCAACAATTAAGATTATTTTAATAAAATTTCTTTTAAAAAATTAAGTTATCTATAATATAAATTACAAGTTAATTTTAAATATTATAAATTTAATTTTTAAACGCATGGTGTATTTATAGTATAAACAGATAGAGCATTCAAGAAGGCCGAACGGAAGCAACTTTAAGAGAATGTTAACGGTATAATCTGGGTATTTGAAAACCAGTTATCCTAGAATAAGAATGTCTCCCAGCTCAGTCTCCGTCCTTTGCTGATTATTAAAACCGTATAAAACGCCAGGTGACATATAATACAATTCTTTTACTATCGTTTATCTACCGTTGTATCTATTTATATCTTTATTTGACATAAATAAGCAACCTGTATTATTATTATTTAGTGTTAATGAAAGCTAATATAAAAACAAACAAAAAATCAGTATTTTGTTTCAACACTTTTCTTAATTTATATTTTTAATTTTAATAATAGTAATAAACATTATAGTAGTAGATATTTAAAGAGAGAAAATTTCTGCATTTAAATTCTAACACAATTCTTCGATTTAATTGAAGAATCAATCTAACATTTGTTTTTATAAATAAAGCAATGTTCTATAATTAAATATTACTCAATTAAGAACTAAGGAGATCGTCTGCTCACAAAATTAACATTGTTTGAAAAAATTTAAACCCGAAATTTTCGAAAACAAAAACTTTTATCGAATACCAACACTCCCGCAAATTAGTGGCTTTTTCAAACGATACGATTTATTCATTGTCAATTTTTGCATAATTTCAACTGAAAGGTCAAGGAAGATTTACTTACCGACTGCTACATGGCGACTTCTTATTGGTGGCAAGGTGTTCTTTATTGCATCGAATATTTTCTGGAGCGGGTGCTGGAAATTATTTTGCGCTTTTTATCTTGTCAGTTGACGACCCCTACAAGCGTTGAATGGTTTGAGTAAGAGCATCCCAACGCCGTAGGGTGAAGACACCCACCTTGTGACGTTACCGTCGCCTCACCACCTCCTCCATTCCAAGGGGCTTTCCGGAGGTTGTCTTTAGACCCTTTAATGATGGCTTTGTATTCTTCAAGTACTTTCTATATATCTCTGCATTACCATCTAAATATGATTTCAACATATATATCACATCATTTTTATTCTCTACTTGTCTCACCTCTTGTATCGGTTCTCTTTTCGGCTTCCCTTCTTCCCTTGTTTCTCTATATTGAAAGGCCACAAAACATCTCACAGTCATCAGCCAGGCTTCGGTCGGGATGCCACCGATATAAATGCCTCGGCAGACATTTGCATCAGTAAATATATATCAATTTTCGCCCTCATTTAGGCCTCAAACGGACATCTTCATATCCAACCTAAATCCCTCAAACTAACTAACCGAAACCGCCGAAGCGCAAACCTCGCGCTTAGTACAGATTTGACAACACCGTTCGTGACTATGAATGCCTCGGAAGACGAACGAGTTTAAAGTTAAATCAGTGCTACACTCATACCAATCCATTCCATGGTTCCGTAAACCAAATGTTTTACGGAACATAGAAATCCAAACCTACACCCAAATAAGTCGACCATTTTAAGTCACCTAATAAGGGGAACACAATCTCATTCCGGTCCGCGCAGGAATCGGGGACAAACCCTGCACCTCTATCCGGTTCCATCATCTATGCGTAAGAGCACCGCTCTGTGGATCAACGAAATGATTCAAAAATGGCGGAACTCTTTCATCTCCATTGCATCGGTTTGGTACGCACACCACGACTGAATACAATATGCTGCTGACATAATATTGTCTAATAACAATGGATGAATGTTGATTGGTGTGACACTTTTTTGCACTGTTTTTTTTTTGACACATTTTGTAGTGGACTGTAAAATAAATCAGTAAATCAGTTCTTACTATGTTTCTTATTGTTATGGCTCAGCTGGTCTCAGACACGTTATAAAAACACAGAACATAAATAAAAAAAAGTGAAGCATTTCACAATCTCATCCAATCATTTAGCAGAATCTGAATCGATCTATCAGCAAATTTATCAACGAAAAAAATCCATTTTTCACGATAAATACTGCTGAAAACCCATTGTTGTGGAAGAATACGACCAGCATTATTTTTATACCTCTAGAACAGCGTCTCATTGATTTCGAGGATTCTGATTTTAGCTTGCTTGTGCTGTCCAATACACTCAACACATACAACTCTAATTAAATTATTCCAGCCAACTGCTGTATTCGGATCCAAAACGAATTAACGGTGAAATCAAGAAAACCTCGATAGTACGATCGTCCAAGTATTTAGAAAATGTATGACGTTCAAGAAACTGAGGTTCATCAGCCTCCTACCGATACGTAAATTGACTTTCGAACGTCCAGTACGTTTGTTGCAACGCCCTAAAACACGGTCAGTTTCGAAAAGATGTATAGAATGTACGTTGCGGCGTGTCCTGGTTCCCGGGAAAACGCCACACAGTTATAGGAACTTAATCGTACTGTGTTCCGTGGTCGGAAAATTAAAAAAAAAAACATTGTCGGTAATGAAATTAAATGCTTTCACGATAAACTAACTCTAGATAATTTAGAATTAAGTATAGGTAACCGGATAAAATACATTAGATACAGATACAGAGTTCAATTACGTAATTTTAATTTAAAAAATTTACTTTTATTTTAACCCCTAAAAAAATAATCAATGGCGCCGGTATTCGATAAAAGATACAAAAACATGATATTTATTTAGTTTAAAGATTTCATCATTGAACCAGGATATCCCTTGATGAAGGAATTATAAGTAATTAGGAAAAAATCATGAAATAGAGCTAACTGAAATTAAATAGATAACAATTGAGAAACTATTACAATACGGAAGTAATCACTTAAACTTAAAACTTTAACTTTTGATGAATTTTAACAAAATGACCATCAATTGTTTTATATATATATATATATATATATATATATATATAATTTAATTATGCAAGATAATAGTTTTATATATGTCAGTCATAATTATCCTCTTGAAGATGGCAGAATAGCAGAAAGCGCTCGAGGAAATCAAATAAGCTGTTTCAAAATCATATGTAATAGAATGAAGCATTTAATATTTATAAGCAAAACTGATTTGTGCTCGTAAATAAAAACATGAACAGTTAAATAAGTCAAATTTTACAACCTGATAACTGTTAATGACTTTGATATGGGTCTATGGCTTAGAAAGAAGATACTGAGTATTGAACGTGACAATAAAATTTTAATAGGCGGTTACACGGTAAACTGAGCGCGTTTTATAGTATTACTATTTAGTAAACCGAGCTTATCTTTGCTGTTTGATTAGTTTATGAATGATTCATAAATAAGGAATTTCCTAGTTTATGATCAACGACTATAATACAATGCAAGGTATAATTATAACTTTCGATTCAAAAATAAAATAATCGAACTAAAATAGGAAGATGGAATTTTATATAGATACAATGCTCAAAAGTATTAAAGTTTACAATATTCTAAACTGAATGATGGCATCGACCTCGTTAGAAACTCATTATTCTTAAGGCGATTAAATATTAGGAAAATCCAATTATAATCAGTGACTTCAACATAAAATACATAAATTTTTTAAAAATAAGAGATTTCCTGAAGTAAACTGATATTATTAAGAATGATTCATGATTAAATGGAATTTAAAAAATACAGATAAATATTTTTTTCAATTTTCTTAACATCTGGCACCGGTGATATTATATAATTTATATAAAAATAAAAATATAAATAATAAAGAAAAAATAATAAAATAAATAATTTTTGGTAACTGGATATTTATATAAAATATTTTTTATTTATTTAAACAATTTTATTCGTTTTTTAACAATTGAAACAGATTTTTTTACAAAAATTATAGTTTTCGACTGGAATAATTCCCGTTTTCAGGGTGGGGTATACCCAATATAATAACTCTGTCGTAAAATGAACCTACCATAAACGAAAACGTGCTTAATTTATACTATTTGAAGTATTTTTACACTCAATCTGACTAATTCATTTGCCGAAAAATGGATATAGAGTCAAAGGGATGTTTAGTAAAATCTACTTTCATCACTGTTCAATTGTAAATTTAGCAAGAAGGCAAGCCTTCTTTCCTCTTAAAATAATGGTATAGCAACAAGCTACCAACACCACATTTAATCGGTTGTGACATTGTTAAATCATGGAGCATCCGCAATTTATAGTAGTAACAGGCTGGAACTTATATCAGACGTATATTCTGCTCTCACTGTTGTTCGAGAATGAATGGGTGGTATTATATTAAGATTAAGCATTTAAGAAACTATATTTCAAGCAAACCCATCCATTTTCTTCTACTCGGCATTCACTATGGAGGATCAAGAAAGAAAGATTTATAAAGTAATAGGAAAAGTACTTCGGAGTTACTGAAAATTGTCATCCTGGCTGAATTATGCATGTATCTATTTAAAAGTGAAAAACCCTTCTCTTGAGCGTTCTTAACAGCTGAAAACCCCAAAGAGAAACTAAAACCAAAATCAGTACTGAGTAATGAATTAGTGAAGGAATTCTACAAGAATCAAATGAAGAATGAAGCAGAGATATTGGAAGGCCACAAAAGAAATGTTTGGTACGGAATAATAAAAATACGGTTCTTAATCTATTACATTTGTATTTACAATTTGTTAACATTTCCTTATACTAAAGGTGTTTTTTTTTATTACTATACTAGCAAACCCGGCAATGCTTTGCTAATGCTAGATTTGAGTATATATATATATATATATATATATAGATTAAATGAACATAGTTGAAAGTCTGATTGATAAAACATTAACAAAATGAACATTACGGAACTTCAAAATATTTAACCTTTCACTTTTCCCTTTCCTCATTTTCCTTTTCCCCATTTTTATTGTACCATGTTCTCTTCTCCCGTTTTCTCCTTTCCCCATTTTCTCCTTTCGTCCTCATTTCCCTTGTCTTCCCATTTCTCTTTCCCCCTTTTCCATTTTCGTTTTCTCCTTTCCATTTCCTTTTCCCATTTTTCCTTTTTTATTTTCCCCTTCTTCCCTTTTACCTTTTTCGATTTTTCCCTTTTCCGATTTTTCCCCACGCGTAAATCGGTCCAGTAGTTTTTTAGTCTATAGAGGACACATATATCAGAAATATTGAAATGGAATCGTAAAATATTTAGTATAGCGTGTGTTGTTTTACGGCCAACAGAGCGCTGTTTTAAAAAAAAACCATGTTTTTACCTGTCACATATGTGACATGTTAGATATATAAATAGTAGGTATATAAAAACAGGCGCGTATTCGAATGCAACGGTGTGTCAACATTTCAAAATAATCGGTGAAGAAATTTCGGAGATTTAAGATTTTGAATAAACGAAAATTAAATTTTTATTTATATAGATTAAGGATGAAGTTGTATCTGTACAGGAATAGTATAACAAAACAAACTGCCCTGATCAAGGGATACACCAAGAACCTTCTTTCCAGGTAGCAGGCGTAAATACTGCCCATAATCCTATGGCAGAACAAGTTAATTTTGCACAGCATTGAAGCAGGATATTACTGTTCAACAATTTTGTAAGGAAGCCAACAGAAAACAAGTTCAAGTTTTTAAAGAATCAAACTCATTCGTCTCCTAACTATATATCGTATATCATAACTCCTGCAAATATCGTAAGAAATATTCTAATTCACATATATTTTTGAAGTTTTATTTTTTTTATTTTAAACATTTTGATTTCATAACTCATTTGGAGAATTTCAGTCAATTTTTATTTTTCGGTTTGGAAATTATAGTTACCATTTTCAAAAGATATTTTGATACCAATTTTGTAAAACTGTAGGAGATGCTTTAGTGGTACATAATCACGAATATTTATACATTCAAAATTGTTAAATTCATTAGTGTTGTTCCCCTGTTGAATCTTCTCAAATAATTTCTTTTAAAGTGGAGAAAAAACTCTTAGTCGTACATTTATTTTAATTTAAATTGGTGTTTTTGTAATATAAATTAAAAATGAAATTTTTTGACCATTTAAACTGCCGTAATGTTTTATAATTAATTATTTTATAGTTATAAAATATTTCTTTTATCATAAAAATATTCTCTAAATAAATTTTAAAAAAAGTAATAATTTTTTTTGCTTTGTTTTATTTGTTTTATGATAATTACATTTTCATCGATTTACGCATTTATTCTTGGAAGTTTCAGCAACGCCTATCAATTACTTTTTAGTAGTAGCTATAAAAATTCTAACAGTTCCAATTAAACCACATAAAAGGCTGCTATTTCAATAGATTAACTGCCAATATAAACTGATTGTTATAATATATATACTTGCATCCCTGTCACGGCTTTGCCCGCGCTATATGGTTACTTGTGTTTCCCATCGCGGTGAATTTTTTTTTAATTTTACGTTTTTTAATCAAGTAACTGAAGAAGGTGCAGCTAGTCACGTCACACATACAAAAACCGTGGCAGTTGTTGAGCCCTCGGATCCCTAAAAAAAATTGAAATTCAAAAAACTCTAAAGTGGTTTTTAGGTATTTATATGAACAATATTTGCAAGCCCAAATCTAGTGATTATCTCGTTTAGTGTAGTCAGAAATGGAAAAAAAATTTCAATCACGGTTTAAAATTTCTTTTACCTTTCTTTACTCTTTTTAAGATCGAATTCTAAAAATCTACAAACTGGTTTCTAGATAATAATGAAAATTATACACACCAAAAATCAAGTTGATATCTTCATTTGTTATTGAGAAATAAAAGAAAAAAAAAATAAAAAAAAAAAGTAGTAAATTTCATTGTTACTCTATTTTAATCCTTTAAACTCGGAATTTCACAAAATTCTTTCTTAGCGTGTACTTACACCTTAAGAATAACGTGTATACGAATTATCATTAATAGTAGTTTTTATCTTCAGTAGTTTTTATTGTGCGCTGATTCTGAATACTCATAACATGTTCTTGTTTGTGTGTGTGCATATATGCATATATATATATATATATATATATATATATATAAGTGTATCACGAAGTTCTCCCGGGACTTTCGTGAAAATAATGGAAACATAAATATATATATCCTAAAATGCTTCGTTTGCGTGTTACGGCTAATGAAAGATTTCGCTCGGATTTAAATATCGCGGTGAAGTGAGGTTGTACTGAAAATTTTAGGACCTTAATTAAGAGGCAGAATTAAAGATTTATTGCGGGGTTTTTATCTCAAAAATCGAATAAAATAAGTACCAGAACCGTATCTACAGTAGTTTTTTTTTTAGAAATCAGGAGTGAAAACCAATTAACTGGGGTAAAAAACCTTGTTTTTTAATTTTTGATTTCAACTTTTTTAAAAAAGTAATAAACACATAAAACTTTTAAACAAAGCTTTTAGAGAATTTAATTCTGAACAAAATGGTGTTTTCACCAGGGAATCTGAAATCCGAGCGAATTCTTTCACTAGCCGTAACTCGCAAACGTAGCATTTTAGAACATATGTTTGTTTATATGAACTTTTTCCATTATTTTCACGAGTAGAATGGGTTATGAAAGTCCTGGAGAAGTTTGTGATATATTCTGTATATATACATATATAAACAATATATTTAATTGTATTATTTACAAAATATTTAAATTAAAGATTTGTTTATAGGTTTTAATTAAACAGTTGTAGAAGATTTAATGTATTAATTAATATAGAAATTTAGTAACATTCAATGTGATTAAACAGTGGATGGGTCACAGTTCTTTTAAATCATTCCCTTTTAACATTTCTAGTAAAGTGACGATAGGATAGAAGCAAAAAACTACTGCTCTAAATCTCTCCTGTTTAAAATTTAAAAAATCTAGGAAATAAAGGATTAAAAAAAAATATGTAATCCTATAGATGTAAGTTTCCGTATTTTAACAAACTGGTACAAAGATAAATAAACATCAAGACAAAAGAAATAAATAAATAACAATAAAATTAAATGGAATTTTTTATCTAATAATTTTTTTTTTTAATTTGCATGCTTAGATGCATTAGTTATATAACTTGTATATACAGATGTACATTATTTACTGGAATATTCCCTCTGTGAAATTCACTTATATTGTTCACAATTAAATACATACAAAAAATAATAATAAAACAAAAAATTGTACGCCTGACAGAACAATAGGTATAAGAATGCCCTTGAAATAAGATTATATCATTTAAAAATGTTTACTGTATTCTAAATGGGTATATGTAAAAATTTTTAAAGTTAGGCTAAAGGATTTTAATTAAAACAAAATCTACGTTGTGATTATTTAGAGAACTATAAAACAAAGTATTAAAAACAATTATATAATTTAACCATTGTAACCAGATCATATAAAATTGCATTTTTTATGTTATCTTTTACAAAATATCTCTTAAATCTACTTTGGAATAGTTATTGTTACTTTCAACGATATTAACGACCAATAATATTAAATGATCAAACAATATTAACTAACCCGTTACTTGTAATGGTTATAAATAAAGTGTGAAGAATAAAAATTACAAAGAAAATGAAGAATATCGCAAAATTTTTAAGTAAAAAAAAAGATTAAGAAAGAATGATCAGATAAGAAGAAACATAAAATAGAAATTAATACAGAAGTAAAATACAAAAAATCTATAAATAACTGATGAAAAAACTAATTTGTATTATACCATTTTTAAACATATAGAAGAGAAAATTTTAACTCTTAACTATTACAATTGTAATATGTTTGAAGTTAAAACGTTAATTTTCTATTTAAATGGTAGAAAACAATAAAATAAACCTTCTGTCTAGGTGTTCAGACGCCGTGAGTATTTCTAGAGAATGATGCCATCTTGAATAAGAACTGGTTTTTCATCTAAGTATAAGCGAACTCACGTAAAAAGTCAAAAACACATATCTCACCATTTAAAGCTAACATAAGCCTGAAAATGTTACAGACATAAACCTCTTAACTTAACTGTTTCTCTCTCTCTCTTTTTATTTATTTTATTTTGTGTTTTTTTTTTTTTGGAAGCGTTTAAACTTTGGTTTAACCATTAATTAGTTTCTTTCTAAAACGAGCTTACTGTGTGTTTTTTGTTGGAAGTTTATTTAAAATATATAGTTTCTAAGATATCTTAAGAATTAATGAAATTTATATTCTCTGCAGTTACATTTAAACATTATCTATAATACTTTTCAATTAAAAGTATAAAACTATTATAATACTAATTTTTTATTGTGTCATTTTTATATCCTTATTATTTCATTTTATATTATTTTTAAGTATTCATATATATTCTTAACTAATAACTGGTGTTTGATAAGTACATTTATCAAATCAGCTTTAGCCCATTGGCTAAGTTACTGAGGTAATGAAACTGAATTTTCACGGTAAAGAACAAGACAACCTTTCGAGATTTTCCTATCAATAAAAGCCGTACACTAAAAAATAAAAATTATGACTACACCTCTCTTTATTTATTAATCTTGTGAAGCTATTGATTTCAAAGTTTTTCTTGATAATTCCAGGAAAATGCTGCAGTATTTTTTCTTTTTATTAACCGTGAATTAGCATACTCACCCATCCTAACGTGATCAATATAATATAAAATTATCAATTCAGCTGAAAATTAAACTTATTTATTTAAATATTATCCTAAAAATTTTGAGAGGATTTCATATATTTCGGTTAAAATTTGAGATAATTTTTTTATTTACAGGATCGTCTTCTTTTATCTATATTTAACTTTCCATTATACCATTATAATTTGGTTGTTAGGTTTCAATTACCTGCGTAGCTTCAAGAGTGATTATCTTGAGAAAGGAAAAGACGCAAACTTTAATTAAATGTATGTTTCTTATGAGAGAAAAACATCTTAAGAAAGAAACAATTTTCAACAGAAAATGTCATATTGTTTGAGTCTTTATTTAGGAAAAAATATTTTTACTAATATCATATCATTTTTGTCTTTTAACAGGATGTGAATTTTACAGAATGTTATTCTATAAACAAATCAACTAACTGTATAAACCATTTTACCAGTGATTTCTTCGTAAATAAAAATAATTATTCCGAGTCATTATGTTTTGGTGGTAATTTTTTTTTAATATTCTTGAAGTATAATTTTAATTCACCATAAAATTCTAGACTTTCCGTAAAATTAAATTTAAACTATTATTTCAGATTTTAGTTATGGTACTGAAATATTAAGACGGTTAGATTTAGAAAAAGGAAAGGATGATGGCTGCTCTAACGCTATGTCGATAATTGTAAAAAACGTTTGATTTAGTTATAGCATGATAGATGGCGTAACAGTTAGTTGTCTAACTACTAGTCTTTTGAAAACAACGATTACAATACTAAGTGAGCTGAAAACATTGATATCTTCATGATGGCTTATATTAACACATGTTTCTTGCTATATTTGTATTTTGTCCACTACGTTACCCATTGTATACAGAATATTATAGTAATCTATGTTTACCGAACGCCCAGTTATTGGTAACGTTCTATAATGAAACGTTTGTACTAAAAGTAATTCTTTAATTCAAAATAATGAAGATTAACATAAAATATGTTGATAATACTTTTAAAAATTTTTATAATGGAAACATAAGGCGCATTACTTAAAAAAAACGATTCAGAAAATATCTTACTCGTAGTAAGTGTTTCTTAGTTATTATTTTTATTTTTATTGCTACAATACAATTAGACTAGTTCTATGAATTAAATATAAAAATTTAAATGTAATAATTACTATAAATGGAATTCTTTTTTTAGAATTATATGTAATTTTAAAAATATCTCAAATTTTTACTTCCTTGTTTTTTAATAATGGTAAGAAACAGCAGTCTTTAAAACTGCACTTATATACATTTTAAACTTTTATCTATGTACATTTGAATAATCTATATTTTTACACAAAATACAACAAAGTATTTTAATGAGTATTCAAGAGCATAAAGTAAAATAAAAAGTAAATAAATACAGTTGATTTATACGCCTAAAAATAAGTTTTAAACGAGCAATTACAAAACAAAACTGATGCCAAATTATTTATGTATAATGGTTATAGCCAAAAAAATCTTGCCCGAGTGCAAGTTATAAAAAAGGTAACAGAGCAGTTATTTTATTCATTATTTCTCCAGGTGTTCGTAAGCAAACAACAAAAAAACCGGTTAATTAAAGCAATTATAATCAAATATAACACTAGAAAATAAAAATAAACAAATATCACAAAAATAATCTGTGTACAAAGATAAAATATGAAGATGATGAAAAGAGAACTGAAGAAACGATGAAGTAAAAGTAAAGAATAAAAGAAAAAGAATGAAGAAAGTGGTCAGTATTAGTGGGTGGTAAACCAGTGGAAGAAGAAGTGGTCACGAGTCGAAAGATGAATCGAATCGCTCGCACAGCAGAAGGAGAGAGAGAGAGACGATGCGCAAAAGAATAGGTAGGCTACGTATCTAAGACGGTCGGGATACATCCAGGAAATGGAAGGCCTCGACCTGGACAGGGTTTGCCAAGGTTGCGTTGCTGGTGTATGTGCGCTAATGCTGGTCGTTCCACCCGAACAGAGGTCGTTGGAGCAGAGACGGCTTGGCTGGCGCCTGACCTAACCCTTCCTTAAATGTTGTCTCCATCACCACTTCATAATATAACAACATATACAAGAAAAACTTCTCCCCCTCCCCCGCTATCTATCAACTTAACGGATTTAATGGCATACTGCCAATAAATAATACCCACAATCCATTGCGAAAATATATCGGCCAATTTTACTAATTTTTTTATAACAATTTTTTTTCATACAAATTTACCCGAAATTAGTGTGAAATAAATATTTTTCATTTTCATTTAAAATCAATCAAACAACTTTTCATTATTGAAAATTACTCGTATATTGTTCACAACAATAATTTTTTAACATTATTTGTGAATTATTATATCTTTAATATGTTATTAATTAAAACAAAATCTTGCCCGTACATTGGCTTCAAAAGTAGTATAACAAAAAATATATAAATAATATACCTAATCTCTCTTTCTTTATATACATATATATATATATATATATATATATATATATATATATATATATATATATATATATATATATGTATATATGTATATATGTTCTTGTGGACCCAGAAATGCTTTACAGTTGCGAAACTTGAGTATATGAATTAAATACATTTTGTAGTATACTTGACATGTAATGTAATTTATTTTGTTCATTTCATCGTGCTGTTACTTCCTCTGTTTCATTTCTTTTGAATTTTCACATTGTCCTGCCTGGAATTGTGTAGACCAATATTTTGTTGTTTTAGACGTATTGTTATTTTTAAATTATACAAATTTTAGCTTCTATATAAATATTAATATTATTATTTACTTTTTTTTACATTTTTGTAACTTTCAAAAACAAAAAAATTGTACAATATTAATCCCCTATTAATTTTCTTTGTTTCTCCTTTGAGCCTCGGAATGTTTACCATAGTTGAAATCTCAATACTGTTAAATCATTAAAAAAACATATAAGTAAATGATCTAAAAATTAATTTACTAAATTTAATGTCGTTGTATGCCAGCTTTCATGGGGCGAGTAATAGCGGCCTTTCATCCGGAGATCCCGGGTTCGAATACCGGTCAGACATGGCATTTTCCCGATCGCTACAAATCTTTCACGTCATACTCTGAAGCAATATATCTAATGGGAGACCCGGAGGTTAAGAAAAAAAAGTATATATCGAGACATATCGTCTATATCGATCATTGTCTATGTCAGTATCGACTTCCTCAGACAGCGATTATTCGAGACCAATGTTTTTATCCTTTTTGACGCATTGTTATTTAAACATGTAAACTAATAACATTTAAACACTTTCGAGATGAATAATAATAAATTCTGAAATTTTCAGCGAAATCGGTTCAGTAGTCTTTGAGTTTACAAAACGAATATTATCTTTTATATATGTATATATTTGTGTGTATGTGTTTGTATATATATACAGGTGATTCAAGAGGATAGGGCAATACTTTGACAACTCATTCTAGAGGCTAAAAGTAAGAAAAAAGTTCATATAAACATAGGTCCGAAAACGCTTCATTAGCGAGTTATACAGAGTGAAAGATTTCGCCCGAGTTTCAGTTCCACCGGGTAAATTAAGGCTTTCTGAAATTCTGGGAAGGTCAATTAAGGGGTAAATTCAATTGTTTCTTATGGTTTTTGAGGTGGGAAATCGAAAAAAATAGTTCCAGAACTGTATCTCTCTTAGTTTCTAAGATATCCCACGTAAAACGCCAAAAAAACACATTTTTTTATGTTTGACGTACATATATATTTAAGACTGTGAAATCCAAGAAATATAATTAAAGAAATAACCTGAAAGTACCGATATTTAACAGAGGAGTAGGAGTTATTTTCGAATTTAATTTGAAAGTGGATCGAATCCAGGTACAACTGGGTAAGCATTGTTTATTTATTACAAATATTACACATCATATTTCAACGCAAAAGATTTTTAGCTAGGGTAATAAATAAATGTATAAGAAAAAAAAGTTTATAATACAAATTTAATAAAGGTTTAACACCTACTTTCTTATGAGAAATGAATTTTATAAAAAAAATCCTACAGATTACACTCATTTAAAAAAAAATCAGATAATCCTATTTTGCTCCCACGAATATAAATATAATGGTATTTAGTAAATTATAATTTTTTTATGCGTTAATTTTTTTTTTTTACAGAAAAAGAAGAAAATATTTTTCCTGAAAAACAATACTCACTATTCAAAATCTAAAGAATAGAATAGTTTTCGTTTATTTCTTCTTCTTCAGTTTCTGTTTTAAGTAACTTAATCCAATCACTATTTTTAAATTAATCCTTCCACAAAATAATTTAAAATTAAAAAAAAAATTATTGTGAAAAATCAATATTATTTTTTCGATCAGTTTATAAATAATAATTAAGAATAAGAAAAAACCCTTAATTTTATATATTTCGTTCAACGTGTGCAAATCATATGCATCTAAATAATTTCCATTAACAACTTTCAAAAATTGGAAAAAAGTTTTTTTTCTTTTTTTTGGTAAAAGTTAGTAGTTGCTTTAATACGAATTTGAATGCTATATAGTGGATACCGGTGAACTTTGGTGTCTGAGGTTCAATTAACCATACGTCTCAGGAATAGGTCGGTTTGAGTCTTGTCAAGACTACACCTCATTTACATGT
This sequence comes from Lycorma delicatula, assembly GCF_047948215.1. Classification (NCBI taxonomy): domain Eukaryota; kingdom Metazoa; phylum Arthropoda; class Insecta; order Hemiptera; family Fulgoridae; genus Lycorma; species Lycorma delicatula. The sequence goes on from NC_134462.1 coordinate 37,225,970, forward strand.
CATAGATATCATCCTCATCTCATTGGGCCGTGGGAGAGATTCCTTACTGTTTACTATTTGAACAAATTGTAACGTAGATATTAGGAAAATAAAATAAAAAACAATATATGTTTTTTGATAAAATATTTGTTTTCAATTTTTGATTATGGATTTTCACCAAGTAAAGGCATTTATCAATTACTTCTTTTAAAGTGTTATTTTATTTAGATTCATATACTTATTTATTATTTTTGAATGTTCGCTTTAGAAATCATTTTAATAAATTTATTATTTTTATAGTTTTATGTACGGATTTTAACCACTTTTTTATACAGTTTGGGTTACAATAGTTTCCTTTAAACTTTCCAGAAAGATTCCATGACAATTTCTTAATTTTTAAGCAGGGCATCTTAAACACCGTTTTAAGGATCTATTCCTAAGTTGATGTATATAATTTATATATAGCTGTTTACAGTTTTAATAAAATGCTTATTATAGTACATGAAAAATTCCAAGGCTGACCTCACGGTTTGAACATAGACATATTATTAAAAGTTAAGATTAAATAATATCCATTAATTTATTATACGTTTAGTATTTTAATAAATTTCATTACATTCTCAAATAAATCAATTAAACTGAATGATTAAATTTATCGCAGAATATGAACGATCCGTAACAGTGGTTTTGAAGAGATTAATTACTGAGGACACAAAAACTACTCACAAATAGATTAAAATGTACAGCAGGGTGATAAAAATATAAAGCTTGCAAAGAATTTCAGATTTTTTTGGTTTTTCCCTTAATTTATTTTTCTACGCTCACAGAAAAATTATTTTTCTAAGTTTATAATAACGTTTAAAATAATATAAAACGGATTTACATTTATTTTTTAAACAGTATAATATGTATTAATCAGTAATTTGATTGGCAGCATAAAGGATGATTAAGAGAAAAAAAAAAATTAGTTATAGTATTTCCAAAAATAAGTAATATTTATATAAGTTAATCCTTTTATAATATAACATTAAAAGACTTTATCATGTTAATACTGTATAAAGTAAGCTCGGTTCTTCTTAAGCTGCGTAATAATAATACTTAATTAACCACTACATATTTTAATTGATTGAACTTTATCCAAGCGTTAACAATAAGATATTAAGTGTAAAACATTGCAACATTGTGTGTAATACATCAGTTGAATGCTATTTAAACGTTGAGTAAAAATGTAGCTTATATAAAATATTAGAAAGAAGAAAATTCTTCTTACTTCTTTAGATTAAAAAACTAATTAAAATAAAACAAAGATGAAAAAAAGATTAATACTGATTTTTTTTTTTAAATTCATCATGAAAATTATTTAATATAAAGAAATATGTTTATAAATACTAGATGTTCCACACAGATTAACATAATTTTATTTGATATATCTTTAATTATCAGGATATTAATTTTTTTAAGTCAAAACGTTTCGAACCTTCTTACAGCTAATAAAAATTCTGCATATGATGTAATAGAATAACAAAAAAATTCAATACGATGATAAAATTTAACATTTTCTTAATTTCTAAATTTTCTAAAATAAAAACTTTATTATAAAAAATCGTAATAAATAAAAAGATATAGTAAACTTAAAAGAAAAAAAAATTCAACTCGGTAATATTTCAAACAGATAAATTATAAAGCAAAACTACATAAATTATAAGCAAAACTTGATGGACATGTTGATAATATCTAACATATTAATCAAAGAAGATAAAACTATTGTTTTCCGTATTCTTTTTCCCTTTTAATTTCCCTTTTATATTGTTAATCAACAAACCACAATAATAATAGATAAAAGATATTTAATTAACTTAAATAAAGGTAATTTAATTAAGTTAATCAAATAACTAATCAAAATATTGTCTTTTCTAGGGTTTTCTGTACCTTAGAGTAAGTATGACCAAATAAAGGGAATACTTTTTTAAAATATACATAAAACTTTAAGCAACATCTTTTTATACACTCGGCGTGTTAACATAAAACTTTCAGTAAAATTGTCGGTGTATGTTGTGATAGAAATCTTAATAACCAAAAATGTTTCCTACCAATAGGTGCTGGACACTTAAAATTAAGTAATTCTGACATCACTTACAATTTGGTTTTACTTTATTGACTGTACTCTTTTATATTACATTTTGAGAGAGGGAAAATTAACAAATTTTTTTATGAACATGTTGTGTGAATAGAATTTCAATTTTTATAACATGCAGCAGTCATTAAGTAGGGAATCGGTATCATTTAGGGATCACGCCTATACAAACTTTTAACATTAAATAAATGTAAATTTAATTTACATTTACATTTAATAAATGTAAATTTAATTTACATTTACATTTAACAAATATAAATTGCATCTACATAGTAACGGAATCCCGTTAAGCTGAAATTAAGCTTAAATAAAAGAGATTTTATTACTTTTATTCTCATTACTTTGATTTAAATCTATGTAAGCTTTTTGATTGTGTTGTGCGAACCAATCGAATATATCATTTGTATGTTCTGAAATATATATTAAAATAATAATTTTATATATTTAAACATATTTTAAATTTATCTGTTTAATAATCGGTTTAAATAATGTAAAACCGGATTAAATAATGTAAATGGTAAATGTTTACCGTCAAGCCGAGACTCAGTGGTACCACATTAAGCTTACAATCTGTTGTCATTCACTTTAAACGTATCTGAGCGGTATTATACATACTGAATTTCTCAACATTAATTTCTCTATGTAATAAAGTATTATTTTAAGAAAGCGCATAATGTTACTACATGACTGTTTGCATTATTAATTTAAAATACCAGAATATTTAAATTATACTAGACGTTATATTTAATTCTATAGATTGATGATAGTAAGTTAAATTTTGTTTTATAAGACCACTATGCTTTGATATCTACTACAGTCTACTAAATACTCTTTTTATAGTTTCAATCAGTTTTTTCCTTTATGATATCACCACATTGAAGCTTATGCGTGCGGTATTGAAATGGAATTTTGTAGCTTATAAAAAATGTCATAACTGACCGAGATTCGAACCCGGATGAAAAGCCAACGTTACCACTCCAACATAGAACTTCTTCCGAACTAAACATTATTAAAATTTGAATTTACAGAAATATTAAAAAATTGCCATTTTTTTGGAAAAATAACGAATATTATTCATTGTTTAAAAAAAACCAAGCTTCTTTAACTAAAAGCTCTGAAACATAGTTAATTATTTACTCAACATGTAAAACGATAGAAATAATGAAATTAACAAAAAAAAAAAAAAAACATATTACGAAACCAAAAAAATTGTAAAATAAAGGCGAATGGTATTATCTAACTTCATAATATTTCACAATTATTGTTTTACAGTTAAGAATTTTTATAATTTTTTAATTTTTATATATATATATATATATATTAATTTATATGCAATTTTATATATACATATATATAGGTTAAACATTTTTTTATTGTAAATAAATAAATATATATATCTAAAACAAAATTAAGAGTGCAATTTAATCTAAATTGTACACGAAAAGTGGTTTAAAAAAAATTTCAACAGGTGATATTTAATATAAGCGAATGTGTATAACTATTTATAAATTATTTAATTATTACCGCATTGTAACAACATACATTAGAATGTATACAGACATTTCAAGGTAATTGGGTTAAACATCGTATGCAGTTTAGCTATATTATACAACGCAGTTACAGTAGTCTTAAGTACAAGCGAATATTTAATACAACCTTAATCCTTGGCATTTTCATATAGGCTATATATATATATAAATATTATTAATACATACATGAATATACTTGTATAGCATTAATGGATTGTAAGTACGTCATAAACAAACAGTATTATTTAGTTTGAATATGTCGATGATGTAACAAAAAAAAAATCAAATTTTAGAGTGGCAGAATTTTTATAATATATTTATTGACTTACTACAAAATATAACTGATTTAACAAGTTTAAAACACTACATTACTTCTTCTTCTTCTTTTTGAAAGACAAAGCATCATTTCTTCTTTGAAAGACAAAGCTTGAAATGAATTTTCACGATGATATTTTATCACTGGAGAAGAAGACTTCTACACTATAGATTGTAAATTACAACACTTAATAAACCGTAATAATAATAAAAAATCATATAATCAAGAAAACAACAATTAATCAAGGACAGTTACAACCAATTAACATACCTTTATTCAGAGGTAATATTTTAGAGAAAGATCTAGCAATCCACATTTTTGTGGGTTTGTATCGATGGCATCTTATAAATGTTGGACAACCTTCTTATTTCCTTAGCGTATTATATGTAAGGAGATAGTAATAATAATAATAATAATAATAATAATAATAATAATAATAGTAAACTTCGCAAAAAAAAAACTATCATCATTTAAGATAAAAAGAAATAAAAACAATGGAAAAAAGATATTTACAGTCGCGAGGTTGAGATAATTTTTTGTTGTATATATATATATATATATATATATATATATATATATATATAAATACTGTCAAGTCATACTGCCAATATATATATATATCTGTGTTTTAAAAATTTTACGAAGGAAACCACTTCGCTGTTTAAATATCTTTTAGGAATTAAAATTAATACTAAAGAAACGAAAAATTAATATATTATTATTCAAAGACTTTAAAGATTAACAAAAAACTATTTCCTGTTACTTTTCTATAAATTGTTTGCTACAATTATCAACAAAGAAAGAGATAACGGCAATAAAAATAAATCTAAAGGACATTAAATAATAATTAGTCAAGTTCTGATAACAGAAAAAATTAAAATTAAACAATAAGGAAACTCCTTCTTAATATAATTGTTTTAAAGGAATATAAAAAATAGTTTTACTTAAATATTTTAAAAATAATTTATATCAAATAATTTTTAACAGTACATTTATTCTTAATTTTTAAACCAATTTATAGTTGTACAATTTAGTTTAGCTAATTTAACTATTTTCCAACTTAACATTCAACTAAAATAAAAACAAACGCATTTCTTTTTATTTAATCTATTATACGAAACTTTTTCTTGAAATGTTTAACAAAATAATGAGGCTAATATAGGGGCTAGACAACATAAAAACTACACAAAGGATTGAACTATAAATAGAACATTCTTAAAAAAAGCTACACAACAATGAATTTCTTTAGCAAGAACCTAAGAAAATTTCTTTATAACCTATCTTACTTCGTAGCAAGCCGAGTACAGGAATATCAATGTGTAATCGTGACGCGTGACGGAATCTAGGAGCGTCATATAAAAATTAGACTCAACTGTTTTAATATTTAACCATGCGTTAAATAAATAATATTTTATTAAAATAATTGTTAACAAAATTAAAAAAGGTATTATGTTTATAACAAATTTTAAATTACGGTCTTGGAACAGGAAGAATCTTACGTAATAAACGTTTCCTTTTCCAATTATTTATTTTTTTTACGTTGAAAAAAATCTGATGTGTACACCACACGACTTCCTTGTACGCGTATTAAATTCCATAAACACATTTTCTTAAAATGAAAAGTACATAAAATTTTATTTCAGTAATAACTTCTGATATTTTTTCATATTTTTAAAAAATTTTATTTTATTATTGATTTATTATTTATCGTACACTTTTGTTACAATCAGAAGTTAATAATTTATTAATAAATCAATCTATTTAAATGAAAAAAAAAGTTACAAAAAAAAGGAAATGAAGTCTGATTCGAACCGATGTGCCTTCCACTTGTACAATCTAGATATTTCATTAATTAAAATATTATTTGGATATAACTCTGGAACTAGTGAAAATAAGTACCACATGATATATCGTTGAAAAGCTCTCAATGAGGGCTTATTACTGCAGTTAGGAAAGAGTAATTTTTGTAAATTTTTGGTTCAGTTGATTTCAATCAAAAGGGAAGGTTCGCAACTAGATGTTACAGCAGTCCTAAATCCAAAATTTCAACATTCTACGGCTAATCGTTTTTGGGTTATCCATATATACGGTCGTATGAACAGACGTCACGCCGAAACAGTCAAAATGGATTCAGGGATGGTCAAAATGAATATTTCCGTTGAAATCTGAAAACCGAAATTTTTCGCGATTACAATAATTCCTGTACTATGTACAAGGAAGTAAAATATATATATATATATATATCTAATATATTTTCGACTTCAATAGTATGTTTTTTATTGTGCAATAAAAAATGTAGTTATTTCAAATCAATTGATTAAAATATCGGTTAAAAATAATTTTACTTAAAAAAAAAGAAACGTAATATGATATGTTAAATTACAAAAAATAATGCGCTTTTCTCTTTACTTATTTTCGTTAAAATGTTTCTTTTATAAACTTAGTTTTGGGAAAAACTAATAATATCAAATAAGATACCTAATTTTTTTGTGATTATTTTTAGGTTTTCGTTGTTCATAATCTTTTTAAAACGATATTTTTCGAAGAAAAGTAAGGTATTATTTTCGGTTGCATGTTCGGATTGGGAGGTGAAAATGAATTTTCTTTACGTTTACAGGGATGAGGAGAACGAAAATACCACTTACTTAAAATCGGGTCTCAGATTTCGTTATATATATATATATATATATATATAAAACGAAATTTAATTTATATATATAATTAATTTATATATATATATATATATATATATATATATATATATATATATATATATATGTATATATATAACGTTTTGTGGTCGAAAATCTCCAAAACTATTGAATAAATTTCATTTGAAATTTAGACATGCTGTAGTAGTGTATCAGAAGTTATTCATGTGAAAATTTGATGAAGATTGGTAGAACTGTCCTTGAGTTACGCTCAATTTAAGGTCGATAATAATTTGAGGTTACGTTGATTGTGTAGTGGTGTGTTTTACATACGCGCTTATGCAGTGTTACAGTGGTTACCGAGTTGAAACTTGCGTTTTTATTATAGTGTTTTTTGAATGATGAAAATGAAAATTTTATTAGAATGAACTGATGCTTTTTCAAAAGAAGACAAAATAATGAACGAAATAAATTAAAATACCGAAATAAATTTAGAATAAATAAGGTCTTCTAGTACAGAACTGCAATTTTTTTTTTTATTGAACAAGCTAAAAGAGAAACAACCTGAGCCGTGAGCATATGTTTCGTCTTGAAGATACCCTATGAATCCAAGGTGAGGCACAGTAGAAGACTGTGAAAAGATTCATCAGGACGGTCATGAGGAAGTTGCATTTATATGAGGAGTCCCGCAGAGGAGAATGGCGCGGGGGCGGACAGATTCTCTGCTGAGTGCCTAGGGGGTCCCCCGTACGTGTGGGGGTCGTCTGGGTGCGATGAGGCCGGTGACACTCTGCTCGTGCGTCTGATGGTGGCCACTGGTAAGTGGTGTGACTATTTGAGATTTCTGTCTTGACTGTTGTGTGGGTTTGTACTGTGGATGTTAGAAGATTTGCCCTGTTTTCTGGAGGGTTCTTGTGCGATGTTGTCGGTGTTTGTATTTGACGTGCTGTATGTGTTGCTCCCAGTGGTGTTGTTTGTGGGGTGTGTGACATTTTTTTAAGACTGTGTGTGCGGGCGATTCACCCTTCTTCTGATGAAATGTTTTTATAAGCAGTCCCAGAAAGTGGGGAAGCCAGGTGTAGAGGTTTAGTCGGTATACATAGTTATAACTGGCGGAACCTGTTACCAAGCCCAATACTGCTTAGCGCCCGTAAATGGGGTTCCTTCACCTCAAAAAGAAAAGGTAAAAGAGAAAAACTACAAGATGAACCGAGTAACTGGTAAAATTAATAAAAAAAAAAAAAAAAAATGAATTGTGTAACGGAGAAGATTCATCTTTGTAAAAAAATTATTGAGTACTGGTTTCTTCTTTTCTCTTTCTTGTAAGATCTATACTTAATAAGTCAGGTTTGACCTTTTTTTAATTTTTCAAATATGAAGAATATTATCCTAAGAATAATTTACTTTCCAGAATTTTTTTTAAGTTAAAATAATAGATGGAAAAACGTAAAACCCTTATTTAGTAGAATAATAGAATAATGTAAATTAATTTTTAAATTGATAAGTTAAGTAATTATGTAACAGTGGTAACAGCAGCAATTAATATAAACTTACAGAAATTGACAAAAAAATTTATTTTAATAATGTACCAATTAAACTAAAAATAACTGTAAATAAGAAGGCTAAATTTTAATGAATAAGTTAATAGCCTTATTAGGCCGAATGGTACAATTAAATCTAATTTGAGCCCACTTTAAATTATTCTAATTTAAATGAATTATTTTTAACGCTAGATACAATTTATAAGTAATAATTTTTTCGATGGAACGTTTAAAATATTACTTAAGCTTTAAAAAGAGTACATATTTAAGGAAGCTTTATGTAATAAAATAAATTTAAAAATAACTTCCGTAAACATAATTTCAATGTTAGTGATTGTTTTCTTCCTGAGAAGTTTGTCCAAATGAAAGGTAGATTGTTAATAACATTTTTTTTTTTTATGTTTTGACGTGTGAATAATACTGATAAATTTTAATTATTAGTAATGAAGGACACTCTCAAACGATAGTAATAGTAATAATAATAATTTAATAATAATATTTATGCTTGTTTAATTTTGTAACCGTTTTCTATTAAAATTTTAAATATTAAGTGATCTTCACATGAACGATCAGATATTTATAAAAATTAATAGCTTACAATATCTATAAAAGACTATAGTTTGGCTAACAAAAGAAATCACTTGAATTTGAGTTATTATAAGTTGGTGAAAACTTGGAATAAAAATTACATTCTCTTCCACATAATAGGAATGTTTTTTTTTTACAGTTTTTTTTGTTTGTTTAAATAGGAACCAATAATTGATAAGGCGATACTTTTCTTAATTTTGTAATTATTAATACAATTTTATATATATATATGTTTAATTATAGCAGAATACTGCCAAATATAAAAATCAGAAATTAAGGTTTATAAACTACGGTGATATAGAATTATGTATCAAATTAGGTTAAGTTCATAAAGTTTAAAATCAGTTCCAAATAAAAAGAAAATAATAATAATTGGTAAATTATCATGTAACTAAACTGTCGTATGCCTTAATCAACTTAATTACAGAATCTTTAAGGTAATTATTAGTTGTAGACGAAGGTAAGCTATTAATAATAATAACAATTATTATTTCTGTCTGACAATAACAAAATAATAGTGTTAGAACAAACAAATATAATTGCTATTTTCTACTTTCTTTCTTTTATTTATAAATCTATTTTTGTCTTTATTTAAAAAAAAATATAACGAATTTATTTAAAACCGGCTTTTTTAATTTTATGAAGCGTTTAAAGGGAGCGGAAAGACTATATATAAACTTGGTACCCTTTATTGTTATCGATTAGTTTAAAATTTAAAACTTGTTTTACAATTTTAAATAATCGTGGGCAAATTTAATTTAATCCCCTATCTAATTTAATTTTATATCTAAATTTAATTTTGGAAAAAATACTGAAAAAGAACCCGTTTTTGAATATCATTTTATCTAACTCGATTTTAAGCCCGAGTAAGTCACACAAAAAAACCTGAACACTAATATTTTCTTACTATCCTAATTAAGCTTGGTTATTTCTGGGACAATTAGTTTTTGAATTAAACTGTTAATATAACTATTTTAGTTATATCAATATATATAAAAGAAATGGTTCGTTGACGGTTAGATAAATAGCGAAAATACTTTGATAAGCTGCTAAAAAAATAATAATGTCAACAGAAAACAACTATTATTACATCTAGTATGACTACATATTAATAAAAAAAAATTATGCATCACGGTAGGCTGGTAGACACGGTTTGCAAATCGCAAATGATTGGACGCATTGTCTTTTATAACTAAAGATCAATAAGATAATACACGCTATCTACATAATTATATAATGTTGCAGTACGTTTTCCTCTTTGCAATAATTAATTTAAAATAATTTTCCTTACAGGTAACACTTCAGTCTTTAATAATAGTGTAGTTATAATTAAATTATTCTATGTAGGTATTTTTTTTTTTTAAATTAAAATTATAAAAATAAACAGATCTTTTTTTTTCAAAATTAACATTCTTGACTGAAATAGCTATCGCTTAAAAAAAAACTGGCAAAGTATTGTATGACTTTCCCAGCTACGTCGGTTAAGTCATACAATGAAAAATCTTATCGGCGGAAATTTTTTGCAATTCAAACATTAAAGGCTGATTTTTTGAAAAACATTTTTTAGGGGTGAATTTTTGAAACATTTTTTGTTGGATTATTTATATATGGATTGTAGGTAACGAATTTACTTTAATAAATTTTTCTCTATAATAGCTTTGAAGAAAACCGAAATTGGGTTTTTCGCAATAACCCCTATTTCATTAACGAATTTGAAAAAAAATATATATATAATCAATGCCCCACGTTCAGAAATATTTAAGCCAAATTTGAAGAAAATCGGTTGGGATAATCGTGAGATATGAGGCCAGAAACAGTTATGTACAAACAAACATATTTTTTTCTTTTTTGATTTAGATGGAATAGTTGTACCATAAAACGTAAAGATTTACAAAGAAAACCCCGTTTATATGCTCATTATACTTTCTTCTTTAATATTGCTATTCCAATTTTATTCGCCAGGAAAGTAAAACGTTCAGTAAATAAAAAACCGTTATTTTAAAAACCTCCAAATTTGACTAGAACAATAAGAAAGGTTTCCTTATTACGAATTTAATATGACACACATTTACAATGGTTTTTGCATGCTTCTTATGGATAACAAAATCGATTTGGGTTAAAAATTGTCAAAAAAGGATCATTTTCTTTAATTTATGAATAAAAATTTCGGTTGTAAAATTAAATTTATAATTTTTTGTAATATTATTGATTATTTATAATTTGTATAAATTGCTCTTATTCGTATCGAATTAATTTCGTTGTGTAAAAAAAGAAGTTACATATTCTTCAAAATTGAGAAACAATTTTTTACTAATTTTTTATTACTATTTTTGCATGGTTAAATTCTGCCGATATAAAATAATTTAGTATTTTTTTTTTTTTTGTGAACTGCACGAAGAACTCTCTCTCTCCATACATTATACTAGATTTTATGATAGTATTGTATAAAAATTTAATGAGGGTAACATGGTAAATAAGGAAATATTGAACAATTTTATTTAATACAAAAAATAATAATAATAATAAATAAAACATCCATAGAATCAATGAATATCCTTTTATGGATGTAACTTAAATAACTTAAAAACAAGTTAGATTTAATGAACCCACTTTAAATAATAGTTAAGTCCAGAAGATAAAACATATGATTAAGATCTTTTTCTCTGTATTGAGAGTTCATTTATTCAAGAGTATCTAATAAAGAAGACCAGTTTATAAACTGCACGATCGACTAAATAACCAGCCAGCTGCCTCACCCACTAAACTGCGATGACGATCAAGTTTATCATCGTAAAATATATAATAATAAAGGAAAAGATATATATAACAACAGAAGTTTTAACCGAACTATAATGAATAGAAAAGTGAGGTACGAAACTGTTTAACCACTCTGGTTTATATTAAGTAAGTAAAAGATCTTGACTAAATTTGCAAAGACAAGAGAGCGTACCCCACACGTTAAGAACTACTTGCGCGGTTGCTGGATTGCCAGCCTGCTGCTAGCTAGTGCTACTCTCTCCGGTTCTCTCCGGCAGTAGTGGCTCGCTGGCAGAACAGAAAGAACAACGTCGGAGCCACGCAGCAAGTAATATACAACTCTGACACCGGTTTTAACCGGTTACATGCGGTTTGCACTGCTGCTTTTGTATTTATATACAGGTATATAAAATACAGGTTTACAACATGAAGGAATGACTGAACGAACAGTGTTAATTAACCCAAAGATTATATATATATATATATATATATATATATATATATACTGTGACTATTGTTTTCTGAAGCATATTTAATTTTACACGTATTTATAAATACTGCACACATAAAAAAAACGTCATTTATACATAATATACATGCGTTCACTCCAGCAATAATATAGAAATTAATGTAACCTTCGTGATATTCACAGTTTAACTAGCAGGAAAACAAAATATGTATAAATAACCTTATCGTTTTTGCATATCAATAATGCCAGTAGAAATAATAACAATAATATAAATTTCTTTTGAATTACAGTACGTAGTACAATAATAATAAGCGCTATACAATTATCGAATGATTATCAAATATCGATCTTCTATCCGATATTAATTAATTACAACGTAGATGACTTGTAATTCGATTCTTTTTTTAACGCAGTCTATCTATGTACTATTGACCTAACATATATATCAGTTATAATTACTATTATTATTATTTATAATCAATATTCGTGACTAGTAAATTCCTTTAAATATATATAAGCCACGCTAACTTGAATCAATTAATAACCTAACTTCAATATTTTATTAGGTTAAAGGTTATACGAATCGTAAATAAATTATAATTCTGAAATCCAGTAAAGCGAATTTTTTATAATTCAAATAATTTCTCTAATTAGGTAGATTTTCCTTTATTGATCACTAAAGTAATTTCTTTGATGTACCACAAAAAAAAAATATTTGTTTTTGTATAATTGCAAAGTAAATTACAAATATTAATATTATTTTTTTAATATTAAGAAAAAAAATTTTAATCAAATTACATTACAAAAAAATCATCATATAAAGTTTCTTCGGCTTTTTCTAAATAAAAAGAAAAAAAAATTATTATTGTAATAGAAAACGAGTATAATTAACTTCATTAACACAAATAAAATAGAGTAATGTATAATATTATGAATCTATATCCAAGTGTCATTTTTTAAAATTCAATTTAATTCAGCGCTTCTAATTTCAAACTGGATTAATTACGCAGAAAGAAAATAAATATTTACTATATTCTGATAGTGTTTAAAACTGATAATAATATAAACCTTTTGGTGACACGTATTTTTTGTTATTTTTTATTAACTGATGATAAGTTCTGTACAAGAAGACCGACTTTTCATTTCCGACGCCTTAACTATTTCGCAGTCAGAAACGAACTGATTGTCAGATCAGTTCGCACTACACACGTTCGACTAACGAGTAGACCCTACACATAACAATCAAGTTTCAACTCGCTCACCATTGTGACTCAGTGCATAAGCGCATATGATAAATACACCACTGCACTGCCAACAAAACCTCAGTTTTTGTTGTCTGTTTCAAACTTTAAATTGAGTGTAACTGAAGAACGAGTACACTAATCTTCATCAAATTTTCACATGCACAACTTCAGATGTACTACTACAGCATATATAAATTTCAATGAAATTGATATAATAGTTCTGGAGAGTTTCGGACCACAAATTTAGGTATGGATATTTATATATATCGCAGGGAGATGATAAAAACGGAGATTTGATCAGATCCCTAAGGTAGATGATCAATTTACGGAAGATGTGTAAATTACAACTCTGTGAGGTGATTTCCCTAAAGAAAGTAAGTGATTTGATCACATCCCTTAACTGTTTTAGTGAGAAGATGAAATAAACAAGTCAGGACTCGCACAGCTCTATGTTTCGCTTGTTAACACTCCCATTTACACAGGAACACATTAGGTTTTAAATTTAAGTTAAGTTTAGGTGATTTTAGGTTAGTTAAGTTATTAGGTTTTACATTTTCAATACCACAGACTAACCTAAGCCTGCGTGAGATTGCAAGAAAATTATCCGTATTTGGAGATCAAGGATTTAAGAAATATTCCTGTGAAGAATCCAAAATACAATGTAAAACAAAATGATGTGCCTGTAAAAAAATTAATGTACTTTGTAACTCGAGGTGCCATAAATCAACAACGTGTTTTAATAAAAATGAATGAACATTATTATTTATTAATTACATTCACTAAAAATGTTTAAAATTTCACTAAAAATATCCTTTTTGTTTTTAAAGATATCAGTTTAAGTACCTATTTATTTTGTTAATTAGTTTGGAATAAGTAATTTGTGTTTCAATGACTATTGTTGTATTACCTACTCTACATTTAATAATGCATGGCTTACTAAATAAATAATTTTAATATCTAAACAATATTATTTCATCTTTTCACTAAAACAGTTAAGGGATTTGATCAAATCACTTATTTTCTTTAGGGAAATCACCCCACAGAGTCGTCATTTTAACATCTTCCGTGAATTGATCATCTACCTTAGGGATTTGATCAAATCTCCGTTTTCATTATTTACCTACGACATATATAAAGAAAATTACATTTTTAAGTATATGTTTTTTTTGTACTCATATTTAAAAACGTAAAGAAAATTAAATTTCATATTTTCTTCTTAAAAAAAAAAAAAAAATTCTATACGAAAAATGTATCCTCAACATTTTTTTATTTATTTTTGTGATAAAAAAATTGGAATAACTTTAAGGGAATGATATTTCAACGAGGGTGGAATTAAAATTAAAATATGTTTGGATAAGATACTAGCCACATCATCTTCTTCTACGAGATGATTAAGGTTCTCGTAATTAAGGTCTGATTAAGTATAGAGCTTCACTAGATGAATATTACATCCTTCCATAGAACGGAGCCGTTTTTTCATGTATATATTAAATTAACTCTAAAAAAAATTATAAGTTAATTATTATAAAGCTGAAACTATGTATGCTTTACTATAGAGGGACAAGAGAGGGAGGAAAAAAGGAAGAGAGAGAGAGAGAGAGAGAGAGTGAGAAGAAAAAACATAAGATCTAAGGACAGAGAAAAGCTGGTCAGAAAAGATATAGCCAATTAAGGATTCACAGATGTATAACATTTAATCTTCCCACATTACTCAATTATTAATTATAATAAATTCTGTATTCAAATGTAGCAGAGAAAAAATATTCGAAATGGAATTTGAATTAAGTTATGATCATTCATGTAATCTATTTAAAGTTATACAAATTTTAACTAAAAAAAAGTTAATAAATAATATATATATATATATATATATATATATATATATATATATATAAACGAAAATACGAGTATATGAACAAGTGTGTGTAGCGAAAAAAAAATGTGCATTTCAAATTTAACAACAATGCTAAATACACCAAATTTTGGTCCTACTAATTTCTTAATTTTATTAAACTACTTAATTAAATATTAATTTTACTTAATAGAACCAATTAAGTAACGTGTTTTTCTTTTTTTTAACATTTAAAATTTATAATAATTTGAATAGGTAGTTTTTTAAATTTAAAAAAAATACAGAATTATATCAGAAGAAAAATTTTCTAAATTACTTTTTGATTACGTGTAATTTAAATAGCTAAGTTAAATAATTAAAATAATGATTAACTGATTGTATGTTAATAATAATAATAATAACTTAATAAAAAATAAATAACCCTGGAATAATTATAGTAGTAATTTTGTGACACCAAATGAAAAGAAAAAAAATTGTTTAACGAAACAGCTGAAATTACAAAAATAATACCGTACAATAAAATATATTTTAAAAAAAATCTGGCAAAGTGCATGACTTTCCCACATATTATTAAAAAAAATTAAAAGAGTTAAAGCTGATAAACAAGAAACAGAATATATATTTTACATTTGGGGAATATATTTTAAGAAAAACTTTTCTAAAAATCTAATATATAAATGCAAACGTTTGTAGCGGCATCTGTATATCCGATTGTACAGCATCACGCGAGAACCAACAGACCGATTGCTTTCAAATTTTCAGGATACGTTCATGTTCTCACAGAGAAGGTTTTAAACCATAAATCTTGGCCCTAGCTTCCTTGGAGGTGAAGTAGAAACGTTTTACTCGTCAAAATTCTATATACTTTAGTTACTAATATCCTGTCTTTTGTAATTAATAAATTTTTTTCAAGTATTTGTAAGATCAAATTTGTAAAACTTTAATTGTTATTTATCAATATTATTCTCATGCAACCATGGGGATAAAAAACATAGCGAAGGCTTAGGGGGAGCAACCGTCTGGTTAGACTGGAAGTATTTATATGACCGGCTAGTATTAAACAACAAATTAGCTTAAGTTTTCTCTAAATCTAACACCGGCTACAATAAAGGCAATAAGAAAAAGAAAATTTTCAAAAAACCTTTCTGCATTTTAGATCAGGTGTCTGTAATTTAAAAAAAAAATATATAGGCATATCCTTGATAGCTCTATATATGAAATATAAAGTTTAAAAATATATTTGAAAAATATTTATACCGAATGGAAATAGAGCAGAAGAACAAAAAACCTATATAAAAATGAGAGATGAAAAAAAAACTTTATCAATTGAATAAATTATTTATATATACATTGCAGGTAACAAATTTGTTCGAATTAAGTTTTTTCTCAAGTGTCTTTAAAAAAAATTGTTTTTTTTTTCGCGATACCCCCACTTAAAATAAAAATAATATCAATGCCCCATAAATAAAAGTATTTGGGCCAAAATTGAAAATAATCAAATAATCGGTTCGGTCAATCCTGAAATATAATTCCAAAAGCAGAGCGCGGCACACATACGTAAATACGTACATAAATATGTTTTTTTTTTAAATCTAGATGAACTAGATGGGCCCTAAAAAAGTAAAAATTTTCAAAAAACCCCGATACACCATTTTTGACATGTTCCCCTTTAATAAAGCTGTACATGTTACCTTGTAATGCATTTATATTTTAGCAATATTCGCTTGGAAAGTAAAAATATAAAAGTTAGTTTTTTTTTTGTTTTTATAAAGAGGAGCGTTTACCTTGACCGTTACAAGTTAAAATAAAAATATATAATAAAATAAAACGAGAAAATGAAAAAAAAACCGTTCGTTTAATATAAATTTGAACAAAGGTTATCAATATGAAAAATTTTAATTTTAATAATATATTACTCGATAAGAAGGAACTTGCAGTATGAATAAAAAAAGAGTAATGCGTAGGACGTAACAGAGCCGATTATCTTTTATTCAAACAAAAAATATAATAAGTACCGAAATTAAAACTGCCTCAGTTTTATCTGGAGCCATTCGCAGCCCTACACCACGTATCCAATCGTTTATGGTACAATAGGCACTGCTAGCCACAGCCTGTCTCTTGGAGCCCGCCTCCACAACCAAAGCAGGATAGTCAGCATAACCGACGAGACTGACCCCTGAAGGAAACGGTAAACGAAAAGCTCCGTTATAGGCCGTGTTTCAAGGGGTCGGTCCATGGAGCGATCCCGGTGGGATTCCCCTATCGACAACGCACTATTTCGCCATCCTTAACCTGACAAAAGGAAGGAACCTTTCTTTTTTTAGGAAGAAAAAGAGGGGAACTGATAGTAAGGCAAAGCCTCAGATATTGTTAGTAAATATTCTGATTTCAATTCTAATCGTAATCAGATCTAGCTACTAAGTCATTGTATATCTCCAGTTAAATTCCTTACAACCCTGGCAGCAATTGAGCTAGGATAATTCTCACAAACAGTATCTAAACCGAACATCAGTCTCGTCACAAATGTTTTTTCCAAGTTCAGTTTTTGGATTTCCAAGCATCCTAAAATCTATAAGTTACCCGTGTTCATTAAGGAAAGTAAGATGAGTTAATTTCTCCATTATTCAAAAGTATGGGTACTTGTTGAAATTGAAATCGTTTTTCGAACTCCAAAATTGTTTTTTATTTTTTTTATTTATTTTTAAAGTAACGTAAACTCACCGGGTTGGTCTAGTGGTGAACGCGTCTTCCCAAATCAGCTGAAGTCGACAGTTCCAGCGTTCAAGTCCTACTAAAGTCAGTTATTTGTTCACGGATTTGAATACAAGATCGTGGATACCGGTGTTCTTTGGTGGTTGTGTTTCAATTAACCACACATATCAGGAATGGTCGACCTCAGAATGTACAAGACTACACTTCATTTACACTCATACATATCCTCATTCATCCTCTGAAGTATTATCTAAACGGTAATTACCAGAGGCTAAACACGAAAAAGAAAGAAAAAGTTGTAGTAATGTAACTACATATTTTTCAAAATAAATAAGCGAATACAATTACAACTTATATGTTTTGATTAGTAATTAATAGTCAACATTCACTAGTTTTATTTTCAAGCTGTTGAGTATTATTCACATATTTTTTTTTTTGTTTTTTTATCAAATGATGGTAAAACAAGCTCTGGGTTTTGTTTATTTGAGGGGCCTAACTTCATAAATGTTAAATCGTAAGTAATATTTTGTGCTGATTATTTTCATATTTTTATGTAAGATATATGTAACTTATTGTTTATCAGTCTCTCTTTTCACATAATCATTATACATTATGTAGTTTTCTTTTACACAGAATAATAGTTGTAAGATAATTTTTGTACTTTTAATTTTATGAAATTAAGGAATTAATAAATTAAATGAATGATTTTAAAAAAAATTATAATTATGAGATCAGTCTGATTTTAAATAATTTCAATATGGCGGTCACAAGATGGCTTAAACAACAATTTACGAATTTTTTACCAAATCAGTTTAATATAATTAAATTTCAATGAGAAACGTCCAAAGGAGTAAACAGATATCGCGTTTACTTTAATCCAAGATAGAATCTTTTTGTTAAAGTAATATTTTTAAGTATAATATAGCAATAAATTGGTTGAGATATTATCTGAATTATTGATTACACAGGTTAAACATAAAATAACCTTTTCTGTTACTAGTTAAAACTGAAACTCTACGATAAATTATCAGTAATCATTTGTATTTAAGTAACAATGTAATATATTACACGACGTGACTTTATTTTAAAAATTTGTGTACTGTCATATTACCTAACACTGTCATACGTGACGGGAGATAAAAATGGTTGGTATTATTATTATGTTTTACATGAAATCGTTATTTACAAAAAAAAAAATAGAACTAGATAAAAAATTAATAGAACGGAAGTATTTTAATCACGTCAAAACTAATTCAAACACACAATGAACACGTAATAATTTCAATAGTCCAATAATTAAACTTTAGTTGGACTTATCTAGAAAATAAATTATCTTTTATGTAATTTTCTTCATAAAAAGGTATTAAAAAAACACAAACATCCGAAGTTATCTTATTTTTTCCCCCTATAATTTTTGTATGTAACCTAAAAATAATAAAGATTGTTATACCGCATTTAGAACAAAATTTGAGATGCAGAAACCATTTTTTAATAGAATAGATGTTTAATTTTAAATTCTTGAACAAATAAATTAAAAATTCTCATTCCAAACTGCTAAAAATGCCCATTATTTTATTCTAGACAGATACCTATAAAATTTTCTAGGAAAAATATTCCATTTAAGAAAATAATGAAAAAGCATCATGGAAATTATCCATTACCATAATAAATCTTAACCAAAATTCTACCCCATAAGTGCTTTAAATAAATTATATTTTTTATTATTCGTCCCTCAGAAATTTTCTACAAAAATTACTTTTAAGGAAAAAATATAATTATTTTTTACTTTTTAATTTTAATAATTTTTTGGACATAAAGAACAACATCGAAAGAAAATAATTTGTCAATAATGTAAAAGAATGCTTTAAATTTTACCCCTCTTAATTTCAATAATTTAAATTATTAAAAATAAAATTATTTTTGAACAGTTAATCACCAAAATAAATTTCCGGCAAAGAAATTTACACTTGTTCAAAATTTTAAAGAAAATAATTTAATCCAACAAATTATTTGGAAAAAAATGTTAGTTTCCTTAATTATTTATATTTTTAATTAATAGTGTAAACGATAAATGTAGTAAAAAGCTCTCAAGACAGTTGTAGGATTTTCCTGTCACACGGCTTTTTCGTTTATTTAATTCAATGATTCTAACTAAAGCGCGCGTGCATTCCGTATTTAATTCACGCGGGTGTGGCGGTACTAGCGGCGACGGTCAGCACTAACTAAAGTAATGTAATTTCACAACTTACAGAGAACAAATTTCGTTTATACGGTAAACAGACTGGTGTAGCGCGAGGATTAACGCAAGAGGTACCGAATTAACCGGGGAATCGAGTTCGAGACCCAGCCAGACCGAATTACTATTATACGCTTTAAATATTATCATTCATTTATTTAATTCTACCGCTCACCTATGACGTCACGACATAGACGACTACAATAGCATGTTTTGGAATGGGGATGCGATTTTGCAAAAAGTTTTTTTTTTTAAATGTTTTTTTTTTAAATATTATTTTTTAATTTTTAAAAAATGCGCCAGAAAAATATGACCTTAATTAAGCAAAATCTCGAGATACTGAGGAACTTTACGCTGCAGCATCACCCCCTTCATTTTTTAAGTTGAAGATTGAATGACATCAATACTCATACATAAAAGTACTCTAGTCGAGTTTGGTCAAATTCTGTCCAGCAGTTCTGAAGATATGAATGATTTAGAGGCCAATATCGAGCACACAAACACGCGCGCGCCCGTGTACAGACGAACATTAACATCTGGAAAATTACCATCCGGTTTTTTGGGTTCCTTAGATATCAAAAATCAACTTCCGATGAAAACCGCATATGCTCAAATTGGACCGATTACAATATTTTCCCTTCTGGAGCTATACCTCCGCTATAACGCTATCTAGACGGGAAAGTAATATATATTCAGTTGAAAGAGTATGGGTTTCCCGGTAAGAAATTGAATTTGTGCATGAAATTTAAATCAGAACGAAGATGAATTTTTCCGAATTTTATTAAATTTGATTATGTTATCTTTTTGTTTTTTTCGTATAATAAAACAAAGGAAAATCCAGAGATTTAAATTTAATAAAAATTTACATGAAATTTAAAGATATCGTAAAATACATTAAAAATGATGAAGAGTCAAATTTTCAATTTTTTAATACATTTTCATAAACTTAAGTCATTGAAGAAGAAAATATTTTAATTGTAGGAATGGAACATTACGGTAAACGAATTCATACGGTTACACGAACAAATTAATGTTAATTTTTGTTTTTATACATTATCACGTATTATGAATTACAAAAACCATTTAGGAAACAAATAAAAACGTTACACCACAGTTCAACGTATAGACTACTAGTCGTGTTATATCTTTTCCTTTTCGATTAGTATGAAGAATAATAACAGTAACAAAATTATTAATTATCCTATTTATTCACCAACAATATTTCTACTAATAAATGAAATTACATTTCTTTTTTTCTGGACTTCGCAACAATCAAATTCTGAAGGAAAGTCAAAGTAAAGCCTCCCCTTTTTTTCCTTGTGAGGAGGAATCCTATTTACGGACAGAGTGTTGGCCTCGCTAACAGATTCCGCAAGATCTTGTTAATGTGTGAATGTATATCTGCGCCCTACCAACTAAACCTCCACCTCACAAACTTCTCTCCCGGGGCCCGACCCTCAATTAAGCATAACGCAGCCCCGGAAGGTGCCCTCAAGCATGACAGCTCGACTCGTTCTCATGCGCGCAGACAGGATTTTTTTTGTCGCCATTGTCTCTAACAGAAAATGGTTCTGAACGTCCAATTCTCTAAAGGGTCTCCCCGTCTACCCGCTGAACGTCCGGCATGACAGGTTGGTCCGCCGATCGGATCCTTTCTCCATGCTCTGCCTATAACCTTCAGGGCGGGGTAACCAGGCCCGACTATGTCGTTCCTGGGCCCTATCCCGGAAGCCGGGCCTCGGTCTTTATGCCATTGGGGGGTTGAAAACATAATTTAAAATTTAGGAGGTGGAGGTTGATTTTAAAAAAAAAATTGTTTGAATTATTTATTCATGCATTGTAACTAACAAATTTTCTCTAAAATTCCTCTGAAGAAAATCGTAATTGGATTTATCGAGATATCTCCCCAATTCCTAAACGAATTTTGAAAAAATTATGTGTTCAACGACCATATATATATATATATATATATATAGAAATATTTGAGCTAATTTTGAAGAGAATCTGTGGGTCAATCCTGAGATATAAGGTGTAGTGCAACACACATAACATACATACGTACGCACATACATATGTTTTTTTGATCGAAAAGTTGTAGGATTTAAGTTGATAAAACGGGATTTGTAAAAATCCGTTTTTTATCATACCCCATTTTTGTTATGATCACCATACTTTCCCCTTTAATATAGTTATTCTAACTATATTCATCGGGAAAGTAAAAGACATTACTCGCAAATATTAATAAAATTATTTATAATTTATACAGTTAAAATTGAGTGGAGACGGTGTATAAAGTTTCCCGTGCAAACCGGAATAAGTTAATTTGTTACTTTATATTATACACCTCAGTCTTTCTTATGGCTATGAAGCATCTGATGTTGAAGCGTTATTAGCTAAAGTTGTTTTCTTTTAGACTGATGATGTTAATTAATTGTACAACCAGTCTGCGATTAAAAAAAAAAAAAAAAGGTGACATATGGAAGTAATTTTCTCCTACATTTCAAAGGGCTTTAAATGCTAATGGATATAAATATAATCGGTTCACTAAAGAAGGAATTTCATTCTTTCTTTCTTAAATAAGCCTGGCATAGAATGTTGTTTTTCTTGGAAGTGGATATGCCACTATTCATTACGTCGCATCAGGTCGCAAACTATTATGTTAGATTATTGGACACAATATACCTGCATAAATATATTGATAAAATGGAATTGTCAATTGATTATTAAAATTTGTATAAATTTATTTATTTATTATTTTTTTTATACTGTAATCAAGACAAATATTAGTATGGATTTATAAACAACCCATTTGTTTATTTCGTTAAAAATTTAAATTATGAATATGATTTCAATGAAAAGTTACCGTAATATTGATAATCAGTAGAAATTTCGTTTCGTATTTTATTAAAAAATAATAGTAATAACAAATTTAACAGTTTATCTGTTAATTAAAAAAAAATTGACTAAAATGTTTTTTAAAATCGTAGACTGGGATTTTGCTCCTCTCGTAAAAAATAATTTTTTAAAAATATTTTATGGCTTATTTTGTATTTGGAATCTGTTTTCTACATTTTTATTCAGTTATTACATTGTTTTAATCATATCTAAAACTTAATAAAAGCAATTTAATAATTATATGGTCAATTCTGTACTTTTTAAAAAAACCTTTAGCGGGATCCTAACCCTCCTTGGATAAAAAAAAATTATGTTTCTCAATCCGAGTTAAAAATCTTACCGGTAAAAATATAAAGAAAAATTTTAATTTATTACAAAAAAATTGTAAGTTTACTTGCTATAACTTTTGTTTTCAAAGATCATTGTTTACAAAACATGAAAAAATATCTGAAAATCGTTGAAGTTGAAGTAACATAATTGCTTAACTTGTAAAAGTAATTGTCACGAGTAGATTTATTCCAGATCATGAATTTGGATTGATGTGGAACATTCTTGAATTGTTCTATTCAAGTGGAACAATTTGGAAGTGGAAATTTTACGATTGAATAAACGCACAGGGTTATAAGTTTTACACAAAGCGCTTAGAAGAAAAGAGGTTCTATTCGGTGGCTTTCATGGATGTTCTGCAGACTTTTGACAAAGTCTGGCTGCTTGGTCTGCTCCGTAAGCAGACCAAGCAGCCATGGACATTTTTCAGATCAGATGCAATGATGTATATGGATTCTTTGACATTAGATTAGGGATCCCACAAGGCTCTGTCTTAAGACCAGTCCTGTAGTCAATTTTCACTGTGGACCTTCCGGTTGCAAATCATGTCATCGTCGCCTCGTTTGCTGATGATACAGCAATTCTGGCTGCTGACGAAGACCCACATTTAGTCTCATTGAAGCTCCAGTCGGTATTAGATTTGATTGGCGTATGGTTTACAAAATGGAGAATAAAGGTGAATCAGATAAGTCGACTCACGTTACGTTTGCAATGAGAAGAGCTGACTGTCCCCGAGTCCAGCTTGATCGTTGTTTGACGTTGAAGTATTACGGATAGAAAAAAGGAAAAAGTTCAACACAAGGTGTAAGAACCTTTATCCGCTATTAGATAACAATTCACCGATCAACAAGTTTTTAATATACAAGTTTTACTAACGTGATTCTAAAACCGATTGCAGAGAGTGTCTTCCCCTACGGGGTAAGAGCTATGAGAAACGACAAACAAGTCATTAAACAATACTTAAAGAATAAGTTAGCAAGATCCACTGCAGAAGCACCGAGGTTAACACGGAACGAAGAGATTCACCACTACCTAGAATTTTGTTACCTTATGTTCGTGAAGAGATTAAACGATTCGGTTCAAACTATAGACAGCGGTTAGATAATCATGTGAACTTTCTAGCTGTTAACCTTCTAAACAATAACGAAGAGGTCTGTCCGGCAACTGAAATATATACATGCGCTAGACTTGGGGTAATCTGGGTGACTCTTAAGCTGGTTCAAAATCACATATTGGACGGACATCTTTCTATGTCTTGATGAGGAGCCTAGTCTCTTTACATTTATCTCCATGAGCTTCTTATATTACAATTTCTTTTTATTTGTCTGCTGTTTAATAATATTATAAATTGTATTTATTTGTTTCTCATTAGATCTTTGTGAACTGCTGTAACTATGTGGTCTTATTCAGTGCGAGTATGCTTGCTTATATATGAATTTTATATACGTATGTATGTATTTTATTTATGTCTTTTATGTATATGTAGTTTTATTAAGGGTGTTCGTTGGATATCCCTCATTATATGCCTTTTTAATACAATTTACAATTTAATTCGGTTCCTAACTCGAAACCGATTGTAATTAAACAAATTGTAAGGAAAACAATGTGTAGCGTTATATGATAAATATTTTATACATAAATAACACCCCATTATTCTGACTAAATTAATTTAAAAAAAGTATAGTAAATTAATCGGCAATTTTGTATAATGATAACAGTTGTTACCATCAATCTGCGACCCGTTTTATGTATTTCAATTTTTACCGTTTTATTGTTAAGGTATTTTTATTGGTCGTTTTATAAAGAGTGTAGAGATGAAATGTTGCTATTATGCACAACGGCACGGTAAATTATCCCCGTGCGTAAAATCAACGATTCAATTCAATATCCTTGTAAACCGTTCGATAAAATTCTAATGGACAGGGCTTAAACATCGCATAAAACGGGTTTAATATAATTTGAGCTGGAATATATTTATGCACAATTTAATATAGGTTAAATCTATTTAAATTATTACTTTTAATTACGTCAAATATTTAATTATTAAATCACAAATGTGATCTTTTTCATCGTTACCATCTGCATGTTTTGTTAGATAAAATTTAGTAATCAATCTATGTTTTATAAACATAAATTTTCTTCACCAAACCCTGTTATGTAGTATAAATCATGTTTATACAATCGATATAAAGACGTAAATATTTTTTAAATAATTTTATTCGTAAAATTCCGTCTAAAAATATTATTTTAACTACTAAACTATTAAAAATTATGCATTAATAAAAATTTATGTAGAAAAAGGTATATATATATATATAAATGTGTATAAATTTTACCTTGATAGAGGATCAATGAGTAATGCAACCATAGCAACAGCGACGAAGATGCAACATAAGTATATGGAAGATATTGTGTAAATTTCTGAATCTGGTGGTCTTTCTAAATTGTCATTACCATGACTTCCACCAACAACACAGAAATTTGAACCACAATGTCTTAATTTTTCTTCCGCAATACTAGCATTTCCACTACTGTGACCTCCTCCATGAGCGCCTGAGGACAGTACTGTAAAAAAAAGAACAGAAAATAAATTAAACAACAATTTTTTAATTACATGAGAAAATTGTGTAGTAAAGTTGATATACATTATGTCTATGATAAATAAAATATATATTTCTTATAAAATTTTAGAGAAATAGTCGTTTGTATAAATATAAAGATTACAATAAGTTAATGAAATTAAATAGAAATATAGAAATAATTTAATATAAAATATTACGTCATAATAAAATAAATTAAAAAAAAAATAATAAAACCTAATTTTAAAAAAAATCGCCCTAAGAAGAAAAATTAATATTTCTTAAATTATTCTTTAAATTTTAATTTTTTGAATTTGATAATATAAAATTAAAAAAAAAAACAATGAAGTATCAATAATTACTAACAATTAATTTAGCGATGATTTTAAACAATTAAACCCAAAATCAGAATAATTTTGATCTCAAACTAATGATAAAAAATTCAATCCTAAATAATTATGACGACAAAAAACCTTTATGTTTATTACCTGGCGGGTAGGTAAAAATATAATCAAGAATTATCCGCGTCCTTTAAAACTAAATCGGGAGTTCCGCAAGTCAGTTTTGGGATCTGTCTTATACTGTAACTTCACTGCCGACCTTCCGGTTGAGAATTGAGTCGCTGTCGTTACTTTTGCCGATGACACATATATTCTAGCTGTTGATGATAACTCAAGTGTGACTTTAACTAATCTACAATCTTATTTAAATCTAATCAGTTAGTGGCTGATATATGGACAATAAGAGTTAAGCTAAATCAAGCTTTTTCGCAATGAGGAAAGAAGATTTCTCAGGGGTTCACTTCGATGACATTTTAATCCCGCATATTGAAAGTGTAAGATACTTGGGTCTTCACCTGGATCGTCGTTTGAAGTGGAAGGTTCAAGTGAGGAAATATAGAAAGCTACTCAACATGAAGTTCAAGAAAATGTACTGATCGCTGTGCAGGAGGTCTGAGTTATATTTCTTTAATAAACTACTCTCGGTAATTCTGAAATCAAAGTGGACATATGGAGTCCAATTAGGGGGATGGCAAGCAAGACAATGTTGAAATCATACAGCGGTTTCAGAACAAACTGACAAGGTATACAGCTGATGCGCCGTGGTTTACTAAAAACACTGAAATCCAGGAATATTTAGGTCTACGGTACGTCAAGGAAGAAATACAAAGCTTTAGTTTTAAATAAGAAATTCAGCTAAATTACCACGTTAACCACTTGGTCGTAAACATCCTAGACAACGGTGACGATATTAAAAGACTTAAGTGGCTACACGTTATGGACCTTAGTAACTATATAGTGTAATTACATCCGCTGAGTTTTGTGCATTAATCAATCCTTCATTCCCTTCCTTTCTGTTTCTGTTTTCATTTTCAATTTTAATCTTTTTCTTTATTAGTTTATTTTTCACTTTCTAAGTTATATCATCAATCTGCTATTTTTATGATTCTTGTTATTGTTTTATACTTTGTTAAGATAGTATAGTTCTTCAAAACTACCTTGCGTAAGTTCTACGTTCTACTAAGAGAAGTTCTGCATAGTGATAGTATGTAATTTTCAAGGAATTTCAATAGGAATCCCTTTTTAATATGAATATGTGTGACGTAATTTCCTTAAGTTTCCTACAAAAATGTAGCCTGTTGTATATAAAATTTTGAAAAATATTAAATTGTCTACGTGAAAAATTTAGTTTTTGTTTCAAAAATCTTTTTATCTGGAAATACTTACTAAGGGATCACCAAAAAACTTTCTAATTAAAAAAAAAATCTTCCAAATCAGTACATTAAATAAAAAGTAATGTTTTAACATAAAAATTTACAAATTTTCGAAATTACTCTAATTTCTGAATTTTATTAAAAAAATACCTTTCAAAAATGAACAATCATACTTTTTTTTTTGTTGAACATGATTAACATGGTTTCAAGTTTGACCATAGTGACATGAGTTAAACATTTTGTAGCGTAAGAAAAATTTCAATCCTCTCGGGTATCTGGACCTGGGACTTAATAACACACCTGAGACTTTAATATATAATTATTACACATATACATTTTCAACGATGATTAATGAGAACTTAATTTAAAAACTAATTTTCTTTAACGCAAAATTAAAAAAATATAATTTAAAAATTTCCTTTTTTTCCGTTAATTGTATAAAATAATTTTTATACAAATTACTTACGCACTTTAAAATAATTTAATAAATAAGAAAATAGTACACTATTATTGTAATTTTTTTTACAGAAATCACAATCTTCAAAGAACGTAATTTTGAACTCATGCAATCATGGTGGCTATAATCATGGTGGAATCACAGATTATAAATTTCCAGACATATTTTTTATTAGCAGATCATCAATTAAAAATGAAAAAAAAAGTACATCCAGTAATAAGAAGCAATTTAATATAATTGGATTAGCATTATTAAATATTTGTTTCTTTTACAAATAAACACTATAATTGCAGAAGATCGTTCAATAAAATTTAATTACCGTTAAGGAAGTGGGTTTTATTACTTACAAGAAATATAGTTTTACTTTTGACAGCTACTGTCAGAGGTTATTTTAATTATTGTTTCTTTATAGTTACTTTAAGATAATTAATCAATACAGTAATAATAAACAAACATAATTATTACTTATCTTAGTATATTTTAAGTGTTATAAACATTTCTATAACTTGTACTCATATCATTAAGGCATGTACAAGTTGTTTACATGTAATAACATGTCTATCTTTATTAAAACGTAACATAATTTCTCACCTTCGTAGTCAATTTAAACAGCATTTACACCTCTTAAAGTTTTAATAATTATTTTACAACATTCGTAAAATACCTCTCTCTCCCTCTCTCTTAATCGACATATATATATATATATATATATATATATATGTGTGTGTGTGTATAATAAAAAATTGAAACTTTCTTTATAATAAATAAACAATCGGAAATATTTCAAAATAAAACAACACATTTTTAACTCTTTTGTTAAGAAAATGATTTTCAGTTTTTATTTTTTTCGAATATAAAATCTAAGCTGAAACTGTTGGATATCAAGTTTAAAAACATGTACTGCCTGGTAGGACTTAGATCTCGATTTTCAGTAAAAAGTAAATTATAGATTTATAAATCAGTTTTGAAGCCTAATTGAACTTACGGACTTGAATTGTGAGGTACAGTATGCAATTCCAGTATTGACATTCTTGAACGTTACCAGACAAAAATTACTTAAAATGCTAAACATACCCTGATAGAGAAGCAATAGTCTCATGAATAATCATCTTAAGTTGCGAAACTTTCGGCAGGAAATCTTTCTGGTCAGCCTACGAAATCAAAATCGTTTGAATCGGCAACCGGATTATTTGGTGGTCAATTTGTTGGATAACAAGATCAGTGATTTTTCCAGATTGCTGAGGAACAATATTCTTGGTTTGCCTAATCGTTTCAATCAGGTGACTTTATGGTCTGGCTGTACGGTGTGCTCTTTTATTTCATTTAGTTTTTATCGTTAAGTCACCAGTCGCTGGGTCTGTGACTACTTAATGTTAGTTCAAATAGATCTTATATACTTATTGTTCAATTATCTTGTTGTAAAGTTGTGTCGTTATAATTTTAAAAAAAAATAATTGTTTTCGATATTTTTCAATCAGGATATACCCACCCAAACTACAGTACTATTTAATATTGAACAGTTTTTTCTATATAAAAAAAAAATAGTTTAACATTTCATTAACTTGTATGAAGTTATCTTCATAAAATATGGTCCATTCATCTGACCAAGAACTGAAGCGTTATACTCAGGTTATACGGCATTTAACAAATGTTCACAAGCAGTCACGATGTTTTTACTTATTTTAATAAGTACATACATGTTTATTTTTTCCTTCAAAATCATACTGTAAAGTGGATAAGTTTGCCTTAGGTAACAAGAAATGTGTTTATAAAATACAACCAGTCTTTATGTGCTCTTATTATACTTTCCACGTAAGTTAGGAGTATTAAGAAATGTGTACTTCGTTGCTGCTGAATATCAAGGATTGTAAAAACACAATATAAATTCTGCAAGGGTTACTATATCGTGGTCTTTACATGTATGACTGAATGGACGAATGTGTTTTTTTTACGAGTTATCGAACTTCATAAAGGTGATACTAAATTGTATCTTCGAGTTATATTTACAGATATGTTACCATAAAAGCTGTAGTTACAGATAAAGGTTACCGTAAAATGGAAAAGAAAGTGGGTAAAACTTTCAATATACAACAAATTTTTGTTTTAATACAGCAAATTAGGCTTAAATAAAAAGGGATTACAATTTTGGTTTACAGATTCTTGTAAAACTGTTGATTTTAAATGATGAAATAGCTGGTTGTTAGATATGACAGAATCTGAACGTTTGTCAATAAAATTAATGTATTAAACTTTTTCTGATATTTTGAAGGAACATGTGCACTTCTATAACTTTCAAAAAGTGGCTTATCGACGAAGTAATTTTTCAAATCCCGAGAGAATTTTTCCAGTACTATCTCGTATTTCAATTGTGAAACTCTGATATCAACTTAGAAATGGATAGATTCAATATTGTTTACCATTATTTTACTGCTTTGTTTTATTTTCCTTGATTCACAATTATGGGAAATTTCAGCATGTATTAATTATTAATGTAGTTCAATATTATTTTATAAATAGCGATAATTGCTTTGCGAAATTTTACTAAACAATTGAAATGTGAAAATTTATTTTGAAATATTAATAATTATATTTATACGTCAATAAAAAGAGCTAGTTATTTTCTTGTGTTCCTCATTAAGGACTTTTCAGTCACTGGTGGGTAAATATAGGCAAAGAAAATATCTATTACTAATAAAAAAAAAAAAAAAACATCTTTTTTATATATATATTAAAACTTAAATTTAAAGAGTGTTTTAGGGTGTAATAAATTTTTATAACGAAAGAATGGAAAAAAATTATCAAGTAACTGATTACTGAAAATATTTTAGATTTACCAATATCTCGTTTTCTATAACTACATATATATGTAGTTTTCTATAACTACATAAACTCGTTTTCTATAACTACATATAATAGAGAGAATGGGGAGAAGAGAGATAGATTTTTTTTATTTATCTCTGCTACAGAGTGAAGCATTTTGCACAAGATGTTTCCTACAGCCTACAAAAAAAAAATCCCTTTCGGCACGCAGGAAGGAGGAGGTAGATTTCACCCGTGATAGGGAATAGAAAATATTTCAACCTTAAAGTTAAGGAAAACTTCAAATTTACTCAATACGACAATGGTTGCATGTGAATACATGTTTAGCATATGACAAGCCCCATCTTACAATTCCAGCAACATTTTGGTCTCCCTTGCCGTAAGGGTTAGTCATACCAAAAATTGTTTCAGACAAAAGTTTCAGGTAATATTTAGATGACTAACGATCACTTTAAACCGATTCGATACTGTGCCTATTAAGGAGGTATGATTTTTTTTGTCTTCGAAACATCATTTTTTCTTCCCCCGTGGCCCAATGGTTGGTGATATCAAAAAACTTTATTTAGATAAGTTTTAGGCCCTTATTCAAAGAATTTATTAGGAACTTCAAAAGAATTTGATGTTTTTCTTTATAAGAAAGTTATAGATATATTTTGTTTTTTGGAAAAAGCCCTCCCCCATTTCCCCCCATGGTCCGATCTTTCCCGTTAACGAGCGCGACTGAGATTTTGGGTTGTTATATTATTATATGTATCAATTTGAAAGTGACTGGCGCAAAATTACAGCAGTTATCGTGTCCACAATAAAGTTAATATATATATATATATATATATATATATATATATACGTAAATATATATATAAACTTCTGAACTGATGGTAGTTTTCGAGTCTGGGGGATGTGAAACGCGAAGATATGTTGAAATTTTCCTAAAGTCAAATCATGGTACCCATTACAATAGGTAGCTTTCTTATGAAATCTAGTAATCCCAAAATTACGGAAACTGTGTTTGAAATATAAATGAAACTACTCAAAGTTTGTTTCTGTGAGAGTAAATGATGTTTATTATATAGTCTTTGGTGAAAAAAATGAAAAGGATCAGTTGTACGATTGAATATTCCCTGAAAGTTTTGCTGATATAAAAAATTATATTCGGTACAGTAGTGAAAGAAAAGGAAACCAATTATTTCAGTAAGCCTAGCAGATAATTCATGGGAATCGCGACGCCATATTTTTGCATCATGTAAATGCCTTACATCAATTCTTTTGTGTTATTTTTAAGTGTAGAGTCTAAATAATATTTTTTAGCTATTATTTATGTTATTTAACCACAATTTATAATAATATTTTATCTTTTAATAGTCAAACAATTTAATTCAGATAAAATACAAATACAATTAATTTAATATTTACTTTGACACTGAAATTTTATCTATTTAAGAAAGTTAGACATCATAACAAGATATAATAATAAGATGTAATTCACAGTCTTACAGGACATGTATTAAATCTTTGATTTTTATTTTCTTTACTTTCTCCTTTTTATATAAATTAAAATATTAAACGATATATTGAGCTGTTGATTATTTTGACAAGACAAACTTTTCAAATAATTATCCATCCAGAGATTTTTAAATAACAACCAGTCATTTTATACCTTTTAATAAAACCGAATTTAAAAATAAATTTATTTAAAAAAGTTTATATTTTTTTTTTACAAGCACTGTAAAGCAGGTCTATAACGATTTAAAGAAAAAAAATATACAGAACGTGATAAAATCTAAAAAAAAATTGTAAGTTACGTTCAATTAAAGCATACGTTCATTGGAATAATTCAGTAATGAAATGATGAATAGAAAACAAAAGTTGTAGGATAAGTTCTAATTAAAGAGATAAAAAAATAACTTGAAATGAAGTATATAAAAAAATATGTTGAAATTACGAGATAAAATCCAATCATTTAGAGGTTCAGGAAGTAGTAAATATTTCTTACGAAAGAATCAGACAAATTTATCAAAGTGACTGATTAATGAAAATATTTTATGTTTATCATTATCAGTTTCTCGGGAAATATAGCTAGAGTAGAAGGAAAAAGTGTGGTGAACATGTCAAAAATGAAGTATCGAGATTTTGAAAATTTTTATGTTTTATGATTTAACTAGTGCATCTATACCAATAAATCATATGTTTGTATGTGTGTCGCTTTATTTTTGGCCTTGTATCTCAGTATTTACCGAACCGATTTTGTTCAAATTTGGCTCAAATATTTTTGTTATAGAAGGGGCATTGATCATATTAATCCTTTTCTCAAAATTCGTTAAGTATTTGAAAATTTCGTAATGGAACATCAACATTATAAGCCGATGAGAAGAACTGGAGACGTTGATCTTCACCGTGTTTTTCTACCACAACTATTTGAATATTTGAGGTTATTCAGTGTACACGACTAATCATCCAGATAGTATATCGCATAGTGGTACTGTGGTTTTGACAAAAAATGGATTAAGGCATAATCGGCTCTTTATCATTCAACGCCAACAAAATTCAGGCAATCTCAGTTGAGATATTGATTTGGCTCAATAAAATCAGTTGGACTGGCTTGGGCCTCTAAGGCTATCAACTCCCTCTACTGCTTCCTGGCTCTCCAGTAGCTATTAGCTACTGCTCCCTCTTCAGACCAACAACAAGAGTTCCTGACTTCTTGGACTTTTATGTGAGCTTGGTAGTTTCTTCCTTTTAGGCTGACGTGAAAAGTAACTATGATTCTATATCCGAGCATTCACCAATTCTTCTAACTATTAGCACAATGGTTATAAGAAAGAAGAATTTCCCAATCCTCCTGATTTCCGATCTTATGGGACCGATTGGAAGTCCTATCGAGGCTGGATAGAAGACAAGTTACTTATAGATGTACCATTGATGAGCGCAGTTGGTATCGATGATGCGGCCCGGCAGACCTATAAACGTATTGCCTGTTCTTTCTAAGATCTTTAAGAGACTCTTACTTCAAAAATTAATGCCTTCTTCAATAAGAAAAGATGTTATTCTCAAACATTAGTGACTTCAGAAGTGGTCATTCGACTATTGAACAAACGCTTCAAATTATTACTGTTGTCAACAGCTATCTGGAAAGGAAGGAATATCATTCAGCGGCATCTTTGGATGTCCAGCAGGAATTTGACAAAGTTTTGTTGCCTGTTCTTCTTTACAAGTTGATATCAAACCCACCTCATCCATTCTATTTAATCCTATGTAAAGCTACTTGGATAGTTTCGCTTTTTGTAAGTAAGATATAATCAGGAGTTGTTTAACTTTAATGATACTTAGTCAAAAGGTCCGCAAAGTTCAGTTTTGGGACCGATTTTATACCTTCTCTTCAATGCAGACCTTTCTATTCTGAACTTGTCACAGTTAGATCATTTGTGGTTGACAATCTTAACCGTTGACGATGATCCTCTGGTAAACTGCAATCAGCGTTGTATCTTATCAGGGTGTGGCTATGGTGAATGGAAAATAAATGTTAATCCGGCGAATCACGTGACGTTTGCAATGAAGGGAGGATTGCCCACGGTTTTATTTCACCTGGATATTATTGATATTCAACATATCAACTGTGTATAGTACATAAGTTTGCATCTGAATAGTCGTATGACATGGACAGGTCACGTAAGAAAAAAAGAAAGCAATTAAACATTAAGTTTAAGCAGATGTACTTGTTTCTGGTGAAGGAGGGGTCTCAATTATTTCTATCAAACCAAGTATTAAGGTGTCAGATATTCTTGAACCGATATGGACCTATGGTATTCAACTATGGGTACAATATGTTACAGCAATATTGAGGTCATCCAGCGGTTCCAGAACAAATTACTCAAAAATAATACGGAATCTCGGAGGTTCGTGAGAAACAATAAGATCCAGAAGTATCTGGGGATCCCATACATCCGTGTGGAGATTCAACGACTAAGCTCGAAATATACATCTAATCTAAATACACACGTGGGTTTTGTTATGAATTTATTAAACAATAGGGAGGATGTAAGACGACTGAAAAGGCTCCACGTGTTAGACATGGATGATGCTACCTGATGACTAAGGTGGTAACTCTCTCATCTAAGATAATAATATGATATCTAAGAAGATAATTATACTTCATAAAATAGTTTCAATTGAATATTATTGATTACGTTATGTTGTTTTGTTAGGTCTGAAGATTAGTGCGTGATGAGTAACGTGAGAATTCTCCTATGATTATAATTATTCTACTTGAAGGACTATTGTGTTTAATTGAGTTATTATCTCATTTATTATTTTTTTAATCGTTTTTGCTATTTCTTGGTTATGTTAGATATTGTTGTATTGTTCTAATCTCTCATTATGTGTTTTTCCAGACATTTAATGCATACTATTAATTATTTGTATTCTTCGAGGTTATCACTGGTTACTCCTCTTTCAAGTAATTAGTTGTTATGCAATTTACTTATGGTTTCAATATAGGAGGAACTGATTGTAAATAGATAATTGCACAAAAAAATTCATTAAGGACTATTGCGGAAAACCCAATTTCGATTTTCTTCAGAGGCATTTTTAGAGAAAAATTTATTAAAGCGACTTGTTATGCATGTACAAATACGAGTAATTAAATTTTTTTTCCTAAAAATCAACCCCTATTTTTAAAATTTAAATATATGTATTTCGTTCTTTTGCTTTATCTCCCTTCCGGATAAATGTTTTTCAATTTTATTTTTTTTTTGTTTAAACTTCATATATATAGTTATCAGAAAATGCCTATTAATTTGTTAAAATTATAGACACCTGACCTAAAAGGCAGTAACATTTTTTGAAATTTTTTCATCCTATCTCTTTAATCTTTATTGAGCTTTACTAAATACATTTATTAAGGTTAAACTACATTTGAATATTTTTAGGATAAAACCTTATTAAAGATTTATTACCCACCTCTAAAAAATATATCTTCTGTTTTTTATTTTTTGGCTATAACACTTTTAATTTTTATTATTAATGCATGGTGTAGTATCACTTGACCAGCGTAGCTAAAAAAGTCATGCAATACTTTGCCAGTTTTAAAAATTTTTAAATTTGTACATTTTAGATGGAAAAGATGCTGATCAGTATTGAAATATAATTATAATATCCAAAACCGAACAATATAAAAATCTAAAATTAATCGTGTTTCGGTTGTTAAACAGCGTTAGTAGATATTGGAGAACATAATGTAACATAAACATAATGTATTAAATACAATAATATAAAAAGAGTATTAAACAAAAAAATTAATAAATAATCAGTGTTAAAAAATATTATGTTCCTTAAATTGTTCTTTTAAATATTATGTTCATCAAAATTCTGCCTTATGAGAACTAGATTTATTTTTACTAATTTTGTTGATTTATTTTATACTTAAGACTGACTATTTTGTTACAATAGCTAAATTTGTTATAATTTGATTAATATTTATTTGTAGACTACGTTACGGAAGTTAAGAAAAGAGAAGGTAGATTCTATTCTAACTCTGTATCCTGAATTAAAGCTAATAATCGTTGGAGATTATTTTAAAGTGATTTTTTTTTAGCCTTCGGAACCAACGTTAAGTATTGTTTTAGAGGATGAGAGATGAAATGGCAATTTTGTAGGTTGTGAAAACGTCAAGTCTGATCGAGATTAGATCACCAAATATTTATTACAATATATATATTTAAGAGTAAAGGCTACAAAATAAGGGATAAGATAAAATAATCTATTTTATAACAAAAGAGAGGGAAGGCTAGCAGCTGACACACGATATAGTACTTTACAAATGACGATATGATGACCCTCCTTACATTTTGTTGACGTGTGGAGAAAGCTACTGAATTCGATCTGACCTTTCCCTACTTTCATAGTCAAACATAAGAACATGCATAATAATAATAATAACCATATTATTTTTTTAAACGATTAAGTGATGAATATCTAACTAAAATAACCAGTGATATTCCGTTAATCAATTATTTTTCTATTATCAACTAATTTTTTAAAAAGTTTTTTAGAACTAAATAAATTGAACAATTTTAAACTTCCTTAAACAATTTTTATTATATACATTATGCACCACTTTCAAAAGCAAATGCAATCAATAACTAATAAAAAAAAATCCCTTTCGGCACGCCGGAAGGCGGAGGTAGATTTCACCAGTGCTAAGTAGAGGATAAAAAAGATTTCCACTTTAAATTAACAAAAACATAATTTATTCAATACAATGGTTGCATGTGAAAAAAATGTTTAGCATACGACAAGCTCCATCTTCTTACAATTCCAGCAACATTTTGGTCATCCCTTGTCGTAAGGGTTGATCAAATCAAAACTTGTTTCAGACAAACGTTTTAGGTAATGTTTAGAGTTAATGAACGACCACTTTAAACAGATTTGATACTGTGCCTATTAAGGGATGTATGATTTTTTGTCTTCAAAACCCCATTTTCTGTACCCCCTGAGCCAATGGTTGAAAAAAACTTTACTTGGATAAGTTTTAGGCTCTTATCCAAAGAATAGTACGAACTTTAAACGAATTCGATATTTTACTTAATAAGAAAGTTATAGCGATATTATGTTTTTTCGAAAAAGCCCCCCATTTCCACCCCCATGGTACGATTTTGCCCATCGATGAACTCAACCGAGATTTTGGGTTGTTATATTTTATGTATCAATTTGAAAGCGATTGGCGTAAAATTACGGCAGTTATCGTGTCCACAAGAAAGTGAAATATTGATATATATAAATGTATAAATAAACTTTTGAACTGACGGTTGTTTTGGGGTCTGGAAGATGTGAAACGCAAAGATATATCAACATTTTTCGGAAGTCGAATCAAATGGTACCCATTACAATAGGTAGTTTTCTTATGAAATATATTATAATACAAGTTTCTTGTACAAAAAAGAGTTCCCAGTAAAACTAGAATTATTCAACTAAATTTAAAAAAGCATTCAGAATAACGGAATTTTAATATATTTACCACAAGATTGAACATTTTGAAAAAAATGACTGTCAGTAAAAATAAGGGTAGAAATTCTTTCTCAGTAAAAATTTCAAAAAAATTATAATAAACAAATTATTAAATGATTTGCAGTTTCAAGTCATCGAAAAATAATTAATTCATAATTAAATTTTTAAAACCAGCATACTGATGTTTGGAATGATATAATTAACAAAATTATTTCTAAAGGTATTACTGGGTAATTATTCTGGTATTATACGAAGAGTGGATAATATTGAAAGCTGATCTGTAACTGATGTATATTCTGTAATTGATCTATATTAAAGGGAAATACATGTTTAATTAAAACGCATTAATTTTAACAAATTTATACAATTAAAAAAAAAAAATTATAACTGGTACTCCTAATATATTTTATTAATTTACTGGATCGGTTGAGAAATTGAAAAAAAAAAACAGTTAGTAAAGAAATTTTAAAATAAAATAATGCTTGTTATATAGGATAAAAACGGCTAAAAAAACTAGTATCTACTAGTTTCAAACAATAGACAGATTAAGCATTTTTGACAAGCTAAATATTTCTTCTCATCAAAAGATAAAATTAGGGATTGGGAGTAGGGCGTTGGGAGTAGTAGTATTCGGCTTAGGCATGTAGTTACCGCAAAGAGAATAAATAAATAAGGTTAGTTGCGTTCTTAGAAGTTAACCTACTCTTAAAAGTCAGTACTTTCATTTTTTCAATGAACACTAATTAATACACATAGTTAAGCTAACATAACATATAAAAGAGCAAATAATTCGAATAAAATC
Source organism: Lycorma delicatula (assembly GCF_047948215.1). Taxonomy (NCBI): domain Eukaryota; kingdom Metazoa; phylum Arthropoda; class Insecta; order Hemiptera; family Fulgoridae; genus Lycorma; species Lycorma delicatula. The sequence continues at coordinate 37,264,574 of NC_134462.1, forward strand.
GTAAAAATCTCATCCCTAAAGAAAATTTTCAGAATCACCTTTAAACCAAAAAAATAATTCCAGACGAGATAAAGTAGAATAATTTTTATATATTTGAAAAATTGCTGATAACTGACACAATTGAAAGTAAAATACATTCAAAAGTAAAAGACAGATTATAAAATTTACGTTTTATATATATATATATATATATATATATATATATATATTTTATTTCCTACACAAATAAAAATTTCCGTTCTGCACCAAACGACTTTAAGTCGGATTAATTAGGTGTAGTTCCTAATCTTACCCATCGTACAGATTCGTTTTTTTGTTAAAATAATTATTTTATATTTATTGAAAAACAGATATTAAATTCTATTGCATAGTATTATCATGTTTTATACCATAATATTATTTAAGACAACATATTTCTATACCAAAATTTCAAGTTCATGCGGTAAATTGGATAATCTTAAAATAACAAATGACGATTTAAATCGATTGTTTTAATATTAATGAAAAATGTGATAATTGACTGAGGTCAAATACGGAAGAGCTCCACAATATTAGAAAGTGAACTTACAACCTTTTACATTTGTTTGGTAGTAAAATAAAAATTTTAAACAACCTTTTAAGCTGCATACGCAAAAGGTTAATAAAATAAAATTAAGAATCGGCTATGTTTATAAAGTCTCTACACGATCAGACCCTTTCAGAAATATTTATTTTAACAAAATATTAATTTTTAATTATTCATTAAAATATCCCCAAAAAATAATTTTTTGGAAAATTTCCAAATGTCTATCATTATTTAAGAGAAAAAATTGGGTTTTAAAAAAAAAGATTTTAAAACTTTCAAAGAATGGCAGTAAATTTTATTTTACGTGAACATTTTTCTAGAAAGTGATGAAAAATCTATACGTCTTCTTTAGGTAGAAGTATAAATATTATGTTTCTCAAAGAATAAAGTTTTAATTTCTATATACACGAGAAAAAATTGAATTATAAAATTATTTGTTTCCTAGGAATAAGATTGAACAACAGAAAATGTTGTCAAAAGTGTCACTTTTTCTAACAACTATAAAAAGGGAAAGGTCTAAGTGAAAAGTCAAATATTCTGTTATATCAGAGAATTTAGGGATTGTTGATTACTGGAGACGTTCTCAGTCAAATGTGATATTATCACTCCTTTTCCAATCAGTTATTCGAAAATTCAAAATTTTCGTAAATATTCTTCGGGAACCGTAAGTAATGAATCCTAATAATTCCAAGCGTAGATCTATGAGTAATAATTCCTTATTCTTTCCTGCAGTTCAACTCTGATCATAAAACAACAAGCTGTCTTTTTATTTAGTTCTTTGAATATTTACATATTTTAGAGATTTATAACTATTATACTGAAAAATCATTTACAAAGTTTTTTTTTCTTTTTTTACTATTTTTTTTTTTGCATCAGTATGAAGGAAATTACATTATTTTAAGTCAACGACAGTGTTTGACTAGTGTGCTAGTAGTTAGAATAACATATACTCGCTCTATAGTATAGTAACATGTAAAATGTAGCTATGCTGCAAGAAGGATAGAGTATGGTAATCACTCAAGAAACGGGTATTTTTTTTTTTTACATTTCTCGACGTTTCACGACCCAGGAACCTCAAAAAAAAAATAGGGAGATAATGTTTGTACGTACGTAATACGTGTGTTGGCGTGTTTGAAGCTTTATAAATTGTAACTAAATAAACCGATTTTGATGAAATTTGGTATATAAAGACTCGTGTATATGGGGGACAATTTTCTGTTAAGATTTTGTCAAGAATATCTGAAGGGGGTGGGGTAAATTTTTTTGGGATTAATTTTCTCAAACTTTTGAAAATTTTACTCCACTTTATATCACGTTCAGTACATACGTGCATGCTTATCCTGCCCTTAAAAAAAAAATTTGGTCCAAAATTTCCCTCTTCCTCAAAAATCGAAAAAAGCTATTATTTTATTTATAGAATATTTCTAACATAATATTTTTATGTCGTATTCCTAATCATGGTAGTAGTGCAAGTGAAAAAAAATTAATAATAATAATTTGGGGGAAATATTGTAGATCGGGTAGCCGACCAAAGTTGAAAAATATTTATTTTTGAATTTTTTAAAACTATTTTAGTGTCTATTTTCATGTATTGTCCAGTATATAAGAATAAATAACCAATAGCTGGCTTCCGTGCGCGAGTGGTAGCGTCTCGGCTTTTTATTTGGAGGTCCTGGTTTCGAGTACCGGTCAGACGCATTTTTCATACGCTACATTTCCATATCCCACGCACAAGCTTCAAGATTATGTGGCGATATCAGAAAAAAGAAATAAATAAATAACCAATGTCAGGAAAGTTCTGCATTAAAACTTCGATCTCAGCTTTTTTTCTTCATTCATTTTATAGTTAAATTAAATAAAGTAAATTATTATTAAAGATTATCACTCTAATCTGTATGACTTGGTATAATCATGAGGATTTTGGGTGTAGAATTTTACAAAATATGTATTCTATCATACGTATTTATATACTCATTTCTCTAGTTTAATCGTAACAAAATACCGATGACTAAATACCGTATATTTCATTTTTTTCTACCTCATCTCATGTTAATAATTAAAAAAATAAAAAATAAAAATTATATATCCCATTTTCTCATCAAATTACAAAAAATAATTCTTCACATTTATTTTGTTTTTTTCTTTTATAAAATTTTTTAAATATTCAATTTTATATAAAATAAACAATTTTAAATTAAAATGCAAAATTCTATGAACAATAAAAAAAAACTTGCCAAAAGAGTTCATTATTAAAAATTTAAAGAGGTTATTAATAAAGCTATATACTCTACATAGTTTTAAATAAACAGAGTACTGTTAGTGAGAATAGACTGACAAGTAGTATGATTAACTAATGACCCACTATTTGAAAAAGTTTATTTATGATCTGTAATTTCAATATATGTCTTACAACAGGTCGTTAGAACTGTTACCCCCAAATAATACTTCTCTTAAACGTTAAACTTCAAACTCCTTCGTGAGAAAAATGACAAAAAACGTAATAATACTAAACCGATTGAAAAATTCTAGATTTATTTTCCAATTTAATAAAACTTATTCTAAAAGATCTTTCGGAGCTAATAATTTAATACTTTCTTCAATGATTACCGGTAGCACTGTAGTTAATTGTGCAAGTTTTGAAGCACCATTAAAAAGCACGTTTATCGATACATAAAAAATATACACAATAAAATCAAATTTTGTGAATATCTTTACAATAAAAAACTATTAACATAAATCATAAAATGAAATTCACGAACATTAAATTTGACTAAAAAGTCATTAAACATAGAGAAAATAGAAGAAAAATTATATAGAATATTATTTGATTGCAAAATAAATAGGCTTCCTATTATTGTTATTATTATTATTGTTATTAAAATACTACATACTAACGGAGGGATCTTTTATAAGAAATTAAATATTGAAACTTAAGAAAATTCCCCAATTATTAAGTTAAAGCAATCACAAGTATGCGAGATGTTATATGTGTACTGAATTGTGTTGGTAAATAAAACTTGCTATACATATAAGTGACGTGCTATAATCTCACTGAAGGACAATGACATATCTTCGACTGACTGAACCTAATAAAACTATACTGAGTGGATGTCAAACTCAACTAATTTGAATTTGAAAAAAAAAGAAAAATATTTCGGGGGAACTGGCGAAAAAGTTGCTGTCGCCAGGGGTCGAATCGTGGACATGTGCAGGGCCAGGGAGGCAGCCTCATGATCACGGCAACCTCCACGCCAGGTAAGTATACCTGGCGTGGTATAGGTAAGTATACCTACCCTTAGGGTAGGGAGGACAGTCCCTCCGTGGAGGGCCCGTATGCCGTGGTGTGCGGGTTCCTGAGAAGGGGGGAAACTCCTGGGGAGTGTGGGACAAATAAAAGATCGAGTCCCGGTTGGCGGTGCCGCTCCTGCGGGTGCCTCGGTGCTTAGTGAGGGCGGTACCGCTGATTAGAGGCAAAGACATAATGACCGAGACCCGGTTCCCTGCTGAGGGGATGGGAGGTGGCGTAGCCATACCCCGTCTCCGAGGCGGGGGATTAGAGGCAGGCGAATAAAATAAAATTAAAGATCCGAGACCGGGGGAGCTAACCTGCCGTGCCGGGTGTACAACCGGTGGGCGGGGGACACTCCCTTAGAGTAAAAGGACACTCTCCCCGACTGAGTATACTTAAATGGATATCCGGTCGGGGAGAGTACGGGAAGAAAAAAAAAAAAACAAAAAAAAAAGGGAGGCAGCCTGTTGCTGAGGGTGTTCGGGTGCAGCAGATGGTTGGATCAGGACGTTCTGATGACGCATTGAGGACCCTCCAGATTTGCGAAGTGGACGAGCGATTCAGGGGGGTATGCGTGGGGTGCATACCCGGACCCAGCCTAGGAGATAGGAAAGGGAAGGGTAGTCCTCTTGCGGAGAGTCACCATGGCAACCGGGAGGAATGTTATGATGTCTCAATGATCCAAGAGGGACCCCGCCGGGAGATCAGCTTCAAGCTGCAAGTCTTCAGCCACGTCATTTGGGATCGACCGAAGTAACGTCTTCTAGGCGATTACCGGTTGCTCTCCAGTTGTTAAAAAAAAAAGTATGAGAGATATGTTTTACCATCCCTACAAGAGAATTGTGTTCAATTCTTACGATGCATTAATAATTAGCTCCGGTCTTTGAAGAATTAAATTTCTATATTATTAAACATCATGTATGTTGTTTATAAGATTGGTTAAATTAATATTATTACTTTAATTTAAATATATTTAAAAGTTTTGACTATTTAAAATTAATATTGAAATGAATTTCAATCTGAAATTTAATATCTTAAGTATGTACAGTAAACAACATAGTAGGTTATTGATAATAATAAAAATAATACTAATAATATGTAGAACAATCTACTTTACTATACTGGACTTCTATTACAGACACTTCTACAACAGGATCAGGCAATCGGACTTTCACCCGCGTATTATATTACGGCATAGTTTTCTGAAACACCAATCCTTCACAATATATCTAAGCTATTGTATAAAAACAAAAGACACATAGCACAAGCGAATTGGTAAGTAGAAACTAATATATTTTTTTCAACGACTATTCTTACCAGTAACTATTAACACCTATAGTTTTTTCTTCTTTTTTCTCACATTCTATTTCTTCTATAGATTTCTTAACAGTTACAATTACCATTTTTTTCTACATCCAATTTTTTTTAATGTAAGAAACTGTTCTACAATAAACTTAAATAAGGTATACGGCAAAATGTTACAAAAATTAAGTGCACGATAGATGAGATCAGAAACTAAATTATTTTTTCTCAATTTTTCAGAAGAAAAAGAAGTTTATTAAATAAATATTTTGTCTTTTTTTTGTTTTGTAATCCTTCTCTGTTACTTAAAGAGAGCACGATACTTCCATCTATTCAAATACATGTCTAGAGAAAATGAGGAGTTCATTACATCTTTCAAATGAGTTATAAATATACGAGAGGTTGTCTCTAAAGTAAAAACCGTTTCATTGTAAAATAATTTATTCTGAAAACTTTATAAATATTTTTTATTTCTCTTAAACTGCATACCTTACACTACTTCTCTATATAACCGCCATATGAATTAAGACATTTATCGTAGCGATACACCAGTCTCAATATGCCCACGTCGTATTCTTTTGCCGCCAATCCATTTAGCCACTGATTAACAGCATTTTTAAGCCCGGAATATATATGGGTAAATTTTCCATCCAAATTTTCTCAGTAAATCACGTTCGTTCGTACCCGAAACATGTGGACATGCAGTAATTGTGCAGAAGGACGACGCCGTCGGTCAGCCGCCCACGTCGCCGATTTTGAATGGCGCGCCGTAACTTACGTAGAATTTCGCAGTAGGCTTCTGTTTTTAAGTTGTTCTACGTGGCATGAAATCAATCAGCAATATGCCAAACCGATCCCAAAAGACATTACTTTGCGTCAAAATGGCTATCGCTTGACATTTGTTGGTCTGGTTGGTGATTGACGATGATACCATTCACTTGACTGCCTTTCCTCTCTAATGTCTAATAGGAAATTCATGTTTCATCGCTAGCAACATTTATAGGCATGATTTACGTGTGTCTGTATGTATATATATATATATTTAAATAATTATATTAAGAGTACAAAAAAAATGCTTGTTTGACTATCAAGTCAACAGCGCGAAGCAATTTACGCACTTTTTATTATCCCTCTCTATTGTAAATTCAATTTTACTACCACTTTTCAGTAATTTAATTGAGTGCAATCGAACAAATTCTGAAAAGAGATTGATTCCTTTATAACTCAATTTTATGTGATTATACCCACATAAAAAATTGCTGATTTTTTGCGAAAATAATTCTAAATATAAAATTTGTGACCTTTATTGGTCCCTTTAATCTTAATATTTAAGAAATGGATGTAAAACGGAAAAGTAATTTAGTTATTGTTTGTTTATGTAATATTTATACTCTACATAAATAATCATTTAAATAGAAATAAGTAAAAATAAATATTTAATATAATAAATAAATTAATGCTAATATAAATAAATGCAATTTTAAAAAAGTTTGCAATTTAATGTTAACGAAGCTTTCGATGCAGTTGAACATCGTATGACGCATAATGCTAAGAATTACAATTAAAAGGCATGCTCATACATATTATTATTTCAATGACAAAACCGTTCTACCGATAACAGTAAATCATTGATTCTACTATTTATAGTTGAACTGAAAACAGATCCATTAAATTTAAAAAAAAATCGAACTAAATATGGGAGATATGAAATGGTCGTAAATATCAAATGAGTTTGATTAAATGTTGAAAATTTTACTCTTATATTTTTTATTATGAGCAAAAAACCAGTTGAAAATATCACCAAAAGTGACGCCTTTAAATATTAAACCAAATGAAGAATGCTACTGCCGTAATAATAAGATTTTAATAAAAATCTAATGTTTTTATTTTTTCACTCCAATGTTTTAAACTTTTCTGAAAAATGAGGAGATTTCTCATTCTGGAAACGGTATTTCTTACAAGGCAAGGAGATAAACTTATAAAACTTACAAACTGATAAAATAGCAATATATTATTCAAATAAATCAAATGTTCATTTGAAAAAAAAAATTGTGTTGGTAACTGTCAGATAAAGAACAGATAAAGAAAAATAACACTAAAATATATTTTATACACAAAATACCAGGTATGTTCCCGATAAAAGGTTTTTAAATCGTTCAATGCGAGACGATAGTTGAGTTAACAGAACGGTATGACGTCATTTTGTCTCACGGTCAGTTCTGTATTGTTACAATCAAGCGTTGATCATTATGCGTTTGTGGAAAAAGCATAAAAAAGAATAATCACATAAATTTGCGAACGCGAATTTCGTCGTCACTTTATGCTTCCAGTATGAACCGGTTATAACATAAGATCATGCTGTAAAGACGTGAGCTGAAAATTATTAAAAACCATGGGGTCATTTTATAGAAAGAATTTTAATTTTAAAGAGCTTTATAACTAACTGATGAATTGAGTGCATAGTAGAAATTAAAACAGGAATATCAAGAAGTAAACAGAAATTTTTATTAAGAAGGGAAGACGACTGCAGTGTGGAAAGTTAAGCTTAGCATTAAGGAAGAGATTAATGAAATTTTTTATTTGGAGTGTTATGCTCGATGGAGATGAAACGTGGTTAATGAGAATGGCAGAAAAAAACCAATGAGGCTTTTAAGATGTAAGTATGGCGCAGAATAATAAATGTCAGATGTTACCATGTAACAAGTGAAGGAGAATCTGAAAGAACAGGAAAATGCTAAATACGATTGAATATAGGAAAAAGGAACTGCCTAGGATAATATATGAGAAGAAGTTTTTTATTAGTAGATGAGATAGAAGGCTTGGTGAATGGAAGGAGAAGGGAGATTTCAAATGATGGATGAAATTACGGAAAAGGAAAATATGATGAAACGAAGAGGTTAGCAAAGGATAAAACAAGGTGAAGAGTAGCAGCCGTGACAGGACCTGCCCTAACGGTACAACACTATAAATGGTGAATGAATACTAGAAACTATTAAAAGAGAAAGTTTCTTGCTGTTGAAGAATCCATAGCTTTTAGTATGGTTATCCTACGTTAATAGTTTTCCTCTCGCAGTTTGGGAGAGAATATTAATCCTCAGATTTATACTTTCATCCTCGTAAATAATTTCAACAGTCCAGATATTAAAAATATGGAATTTTTATGTAAAACCTTTATGAATTGAAAAGAATTAATATCTTTTAAACAATTTTTTAACAATGTACCGAATATTCTGGAAAATATTTGGATATCTGGTAAAACAGATTTTCATCTAAATAGCTGTGATAATAAACAGAACTTTTTCACTGCTGAGTTTTGGAGGATCCCGACCTTTTTCACTAGCGACTGTAACTAAGTGAAAAGTAAAAGTGTGGTGTACTAAGTTGTTGAAATTAAAATTTCCGCGCTGTTACTATACTTACACAATGATAAACATTTTTTTCAGTGATGAACTGAACTATAATCCTGTGAAATAGAAATGACTTCAAAATAGTTTTAGTGGTACTAAGCTACAGACCATCGTATGAAAATATTAATTATAACTTTATATATTTTTAGAAACTTAACCATGTCTTTGATCAGAGAAATGATTTGACATGCGAGATCAACCAAACTTACAGTATGTGATCCCTTGAAGGAAATTTTGATAAGGTCTAGGTTTTATCTAGTTCGTAGTATTAGTAAACTGAAGGCTAGAATTCGTGAATCGTTTTCCGTTGAGAAGCTGTAAGCAATTTAAGAAAATCTGCATTCACTTATGCAAATATTTGTTGATAGTTTCCATATGTTTAAGTACAGTAAATGCAAATTTTGATTCAGGAGTTAATTACTTATGTAAATATTAAAATAAATTTAAATTTCATTATTTCATTATCGCGCGTCACCCATCATATACTTACACTTAATAAGTTACATCACAAAAAAAAATTCAACTTTTTTACTGAAGTGGGGCTTAAATTTTAACTTCTATAAAAATTATATAAAAAAAATTAAAACACTGAAAACTTTTTTATTTTTATTTATTAATTCATAATAAATTCGCATCAAAAATCTTAACTAGAATTCCATACAAAAGAATTGAGAGGAGAATTTAAGAAGTGTTAGGAGAAGACCAATTTGGTTTCAGGACAAGGGAAGCAATTTTAGGCCTCAGATAGATTAATAGTAGAAGGAAGACTAAAGAAAAACAAACCAACATGATTGCCATTTATAGACCTAGAAAAGGCATTCGATAACGTAGACTGGAATAAAATGTTCAGCATTAAAAAAAATTAGGGTTCAAATACAGAGATAGAAGAACAATTGCTAACATTTACAGGAACCAAACAGCAACAGTAATAATTGAAGAACATAAGAAAGAAGCCGTAATAAGAAAGCGAGTCTGACAAGGATGTTCCCTATCTCCGTTACGTTTTAATCTTTACATAGAACTAGCAGTTAATGATGTTAAAGAACAAATTAGATTCGGAGTAACAGTACAAGGTGAAAAGATAAAGATGATACAATTTGCTGATGATACAGTAATTCTAGCCGAGAGTAAAAAGGATTTAGAAGAAACAATGAACGGCATAGATGAAGTCCTACGTAAGAAGTACCGCATGAAAATAAACAAGAACAAAACGAAAGTAATAAAATTTAGTAGAAATAACAAAGATGGACCACTGAATGTGAAAATAGGAGGAGAAAAGATTATGGAGGTAAAAGAATTTTGTTATTTGAGAAGTAAAATCACTAAAGATGGACGAAGCAGGAGCGAATAGCACAGGCGAAACGAGCCTTCAGTCAGAAATATAATTTGTTTACATCAAAAATTAATTTAAATGTCAGGAAAAGATTTTTGAAAGTATACGTTTGGGTTGTCGCTTTATATGGAAGTGAAACTTGGACAATCGGAGTATCTGAGAAGAAAAGATTAGAAGCTTTTGAAATGTGGTGCTATAGGAGAATGTTAAAAATCAGATGGGTGGATAAAGTGACAAATGAAGAGGTGTTGGGGCAAATAGATGAAGAAAGAAGCATTTGGAAAAATATAAGTAAAAGAAGAGACAGACTTATAGGCCACATATTAAGGTATCCTTGAATAGTCGCTGTAATATTGGAGGAACAGGTAGAAGGAAAAAATTGTGTAGGCAGGCCACGTTTGGAATATGTAAAACAAATTGTTAGGGATGAAGGATGTAGGGGTATACCGAAATCAAACTATAGGGAATCTTGGAGAGCTGCATCAAACCAGTCAAATGACTGAAGACAAAAAAAATTAATTCATAACATAATTGAATCATACCCGGAGAGTATCTTAGATAGAACAGCTAACTGAACCTTAAAATTTATCTATCCAGTTAATTATACAATAATTTTGAAATAGAATTTTAACGAAATTTTTATAGCTATAACAAAGAAGATTTAAAATTAATTGATTGAAAATTATTTTAAGATACTTAACCGAGTCATTTTTTATAGCTTATATTTTAATTATTATTTTTATTTAATAAGGATTAAATGGTGATAACACCAGTAAAGAATTTTGTTTTTCTAAATTTTAATTAACTTGCAATGTTGTTTGCAACAACACTTAAAAGACTAAACAAATAAGTGTATAAGAAACAGTCATGTTATGTTAATACTTTTAGTCATAATATGGTAAAAACCGCTATTCGTTTTGGCCTGCTTGACCCAAATTTAAAGTATACTGTTTATGTAGGATTGAATAAATATTATTTGTAAGCCATGAAACTAATTACGATACTGATATCAAATGTACTAAACTATTATATTATTATTTTTATAATTATATTATCATTACTAGAAGTGAAAGTATTATGTAAATAACAATATACTCTAAAAATCAGCAAAGAATGGAAACCAACAAAGGAATTTAGAAAAATTAAATTAAAAATGTATATTAAATCTGTTGTGACCTAATAGAAAGAATTAAAATCAAACTATGTTAATGAAAATAAAAAAATAAAAAATAAAATTACAAAAAGAATTAAAAGATGAATTTAAAAAAGAAAATTAAAAATGTAAATAAAATCTGTTATGACCTAATTAAATGAATTAAAATCTAACTATTTCAATGGAAATAAAAAGTCAATTCAAATATTTTGAGTATAATAGAACTTTTATAATTTTCCTAAATCCGTATTTCCTTTTTTCAATCCACATTTCTTCATTAACGTGAAAAAGGAATCCTTTTTCTCAAATTTACATTTGAATGTTTGATTAGCTGTTTTATCAAATGATTAACAACATTCTTAATTTGCACAAAAATTGTAAACACCCTTATTCAATGATGCAGTCGCCAGTGCAAGGTACCTTTCATATTTCTACGCCTACTCTGCTGTAAAGACAATATTTGTTACCACTTTTCAGTCGATCAATTAAAATTAAATCTTATGTTAAGCAACAAAATGAGGCAAACGTCGATTAATGATATCCAAATATGATCAAATGTATGTTGTGATAACGAAACAATAATGCGATCTTTATATTAAAAAAAACACGAGGAATTATAAAATTTATATCTTCTCATTTAATTTATGGGTATGAAAATTTGTAATATCTATACTTCTAAATTTGTCATTTAAATAACTTAACATTAAAAAAAGTAGTATATTAGATGGTTGAAATAATAATTTAACAAGCTAATTTAAGTAAAATAACTTAGAATAAAATAAATTTAAAAAGCTTTTTGACTAATGATGTTAACTCATTATTTAACAACTGATTTTCGAAGTCGAAAGTTCTCAGGTGCAAAGCCTAGTAAAAGTAAGTTATTTTATACGTCTTTGAATATAAAATAATGGATTACGGTATACCTTGGTAATTGTGGTTTAAGTAACTTCACGTCTCAGGAATGGTCGGCCGAAGTCTGTACACGACTACACCTCCCTAGATCCACAGGAGTCTAGAAGATATAAATTTTTTTTCTTCAAAAAATCTACAGAGATTTTTTATTACATGGAATAAATAAAATAAGGCGATCGCCGCCCCCACTTGCGAACGCGAATTTTGCTAAAATCCCCGAAAGGCGCATACCTGCTAGGTTGGAAGGCTCTAGCACCGAAAGGACTTCAGGGAACAGACTGAATAGGAATCACGCCAGGAGAACGAAGCTCACGCGGCTAGTCTCTCAAGGTCAGCTCCGGTCAAACAGTTTCTTCCCGGTCTAAAGGATTGGAACGCAGAAAATAATTCCGTCCATAAATAAAATAAAATAAATATAACCGCCATTAAATAAATAATTACACGCCCGATAAAAAAAAATATATATATACAGTAGCAGGGGACTTTTGTTCAGGTTCTGCGATTAGTAAGGAAATAGGTAAATCTCCCGCTTTCCTTGCGTTCCGTTCCGTTCCGGCCACACTTCATTTACATATCATACATTTCATCTCATTAGCCGGGGGAAGAGGGTTGCTTATTGTTCACTAATTGAACAGATTGCAACGTACACAATAGGAAAATTTAATAAATTTAAAAAAAAATGTTAGTAAAACAAAAAATTAATTATATTAAAAAAAAGAAGTAAACTTGAAACTAGAATTAGCGGTTTTATGATTGAACTGTGCTTAATTGTAATCTTTAAGTAAATAGGGTGGTTTCAACCCACCGGGTTGGTCTAGTAGTGAACTCGACATCGCAAATCAACTGATTTCAAAGTCGACAGTTCTAAGGTTCAAATCCTAGTTTATACGGATTTGAATATTAGATCGTGAATACCGGTGTTCTTTGGTGGTTGGGTATCAATTAAGAACACATTTCAGAAATGGTCGACCTGAGACTGTACAAGACTACACTTCACTTACACTCATACATATCATCCTCATTTATCCTCTGAAGTAATATCTGACGGTGATTCCCGGAGGCTAAATAGGGAAAAAATAGGGTGGTTTTACTTTCAGTAATGAAAAATCATACTATTAGCTAAAAATACAAAACGGAAAAAAATTTAATTAGCTGAATACAATTTTTTTCCAAAACCTGAAAGTTGGCATTTAAAAAAAAAATTTGAAAATAATGTTTGTTTTGCGTATAAAGTGTCTTTATTATAAAGTGATAATTTGTATTTAGAAATATATTTTTATTTGGCCTAACCGGGAAAAAACATCATACATAAAATTATTAAAAAATATTTACAAAATGAAGAATTTAATTAAATAATTTAGTATTAAATATTAAAATATTTTTTATTATTTAGTAATATTTAGAATTAAATAATTTAATATATTACCAATAATAACTATGTATTATTACAATAATATATATAAATAAAAATATAATTACTTACCGAGTGATGAAATTAGATTTCCCCATAATTCAGCCGTTTGCCACGCAAGAAAGAAGAATCCAAAAAATCGTACAACAATACCATCCACTTGTTGATCGGTTAACTTCGCATAAACTCCACCGACTTGGGTAAGATAAGTAGCTTTAGCGGCCCACATAGGAGCTGCACCCAAACCTAGTAAAACTCCAGCCGGCACCAAAGTATAAAACCTTGGATAAAACTGAGCGCCTATGTAAGGCGCATAGCAAAGCATTGAGAAACACAATGTCCACTTAACAGTTAGTCTTTTAATTAAGAAAGTCGGTACGAATATGCATGAAACTACCAACGCTGCGTATATTGCACTAAGTGAAACAGTACCGAGTCCTTCACGAGCATTAATTGAACTTTGTAAATTGGCTGTACCTTGAAACGCGGTAAACTGTACCATAAAGGCTAAACTCACAGCGGCAATATTTTTCAAAATTCTCCATTTTTCTCCTCTGGCTAATTTAAATTTTCCTTTAGGTGTAGGATCTTCATCTACCGGACCCGGTGGAGGTTTATTTACAATACCTCCGACATCATTATCGTCTTTAAACGCTTCGTTCGCGTAACCACCCCCAACTGACACTGTATATACGGCTACATCACCATCTTCTTGTGTTTTCGGCCCTTTTCCGTCCGGGCCACCTGGCCTTTCATCGCAAGATGCTACCATTCTCTTTGATTCTGTTAGTTCCCAAGCAACAGCTGAAATAAAAAAAAAATAAAAATAATGCATGAATTAAAAATTCAATGAATAAAATCCAAAAAAGATATAAAAATAAAAACATATTAGAAAATATGTAGGCTTTATCGTGTATTTTATAACCAGAACAGGATAAAAACGGAAAAGAAATTCAAATAATATAAATAAAAAACCAACATTAAAAATAAAAATAAAATAAGGAGAAAAGTTTAAAGTATAACTTGTTTTGTGCTTAAACCACTTAAATATGGATCCTTCTAAAGTTAAAATTTGTAATGATCCTATAACCACAAAAAAAAAACTTATAAAGACAAATAAAATTTGGTTAATTTTCCTGTTTTGTGATATTTTGAAATATAATTTTGAATGAAATATTTATTTAAAATTCTAGTGTAGGTGTACGTCTCACATTTTTGGAAAATTAAATAAAGCAAATTGAAAATTTAAAAAACTATCTGAAATTTTTTCTCAAATTCGGTTGAATATATTTATTCTCTTTATATTTTAGAATATAAAATTTATTTAAATATATTATTATTTCTAATGTAGAAAAAAGAAACGTAAGATTAAAAATTAATTATACTATATACATATATATAAGATTACTACAACAGGTTTTCTAATGATAACAATTAACCTTAACTGATACGGAAATAGTAACTCAAGCACGGTAACTCAAGCATACGGTAACTCAAGCATTCACACCACGTTACAATAACGATTCAAAATTTTCTTTTTGACGTCAGAGAACTGAAGTTCTTAGAAACAATTTGCCATTAATGAAAGATAATACAGTTATTTTCATTTTATCTGAATAGACTTCACGGTTTTCCCTGTTATTCAGGTAATGTAATTTGATTTAAATTTTGCATGAAGTTACATAAAATTCTTTAAAGAAACTCAGAAAAAGACAGTTTACATTCGATCTAGAATAATCCACATACCGCGTCTGTAGATATTAGTTTGAAGCTTAAGTTAATAATTGAAGAAATTCAATAAATAACAATCTAATTCGGAACTGTATCTATCGTATTAAGCATTATAATTTATTATTTTACATTTCACCATTATTATTTTTTTTTTTGTATTTCTCCATCCCTTTTCTTCGGTGCAGATATTTTGATAAAAAATAATTAAATTATATGTACTTCTTATATGTTCAATTATTTATGAGAAATATTTAAATTTTGACATCCTTTCACTTTTAAACCTCTACATTTTCTTCAAGTCCCAAATTAAGTGGCTGGGTATTAACATCTCGGTAAATAACAGCCCTTTATTCAATGTCTTTTTTAACACAGGATTCTTCTTTTTCTCTCTTTTTACACTTCTTTTCAACATAAAATCCATTTTTACGTCTAGTTGTTATTTTCTTATATATATTTCCTATATAACCTAATGACTTCAAAGAACCAGATTTTGACTTAATTAATTCTGATTAGACTGAGATTAATTGAACTAAATTAAGCTCTCAGAACTGATAAATAATATGATAATTTTTTTATTATTTTGTATTTTTAAAATTTTTTAAGGTTATTTATTTATCTTATAAATGAAATACTTGATTACCCTTCCATAAAATGAGAGTAGAAATAATTTTTTTGCAATTTATTTCACAAAATAATTTCATATAATTTTTACAAAAAAAGTTCTTTACAAAGTAGAAATACATGCGTTCTTCGTGGCTACCAATTTCCACCTGGTTAATTATGATAGCTGTTTTATCTAAAAAATGTTATATCCTTAGATAATTTGAAAAAAAAAACAACTGTGCTGGTACCGATAAAATTGTATTCGAAGTAAAATTTATTGAAAAAGTTAAAGGAAAGAGCTTTTTATGTTTGCTACATCTTGAGATTAATTATATAAAAAGGTGTAAATTTATAATGTAAAAAAAAAGTTTTGAGAAGGGATAATTTCTACAGTTCTGTTTAATTTGTAGAGGAAAAGTTACTAGTATAATATTTCATGTTGTACAAGTTATATTTAAGGTGGTTAATCCAATGGACTCCTTGCAGCTACTTTTTCGTGTTGCAAATAGGTCGACTTCCGAAAAAATATCTATATATATCTTCGCGTTTCACATCTCCAGACCCACAAAACCACCCTCAGCTCAAAGTTTATATATACATTTATATATATATATATATATATATATGTATTTCACTTTCTTATGGACACGAAAACTGCCGTAATTTTGCGCTAATCACTTTCAAATTGATCCTTAAAAATAACACGTCCCAAAATATCGGTTGAGTTCGTTAGACCAGAATCGAACCATGGTAAGGGGGGGCTTTTTAAAAAAAAAAATCGTTTAACTTTCTTATTAAATAAAATATCGAATTCGTTTAAAGTTCTCACTATTTTCTGGATAAGGGCCTAAAAATTATCTAAGTAAAATTTTTTTATATCACCAACCATTGGCCCAGGGGGTTGAAAAAATGAGGTTTCGACTACAAAAAATGCTCATACCTTCCTTAATAGGCACAGTATCGAATCGATTTAAAGTGGTCGTTAGTCCTCTAAACGTCTAAACAATACCTAAAACATTTGTCTGAAACAATTTTTGGTATGTCCAACTCTTACGGCAAGGGATGACCAAAATATTGCTGGAATTGAAAGAAGATGGAGCTTGTCGTATGCTAAATGTGTGAAAATTTTTTCACATGCAACTACTCTCGTATTGAGTAAATTTAAAGTTTTTCTTTAACTTTAAGGAAATATTTTTTATCCCTTAAATTATTTAAAGAAAAATTAATCACCAATAAAATCCTGCGATCTAACATTTGAAAAACTCTCAGAAACCATGAAAAAAGGGAAAATAGTTTCTATATTCATATCTTTAAATGAAAAATTATGGACTGATAAAAAAAATATGTTTGAATTCTTCAAAAATAGAAAAACTAAGAGGAAATGGTTAAAAAATCCAAAAGGTTTAAATAAATTAAATATTAAATAACTGAAAGTAGAATTTACCTCAAAAAATTACTAAAAGATAAAAACCAAATAAAATACTAAAAAATTCCAAGAAAAACCAAACCCGAAAAGAGACGTGAAAATTTTACAAGAAAGGAAGAAAAAAGAAATTTCAGAAAGAATGAAAAAATATTGAATTAATGGAAATCAGCCAAAAATATAAAAAATCTACTGTATTCTAAAAATTTGAATAAAAATTACCTTACATAAGCATATAAAAAACGACTGAAAGCAGAAAGTATAATGCAGTAATAAAACCAGAGGGTTTATAAGGGCGTGGGTGCTTAAAAATGAACACAAAAATGGAAAATATAAGAAAGGATTAAATAAATTTTAGGTACCATAAAGGTTAGAAACACATAGAAAAAACAATAAAATAAACCAAAATACAGAAAAAAAACACATACAGAGAAAAAAAGGGAAGATTGATTGAAAATATATTTAAAAAAGTTAATTAAAAAAAGTTTTTAATTAAGTCTAATTTGAACCGATGTCCCTTCCTCTTGTAAGATCCAAATATTTCACTAATTAAAATTTATTTGCCTATATCTCCACTTATGATTGAAAATAAGTACCACTTATGATATATTGTTGAAAAGCTTTCAAACTTAACTGATTATTATTGCAGTTAGAAAAAGTCCAAGATCCAAATTGTTTGAATTTTGAGCTTTTTTTGACACTTTTGGTCTAGTCAATTGCAATCAAAAGATGAGGTGCACAACTAGATGTTAAAGCAGTGCTAAAACCAAAATTTCAACATTCTACGGCTAATAGGTTTTGAATTATGCGAGATACATTCATACGTACGTCAAACGTCACGCTAAAACTAATCAAAATGGACTCAGGGATGGTCAAAATGGATATTTCCGTTGAAATATGAAAACCGAAATTTTTCGCGATCACAATTTTCCTTTACTTAGTACAAGAAAGTAAAAATAGAAATAAACTGTATTAAAGACGCTAAAAAAAAACAACTTAAAAAATTCCATTAAAAAAATGAAAAAATAAAAGTATATTAAAAATAGGAAAAAAACAAAATTATGATGTTATAGAGTTTTGAAAAACAAAATACCAGAAAAGAAAATCCGGAGATTAAATGGTTCGAAGAACGCAAAGAACAAACAAAATGCAGAAAGTACTGCAGAAAATGCAGAAGTACTGAGAAGAAAGAAAAACAACAAAGAAGACAAAACTGAAGTTGTTAGTACGTTGTCTGAAAGCCACCATGAAAAAAAAAAGAGCTGAGAACAAAGTAGTAATACTTTCCTGGAATTGGTTAATTATTCTTATACAGTGGGTAAAAAATGCTATATAGAAAAAGTTACCTAAGATTTTTTTTTGAGTGAGGGTAATTTAGGTGTAGTTTTATTATAAAATTATCATTATCCCCAACCTCAACAATCACCTTTCAAGAAACTTTTTCTTTTTCTACTTTTACTATGTTAAATGGAAGAAACTAAAAAAAAAATCCTATGAAAAATTTATAACTAATAAAATGTTCCCTAAAATTAATTTTTGGGAAGTGGATAGTGAATTAAGATAAAATTTTATTGTAATATTATTACAAGTTAATATAAACCAAAAGAAGTTAAAAAAAAATCAAAACGTCGATATTTTTAAAATTTTATTGACTCCCACACCCCTAATATTGCCCCCCAAAGTATATTTTTGGGCCACTTGCATAACTATTATGCATGGAAAGACATAAAACAAAACTCGGTTAAAAAATATGTAATGAATAAAAAGATTTTCGATTTTTGGGAAAGGGGGAAATACATTTTTTAATGGTAAAATAAGGATGTACACATATACTGAGCTTATTATAAAGTGGGGGTATGTTTGCAAAATTTTTAGAAAACTGACCCCAAAATTTATCATCCTAATCCTATAGGGGAAGACACCCGCCTTGTGACGCTTCCGGTCGCCACACCACTCCCCTCCATTCCTACCCTGATGGGCTTTAGCTTTAACGGAACCCAAATTTTTACCAACTAATTGCCTCATATATACGAATCTCTGTACAAAATTTCATAAAAATCAGTTTATCTCAGAAAAATTTATTAAACCTTCAAATAAGCCAACACACGTAAATAAAGCCCACACTTTTTTGTTTTTTGGTGTCCCTGGATCTTGAAACTTCGAGAACTGTACATGCATAATAACATAAAAACCCATACCCCATTTTTTGACAGATTAGCATACTTTCCTTCTTGCAGCATAACTCTAGAGCTATGATGTCAGGAAATTAAAAATTAAAAAAAAAATAAATAAATAAATAAAACTGACTTAAAAATATTCACTAAAAAGAAAAAGTAATACTTATTGAATTTTTTTAATACTTTTATTATTTGAAGTTGATGACAAATTAAATTTAAGTTTTTCTTTTATAAAAATATCCTTTTTCTTATAGTACTTGAAGTATAAATGACTAAGATATTTTTTAACTGAGAGAAAATTTTTATGTAAGGAATGATTTGACGACAAAAAAAATACCTTGAAAGGAAGAATAGTTCCAAATAAAATGAAAAAAAAAAAATCAATTGATAAATTCAATTAAATGAAAAATAAGTTTAATATACAGCAGGTAAATTACTTTGGCACATTAAAGATTTACAGAAGGATACAAAAAAATGATGTTCTCTACCTTGGATAAATAAACATACACGGAAGAAACAAACAGGGAAATAGTTTGTCAAACAGGGAAACGAATTGCAATTGAATATACCTGGCAATCGCTGGCATCGATAAACGCACTCTAATCTGTGATAAACATATTAATTATAAAAAAAAACCTTAAAAGAAATTTTAGTTTATTTTATTTAAAAAATTATTAGTAAATTTTCTTATATTATTAATATAGAAATTCAACAATTAATTAAAAATAATTTTTAGAATAACTTTAAACTACAATGTTAGGTTTGCAATTTCAATTTAATTTGAATAACAAATTACATTCTTAGAATATAAAGGAAAACCACGTTATCTTATTTTATTTTATTTCTAAATAAAGATTTTATACTGAAGAAAATATATCTATATATTTTTTCGTTAATTTCATACAAGAGAAATCTGTACGATAATAACTGTTGATTATTAAGATTACAGTAAAATTACATAGAAATGTGGGTAAAACTTAACAATCTTTCTTTACAATATTACATGAATAATAATAAAAAAAAGAACACCTCCCTATAAATAAGGAACAGAAAATTAGATTGAAATTGACCTTGCAAAAAATAACACACTAATTAGTAGGCTACAAAGCTAACACGTAGAAACGTTATAAGAATATTATTCTCAGGGTAACATTACTTATAAATATTAGTAATTGTATATAAATGCACAACGCATTAATTAGCTAGGATTTAAAAAACCCTCACAAACACATACATACGAAGATTGATTGATTAATTTTTTTGCACCAAACACATAAGAAAACGATTGTTACAATCCCTCTTTATAAGTAAAATATATAGAAATAACAATTTTAAAATTATATGCGGAATAATTAAATAAAAAAAAATATATATATATGATGCGAAAAAAAGTATTGTTTTTTCCGCAGTGTTTAATTTACAATCGGTTCCAATTTACTGGAAAAACAAATAAATTTGGATATAAAACAAATGACATGTAGATACGTATGTATCATATGTACACATTCTTATACAGTATACATAAATTATAATAAACATAAATAAGTACATACAAAGATAAGTCCATGGAACATTGATAAAGTTCAGAACATAAAAAGCAAAGAAAACACCCAGAAATAATCTTAATAATCACACAAATTTTAACTAATCAAAGAAATATAAAATAAATTAAAGAACAAACAAAATTAAGTAACGAAACGAAATGAAAAATTTTGATCATGCACTGATTCACCTCAAATTTCGAAGTAACAGATCTAATCTATGGAGTCGATTTAGGTACCTAACGACCTCGCTGTTATCCAGTAGGTTAACCGCGAGTCAGTTTCACAAATTTATTTAGTCTCATTTTGTACATTGTTCTAAATCAACTTATCTCTTCTCGAACGGTTGGCAATCCCAGATAATAGTTTATTTCAGTGTTTATCGCAAACCATGGCGCTTCTGTTTTATTTCTCAATAATTTTTTCTGGAATCGCTGTACGACTTCGATTTTACTTTCGCTTGACGTGCTCCATACTTGGCATTCGTAGGTCCAAATCGGTTTCAGGACCGCTGAGTACAGCAATTCCTTGTTGGAATGACAGTTGAGACTCCCTGCCTAATACACCTCCCTGAACTTAATATTAAGCTGCATTCTTTTCTCTCTGAATGAATCCTCCTCGTCAGACGGCGATCCAAATGCAGTCCTACATGTTGCACGCTGTTAGCATACAGGTTGCAAATGCCATCAAGTTGAACTCACGGGCAATCACCTCTCCTCATCGCAAACGTTCATACCTAGAATTAGCCGGATTAACTTTCATCTTCCATAAAAGTAATTAAAAATTAGTTGCATTTAATTATATAAGAATAAATAGAATTAAAGTAAATATGATCATAATTAATTTACAAAAAGAGAGAAATAAAATTATTTCTACGGAAGGAAAGTCCATATTAAAAAACGTAGCAATTTGCATATTAATATTTAAAATAGAAGATTGCAAATCTACTCGTACTTAACGATTAAAACAGTTTAATAAACAATTCTTACATTCATAAGCAGAAAGATAAATATTGATGATAGTGTGCGTGTGGCAAAGAAAAATATAGCGATTCGAAAGTTTAATTAATAAGAATTTTAATCAACAAGATAAATCTGAATCTATAAAAAAAGGAATTATTATTTTCAAAGATTAGACTACCTTCAAACAACATTTTCAATCATTTTTATATATTTTTAAGTTATATTTTAAAATTATAACATGTAAATTATATATAAGTTAAAAAAGAATGGTATGTATGACAAGCCAAACCTTTAATGGGAATCGAATCCGAGATAGATTACCTTGTAGATTTTTATGAGTGTATAAATCTTATTATTAAACTGATAAATGATTTAATTTATTTTTCATCATCATTTTATCGTGTTTTATAGTACTCATTTATGTTTTGTCAAAGGGACTGAACTGTATTTGATGAACAATAATGGCTCCCAAATATTTTCTTAATTCTACTGTACGAACGAATGTTTTTCACTTTGTACTCCTATCGTCAGATTATTATTTAATACTCGTAATTATATCTTTTTGACTCTAATAATTGAAAAAAATTCAATATCAATTAAAAATCTTGTTAAAACACCTGTTTGATCCATTTCTACCTCTTTACTTTCTAAGAGATAAATACATTTCACTTGTAACGGATATTTTAGGAATATATCCTACTCCTAAACATTTGAGAAAAAGACTCGCGAAATATTTTGTATGCAGTGTAGCATTATATGAGGCGGACGTGGACTTTATGCAAGGAAGAAAAAAATACAAGTTTTGGAAATGTGGATCTGGAAGAGGATGGAATAGATAAAGTGGACAGACAGAATTAATGATAATGAGGTTTAAAGAGAATAGGAGAGGAGGTTATATAATAGTAGTGATCTACCTCCGTCTAAAAGTTTTTCTATTTCTTAAATTTTGTTTTGAGAGATAGAAAAGTTGCTTTTTCTATCTTTGATAGAAAAAGAAATTGGATTGGACATGAGTTATGGAATGACTGTTTGTTAAAGATTGTCTTAGAGAGTACAGTAAATGGTAAGAGAGGAAGAGGAAAAACGAAGACTGAAACTGCTCGATGATATTAAATTAGACAGAAGTAGAAGTTATGCTCATACAAAAAGGTTAGCTGAAAATAGAAAAGAATGGAGCCATTGCTTTGTAAGGACCTGCTAAGCAACGGAACACTGATATTACTACATCCTGATCTCCTAGGAGAAGATACATTCCAACTACCCCCTTCCTACCTTGCCATGATGGGCTTTACCGGAGGTCATCTTATAAAACTCGGCATATGACATCTCTCAGTCGCCTCGGCCCAAGATACCATCGATGCGAATGCCACAAGCGACATTCCCATCGGTGAAACTATTACTGAAAATAACAAAATACATTTCTAGTCTCAAGCAAGACTGAATACTATAGTCCTCAAAGGAACTGAATCACCTACCTACCAGAAAGGTAAAGTAAGTTCACATGCAACTACTATTACTACTACTACTACTCCATTACAAGGAAAAAAAATATCTCAATAAAAAATAAAATTATCATAGCCATTTAGTTACTCTTATGTATGGTGGGATATGATGTCGTTAGTTCATTCTTTTGTTAGTACAACCAAATTTTTTTTGTGCAGTATTCAGCAAGAGAGATTAGTAGCTCCAGGATTATCCAATAAACAGCTGAATCCAAAGTTAAGCTTTTTTAAGTCACCGAATAATAAATATTGTAATTGAAATAATACACATTGGCATTTAAGTTAACTCCAAGGAAAGTAAATTGAGTTATACGTAAATAAAGTGTAATGAGATATACTATTAATGGCAGTTAAGAAGGTAAAGAGTAACATTAAACACTTGATTTGCATTATTATCTGGTATTCTACCTGGCGGTAGGTGCCTTCTACCTCTGCTGACTCCATCCATCCTCGTTTCAAGCCTTTTCCATCGTTCCTTTATATTTTACAATCTTTATCTCGTCTATTAACTTCATCCTTGATTTTTATACACCCTAATTGTTAGTATTTGTAATAATAAAAATAAAATATCTAAAGATATTATATGCTTTCTGCTTGTACGAGTAGTATGTTCTGCTAATGAATTTACACAGGAAAGATGAAATTCTTATAAATATTGGTAAAAAAAATAAAGAAGCTTCAAAAAAAATTCGTTAACTTATTTACTTTGGAATAGACGAGTAAAATTAAATGAATTGGTTCTAGGAGATTTATAAAAATTTTGGAATAAATTATCGACAAAAAAGGCAATAAAAAATAAAATAGAAATAGTAAGAGCTACAATCGAGTACTCGTCTTGAACAGTGGATTTCTAATTAATAGCTTCGACGATCTGTTTATATAAAAATATATCATCTTATACTCCTATACAATAGATTAATATAAAATTGAAAACGTGGCTCCTGATTTCGATTAGCCTGTTAATTCAGTAATCATGAAAAACTGACCAACTGATTTTTACGAAAAAGTAGCATCTAGCTACATAATAATAAAATATTTAGAGAAAATCTTTCCCTTTTATATAATAAGCAAAAGTTGGGGTTATCGATTTTAGGAAATAATATTTAAACTTTTGGAAAAGGTTCCGGTCTCTTCTATTGAAAAAATCTCACATTTGCTTTGCTTATTATTATTTATTAAAAAAAAATATATATATATATATATATATCAAGGAGAAAGATATTTTACAAAACAAAATCTGATAAAAAGTTTTTACAAAAGACATATTTTGTAAATAAAACTTCAAGCTAACAAAACCTTTTGTTTGATTTATGATTCTTCAGTCACTTCTAACAAAGCGTTCGAAGAAAGACAATAAATTTTAATCTGAAATAATGTTTTTAGGAATATTTAACAAATTCTTTCAATATCTTTATATCGAATAAAACAGTTTTTTCAAGATTCACTCACCGAGTATGCATTTTAATAAAAAATTACTTAAGATAAAATACTAACAAAAAATAAATGACAATCACTTTATAAGGAAACTTTTTTGAAAATTCAGACTAGGGAATTTACTACTTGAGAATGAATTTTAAAAATAATTTCACGTAAAAATATTAAAAAGAAAAAACTGCATAAATCTCTTGAAGATAGTCATAGAAATTCCGAGTAATTATGGTAGTATGAACTAAATAAATATTTATTAATAAAGAAATTAACATAATGAAAATTTTAAACAGATACCAAGGTATAAATTAAGAAAGTTTCTATATAAAAGTATTCTTTTATAATTCTATTACACTAATTAGTAAACACATTTAAAATAGATTAAACAATAAAAAAAAAAAACATTAGAAAAAAATTTTGTTCATTAAACCTTAAACAACTTTTGGTTACTTAAACCAAAGTAAGTTAATTAAACAAAGGTATAAATTAATTCATACATAATTATCTATCTGTGAGCGGGAGCGTAATAATAACTAAAATATGTAGTATTAAACAATTAATTTTGAAGATACGAAAAAAGGCATTCATTCATAAGTGCAGATTTAAGAGCCGTTGGTGGGGGGGGGGGGGGAAGAATTTTAAAACAAAAAAGTTTTAATGGGAAATAATATTACCTTACGTTTAGAAAAAACAAATTAAAATGTAGGTTGTAGTAGAATAATACGTTAAGATTAAAAGATTAGAACTAAGTAGAATTGAACGAAGTTATGCATAATAACAGTTATGTGATTGTGACATAAGAACAAAAGAACTTAAAGTAATAGATTTAACGTAAATAAGTTATTTTCGCAAACACTGAAAAATCTAACTATAATTAAAATACTGTACACATAGCTTGAATTTTTTCAATTACTAAAGAACAATCATATTACTGAGATTCCATAGTTGTGAATGGAAAAACGCAGAAAAATATTATTTCTCAACATAATATATTTTTACAAATATAATAATAATAATGATAATAATAATATATTATGTAAACACATAAATACCTAAGCTTCCATCAGAATATCAAAATTGATTGCACACACACACACACACACACACACACACACACACAAGCGCGCGCGCGCGCGTAAAAATGCAACTCAAATACGAACTCTAAAAACGGATTATTAAACTTTTAAAAACAAAACTAAATTCAAAAACTTAATCAAAGCCATCAACACATTTGCCATATCCGTTCTCACATACTCCTTTGGCTCATCAAATAGTCATACTCAAATATAGAAAACATTCATGTTTTCTATGAAAGTCCCCAGGAACTTACTGAACACATTATGTCATACCCCAACAGATGCAAGTAAAGATCACCATAGAGAGAAAAGAAGCCGAAGATGTATCAAAAACATATATTCTCTTCGCACAAAACAAATTCAGGCACTCAGAAATCTCTTTCATAGGAAAAAAAACCGTCTACATACATCTATAGTAAAAGCAGACAAAAACTACACACTCCTCGCCTAATCCCACACAAGCCATGTAGTAGACACGCACAATCTCCACCCCCTAGAAAACACAAATACCACGTCACACAAGACTACATCAATAAAAAACTATCATACACCTGGTTACAAGACAGTCAGCTCTTCCCCAAAAGAGAGGGTATCCTACTTCCCATCCAAGACCAAGTAGTAGTAACCCGAAATTAGAAAAAATACATAATCGGTGATCCAGCTGTCACAAATTACACATGCAAGAGATACCGTCAACAAAAGCAAACAGTGGAACACATAAATGATAGATGGAGAGCTCTAGCCAGAAACGAATACACAGCCAGACATTACGCAGCTGAGAAAATGGTTCACCAAGCACTAGCCACAACATACAACTCATTTGAAAAGACCTTCTACAAATACACACCAATATTCATACTAAATGTAAATTATACTGGGATGTTGACATTCACATGGTTAAAACAATCCCTGCCATTAAAACAAAACAGGAAAAATAACATACTTAAACGACATTGCCATTCCCAACGACTTAAACATCCAAACAAAATACACCAAAAGAAATCCAAATACACCGATCTAGCGATAGAAATAAAAACGCTCTGGAAACAAGAAAAAGGTATCATCATCCCCCTCATTATCTTAGTCACGGGCCTCAAACCTTACACATGCACAGCACATCTAGTATATTTAGCACTCGATACACAAATACAGAGAAATTTCCAGAAATTAATCATACTCAAAACACAGAACATTGTCAGATCTTTCTTTAATACAGAATCAAAATGGAATTTTTACGACTTGTAGCCTGGCAGTGCTGTTTAAGACCGCAATCAAGCGAGGGAGTAGAGAAATTAATAACAGTAATATGAAGAAGAAAAATAATTAATAATTGACAGTACCTTCAACACTGAATCGACGTGATCTTGGCATCTTTTACAGAACGTATCATTTCCAGACACATTCGTTCTTTATGTCTATTTATATATATTATTCTTTGTAAACTTTTTTCACAGAATTATTTAACAAAACTATTATTATTTCTTTATAGTTCCAATAAACGTCATTTTGTAAAATAAGATAAGTGAATAAACCTTTAAAATTTCAAAATATTAAATTAATTAATCTAATAAAAATTCTTATATTAATTAAATTGTTAAATTTAAAAAAGTTATCACTCATTTTATATAAAATTCAACAAAATTTTAGAATAATATTTTAATTCAAACAAAAAAACAATATTATAAAAAAAATAAATCTTAATTTAAAAATTAAATCTAATTATTCATAAAATGAAAAACTAATAAAAAGATGAAAACTGAACAAACAAATCTTTATAATAAAACATTAAGAAAAACAAATTTCGAGCGATATATTTCTATACTGCCTACTTCCTTTTAAATTACAATTCTAATCTGTGATAATAATCACAAAATAAAAGTTTCCTGATCAAAAGTCAAAATTCTAAAATTTAATTTAAAAAAAAATCTCACGAAAATACTGTAATAATTTTTATCATAAAATTGAAAAAAAAATATTACAGATTTTACGAGAAATACAAAACATTTATATAAAACCGAATCACATTTTCAGAGACTAAAATTTATAAACGGATTTAAGAACACTAAAACACTGCTTAACATCAATGATAAAGTTATCAAACCTACATGTATAGTATTGAATTATAACACCTGTGTCACTATCATCTATGTTTGCTTTTTGTAGGGAACAATAGAAAACCACATCTTCTGCACTGAATACATTAATAAAACAATCTCGGTAATAACAGTATACGAAAAGGCTACTCTAATAAAAAAAATCTAACTTCCATTTTATAATTATTAAACTAACGGAAAAAAAAGATTAACATAAAAATGTACAATTTTAAAATACTCGTATACGTTGAAAATACAATAATCTTAGGGTTTATACATATTTATTTCCGTAAAATATTTGTCCTTGACCCAAACTGATGCAAGAACAAACATTTTTTCAATTAATGCTCAAATATTAGAAGTTAAAAAATATTTAATTCTTTAAAATTGAACTTATCACCGTAAACGAGACGATTAATTTTTTTTAATTTTATTTTCTTTTGTTACTTTGATTTTCAATGCTATTTTCCGAATTTGTCATTTTCCTGGTTCGTGGAAAATTTCACAGATAATTGTGATAGCAAAACCGGTTAAAGACCCGAGTAATCTTATAGGCCTACCGGCCTGCTTCCTTTTGGTCTCTAAGCTGTTATGAAAAGCTCTTTTTTAAAAGACTGAAGCAGTTCGTAGACGATCACATTGCGGCCACCAATTTGGGTTTAGGGAGCAACATGCTGCTGTGGAATAGGCAAACAGGATTGTTAACGTTATAAATCATGCTCTAGACGAGAAAAAGTATTGTTCAGCGGTTTTCCTCGATGTCAGTCAGGCTTTTGACAAGGTCTGGCATATAGGGTTACTCTATAAACTGAGAAAGGTTTTACGGCATGTTTACTATGCGGTACTAAAATTTTACCAAGAATACAGGTGCTTTCAAGTTAAACGTGGAGAGGTTTTGACGAATTTGTTCCTTATACAATCAGTGGTACCTCAAGGAAGCGTTAATGAAAAATGAAAAAGCTTTCCATGAAAAATGGATAGGCCGCCGAGAGCCAGTGCCCGATCACCTGACTTAAATCCTCTTGAAATTTACCTGTGCGGCTATTTGAAACATATTATTTATTCGACTCCAATACTCAAAAATGAGGATCTTCAACAAAGGATCCGAAATGAATTTCAGAAAATTAGGAATACTCCTGAAATTTTTGAACGGTTAAGAAAATCTCTCAGAAAAAAGACTGGAGACTTTTGTAATTTCTAATGGTGGACACTTTGAACATCTTTTATAACTTCTAACAAATGTTAACTGTTTATTTAAAAAAATATATTCCTAATGTTCTACAACAATTAACGTAAGATTACCGCAGGTAGTTGTTTTTATTAGATTGTGTTTATTAGGTCTATTATTGTGTGAAAATTATTACTTAATTTGATAATAATTTACAATACTAGAATAAACAATAAATAATAACAATAAATATTTCATCAAATTGAACGTAAAGGACATGAAAACAGATACAAAATTACATCAATTTTCAGCTATATCGGCTATTTGTTAACCAATTTTAAAACATAAAATATCATTTTGTTTCAAATAAAAGGGTTAACATTTTAACAAATGACATACATTTCGATAAAACTTATATTTATGGAGATATAACGAATTGAAAAATAAACATGGTCGCCAGTTTTTTCATTTTTGAAGGTATTTAACTCCTGATTTTTTGCTAATTTTAAAACTTTATTAAAAAGAAGCTTACCAAATATTAATGTGATTTCTCTATTCGAACTTGAGATATAAATTTTTATATAAAAATAACAAAATGGTGGACAGGATGAGAACGAAGGAGAAATTGCCATTTTTCCTATGGATATTTTTTGGTTAGTTTTATAAGTAGAATCCGAAAAAGTATAGCCAGCTCACCATTTTAGAAATACTATGTATATTAACTTAAAGATTATTAAATGACATCTACAATAAACTTTGAAATAAATTATTTTATATTTAATTTAAGCCATTTTTTTTTTTTTTAAATAAACCTTATCAGAAATACCTAATTATGTAAGAAAATTTTATTTTTCTAAATAATATTTAGATCGTAAATAAATATCAGCAACAATAATTCAGAAAGTGAAATTGATTCTAAGAAACTATCGAATTATAACTACATAAATATTTTCCTGATTTTTTTCTACCCTTTCACCACACTACCATAACAGTAGTAGCTGTAAATAAGAAAACGACTGACGTATAGTTAAGTTTCACTTTACATTATTAACTTATCTTGGAAGTCATTAGACTATAAACCGTAACTGATAACCGCAAAAATATTTTTGATTACAATAGTTATTATACTATATACCATGTACGCGCGTAACAAACACAAAATAATGGACTGAGTTTCCTTAGTTTTACAGAAAGATTTTATTAATTTACTGTGTAAATATATATTATGTAAATTAATTATAATTTATTGAGTTTTATTTTATTAATCATATTATGAACCGTGTAATATTTTTAAATTATATGCGAGTATCTATGAACATATTAATTACTATTAAATTAAAGTAAATTATTTATGTTGCGTTATATTTTAAATGAACTTTCTTATTTCTTTTTTATTTTTAAATACCGTGGTTATACTACCACGTAAAATAACTAATTAAAAAAAAATAATATTTTGGTATTATAACAGTATTATAAATAATAACAGTGCAAGGTGAAAGGATAAAGATCCTACGATTTGCTGATGATGTAGTAATTCTAGCTCAGATTAAATAAAATTCAGGAAAACAATGAATAGCATGGATGAAGTTATACGCAAGAACTACTGCATGAAAGTAAACAATAACAGAATCAATGTAATGAAATATAGTAGAAATAATGTAGATGGACAACTGAATATAAAAATAGGAAGGCAAAAGATTATGGAGGTAGAAGAATTTTGTTATTTGGGAAGTAAAATTACTAAAGAAGGACGAACCAGGAGCGATATAAAATTCTGAATATCACAGGCGAAACGAGCTTTCAATCAGAAATATAATTTTATGACATTAAAGATTAACTTAAATTATATATTATTATTTAAATATATTTATTAACTTGTCTATATTATTAACTAATAAAATAACTTGTCCTGACTGACTCATTCATCAACGCCCAGCAAAAAGTACTGAAAATAAATTGATGAAAATTTGTATTTATGTTCATCTTACAATGCAGGTGAATACTACCGTTCACCTGAATTGCAAACTAAGCAAGGATTTTTGAAATTCCAAGTTTAAAGGGTTAAAATGGAGTAAAAATTAAATTTACTATTTTTTAAAAATATTTCTTAATATTAAATCTCTCTTTGATCTCTTTTTTTTAATATATTTTTCTTTTTAATATCTCTTTTTAAATTCGACCTTGAAAATGGTGAAGAAAGGTAAAAAATTCGAATTGTAAATTTACCCAATTTCCGATTATATTAGATATTCCCTAGATTAGTGCTACAAAATAATCCAGATAAATAACTAAAAACCACGGATCAACCAGTAAAGCCACTATTATTGTATGTGTGGCGCGACTGGCTTCACCTACTTCCGGTTACATGAATAAAAAACTTAAAATAAAAGTAATTAGAAAATTAAAAAAAAAAGAGAAACGAAATACGGGCACCTTCTAATGGTATTTGTCGGATAACGCTAAGAGCCGGGTAAATAGAGTCATAAGTAATATTTTTAAGATGGAAGCCGACTCTTTTGAAACCCACTTTCTTAAATCACTCAAAGTTTCGGATCCTGTACTGACCAAACTGTTGTTCTGAAGGAATTACAATGTACTGATATTTTTTTTATAGAATTGAACAGATTTAATTTCTATTTATTTTTATTGAACAGCTTTAATTTTCTGTTGTCCGATGTATGCATTTTTAGTGTTGTGTTGTCACCCTGATCGTATAATATTAATGAATGTCTCTTTTCAGGCGTATTATTATGTTCTTGCTATATTTTTGGATGATGTTTATATGTTTATATTGTTGTGAGACTTGTTTTCTTGAGTTTTTCTTCTCTTGTATTTGTATATATTGTGTGATTTTTTTCTTTGTACGTAGTTTCATAATCTGTTTTCTGTATCTTGTTTGCTATTGTTTTGCTGTAACTGATGTGTTTTTGTTGATATTCCTATTATGATGCGATTGCACTTTGACGTATGAGTGTATGAATGGGCGTGTAACCCCCCTTCAAGAAGAATTACTTCGTTAGCGGTTCCAGGAAGGGTGGTAGTCAGGGGTGGCGGTTTAGTCGGTAGTGCGCAGGTTTACATAGCATATTAATAACATCTTGCGGCACCTGTTAGCGAGGCCGACGACACTGCTTAGGCGTCCGTAAATGGGATTCCCCACCTCTTTAACAAAAAAAAAAAAAAAAAAATGGGAAATAAAACTTTTATTTATCATTATTATTCTCACAAACAGGACTTTAATAAACACAGCGGGGTCCAAGGGGTAGAGCCTTCTGACTAGACGCGAAGGGCAAACGAAGCGAGCCATGGCTGACTAAATATCCCCTGACCACGACGGGAAACGCAAGTAACAATACGGTGCGAGCAAAGCCGCGACAGGGATGCTAATATATATAAAAATAACAAGTCGTGAGTCATTTATAATCAACGCCCAGAAAAAACTACTCAAGATAAACAGGTTAACAGTATTACACATTTCCGACTATACTAAACGAGATATTCAGTAGATTTGAACTTGCAAAAACTATTCAGAAATATCTAATAACCAGTTTCGTTTTTTTTTTTAATTTCGATTTTTTAGGAGACGGTTCCACCAACACAGTCACTGCCATTGTTACTGTATGTGCTACGCGACTGGTTGTACTTACCTCCGGTTACTTGAGTAAAAAACATAAAAAAAAAACTTTGACCGTGACAGGAAACCCAAGTAGCTACATAGAACGGGCGAAGCAGCGAAGGGGATCGTAGTATATATGTATTATATTTTAGCAAAAATTACCTCATACAAAGAAAATTAACAACAATTTAAACTTTGCTTTTCTGTAAAAAACAAAAAGTTACTTACACATGATTTTAAATGATCATATTTATAAATCATAACTTAAAACAACACACTGCTTCTGAAGTTCCATGACTTTGAATTCATTTACAGAATACGTTATGTTATCGCAAGAACAACATACTCTTGTTTTGTTATGAACTTAATTATATGCGTAATTATAATTTGTAAATTTAATTAGATGATTTAATTAATTCTTTGCAGGTGCGGAAATTTATTAAACAAAGCGAAAAGAAATCATAAGAAAAATTATTTTTACATACTTATTTAAACATATGGTTAATTCTAGAATAAAAAGCTCCATAAATAATAATTTATTAGTAAAAATTAAATAAAGAAATATTAAAGGTGTTTAACAACACTAGTTAAATATTGAAATAAAATAGGTAGATACACGTGTTCATACAGTACAGGCGATAATAAAGTTTGTAATATATTATCCTGATAACAAAACACATATAATTTTGCTACATCAGAGTTTGGAAAACTAGGTAATAAATTATAGATAAAACCCTAGCTAAGTTATTCCTACTGAATCGTTTCTTAAAAAATATTTGCACGACTTTTTTAGGTTAATGCCCTACGAAATAACTCGAGGAGAAAATGTCAACATTTTTTTACAACTGGCAACCTCCGATTACAATTTTAAAAAATGTTCTGTAATTTTTTTTTCAAATTAATATGACATTAGTCTTTAATTTCTTTTGCTACAAAATACTATACGAAATAAACATTAAAAAACCGAAATTCAATTACATTCGAACTTTTTTTTTTATTATAATGACACAGAAACTTTACAATCTGTTCAGCAATATAATTGAACAATAAATAAATAAATAAGAACTATTTGAAATAACATTAAGTAGTCACAGACCCAGCGACTGGTGACCTAACGATTACAACGAACGAAAGAAATGAAATAGAAGAGAGCACTTCGTACATCCAGACCATTAAGTCACCTAATTGAAACGATAATGCAAACCCAGAATATTGTTCGTTTTCAATCTTGAAAAATCACTGACCATGTTATCCAATAAATTGAACGCCAAATAATTCGGATGCCGGTCCAAACGATTTTGATAACGTAGGCTGACCAAAGAGATTTCCTGCCGAATGGTATGCAACTTATGATCATTATACATGAGGCTATTGCTCATGTACCAGGGTATGTGTATGCGTTCAAGTCCTAGTAAAGCCAGTTATTTTAACACGGATTTGAATATTAGATCGAGGATACCGGTGTTCTTTGGTGGTTGGGTTTCAATTAACCACACATCTCAGGAATGGTCGAACTGAGAATGTACAAGACTACACTTCATTTACACTCATACATATCATCCTCATTCATCCTCTGAAGAATTATCTAAACGGTAGTTACCGGAGGCTAAACAGTAAAGAAAGAAAGAAAGAAAGAAAGAAAGAAACAAAGAAAGGAAAGAAAGAAACAAAGAAAGGAAAGAAAGAAAGAAAGAATACTGTGGAACTGCATGCCGTACCCCGCAATTCAATCCCGTCTTCAAGTCCAAATTCAAGTCAATTCAAGTTCAAACAAGCTTCAAAACTGATTTATAAATCAATAATTTACATTCCACTGAAAGCCGAGATTTATGTACTATCAGCCAGTACATGTTTTTAAACTTGAGATCCTACTGTTCCCTACGAAGGGTGAACGCAAGGTGCTTCGATTTTGTTTCGTTTATTTTTATCTTCCAACATGTAAGCCACGATTAGAGGAGAGAGATATAATCTTGAATAAAACAAGATGCAGTAACCGGATCCTCGTGGACAACAAGAATTGCAGAATCGTCAGTAAACGTTGCAACTGTGGTATTCGAAAATAAACGACTAAATTCTTGAAAATGAAATTAAAGATAAAACTAAAACAATCATTGCGGGTAGGTAATAAATTAATAAATTATAATTGTCAACAACCACCAAATCGACGATAATGTAAAACAGTTACAGAATGTGGCGCTAAAAAAACCAGTTTTCCTTAAACTGGAAGCCGACTTAACGAAGTTATTATCTAAATATAATAAGTGAATTTTTATAAATGTATTCTTTTCAACTAATGAGGTTTGATAAATTAATACCAGTACAATATAATTTATGTTGCATTTTAACTTTACTTAGCCTAAACTTAATATGATATATTATAATCTCAAGTTAAATGAAATTTTCGATATTTTAAACAAAAAATATTCCACAAATAATCAACTTTTTTCTGAATAGAAATTCTGCAACTATAGTCTATATTTAACAAAGGATTTTTATAGAATAATACTGCACAACGAAAACAAAATTATTAAAATATGTTGAAAAAATCCATTTTGATGAATTAAACAATTTTATGATGTACAAAGTGTTGTCCGAAAGCTCATATTAATGACCTAAATAAAAGAAACTTGTTGACCAAGATAATCCTACAGAATGTATCATGTGTATTGTAAATTATTCATTGTACTTGAGAATGATTTAATGTTTAGCGTAGTTGAAAGCTTCATAAATATTTTGACTTTTCAAGAAAAACAATCTTCAACTTTTTCGAAAATACAAATTATATCACCCGAGATCGATTATACTATTACTTTAATGTAATACTAAGGGGTTTTACTATTACGAAAGCATGTACTAAATTTAACTGAAATAGGATTTAGCAGCATAAACAAATAAATATTTAGAAGTACAAACAAATAAATATGCATAATATTTCTTTTTTTGCTGAATTCCTTTATTTACAATCAGCTTCTATATTGAAGTTATAAATAAGTCGTAAACAATTTTTTTACAGGAAGTATTAAAATATAATAAGTTTATTATTATTCTTTATTGATGTTGAATCTTTATGTCGGCAAATAAAAATTTATAACAAGTTTATGAAAACTATTAAATTAAACTTTATCTCTGAATTATTCAGTATATTCTATTAATAAATAAAAACAAAATAAATTTTTAATTGTTAAAATTACATAAAATAACTTTGAAAAATAAAATTTTCTACTGTTTTAATTGAAAGTTATTTATAAAATGAATGGAGTTTTTCTATATTACTTAAGTTCAGAATGACCTCCTGAACGGCCATTAAAGAATTTTTGCTTTAATTTACTTTATCTTTTAGATGAAAACTTTCTATATATTCAAAAGTGTTTTTTTCTTCTACCACGGGCCAAATCCTGCAGTTAAGTATTAAACGGCCCAGGGGGAGTGTCCTTTACTCTAACGGGCCCTCGCGTCTCGGCCCGCCGGTCGGATCTTACTTTGCGCCCGCTTCAAACCCCCAGAGTAGGATCCACCAGGGCCGGCTATGCCGTCCTTGGATCCCTACTCCGGGAGCCGGGACTCGGCTTTTATGCTAATGCATCTAACGGGGACACCCGGAGTGGGGCATCCCCACCGTCTTTTTCGCTCGGGAGTGCGAGAGCCCCCGTTACTCATCGCTACCGCCCACTCGTGCAACCACGTCCAAACGGCAGCTCCGCAGAGGGCTATCCCTCATCCCCGAGTCTCCCAATTCTTCTCGTGAAGAACCCTCGCCACGAACCCAAAACTGTTGGGGCTCCGCAACATGGTGGTGAAGATATTATTCACGCTGGGCGGTCCGGTAATTGCCGAGCAAGCCAGCCGGTATTCATCCCAGTGCAGGCTCCAGAGCAACACGTGTTCTGGGGTATCCGGGTCGCCGCAGTAAGGGCAGTAGGGGTTATCCGCCCTCCTCCTACTTCACAGGTAGGCGCGGAAGATCCCATGGCTGGTCAGGAATTGCGTGAGCAATTCAGCTCACCAAACCTCCAAGCCACCCTCCGACTGACCCACGGCTTTATATCCGCGATATACCCACCTATACCTAGGTGGGATGTGTCCACCAAGAGTAGGAGGACGCACCGCCTTATCGCGGATATTTAAAGGGTTGTATTAATCATATATTACTTAAATAATGATATAGGATGAATTCAGAGCAATAAAATTAATAGTTAATCAGTCGTAATAAAAGTATAAAATTTAAGAATAATAAGATAATGGTGAGACAAATTTTAAATCGGAGGATAGAGTAAACAAGGAAAAATAAATTATTCCGGAAAAATATCAAAATAAAATAAACAGATGCGTGAAGAGCATTCAAGAAAAAAAAATAAAAAATGTCAAATATTCAATCGGAAATTAGAAAGAAATTAATTTTAATACGTCCTTTGTTTGGTGGAGGGGGGCATTTATCTTTTATAACAATAATATAAGAAGACAGAAAAGGGATTAGAAAAATCTTAAAAAGCTTAAAAAAAATTTCCTAGAAGTGAATCATTGTAAAGGTCTAGATTTTTACAAGGAAATGAAATTACTTTTATTTGTTCTCTATCTCATACCCCATACATAAAAAAGTTATTTAAATCTCAACGGATAACTATCTCAGAAATGATAATAAAAATTTTAAAGTTGTTATTACACCTGAACCCTTTTACACTAAAATACTGTAAATTTTATAAAATTTCCAGATATTAAAATTAAAAAAATCAGAGCAATAGAAATTAAATTAAAAATCCTTCTAGCCAGTTAAATCAAAGTCTAATGTTTAGAAGAACTATAAATTATGCGTTAATTTAATTAATCAGATTTAAAATACAAAATTTAAATACTGCATTTTAAAACTTTGATTAAATAAAAAAGTATTCAATGTACATGTTACTTTTACCAAGTGTCCACAAAAATAAAAAAGACCTGCTTACAATATAAAATTACTTAAGTAGCAGAAGAGTGTAGTTATAGCAATTTGTTAAAGGATTAAACCAGAAAATAAAGAGAAACAAAAACGTTATAATGAAAATTTTAAAAATAAAATTACGAATTTTTTAACAAACAAGTTTCATGTTTGATTTGCATGTAAAAAAATTATTTAGCAAGTATCTGAATTAAAAAAAAAAAGAAGGAAAACGGTTTAGGCTGTAAGCCAACAAATACTGTATTATCAAGTATATTACATTAAGTGAAGGTATACTTTTAAAGACAATTCAAGGATTACTAAAGACCTCGTAGTAACGCCCACATTTAGTTTTTATACTTTTATAAAAAAATAATAATAGTATCCATTTGAAATCTTTTATCTTACAGATGCTAAATTCAAATTAGTTCTGATTTAACCACTAAAACGTTGGTTACAAAGTAACCCCTTAATTTGTTAAGTTAAACTGTCACTCAAGTTTAACTAAAAAAAAAAAAAAAAAAAAAAAAATTCTTAGTTCTTAAGTAATGAGTGGTTTTATATCGCTTATAAGTTATACGATGTATGTAATAATATTAAGAACTACAATTAGAGCATAAAATGTAATAAAAGAGTACAAAGAGGGAAAGAAAAAGAGACTTAAATGGAGAGAAAGATAATAAATTCTACACTTTATAAAAATTAAACCAACTATTGGTAAATTATTATTAAAAGTATTACAGTAATATAATTGTGTAAGCATAAGTATTTCATTATTATGCACCGCAAAATATATGGTAAATTTTATTTTAAGATATATATATATATAAAATTGCGAAAAGAAACTCAAAAACTCTTTTAATTTCAGTTTTTTTTTTAAATAATATGAAAACGAAATTTGGCTTGAGTTTCACCACGAGCTATCAATTAGGTATCTAGGAGAGAATAATTTCAAAATCACTTTAAATTTACTTATAGATATTAATCTTTCAAAAAATCGTATTTTGTAAGTTATTAAGTTAAGTTCACGTTTTTCTACACCTAATTTCTATATTTAGTAACCAGTAAAAACAACAGGTTAAAAGTACTACAATCGGTTGCTTTAAAAACCATTTATACAACACTATAGGTGTATCTTCAGACAAACATTC
This sequence comes from Lycorma delicatula, assembly GCF_047948215.1. Classification (NCBI taxonomy): domain Eukaryota; kingdom Metazoa; phylum Arthropoda; class Insecta; order Hemiptera; family Fulgoridae; genus Lycorma; species Lycorma delicatula. Next base: position 37,303,329 of record NC_134462.1, read on the forward strand.
TGAGTTGAAGTGCGGGTCAGTTTATTTTTCCTTCTGGAATATATATTTCAAATCGTATGTTAAATTCACGAGCTAAATAAAATGTACCCCAAAATACTAACTTATAGATTTTTAATTTCTTATAGATTTTTTAATTTAGTAGAAATTAGAATTTAGTAAAACTTCCATGCCCTATACATCTACAGGAATGGTTGGGATCCTTCAGGAAACTTAAATCTATTATTAGAAGGCATTTTACTTCTACAGAAATAGATGTATTTATTACAGAATATTAGCTGCAGAGACGTGCCATAGGTATCCCCTCCACAGGTAGGTCCTCCTGGCGGGCAACGTCTTGGAATGGGATTATTAGGTATCCAAAATTCATTACCTCTTGTGTAAAAATATTTTTTTTGAATCATGAAAATTTATATAACAAAAGTTAAATTTAAAATTTAACTATGGAAATTGATACTAACTAATTGGGATTTTCCGCTAGTGATCGGTACATTCCGGTGCCTAATTTTTTGTTATAGTTGATTATTTTATGAAGAAAAACAATCACATATATAAAAAAAAAGATGTAGACACCATATGACTTCCTTGTACGCCTATTAAATTATATATACACATTCTTTTAAAATGAAAAGTACATAAAATTTTATTTCATTAATAACTTCTGATATTTATATATTTTTTATTATTTTTTTTATTGCTGTTGAATTTTTACTTATCGCAATTTTTTTTACAATCAGAGGTTAATAATTATTAATTAATCAATATATTTAAATTAAAAAAAAAATTAAAAAAAGGAGATGAATTCTGATTTGAAATGATGTACATTTCCCTTGTAAGTCCAAATATTTCATTAATTCAAATTTTATTTGGCTATAACTCTGGAACCAATGAAAATAAGTAACGCTTATGATATATCAATGAAAATCTCTCAATGAGGGCTTACTACAGATAAGAAAAAGTCCAAAATCAAAATTTCTTTGGATTTTGAGCTTTTTTGGACACTTTTGGTGTTCAGTCGATTGCAATCAAAAGGGGAGGTGAACAGCTAGATGTTACAAAAGACTAAAATTTCAGCATCTTACAGCTAATCGTTTTTGAGTTATGCGAGATACATACGTACAGATATCACGCCAAAACTAGTCAAAATGGATTAAAGGATGGTCAAAAATTCCATTGAACTCTGAAAACCGACATTTTTCGCAATCACAATACTTCCCTTACTTCGTACAAGGAAGTAAAAAATATATTACTAATATATATTTCACATACATTTCGATATATATACTTTATAATGATATAATAAGAATACACCTGACCACCACGAGACATTTACTAACGAATCGGGATTTCCCGCTAGTGATCGGTACATTACGGTGCTAAGCTAAGGGGGACGGACACAAATTACAGACCCACATATAAATGTCCTTTAATAGAATAGGAATTAAGATCAATGTAAAATATTGTTGAGTATATACTGGTTCCATTATTGGTAAATACCTTGATCTTCCGAGGGATAGGGGCCAACTACCTGGTAAAGGCCTTGGATACAAACTGTGTATGTTATTTTATCCTGTTTTTATGGAGTTTTTTATCCTGTGTATCTACATATATACGTATCTACGTATATATATATGTAATTTTTCTAATTAACCAATCCTTTTCTTTATCTTTGATTTATTTTTCCTTATTTTGCAGTTGTGAAAGTAGGACCTTTTAATTCCACGTTAAAAATTTCAGGATCTGTGAAGCTGCGGATTTTTGATAATTGACTTAGTGAGAAACATTTGCCCGAAAATTTATGTTTTCTGCGGAAACTACTTCTAATCCAGTCCTAGCACAATACGGATAATCGTTTAATTGGTTACTGAATAATACTGGACAGCCTGATATCTCATAAAATACAAAACTGTTTTGGAATATTAAAAAGTAAACATCCTCTATGCTTTGATTCAGTTCAGAGCCGGAAAATATCTTTTAAATATTTTAATTCAAATTTTAATATTAATTTTTTAGAATACTAAAACTTTGCAAAAGTTTCAATATCCAGATATTAGCTTTGACATTTTATTGCTTTTTCAAAAACTTTACTTTTCTATGAACATTAAATCTATTTTATTTTTAATTAAAAAATACAGAAAATTTTATCAATTTTACATTAAGATTAAAAACAAATCGAGTTTCCTGTATAAATTACAAATCAACATTCTAGATTACAAAAGAGTAACCGTCCATAACTTACAACAGAGATCAGTACTTAATTAAACTAGTCCATAGTAGAAGAATTATTAAATACTGTTGATTATGTGGTTAAGATATTCATAAATTATTAAATGATAGATAACGAAATAATCTGTCCATTGTTTCCTTATTCAACCACTTAAAAACACATATAATCAGGTCATAAACACAATTGTTTTATGTGCAGCGTGTCGTATGTATGTTGATGATTACAAACCCACTGATGTATATTATACGATTAATTGTTCTTAATAATGGATAATTGATAATAAGGCTATGTTTTTACAATAATTGGCGTTTTTCAATTTTCAGTCCGATTAATCAAAATAAACAATCTGTTCCCTAGGAACAATAAATAAATGTTTTGAATTGTTTCAATTGTCTTAAAACAGGAAAGCTCAATAGCAATTCCCTCCTGAATGTGCGTCCTATACATAGAAGTAAAGTGTATTTACTTTACTTTTTTTTATATGCAGTACGTCTTAAATATCAAGCATTGCGAATACTTTCCCAAAGTTTCATTAAAATTTATTTTATTACACGGTAAAAATTATTTAATTTAAAATTAAGCAGTTAATAAATTTAGACGTTTATGCTAATTCATCATAATTAATATTAAAATTAAGCAGTTATAATTAATTAAAAAACTGAATTATTTAATTTTTAATCATTTAATTTGCAAGTTATTTTATGTTTTCTATAATAATACTCGTATAAGCAAAAGAAAATTTTTTTAATTTTAATAAAATCGCCAGTTTAAATTTATTTTTATTATAAAAATATACGTATAGAAACTTTTTTACATAATTTTTCATAATCAAACAATATAAATTTTAAAAACGTATTTATTTTTTTTATTTTGAGTTTTCATTGAAGCATATTAACAAATATGTAAACTAAAATAATTAAGTAAAATTAAAATAAGCTTAATCGTAAGAGAATATCCTTCGTAAAGGTGGGGTTTCTGTCATAATTAAGATAATTTCAGAACGTATTGCACCTGGAAATTTAAAGTAATTTTAAAGAATCAGCTCTAATATTATTATAAGAAGAACTGATACCTCGGTTTCGTTGTGATAAGTGATGCTAGAAAATGGAAAGATTAGAGTAGAAAGAATAAAAGTGCTTATGAAGGAAAACAAATAAAAAACACAGCGATAAGAATAATCAAAGCTTTAGGATAAAAGATATAAATAAAAGATCTCGAATCACAGGACATATGTAAAAATATGGTGGCCGAAATATTTACATAAAAGTGGTTGAAGAAAATTGAAGAATAAATCTGCTTCGATTCTAACAACTAGTGAATTATTTAAGAATTTTTCTATATTTATAAACTTGATAATTTTTTTAGGCTATATATTTATATATATAAAATAAGATGTCATTCACAAGCAACGTCCAGCAAAAACTGAAGAAGATAAAAATTGATGAAAATTTGTTTACAGTTCCTCTTACGGTGTAAGTGTACACTAAGAAAGAATTTGTCCAAATTTTAAGTTTAAAGGGTTAAAATGAAGTAATAATGAAATTTACTATTTTTTAATTTCTCGATTACAGATGTAGATATCAACCTGATTTTTTTTGTGTACGTGTGTAATCTTTTCCAGTTTCTAATTTTTTTGAACTTTCGAGTTTAAAGGGTTAAAATGAACTTTTTTTTTGAAACCCCGTTAATTTTTTAATTTTTCGTTAAATAAATGAAGATATAAACTTAATTTTTGGTGTGTGTAATCTTTACGTGAATATCTTAATATTAATTTCTAAATTTTTTGAAACTCGACCGTAAAAGGGACAAAGAAAGGTAAAAAATGTTTAATATGTCGCAAATTTTCGATCCTTCCGACTATACTAAACGAAATATTCACTAGATTTGAGCTTGCAAATACGCTTCCGATAAATGTCTACAAATTATTTTCATTTCTTTAATTTAGATAGTTTAAGGGTGTTACAGTATAATTATAAAAATTGTGTTCGTGGGTCAACCAACACAGCCATTGTTACTGTAAGTGCGACGCGATTGACTCACCTGCCTCCGGTTACTTGACGTAAAAAAAAAATAAAATAAAAAAAAATTGACGTATAAAGAGGGCAAATCCGCGATGGTTATCTATATCTATATAAAATAAACGGAAAAATAAAGTTAATAACAATAAATTAAAAGCATTAAAGAATAGTTGTTAACTGTTCCGTAATTAAGAAATCAATGCTTCTATTTATTTTCTTTCCGAAAAAATTCAACATTCTTTTATAATTTATAAAATAATTCTATAAAATTTAATTGAAGTAGATGTACTAAAAAATTTCTTCCGATAAATCGATTTAGCAAATTATCATAAAAAAGAATTTAACATAATAACTTAATCTATTTATTAACAAAAAAAAGGAGGCTATAAACTAAACACAATTAAACATAGCAGAAAATTACTCAACAAGATAATTTATAAAAGAAAAATAACAAACAATTTCCTCTTAGTAAATCTACTATTAAAATCATTTATACACAACAATTCTTAGAAAAAAAAAATATTTCGTAATAGGAAAAATTACTGTTGTTAAATGAACGAAAGAAATTATAAAAATCAATTATTGCCGTTTAAATGATCTGTAACAATACATATAGATCTTTATTAGCATAGCATTAATACTATTATACCTTACATACTGAGACGAAACAGCAAACGTTAAATTTCACATAAAGGATTGATGCAATATCTTTATACAGTCACAATTTCCTACTAACACTTAAATAAAAAAAAAAAAACTATTTAACTTGTTTAGATGAAGAATTAAGGAAAAATAAATAAATAATAATGTGGAATGAAACAAATAGATTAGTATTAGTTAAACTAACATAACGCATTTATTCTGATCAATAAAAATATTATGTAACTTTCCTATGACTTGTTTTCTTTTGATAAGCATATTGCGTAATTCTACATATTACTAATGATTTAACAGTCATGAAAAAAACTTTTCCAAAGGAAAGATTACCTAAAATGTGGTTAGTATCCGAAAATACTGATAATGAGAGCGGAAATAATTATCGATAAAACATGAATTACAGGCGGTTATGATAAAATAAATAAATTATAATATTAAAAAGGGAGAGAGAAAAAAAGAAGGGGAGTAAGGAAGAGAGAGAGAGAAAAAGAGGATTAAATGACTAACTAAACGGTCTTCAAATAAATATTAAAATAATAGCACCTTTTATAAGGACACTTTTTATTTCTATTATCTCATCCCAATAAGAAGAGATAATCAAGTAATACAATTTTGTACTTCGATCAGACTGAAAGATAGATTCAAAAAAAGGCAGCTGGTTTATTTTAACTATTGTACTTAAATTTATTATATTAAAATTTATTTATCATGTCAAGAATATTTATAGAATTTTAATTACAGTAATATAGTTAACCTTTTAAGACCCAAATTCCTTCTTTTTCATAACAAATGAATTTATTAATAATTTGCACGTAACAGTCAAGGTAAAAAAAAAGGATAAAAAAAATTGTATGTTAAATATAAATGTTATAATATATGAAGATGTTAATTAATAATTTTATAATTACATGAGTGTACTGGTGGAAAAAATGTGTACTGATTATTATTAAATAACAAACAATCGTATTAAAAAAACACAAAATTTGAATCATCTTTTATTTAATGAATGAAAGCACTCTTTTATTATTGTTTTCTAATAATTGAATTAAACAACATTTAAAAAATTATTACTGTAATACATGATACATTGTAATAAGATGTTAAATTACATCGAGTGGCAATAAAAAAATTTACATAAAAATAATTTTAAAAGAAAGAAAACATTCGCTTATTAATCAGTTGTATATTAAAATTTGAAAAACGGGTTTTAATAATTAGTTTCTAAGTTTTTCAAAATACATCTACTTTTCTTTTATTATCCCAATAACAATTATTTTGTTTTTAATCCAAAAAAATTCGTAAACTTTCATTGTGTAGGATTGAAAACAATTTATTTATTTCAAAATATTTTAAATTTATCAAATAAAAATGGAATTATTAATTTTTACTTTCTTCACTATGTTTTTCAAAATTATTCATGTCTTCGATTCCAAAGAAATAAAATCGGATAGTAAATTAATATACAGTAAATAGTTACATAAATTGCAACGTAGCAGTAGAATGTAATTATTATATTCTTTTCCATAAAAAAGGATGGTGCGTGGGATTGTTTGTTTGTTGAATGTGCTCATATTTTTATTATAGCTGCTATTGGTGAAGAGCGGACGGGCGGCTGAGCGCAGCGCACGAACGATTCATTCGTTCTAACAATTTATACTTTTTTATAGGAACGATTTATCTAGAATTACATTTTTGTTTTGTGCATAAAAAAAGAATACATTGAGGTTAGATCTGTGTTAAAAAATCACAACTCAAGAAACATATAAAAATGTTTGGAAATTTTTCGTTGTAAAAGATTTTGTTGTTGTTATTACGTTAAACTCATGAACGTTATTTAATTTCAATTGGGGAAAAATGAAAAAAAAACCGTGTGTAATGAAACAGAAACAATGTAACATTTTCGCGGCGGGCCGTAGCCCTGTCTTTTTAATAAATAAAAATTATTATTTAACTTGGAGTTAAAGAATAATTTTTATTTATTATTCTAACTTGGTACTTTTTTCGAGATTTGTCTTTATTCAAAATATTAAAAAAAAATATTAACATTGTAGGGATATATGTTTTACTATCTCATTAATTGAAATAAACAATTTTATACAGAGTATTGTTTATAAAATACTTCTATTAAAACATTTAAACACTTTTTTACATCAAAGACTGAACCAGTAAATCTAAAATTTAATATTTTTAATATCTTATAGAATAAAGTACTAAAGAACAAAAATTCCTACGAAAGTCCTAAAAAAAGATTAATAAACAAACGTAGTAGTAAAAAAACTAATTTAGAAATAGATAAATATACAATGATAAGTATGACATTTTTAGTAATGATTGAATAACTTTCTCCTTAGTTAAACCGAAGTAATTCCGTTAATATTGATTGCTGTATACGAACATAAAACTTGTAACAAAAATCACCATCCCTAATCAATTAATAAATCATTCCATTTTGTATATCTTTATTCAGTTTTCTTAAGAATGTATATAATTAACGAAGGTTATATGGCACATGATATCTATATCATGCATATTATTATTCTATGAATGTTTTTTTTTCTATGAACATTTTTATTCTATGGACAAAGTTTTTAAGAAAAAACTTTTATTAATTGTTTTTAAATGTATAAAAGCTTATATTTTCAGATCGAGTAATACATTAGAATGAACAAATCCTTTAAGTTTCGACTTTATATTTTTATCTTTCTGCTTTATATTTTTATAATTCCCGATAAATAATTTGCAATAACAATTTTTTTATTCTAACAGTTAATTTACAATCAATTTGATCTATTTATACTCTAACAAAAAAAAAACAAATTATTATAATTTTAATTTTTAATGACGAAGAAGTAGTCAAGCAATAATGGCCTTGAAACATTGAAAATAATTAAACAATTACACGTATTGTATAATTCATAATGTAATGTACATGAAAAATAATATATACAAATATTTCTTTAATTTATTACATTACGAAAACGGTTATTCAATTCAAATCTCATAATTATACTTGTCACGTTATGTTTTTACCGATAAGTTAAGAAACTAAGTAAGAACTCTCTTCATAATAAGAATAAAAAGTCGTCGTAACACTTAGATTATTTTGCAATCTTTTTCTTATTACCTCAAATTTTATTTTACTATTAATACTAAAATAAACCCAATTTTGACCTAACTTCATTTTACTTTCTTGTGAAACTTATAAAAAATTAATAGTTTTCTCATTGATCAAATGAGAAAGATTACACACTGTTTAAATGTTTTTGAATCAACAATTATTGGATCCAGTTATAAACCGATCTAGTTATAAACCTCTTTTTAAAGTAATAGGATTTCAATAACGAATAGATTTTTTTTAATACTAAAAAAGGAATGTATCAGCTGTGACCGAATGATAGCGTCTACTGGCATTCATCTGGAAAGTTCTAGATTCAAATTCCGGTTAGGAATGGCATTTGTTTTCATACGCTACAAAATTTCATTCATTATTAAATAACCGTTCTATAGTTACTAGAAAAAATAAACTAGAAAATAATTATAGAATTGGAAAAATAACTGTTGTCAATTTGCAGATTACATGGTATTTAAAAGAAAAAAATATTTCGCGTCACGTATAATATAGTATCCAACACTTTCTAATCGCACGCGATGACATAATGAATGTTTATTGGATCTTAGTTACTTAAATAATGTGCTTATTAACATGGGGACGTTTCTGTTGATACAATCTTTTACTGTTTGTTTTGGTGGGGGAGGGGGGTCATCATTGGATGGATGGTCCTTTGTCATTTGGTAATTTAACATATTATTTACTTTTGGTTTCGTCAGGAGAAACCGATTGTAAATTTTTGTTCGACAGCAAAAAAAAAAAAATGTATAGTATAGTAACTTTTTCAATAAAATAAGTCATTAGCGTATTATCGGCTAAACGCAGTACCTACATAGTCTATATTAATACGTAATTATTGCTATATTATCCTTTCTACAATAATTAATGTAACAGTAAAAGTATATTTCAAAAATACATCGAACTTATAATCGAGGTAAGGTATGGTTACTTTTACTTATATTTACAGTATATATATATATATTTCTCCAACCAATTTTCTAGCTCTCTCCCTCCTCGCTCATCTCACCCCCTTCTCTATCCCTGTGTGTGTGTGGGGGGGGGGAATGCAATTATTACTGTTACCGGCTTGCCGGGGCTGACGTACGGTAGCTGAAGATGCAGCGTAAGTGTAAACGTACCGGTAAACATGAAGTCGGGAACAGACTCAGTTCAACCACTCCTAAGAGGTGTTGTTATAATTGAAACCCACCTAAGATTGTTCAAGACTACACTTCATTTACATTCGTACATATCATCCTCATTCATTCTCGTAAGTAATATTTTACGATGGTTCCGGAGGCTAAACAGAAAAAAAGAAGAAACTCCAAAGAACACCAATAAATAATAATTATTCTTTAACTAGGAAAAAGGCAGGCCTACGGCCCGCCGCGAAAATATTACGTGGTTTATATTTCATTACACATGGTTTTTTTAATTTTTCCCCAATTGTAACTAAATAACGCTCGTGAATTTAACGTAGTAACAACAAAATCTTTTACAACGAGAAATTTCAAAACATTTTTAGATGTTTCTTGAGTTGTGATTTTTTAACACATATCTAACCTTAATTTTTTCTTGTTTTATGCCCAAAACAAAAATATAATTTTGATAAATCGTTCCTATCAAAAAGTATAAACCGTTCGAACGAATGAATCGTTCGTACGCTGCGCGCAGCCGCCCGTCCGCTTTTCGCCAATTGCAGCTAAAATAAAAATATGAGCACATTCAAAAAACCCATGTACTTTTTTATGGAAAAGAATATAATAATTTCATTCTACTGCTACGTTGCAATTCATGTAACTATTTACTGTATATTAATTTACTATCCGATTTTATTTCTTTGAAATCGAAGACAAGAAAAACTTAGAAACTAATTATTAAAACCCGTTTTTCAAATTTAAATATACAACTGATATAATATAGGAATGTTTTCTTTCTTTTGAAATCATTTTTACGCAAATTTTTTTATTTCCACTTGATGTAATTTAACATCTTATTACAATGTATCAATGTATTACAGTAATAATTTTAAAAATCTTCTTTAATTCAATTATTAGAAAACAATAATAAAAAAGTTTAAAATTCTTTTATTTTAGTTATTTGTTAGTAACATGCTAAATTTTCATACGCTGTTTTTAAGTTAAAAAATAAAAAAATATCCTTATTTATAGAATATTATTTTGTGTTATTATTATTTTTTAGAAAACTTATAAGTAAAAAATTTATCATTGTTTCGAAATATGTATATATATATATATATATATATTTATATATATATATATATATATATATAAAATGTTTATATAGCTTTTTACAGATACTTATTTTCTATTTATATAACATCATTAGCAAATGCTTAAATAAATATATTTACGCAGTTAATAAATAAAAATTACCACTATAAGTATATAAAAAAAACATTTCTTTGATTAAATTTTCTATTATGAGAATTTTTGAGTTAAATTATTCATACAATCACTATTATAAATCGTTTTAAAGATTAAACACAGAGTTATTGCAGTCGGCTTACTTAATACTCGTATAAGAGGTTTATAATAATTTTGTTTAAAATGAACAATTTATTTTTTAAAGGATTAATATCCTTTCAAAAGAAAAAAAAGTAAATCAAGAAAATCTGAAACTGATTAACTACTGAAATAAACCTTTATTTATATACTTGTATTTAAACAAAAGCTAAATGTCGTTAATTTAATTAGATAAAATTTCCAAAATTAAGTTACGACTATAGATAAATACAAAATTTCAGTAGTTTGTTACTTTCCTGTCATCTGTAGAGCTATGTTGCTAAAGAAAAGTATGATAATCAGCTAAAAAAAATAGCGTATAGGATTTTTTTATTTCACGTTCATCACCCCAAGGACTCCAAAAAAGACCAAAAAGAAATTGTTGTCGAGATAATGTTCCTACGTGTGTTGGTGTGTTTGAAGCTTGATTACTTTTGACTGGGTAAACCGATTTTGATGAAATTTGGTACAGAGACCAAATGGTATATGACGCAATTTGAAAATGGGACATATTTGGTATATGAGGCAATTTGTAGGTAAAAGGTTGGGGTCATATCTCAAGAGAATGGAGAAGATTTCTCTGTAGATTTAAAAATTTTTCTAATATAATAAAACTTTATGCAAGCTCAACGTACACGCTTATCTTACCATTTTAAACAAAACTATTGCCCCCCAAAATAAAAAAAACTATCTTTTTATTTATTGCATATTTTTTTAATGAATGACTTCCTAGACACAGTAGTATTGCAAACGACTCCCCAAAAAATACTTTGAGGGTAATATTGGGAATAGGAGAGCCAATAAATGTTTAAAAATATAGATTTTACAACGTTTGTTGTTTTATTTAAACTTTTAATATTACAATTAATTTTGATCATAATTCACCCTCATCCCTAAAAAAGAAATTCTAAGTAACTTTTTATTGGTTGTGTATTTTTCAGTAGTTTTTTTTTTTACTTACACTTTTTATTTAACATAGTAAACGTAGAAAAATAAAAAAAAAATCCTGGGACGTAATTTTAAGGGTGGGAATTAGAAAAAAATAAAAAATTACGGTTTTAAGATTTTTATTAATTTTTTTCATATTTATTATTTTTCCGCTATATAAGAATAAATAATCTACGTCAGAAAAGTATAAAAACTTTATTGTAAGCTTTTTTTACCGACTTTTCGAAAAAAAAAAATGGTATTAATATTGGTCGCATTGTGATAGTGGAGAGTGAAAATAAATTTTCTTTAATGTTTGAGGTATGAGGAGTAGGAAATGTCCATTCACTTAAATTAGGGATTCCTTATTTTTATTTATTTGGTATGCATAAACCTTTGTGGCTGGGAACTTTTCAAAACTAAAAGATAAATTTCCTTGAAATTTAGATATATTGCAGTAGTGTATCTGAAATTGTGCATCTGAAAACTTAATGAAAATTGGTTAAGTAGTTCTTGAGTTAAAGCCAATCAAGGTCGAAAAAATTTAAGCGAGGCAATTTAGAAATGTGGTTTGTTATGATGCTGCAAGTTGGAACTTTGAAGTTTATTTAACTACAGCATCTATTGTTAATAATACTGTTCGGCGTATTTAGATAGCGTTACCTTCTTCAGGGATCATGATGATTGAGTATCTGTTGGAGCAGGGCAAAAGGAAACAAAAAACGAAAACTCGTTTTTCTTGTGCAATTTTGTGCAAGAATGTTTTACAATTATTTTATCTTTTACTTATTATTTTTAGCACAGCTTATCTATTCTGATTTAAATTAAACTTACAGGATGGTATTATCTTAATCCAATCATGAATATTTTCAGAAAGATTTTCAACCCTTGTATAAATAAATGTATCCTTATTAATTTTATTAATTTCAGGAAAGAATTAATAATATTTAGGAATTCCCGTGGAATATAAATAAATAATAATAAAATAATAAATAATAATCCAATAATAATATTGGATTATTCCAATTACTCTGAAAATTATATAGATCATGGTGAATGTTCTTCACCATTCATAGAATGGTGGGTTTGAGTAGAGATAAGCTAATTCCACGTATAACAAAATTATATGTTTTAACAAAAAAAAGATATCCTTTTTTGGTCAATGAAAAAAATCGGGTTACTAGATAAAGACAATAATTAATCTATAAAAAAATTATTAATTAGTAAATATATAAAAATAATAAATTAAATCAATACAGTATAATAAAAATTAAGAATACGACTAAAATGAAAAAAAAAGTACAGGTTAAAAGAAATGTAGAAAATTTTGATTTATTTAATTATTAGAAAGTTAAAACTTATTAATACAATAATATTGGTTTTATTGTAATATGTTAAATTTATATATCATAAATGGTAAGGTTCTTTATTAAAATTGGTAACGGAAGCATAATAAGGTCATTTCTCGTAGGCTGAAATATTGCGCTATGTAACGCGAAAGTAGTTATGTTGTTTATTTTTATATTTTTCTCCTTTATAGCAAAAAATAATATTTAAAATATTAAAATTAATATTTAACGGCGCTTAAGTATAATTTGACAAACCGTTTGGTATCCTGAAAACTCGTTTTGTTATTTGAAGGTCTCAAGGTATAATATTATATTTTATTTAAGAATATTAGTAGCCATAATAAATATTTAATAACGACGACAAGTTTAGCGTTTAACTTTATTTTCGTTTTTAAACAGTACAGTGAAATTAAATCTGTCCGAACAAAAAATGTACACACGAGCTTAGGAAACGTACAAATGTAAATTTAAAGAATAAAAATGATAGAGGTTCTATTTGTTCATCACTGAGCAATTTCTGTTAGAACATCCTTTGTCTTTCTTTAGGAAAAAAAAAAATTCTTTCCATTGTAGACACAACAATAGCTGCTTCGATTTTCTTCGATTTTGCTAACTTCACCAGTTTGTTTTATCATAAAAATATATTTAAAAGCCTCACTCTAGTAATGTTGTTTTGGAAATTTTATATTTCAGGATAAATTTAAATTAAATTATACAAAGATATATATATACTATTTAAAACGAATTAAAAAGTTATTGCTTAATATGTAATGTAAAAGTTTAAATTACAGTTCTGTACATCAGTTGAGATAAATATTGTTCTTTAAATTTTGTTTTCTCTTCTTATATATCGATAAATGTGTGGTGAACAAAAAAGTCATAAAACAGAAAATATATTTCTCTCTTCCCCCCCCACACATGCTGCTCTTTTATTAAAGAATAAATTTCATTGACCTTAAGTTTTTGATTTAGTAACTAAAACATAATTTTTTGGGCGAAAGATTCCGAGACTAATACGTAGGATTTTATTTTAATTCTATTGATTACACTTAAAATTAAACTTTTACCAGCTTAGTAATTAAAGAAGGTAATGATAAACTCTCTTTTGGATATGTGCATACACAGTAATTTACTTTCCTGATGCAAATAGCTAGAACAGCTGTATTAAATAGGAAAATACGGTGGTCATCTGAAAAATTGGGTATCGGGTTTTTTGTAAATACTTACGTTCTAGAATCTAAGTACTTCGTCTAGATCAAAAACAAATATGAGTATGTGCATATGCACGTATGTGTTACATTGTTTTTGACCTTATATTTCACAAACGACAAAACCGATTTTCTTCAAATTTACTTCAGATATTTCTATATATGGGGCATTGGTCATATAAATTTTTTCAAAATTTTTTAACGGGGTGGAGGTATATCGCGATAAACCCAATTTCGATTTTCTTTTGAGGCAATTTAGAGAAAACTTTATTGTACAAAATTTGTTGTTTACAATTCATATAAAAATATAAATATATAAAAAATTCTCATTCAAAAAATTTACTCCCACTTCTTAAAACTGGTTGCTACATGTTTTTTCTCTATCTCTCTTAAGTATAAATAGTTTTTAAACGTTTTTTGAAAGTTTATACTTCATATCTTGATACAGCTATAAATTTAAAAAAAATTATAAACGTCAGATCTAAAATGCAGAAAAGATTTCTGAAAATTTTCTTTTTATTATTTTATTCTTGTGGGAGTATAATTTAAAGAAAATTTTACTTGAGAAAATTTGTTTAGTTTAACCTATATATGCATATTTTAAGAAGAATATTCTTCCCATATTTAATAAATATATAATCTGTTTCCTGTTTTTTTAATTATAATTCTTTTAAACTTTATTATTAATAGGCTGAAAAGTTAGGCAATATTTTTCCAGCTTGTTTATAAATATATATATGTCAGTTTAACCAATAAATATTAAAAATAACGCGAAGAAAAAATAACAATTGATTATTGAAAAAGTACGGAAATGATAAAACTTTTGAAATATTTAAATCAATAAAAATTAAACTAAAAAAAGCACTTGAAATAATATATTGACAAAAAAATATACTTTACTGTACCATATATTTAAACTATAAACCTATTATTACATGAATAAAATTTGAAATTAGAAAAATTTACCAAATAACCGGATTTGTTAATAAAATTTAAAAAAATATTAATTAAATATGATTAAAAAAAGGTAAAAAATAATATAAATTTTACGGTAGGAGAATATAATGCAGCTAACCAGAAGATTTAAGGACTTTTGTTTTAATTTATAAAGAAAAATAACAAAGGATGAATGAAATAAAGCTAGTATTAAAAGCAGACTAGTATAAAAAAATAAGAACTTTCATGTAGTGAAAAAATTTATTTTTTATAAAACATAGATTTAAGAATCATAAAGAAATTTTAAATATAGTATATCATTATTATTAAACCATATTTAAAATTAATTAAGCTGATAAAACTTTTTATTAAGATGTTTAAAAAATTGAAGTAAATCTAATAATTTTTTATTCAAGATCCATTTTTTGAATCCTAATCAGGCTTAGTATTTTTCATATGTTACATAACTTCAATGTTATCAGTAAGTGTAATTGCCCGTTAATCTGTTTTTGCTAGAGAAAAATGAAAAAAAAAAGTTATTACGTGTATGAAATAGGAAGGTTTACACATTATAATTTATAATTATAGTTATTACGAAAGTAGAACAAAAAAAAAAAATTATCAGTAAAGGTAGAAATAATAAACAAAAATCGATAATTTAGGTTGTAAGATGTAGAGAATATGTTGAAATTGATTACTGCTAGTAAATAAGGAATCACAACGAGATGCGTTGAACCATTCAAATAACAAAAGAAAGATTACAGTTAATAAATTTTATAAACTGAAATAATTTTAAACTCACCTTTATTAATAAATGTAGCTAAAAATATAAATATATAAATTATTTTAAAAAATAAATATTTTATAGAAGTTATTAATAATGCGAAGAAAGGTTCACAATCCGATTTCTAATAAAATAATCGATTACCTTTACAGTTACAGAGTTACTGGATTTATAATCGTTAAACAAATTTCAGGCTTGCAATAGCGAACAACAAACTTAATGAGGCAAACACTCATGCTAAGGCATGAAATGTTAAGTAAAATAAAATTACCTCTCATGTTTGTTTCATGAAACAGCATTTAGACTACATATTCGGTATTTATATATGTACTTAAGAACGTATGTATATGCTGAAAATATAAGTACAGTATACCACAGTACCATATCAATATAATCATCATCTAAGAGGTTACTACACAAACCTAACATTATTTTAATTGTAAGAATTTTATTTAAAATTAATTACTTCCTCAATTTTTAAATTATTGCGTAATAATATTACCGTCATGATATTATAAAATAAAATAGAGTTTTATGTTAATCATATAACTCAATAATCGAGTACAGGACATATGACACAATATACTTAGGTTGAATAAATGTATATCGATATAAATTAATGTGTTTCTCTATAAAATTAGAAAGATTTAATTGTATATAAATTAATTACTAAGTTAAATATACGTTTTCTTCTTAATCGAATATTAATGAAATATTACATAATAAAGTAAATATTGCTTAACCTCTTTTCCTTTTAAATGAATTAGGTCAGTCCGTAGACATAAAAAATCATTTATAAAATTCAACTAATTAGAAATAGTCCATATATGTTATTTCATCTTTTTTTTTTTATTGAAAATTTTAAGGAATTAATTCAATAGAAATGAATTCAAACCAAATCATTATAATATTTAATGATTCTGTTTCATAAAATGTTTAATCGAGTTCATTAAAATATATAATTATTTTTTTTGTGTTTTTTTTACCTAATTCATAAAATTAATTCTAATTCAACCGACAATAGAAAAAGAAATCGGAGAATATCAAGGTGGAATTATATCTGGAAAAATCTTTACAATAGCAAACGATTAAAAACCTAAAATTAGTTACAATTTTGATATATTTTAGGAAAGTCTACGACTCTATCTACAGGGAATCTCTACTTAAAATCCTTGAAGAATTTAAAATACATCCCAAGACAAAAAAACATTATAAAAGAAATATTAACAAACATAAAATCAAAAGTGAAATTCTTAGGGTAACTTTCAGAATTATTCGTAATTAAAATTGGAGTACGGCTAGAAGATGGACTGTTTCAAATCTTCATTAATTGTTTACTTAAAAACGTTATAAGAAAGTAGAAGAAAGAACTTAAAAAGTTAAACGTACACAAAATCATAAAAATGGGCACGAAAACTAAATTCATAAATACAAACATCCTGGGCTTCGCAAACGAGATTGCAATTTTCGCAAGACATAGACGAGGTTAAAATCAAAATTAAAAACTAAGCAAATGTACTAGCAAAATTGGTCTTCAAATTTCTTGTAAAAAAATTCACTGATTTTCCGATGACAAAGAGAACAGAATCCAAACCCTAAAAATGTTGATAACCAAGAAGTAAGTAGAGTTCAAAAATGTAAATATTTGGGAGAAATAACAATAATGAATGTAACTGAAAAAATTGAATGAGGAATACAGTGCAAAATGTGGAAGCAGTATATTATATTTCAAAGAACATTGACAACAAAACCTCCCTGTCAAATAGTTCCAAATTGAAGCCTAATAAAAATTATAATCCTATCAGGAAGCACTATCTAGGGAAGAATGACTGCAGTTTTTTGTTTCAGAAAAAAATATAGCAGAAAAAAAAGAAAGAATTTTAAAAAAAATTTTTGGAACAAAATACGAAAATGGAATTTACAAATTGAAAAGTGTAAAAGAAATTTAAAAATATACAGAAAAAACAGGGGACTTAATCCGGAAAAAAAAATAGACGTTTATGCAGAAGGAACAACCAAAAATTGACAAAACAAATATTTAATTTCTACACAAATAGAGTCACACCGGTTTAAAAAAATAGAAACAAATCTAAAACATTAAATATTTCTAAGGATTGGTGTCTTTACACCAATCCTTAGAAATATTTATCCTTATTTAAATATTTATAATCTAAATTTATCCTCTCTCTTTAGAGAGGATAAATTTAGAAATGTGATTCGAGAATCTAAGTCTCCAGAGAGAAACAAACAGAATAGTATAAACCAGAAGAACGGAAGAAAGGCGACCACAATCATGCATATGCTAACGAGCAGTGGAAAGCACTAAAAAAAAAATGTAACATTCAATACCCCACCCGTAACTGAAAGATAATTAAAGATAATTAGTCAAATTAAAGAACAAAAAATTTAATAAATTATTTAATTGACTATTGGATAATTTAAAACCTAACGAATTGCATAGCCGCAACATTAAACGTAATATTTTAGAAAACAGGTTAAAGGTTAAAATAATTTATTAATTGTTCTCAGAACAAATAATTCGATTTAACTTAATTAATATCAAGTAACTTTCATTTTTTCTTTTTTATACAAATAATAATTTAAAAAAAAAATAAAATCGACCGGCAACAAATACTGATTTCATATAAAAACGGAAGTTTTACTATCTATACCTTTAGTAAATACTATCCTTTTCTTTTTTTACTGAAAAAAAAATCAAAGAGAAAGTATTTTTATTTTAAACTTAAATATAATTGTTTCCTAATTTTTTCTCCAGTTATTTAAATTTAACTTTCATTGTTAAAGTAATTTATTTGGTTGAAAAAATTAAATATTTAATTTACTTTTTTGGAAAGTTTCATATGAGTAAATATTTAAAAACTCGTTTTTCAACATTTATGAAGGAATAAACAGTAAATATTGGAAGATAGGAAATACAATATTTTACAAATAAGTAATACAGTAATAATTGTTATAAAAATGGGACAATTTGATAAACGGGAAAAAGGAAGAGATTTTCAGAGGATTTAAAGCAAATTCTGAACTATGTAGCACAGTGGTAGCGACTCGGACTTTCATCCGTGGGTCTTAGGTTTGAATCCCGGTCAGCCATGGAATTTTTCTTACGATACAGAAACACCATTCCCATATTCTCACGTACCGAGTTCAAAGTTTCTCTAGGAAATTAATAAATTAATTAATCAAGGAAATATATATATATATGTCTGGTTGATTAGTTACTAGTGTATATTAAGATTAAAATAAACAAAAGCCAAGATATATTAAAAATTTAAAGTACATTTACTCTTTCTCGATTTCAAGAAAACCAAGGTTCTCGTTTCAAACTTTAATAAGTTTACTTTTTATTTTTTTAAAAATACTTTATAGTATTATGCTCATTCCTCTCGCAGTCTGAAAGTAATTTTATTCCAAATGAATTAAATAATGGGATCATCGACGAAGGGGAATTAGATCCGAAGACTGATTCCAGACTTCTAAAGATGCCTGGCCAGCAAACACGGGGAACTGCGGAACGAGTTGATCCAGTTGCTTTCCGTCACGGATGTTTAAAGGCATACGTATAAGCGGGGACGCTAAAACCCTCCGCGGAATATATTATGATATTCTTATCTCAATATATTCCGCGGAAAAATCACGGAATATATTTTAACAGAAAAATCAAGTTATTTGTGTGCGATCGGTTCCTGAAGCATAGGGAAATATGTCAGAAAGAATTCAACACGCTTACCTCGGAGATTATCATTAGGACTATGCTGCACGCTGAGCAATGGTGGCACGTAGTATCCACAATGTTGGTTATGATTATCCAGACAATGTTGGCGGAAGAAGTGCAGGAGAGAGGAAATTGTCCTGAATCTCCCGTGGGACTATGTTCATAATTATCAAAGCAGATCCAAGCCAAAGATGGAGAAACAAAAAATATAGGGTAAATTAAAGATTTATTTAACTAAAAAATACATTACTTAGACGAAGATTTGAACGATTTTTATTTAAAACGATTTCATCATATTTTTTATATGTTATAGCGTATTGATACATAACTTGATGATATTGTTCCGATGTCATTTTCAAATAGAATTTCAAGAATATTGATTGGAAAATTTGCATTAAAGTAATGAAAATGTGATATTTTTATGGAAAAAACAAAAAAATTAAGTTTTGACTAACAAATTTTCGTATTAATAAAACAATTTAAATAATATTTTCGCATTATAAATACACAGAACATTATTTACTAACTGTACACCATGCCTATGTAACTTCTATATATTAACACATCACAAAAGAATCAAAAACATTTTGAAATTTTTTTAAATTTTGACTTTTTGAAATCTGAATGAAATTAGAGTGAAATGCATCTTAAAAAAAAAAAAATTAAATCCATTCCTAAAAATCGAAATTTACAGAATAATTAAAAAAGTAATATTTTTAGTTTTAAAGTACGTATAATTATTGTTTTTTTTTTAAAATTATAACTTAATTTAAATATTTTTGTATAGGTGTGTACTTCAATCCATCGCATAGAGGTTACAGAACTTTCTATGGAATTATCAGTCTAAAACCGAAAAAGATCAACTATTGTACTCTGAATTAATGGCGAGTAAGAGTAAGAGTAAAAATATTCGCCATTAAAAAAAATGATTTGCATTAAATTAATCAAGAATACTAAAAATTAATACACATACTGAAGAAGAATATTTTAAGACTAACAATTTTTACTTTAAAATAAATTATTTGCATTTTTATGACTGTAATAAATATTGTTATTTGTGTCTGAAGTAAACGTTACTAACGTAGGCGTTGTAATTCTGCGATAAGTGAAGGTTTCGCACAACCATATATTTGACCCGCATACATGCAAATAGGTCACAAAAAGGTATTTGTCGTTTGTCCCACTAGTCATTCGTATAAGAAGGCTAAGCTGGCGATGTAATAGAGATTTATTATTATAAAATAACAATATGCATTCACAGCTGTAAGCTAATTGTTAGATTAAAAAAAATGTACGTATAGGAGTGTACACATTATCATTGAATAGTGTTCTCCATAAACGTTTTCCAAACAATAATTGTCATTTATAAATATAACTTTCACTTGTAAAAAATATACAATCGTGAATCTATAAAAAATTTTATTATAATAAAAAAAGAAAAAATGTAAACCACCGGATTGGTCTTGTTGCAAACTCGTCGTCGTAAATCAACTAATTTTGACGTTGAAATTTCTAAGGTTCAAATTCTAATAAAGGTTGCTAATAAAGTTGCTTTTATTTGGATTTGGATACTAAATTGTGTATACCAGTGTTTGGTGGTTGGGTTTAAATTAACCACACTCTCAGGAATGATCGTCCTGAATCTTTTGAAGACTACAAGTTTATCGATACACTCAAACGTTATGACGTGGAATAAAAATTAGTATCGATGAAACGAGACAAAATATTAATAATTTTGTGAAAGTACAGCTAGCTCACTTTGAACTGAAAATAACAAATTGATTTTGCAATGAAAATTAATTAATACAGTTAAATTAAGTACAGTAGAAAATTATCAATCGTAGTCAATGTGGAAGTCTGAGCCAGCTCCAAGAGTAATCTTACTTTATTAGCGAAATCGTAAAGACTCTTTTCAGAAACACCTGATATCACCGACTGATTAACTGTCGAAAAATTACCTTTACTATACCATTTGCTTCTTTATATTTTTTTTGCTATGAACTTATAATTTTTTCCTATTTAGTTTAAAAAAAAACATTTTTATTAAAATTTACGCAACAAATATACTACAAAGCTAACGTTGCCAAAATAATACATAAAAACATTATCCAGGAAGTGACTCAATAGTGAGGATTAAGAGTCGGTACTCTTCTATTATCTTAAACCTAAGAGCTTCTTCTAGTCTGCTAACGATTACTGACATAGAATTAAAATTATAAGTTTTTAAAAAGTAATTATCTAAGGTACAGAAGTGTTTCAAAATTTTATCAGACCACTTATTAGGCAGTTCAAGTATTTTTTTTTTTTTTTATTATTTTTATTTTAACCTCCGGGACCACCCGTTAGGTATTGCTTCAGAGGATGAGATGAATGATAATTTTTGGCCATGACTTATCGGGATTCAAACCCTGGACCTCCAGATGTAAGGCCGAGACGCTATCACTCGCGCCAAGGAGACCAGCAAATAGTTCAAGTTATACGAGCTAAAGCTACCTCAATTTTGATACGGACAATTTTATAAAAAAAAAATAGTTACATAAACGTCAACAGATCTATTAGAATTTGGAATTTGTAAAATTTCATAATTCATAAAATTCAACTGACTACGCATCAAATATATACAAATTTATTAAATGTATTTTTATATAAATGTGAAAAATTCAAATTAAAACAGGACCTCGCTTTGTTCGTTCAATTATTTTCTTAAATTTTTAATTAACTTTTTATTATTTCGACCTCAGAAATAATTTTTATATTAACATTTTAACAGAAGGAAGATAAGTTTGAGGTCTACAAGTAAAAAATTTCAGACGTTACGAACTGAACGCGATATTTGAAAACTGTTGTTATTTAATCGATCCACTTACACTAATGACTAATTTTCGTTCTATATATATATATATATATATATATATATATATATAATTCTTTTCTAGTTGTAGTCGAGAAAACATAAATAAAAAAAAGTAGGATATAAATAAAGATACTATGTTTAATCATTATATATATATATATATATATATATATATATATATATATATATATAGAGCTTGAATGACGTAACGAAAAATCTTAAAGAAAACTACCTAAAGGAACATTAGTAGTCAACTGCAGAATGAAGTTACGGGGTCATAAAAAGTAAGCAATGGCCTACATTTTTTCTACGATCAATTGACTTAGTTTAAGTTACCAGTTTGTACTACTAATTTTACATTAACCTATAAACAAAATTGTTTAAAAGAAAAAAAAAACAGTAGTAAAAGACAATTATAATTTCATTTGAAGCAATCTATTAAGATTTTTCTTGTCTTATGTATCTACATTTAGATTTAATTAAGCTAATATGTTTTATAAATGCAATGCCTTGAAAATAATAATGTTCGTGAAAAAAATAATAAGTTTTATATCAAATAGATAAATATCCATCATCATAAATTATTCTACAAGTACATCGTTTAACTTCATCTAAAATACGAAAAATGAATGTTATTTTTTTTTATTTTTAATAAAAAAAGGATTAAATTTCACTTTTTTGTTTAGATGATTGGCATCGACTGCTTTGGTCATTTTGCCCTATAAGGATGCAAATTTGTAGCGTTTGAAAAATGCCGTGCCCGACCAGGATTTCTTCATTATTCTGCTAATTGAATTTTGTTGAGCATGAAATCTTATTTTTTTTTTTTTTAATTTTACTTTTCCAAAATAATCCTTACCAATTAAAAACTTTTGAGTTCAAGGGTGAATAAGTGAAATAACTTTATTGAAAAAATAAAAATTTAACAATAATATTTCTTTATAGAAAGAAAAATCTGTAAGAGGAGGGGACAGAAACTATATTACTATTTTAAACTACAAGGTTTATTATTATTTTTTTTAATTATCTTAAAATGTATTAATCTTATAGTAAATGTATTTTTTACGTTTCTAGCAGTAAAATTTTAACATAATTATACTCTTAATTAGTTATTTAATAATTTATGATAAAATTGGATTTCCTTAAAATAAATCATTTTTAACAACGATTATTGTCACAAGAAAGCGGTAAAATTAAGAATGTAAATTTCTAATATACCATAAAATTAATAAATATGTATTTTTTAATAATTTTTTTAAGTAACAAAAGATTCTCTTTCCCGATTAAAATTCTGATTAAAAACTGTTATCAAATTATTTAAATTACGACAAACTTATCAGCTGTAAATGGTTTCTATACATGTGCTGTAAAAAAAATACCGCAATTTATATTTATAAAATATTTTTTTTAATTCGGCGATGCGTTTATAAAAAAGAATGGTGCTGATAGTAAGATTAATAAATCCCAGGTCAATGAGAAAAAGCTGAATTCCCCAATTAGCAACCAACAAAACATGTTGATTCTATTTTGTAATTGGGAAAAAATTTAAGAAATTTAATCACATTTTAAGCATGAAATATCAAACAAATTTTGCTTTAATATCAAAAAAATAATGTGTAGTAAAACATAATTAATATATTTCTCATAAAAAGGATGGTGCGATGGTTTGTTTGTTGCATGTGCTCACTTTGTTTTAGCTGTTATTGGCACAGAGCGGACTAATGGTGGTGCGCCAGGCGACTGTGCACAGTGCACGAACGATTCATCCGTTCGAACGTTTTATACCTCTCGAACGATTCATTCGTTCGAATGATTTATCTAAAATTATATTTGTGTTTTGGGGATAAAGAAGGTAAACATTAGGGTTATAACTGTGTTAAAAAATCACAACTCAAGAAACATTTAAAAATGTTTTGAAGCTTATCGTTGTAAAAGTTTTTGTTGTTATTAGTACGCTAATAACGTTATTTAGTTACAGTTGGCAAAAACATTAAATAAAGTCATGTGTAATGAAACAGAAACAATGAAACTTTTTGGGGCGGGCCTTAGACCCGCCTTCTTCCTAGTATATACGAGTGTGTGTATATATATATACTTTTTTCTTTTTTTTTTTTAACTGAGCACAAGAAGAATGCATATAACCCACCGGGTTGGTCTAGTAGTCAACGCGGCTTCCCAAATCAGCTGATTTGAAAGTCGAAAGTTCAAGCGTTCAAATCCTCGTAAAGGCAGTTACGTTTATACGGATTTGAAAACTAGATCGTGGATACCGGTGTTCTTTGGTGGTTCGGTTTCAGTTAACCGCACATCTCAGAAATTTTCGACCTGAGACCGTACAAGACTACACTTCACTTACACTCACACTTACCATCGTCATTTTCATCCTTTAAAGTATACCTGACGGTAATTTCCGGAAGCTAAACAGGCAAAAAGGAAGATAGAATGTATAACTAATATTTTTTCGAAACGTCCAAAAGAATGTTGTTTTATACATTTAATCCCGAGCTTATATATTATTATTATTATGTTTTAACGCCTGATGTACAGTTCAGAAATGCATTCTCTGAGAATAATGTTGTTCATTATATATCTTGTACTTCAATTCCCAGAAAAGATAGGACTTCTCATTGATGTTTGATGTCTGTGTGTAGTGGTAGGTGAACTGTTGTTGTGAGTCTCGGGGTTGCTTTTTGAAGCGCCCTTACGGGGTGATCTACCAGATCATACGGTTTTTATGGTTTCTTCACATGCGTGATGATTTGCCCATTTCTCGATACAGGAGGCTGTTGGTTTAGGTCTATTGCGATTGCCAAATCGCTTCTTTAGCACGAGTTAGGTGATGAACTGTCAGAATTTTCTGTGGGTGTTTGTTCCTGCTTGCAGGGACGCTTTTGCATCGGGATGGGTTGATGAAATCTCCTTATTTTGAGTTGCTTCGATCTTGACTGAAGTGCTGTCTGAATAGGTATAGGAACCTCGTAGAGATTATTCTCTTGGCAGTTTCTACTGCTGTATTTTGCAATTTTACATGGGTAGCTTACTTATACTCTCATCTTGCACTCGTGGCTGCGGGTTCATTTAGTGTTAGTTAACTGGGTGGCTAGGGTGTCATCTGAATAGTTTGATTCGCTGGAGGTAGGCGTACTTGGTATCAATGGGTATCAATGGGGGTCGTGCTCGGGAGCGTGATCTTCATTCTCCTGGGTACGATTCACTAACTTTAGCATGGCGATTTGTTGAATTGGAGTCCATTTATTAAAGGGAAAGTAAGTAAAGGGTAGTTACGATCAACTTAGCTGTAAATCCAAGCGGTTCTCAAAGTTTGAGCTGTAGTGGGAGACTAGAGGTTATTCTCAGCTCCCGATCGGACCAGACCTGAGATCCGCTAAGACACTTTTCATTTATACTCATTTTCATTTATACTTTTTATTACTTCAATCGCTAAAATATTAATATATGATGTTGTGGAATGAAATTACTGAAATAATCGTATTGTTAAGTCGGTGCATATGGCTTAGATGGTGGTAGAATGGTAATAGAGTTAGGCGCACGGGGTCTTGATCTTCCGCGGGTAGGCAGCTAGTTATAGCAGTTCCTGAGGGCTACGTGGTAGAGTTAGTTGACTGACGTCTTCTTAGAAGACAATACTTGACTAGGGTGGAATTTACTGATGTAAATGTCTTTCGAGGTATTTGGATCGGTGGCATCTCAGGAGGCCGACTGATGACTTTTGAATGTTACTAGTCTGATGGCAAGATGTCCTCTGATTAAGCCACTAATGGCTAGGAACGGAGAAGGTTGGTGAGGTAACCAGACATGTCACGAGGCAGTGTTCTTCTCCTTCGGAGGAGAATTGAGATGCTCATTATATACCTAGTACCTGCAATGAATTGAATTAAGGTATCCTGAAACTGTACAACAGTATAATCCGCTCAATTTGAAAGAAAACAATCAGTTTCTTATCTTCATTATTTTTTTTTTTGCTTAATGAATTAATTCACTACATAAGGAAGAAGCTTGTGCGTAGGAATACAAAAAAATGTATTTTTTGTAGCGTATAAAAATGTCATGCCTGAGCGGGATTTGAAAGCTATAATTTAAAATATTTGCTGTCTTATAAAGATAATATAAAATTTAAATGATTCGTTATTTAAGAGTTAATAATTTATCAGTAATAATAATACAATAATTTAAAAACTAAAATTAATTATTGTGAGTAATTAAAGAAGTTTTTCAGCTAATATATATATATATATATATATATATATATATATATATATATATATATATGTATATATATATATATACATACACATATGGGTATATAGTAACTACCTGCAAATCTATTCACATTAGTTTTGTTATTTATATTTTTTTACTTCCATGTACGAAGTATTGTGATCGCAAAAATTTCGGTTTTCTGATTTCAACGGAAACATCCATTTTGACTAGTTTCGGCGTGACATTTGTACGGACGTATACACACGTACGTACGTATGTATCTCGCATAATTAAAAAACGATTAGGATGTTGAAATTTTGGATTTAGGAGCTGCACAATCTCCTTTTTCGATTACGCAATCAAAAGAGAAGGTTGTTTTCCTGCCCTTTTGATTGCTATCGACTTGACCAAAAATATCAAAAAAACCCCAAAATCCATTTTTTTGATTTTTGACTTTTTTTAACTGCAGTCCTCATTGAGAGTTTTTCAACGATGTATAATAAGTGAAACTTATTTTCATTGGTTCTAGAGTTATAGTCAAATAAAATTGTAACTACTGAAATATTTTGACCTTACAAAGGGGAAGACACATCGGTCCGTACTCGACTTCATTTTCTTTTTTTTGTAATTTTTTTAAATTTAAATATATTGAATTATTAATAATTATTAACTTGCGACTGTAAAAAGTTTTTACAATAATTAATAATTCAATAACAATAAAAAAAAAATCTGAAAAACAATCAGAAGTTATTAGTGAAACAAAATATTATGTATTTTTAAAAATGTTTATATGTAATTTTATAGGCGTACAAGGGGTACAAGGAAGTCATGCGGTGTCCACATCAGATTTGTTTTTTTATATCTACAAGAAGTTGTTTTGTTCTTTGTTCGACTAGCTATCGCTTGATTATTTGTTTGTTTATTTTATTGACTATTTATTTGTTTATTGGTTTTTATTTATTATTTTTTTGTTTTTATGGACTATGAAGTGTTGACAGAAATATATTTTTTTCTAATGAACTTTAAGATTACTGCTTACTGATAAGCAGTAATCTTAAAGTTCATTATGGATTTGATGGTTCTATTATTATGATTTGACTTATTATGGGAGAGTTCCTTAAGAATCTCCTGTCACGTGCTTATTATCAAACTATTTACTTATGATTCTACTTAAGGAGCCGATTTTAAATATAATGGCCTTAGGAAAAAACATTTAGCAACGTCAGTTGGATGCAGGACAAAAATAAGTCACTGAAGATAATCGTAACGGCTATTGAAAACGTTTTGATACATATTATTAAAGTAATGTTAAAATTAAATTCGATTTTCATAACCATTTTCGTTTTTAAAGTTAGTAATTTGAAATAATTTTTATTGAAGATCATTAAAAAGTTACGACTTGAATTCCGGTTAGAAAGTACTGAAAATAATATGTAACCAACGATATAATGAGAATTAAAAAGCAAGAAACAAAATTCCTAATATAGGTAATACTTCTTCGATTCATATAAATATAAAATGCTTACGTAAAGGTGAAATTAATGAATTCATTAATAAATTAGAGAATTTTGTGGCAAATAATTACTAATAAAGTCGACTGAGAATATTTTTATTTTTTTTGGAGTGAAAGTAAAGTATTAGCCCCAGGAAAGGTAACTTATGAGTGGGAGTAAGATAATGAAAAATTTCTTTTACTCCCTTTCTTTCTTACTGATAATCAATATATATGTTTTTAATAATATTGACTGACATCGTACGCAAAGACAGAGCTCTTCCTCAAAGCAAGTTGATTTGATATGAAGCAGAGCATAATTAATAAGACGTGTCTTATTAATCACTAACTCTTATTAATGCTGGTATTACAGGTAATGAAATCGCAGACGAAGCTGCCAGAAAGGCAACAGTCTGCGATGATTTGGATGCATTTCCTGTAAGAGTGGCAGATGTTAAAAACCGTTTAATAAACATAGTAAGAAACAAGTGGAACGCTGAATGGAGGAGTTTAAATACAAAATTAAACTCTGTTAAAACGTCTCCTTATAAATGGAAAAGCGACTTTAAGTTGACTCGCCGTGAACAAGTAGTGGTGACCAGACTTAGAATCGGTCACACGCGATTAACAAATTTATATTTGTTAACCGGTGAAGGGAGACCAATGTGCGGTGTTTGTAATAAAACACTTACAATTAAGCATCTAATAGAAGAGTGTACAATATATGAGGACCTCAGAAAGAGGTTCCGTCTTACAAATAATATTAGTGCTGATCTGGATAATGGAAATGAAGAAAATATAGTTGCATTTTTACACGCCAGTGGACTTCTTAAAAGTCTATAAAATGGAAGTTTAAAGCTGTGGTAAAAGATACTCTAAGCGGTAGTTTTATAAATACATATAAGGGAGTCTCGAAGCGTGGCACGTATAGTGACGGGAGGTAGCCCTCTTGCCTAGGCCATTTTGGCTCACCTGCATTCAAGAGCAGTGAGTCGGGGTGTGTCCGATGATGGCATGGGGGACCCTCAAGGGTGGATTGAGGGCGCAAGGCTATGGGTGTACGCCGTGCATGCCTAAGGCCTGATATAAGAAGGATTCAACTGCCACGGCACCCTGGCACGACTGATATACTGCTCAACGGCGGTTCTGGTCGCCCCGAGGGTGCTTAAACAAACTATAAATGAGACTACGTAGAAGAAAGAAAGAAAGAAAGATATGGTATTGATAAGATTAATTTTAATTTTAATTTCATGGTCTTTTGAGAACCTACCTCAAATTTTAATGTTGGGGCCCTTTACACCCCGTAAGTGTTTGTGATTGTCCTTGTCTTTCATGTTTTAATGTTTATTGTGAAGTTTGTGTTTTTAAATAAAATGTAAGGGCCCTTTACACCCTTACATATGACGATCCTGATGGAGATAATAATTTCTTTTAAAGAATGTGACGAGGGCTAATGACGTTAGCAGTCGATGCCCGTAAAAATTCAGTTAAAAAAAAAAAAAAAAAAAAAAAAAAAAACATTAATCACTAACTTCCCCATGTATGAATTATAATGTCTTATGTCTTACTTTTCCAGGATTGACAATAAAAAACAGTCATTTGCAAAGCAAGTAGAACTAATACGAACTTTCTCAATTATATTTACTCAAATGAAGTGAAAATAAAAAAAATTACATTCAAAGAAAATATAATATCAGATAATTATCCCACAATAAACACTGTTAATTATGATCAAAAGAAATTTTACTATTAGTAAAACAGAGGGTTGTCAGAAACTTTTAACACAATACACCGCGTATTATAATGCACATACGGGTTTCCATAACACAATACATCAGAGAACAACACCCAATTATAAGATAAAAAGATTTAAAAATAAAACGCAAAGAGACAAAGCATCATAATAAACAGATTCCCATTAATTTATCAATTAATTTTACGGATAATGGATTCTCATTATCACTAGCATTACTGTGATGTTAATGTTGGATGCAGTTTCACTGCATGTTTTTCGTAATTACTAACGACTAATGACTGCAGCAGTAAATGACAGATGAAAATGAAAAATTATTTAGATATACACGAAAGGAGTATTTAAAACAACCTTGCATTAGGATAATCATGAAAGTTAACTGCTTGTGATTTCATAGCGTAACTTAATTAGTAATTAGCAATAACACACTTGTAATAACACTTGAAGCAAATAATAGTTACTAACTTCAAATGGATCGATATAATATTTCATAATTTTTCTCTCAACACAATTACTTATAATTATATACTGCATAGATGATATGTAATGTTTTTTATATTACGAAAAGATATACAGAAAAAGTGAAGGTTTAATATTTTTTCCAATTTGTATATCTTTATTGAAGTTCTTTTATTTGTTACATGTTTTTTTAATGTATTTACCCTTGGTTATGAATTGAGATATTAATAAAAAATGTATTTTTTTCATATAACCGATTGTAAATTTAGATTTAATTTTAAATTTTATTGAAATGAATACGCGTGTGATTCTATCACAAAATCACCGCTTAAATGTATATCTCTATTTTAGTTGTATGTTTTTTCCAGAGATAAGATTATTAAGCAATTTTTTGCGTAAACATTTTTGCGAAAAAAATCCTTTAAAACTACACACATTCAACAGAATAATAATAGTAATCTAATTTTTAAAGTGCGTAAAAAATAAACTTTATTATTCTGAAATCGTGATTTCATTGGATAATTAGGTACATTTAAAATAGATGAAAAAAACAAAATATAACTATTGCTTTCTTATTAAGCAAAATATCTAATTAATTTAAAGTTCTTACTATTCTTTGGATCTTATAAGAACAATGTTACCTATAAGTAACATTTTTTTATATCACCAACCATTGACACAAGAGGTGGAAAAAATGTGATTTTCAAGATCAAAAAATCATAACTCCCTTAACAGAAACACTATCAAATCGGTTTAAAGTGGTCATTAGTTCTCTAAAAATTACCTAAAACTCTTGTTTGTAAAAATGTTTGATATGACCAACCCTTAAGGAAAGGGATGGCCAAAACAAAAAAACAAAATATGGCTATAACATTCTTATTAAGAAAAATATCGAATTCTTTTTTAAAGTTCTTACTATTCTTTGGATAAGGGTCTAAAACTTATCTAGGTAAAGTTTTTTGATATCACCAACCACTGGTCCAGGGGGTTGAAAAATGGGGTTTCGAAGACAAAAAAGAATCATAACTTCCTTAATAGGCACTGTGCCGAATCGGTTTAAAATGGTCGTTAGTCCTCTAAAATTTACCTATAACCTTTTTCTGAAACAATTTTTTATATGACCAACCCTTACGGCCAGGGTTGACCAAAATATTGCTGAAATTGTAAGAAGATGGGGCTTGTAGTCTAAACATGTGAAACCTTTTTCACATGCAACCATTGTCGTATTGAGTAAATTTGAAGTTTTTCTTAACTTTAAGTTGGAATTATTTTTTATCCCCTACTTAGCACGATGAAATCTACCTCCACCTTCTGGCGTACCGAAAGAGATTTTTTATTTATTTATTGTAACCAACTAAAAACAGAATTGAGTGGAAAACTTTAATTCGTTTTAACACTATGATTTATGTTCACACAGAAATTTGTTTTATGATAAAACGATAAATTTATCTATCGAAATAATAAAAAATATATTATTTGACGAATCTATGTCAGGACAAGTTGCTTTATAGGTACAAATATATAAAATAAATTGAATTTATTTATTAAATTTATACTGTATATTTTTGAGTAACTTATTTTGAGTAATTTAATCATAAAGAAACATTTTGAATATGGATTCTACAAAACCCTTCAACTGTGCGCATTCGACCGTCTGTAATGTCGGAATGCATTAAAGAATAAATAAAATAAGATAATATTAACGTGATATTTTAAAGCTATGAAAAATTAATTTTTGCTTCCTGTATTACCATATCATTTAATCACATCCTATATTCATTTTTTTTTTTTTTAATAAAAAATTTAACACAACATAAACGTTTTGTTGGAAGTATTTTATCCTAAAAATAACGTGAATATAATATAACAATTGTAAGAAAGAATATTAGATTAACAAGAGAAACAATTTATTGTCTAATACGAAAAACGTGAATGTAAATATATCAGCTAATAAAATTAATAGTGCATAATAAAACGTTTATTGATGCAATAAGGTTGTACGCGACTATCAAGGTCAGAGAAAAATTAAATAAATTACGTTTGCTATCGATATAAAATCTTAATTCTCAATATAAGTTCTAGAACAAAAGAACTTTTATTTGAATAGCCTACATTCTAGAAAAAAAACCTTTAAATTTGGATAAAGTATGTTTTAAATATTTCCGGAAAATGTATTTAAATTCTGAATCTTTGATTTATTTAAATTAAAATTAAAAAATCGTGTAATTTTTCTGTTATGTATCTTCCCTAACAGAAAAACTACACGATTATATTAATACTTAATTTTAAATAAATTTCATTTTGGTAAAATTCTAGAAAATGAAGGGAGAACTGAGAATAGTTTTAATTAAAAATAATAATAAACATAGATACTAAAAGGAATTATAAAAATAAAATAAGAAAAAGAGAAACAGTGAAGAATAATCTAAAAAGAAAACATAATAACTGTGAATTTCTAACACTGAATTATCACCGTTAATAAATATAAATGTATGAAGTCAAAGCATGAAATAAAAATATTCGTAAATAAATAAACAAAACACAAAACATTATACAAACAATCAGATTTATGAAGCAGTAACGATATATAACTATGATGTATTATTTTTTATTGCATTTTCAGTTTTTTATTTTATATATTCAATCATAAAATAATTATATATTTTTTTCTTTGCGATGTTGATATATATATATATATATATATATATGTTTAATACGAAAAGAAAAAACCAAATAAACAGCTCGAGAAAATTTACAGAAGAACAAAAAGAAAACAAAGAACACCACTCACGGAAAGACCGAAAAAGTACTAGAAAACAACAGAAAAATGTATGAAAAGAAGACAGGAAACGAGATAATAAAATGTTTAATCGAAAGAAAAAGAAAAATGTTAAATATTAACACACTTAAAAAAATGTTTTTGAATTATTTAAGGAGTTTCTCGTGAGGAATGATCACATAATCAACAGGGGAGTAATATTAAAAATACTAATTATTAATCGTATAAATTTCATATTTTTCATTTATAAATTTCTTTTAAAATACATTATGAAAAATCTCGTACCGTACTTAAAACTACTAAATATTTTCGAAATATAATAAAACAAATTCTAGCGGTATTGATGGAAAATAAGATAAAATGAAAATTTATTTACTTTTAAAAATAAAATTTGTTGTTTTTCTAATATGAATAGTAGGGAAGCACCGATCAAAATTTTAAATAAATATATTAACAATTAGTACAATCCACCTTATCAGCACGTTGATATGTTCTCTAGATCTTTCTGCTTACTTGGAAGTCATCATCAGGAGTTAAAATTAAAACATTTAAGTCAAAGTTTAAAACATCACAGTTATAATTTTAAAACAGTCATGACTGTCCTGGTCCTACTAGTATACGAGTTATTAAAAACAGTCATGATGACAGTCAAGATTGTTTTTAAATTTTAACTATGATTTTTTAAACTTGGACTTTAATGTTTTAATATTAACTCCTGATGATAACTTCCAAGTAAGCCGAAAGATCTAGAGAACGTATCAACGTGCTGATAAGGTGGATTATATTAATTGTTAATTTATTTATTTAACATATCAGAGGTACTATGTTTGAGAAATTAAAAAAAAATCTTAAACGAAAATATCCTTTCATATTTAAGTATGATCAAGGTAACTATAAAATTCATCAAATTTTTTATTTTAACCATGTTCAAACAAATAAGATCCATTAATAATATATCTAATGCCCATTTTTTTTTTTTTTTTTAGATTATGTATTACTTTTTAAATTTAATTATATTATAGATTACAAAAACCTTTCCTTACAAAGCATAATGTTTTATTTATAAATCAGGTAAAGTAATAAATAATAATAATTATTATTATTGTTACTGGTATATTAAATAAATACAGAAAGGAAATATAGAATGTATATTATGTTGAGTCTGCGTTTCATAAGAGACATTTTTTTGTCAAGGTCATATAAAAAACAGTTTCAATGCTTTTGTGTAACAAAATAAATTAAATAAAAAAAAGGTGTACATTTTATATTATTTATAGGCTAGCGAACTACCTACATACGATTTTAATACACCATAACAATGTAAGAATATGCATTAGCGAATTATATCATTAAGAAACCATAAAGTGTGTATCTATCTCAGTCAGTAGCATACATCATTATACGGATCATTACCTCTTTAATTACAATTCAAAAATGACTTATGATCCATTAGAATAATATTGTAATACTTTTACGAAGACATAATGCAAAGAATAAAACTGAAATAATAATGCTTATTCATTCTGTTAAAGAAAAATTAAAAGAAAAAAAATAATCTGACATGATAATGTAACAACATAAATATTAAATAAATATAATTTTCAAGGTTACATCTGTGGTATAAAAGTCAAATTACATTTGGTATTATTATGTATTGAATGTAATAATCTGTAAAAATTAAATACAAAAAAACAGTAATAATAACAAAAAAAATTTATAATGTTAAAAACAACAAATCTGTGCAGGAAATACTAAAAGTATTCGGGGTTTAAAGTGATATAGATGGAACAAAACATTTACATTTAAAAAAGTAAAATACAAATGAATCATTCATGTGATATACAAAAGGTATATTACTAATTTTGCACGGCTGGAAATAAAAATTTATTTTAGTTGAAATTTCAACTTAACTGGAATTGAGGAAAACATTTTCTTCATATTCTCCGATATGCTTAGTATTGACTGTGGTAATATTAATTAAATCTGACATTTGCTTGCATTTTAAAGGAGGCATATCACTGAATATTTTTGAAACCTTATAATTATATTATTTTATTTATTTAATAGAATTGTATCTCGAAAATGGATGAAAATAAAGCAGAATTTTTATACATTTTGAAATTTTATTATAAAAAAGAAAGACTGCAACTCACTGCTAAAAAAATTTATTTTGTTTATGGAAATAATGCAGCGTCAGTACGTGTGGCACAAAACGCAAAGCTGGTTCAAGCGTTTTCAATCAAGAAATTTTGATGTCAGTGATTCACTCTGGTAGGCCATTGTCTAAAAAATTCGATGAAATTGTGGAATAAATAGAAGAAAGATAGGCATATAATAAATTGAACACCGACCACAAAACAATTTAAACTGTTCAAAGAAAGCTGTATAAAAAAATTTGATATTTGGGTACCACACGATATAAAAATGAAAATTTTCACAATATTTAATACTTCCACTACGACTATCATAATTGATTTGAGTATTATTTTCTGCCTTTGTCACTTTAAAATCCGTGCTTGATGCGTTTCGGAGTACTTCCATTCTCAAAACTTCAAAACTGCTTTCAACAACGAGTCTTCCTACTTTGGAATC
The DNA here is from genome assembly GCF_047948215.1 of Lycorma delicatula. Lineage (NCBI taxonomy): Eukaryota > Metazoa > Arthropoda > Insecta > Hemiptera > Fulgoridae > Lycorma > Lycorma delicatula. Next base: position 37,338,949 of record NC_134462.1, read on the forward strand.
GTCGGATTGCTGTGTTGGATCGAATTTTCATCTCTGAATCTTTACTAAAGCGGATTGAAATCGAGCCATTACAGGTGATGAAAAATTAATCACGTGCATTAATAATAAACGGAAAAGATTGTGATCGAAGCAAGCAAATGGTGGCGAAGTCAGGACTAACGTCAAGATGTTTTGTGTGCGTGTGTTTGTATGTGACTGGTATAAGCTCGAATAATGATTGGATTAATGTATCGCCTTGTCAAACGATCAATTTGAACCTCCACTGCCAACAATTGTAAAGATTACGCCAAGTAATCGAGTTAAAGCGACCATAATTAATTAACAAGAAAGGTATAAGTCTTTCATCACGTCAAAACCTGATCACATATTTGATGACCCGTTGAAATTTAAGCGAAATTGGTTAGAAATTTTTGATGGTTCCATCGTATAGTGTCTAACTTGCACCATCAGACCACCGTTTATTTCGACCTGTACAGTAATCTCTTAGCGATATAAAGTTGGCTTTAAAATAGGATTGTGAATCCCTTATAATTTTTGTCCAGAAAACACAGACGTTCTTCAGTGACGTAATCATGATTTTATTTCAAAAATGGCCAAAAGGTATCGATTAAAAAAGTACATATTTGATTTAATAAACTTCATCTGAAATATAAAAAACCTAGTTTTATGTTTTCATTAAAATACGAAGAAACTAATTCATCTTAGTTTTAAATATTTTGATTAATTACTAACTTTTTAATAATTAACTGGAATGGAATAAAATATTCAACATATACTTATATGTCATCATGGTGGTGAAATCATATCGCAAATCAACTGTTTAACAGCTGATTTTTGAAGTTGAAGATTATGTAATTCAGATCCTAGGTAGAGATAAGTAACTTTTATAGGAATTTTGAATATAGGAATTTGATACTTGACAGTGTACTTTGGTCGCTGGCGTTCCATTAACTATAAATCTCAGGAATGATCGGCCTGAGTCTGTAAAAGCTACACTCCATTTACATCTCACACATATAAATGTATGATCCTCATCTCATTGGACTTTGGAATTACTCATAGTTCACAAGTTGAACAGATTGCAATGTACACATTAGAAATAGAAAATACACACACACTTATATAGGGGTAATAATTGGCTTAAATTTATCTTACCTTGCTTAGAAAATGATTTATGTAAAGCAATGTAGATCATATGTTATATCTACATTATTTTAATTAATAATGATTGAAAATCAGTTTATGTAACTTGTGTTCACTTACCTGTAAACAAAAGAAAAGAAAAAATATTTTAAATTTAGTATAATACAAAAAAAATATTAAACACAAAAATATAACTGATTAAATGCAGAATCTTTTGAACAAAGTCCTTTTTTGATAAAAGAAATATCGAGCTAGCCCTGATAAATGTAGATTTTAATTTAAAAGAAAACTTTAAATATGATAACTCAAAAAATAAACACAATTTTTTTCAAGATTTACTTTCTCGACCTATTTTGACAGATTCTAGTTTTTCCTGTTTCTTCTGTCCAAAAAATGAATATTTCTATATACCTTTGATGTTTTTCCCTCGATCCTCTCTGTATATTTTAGATTATTTTGTATTTCAATTATTATTCTTATATATCATCATTTCGAAATATGTAATAACTTTAATGCTTTCTCAGAATGGTGAAATCAGCTGATAATTATTATTTAGATTTTTAATGTGTAATATAGTTGTAATTCAGTACCGAAAAAAAATTAGAGAATTGCTATTTCACACTGAATGACTTCCAAGCAATATTCAATTTATTAAAATATAAAAATCATAAAAAAATCATTCAGAACCTTACATAACTGCGTAAATTTTGAAAAAATCAAAATAAATTTTAATGACAGCTAAAATTTGAAAAATGTCCTAGAATTAAAAAAAAGTATATATATAAATACCAGCATCCCCGTCATAGCTTCGCCCGCGATATATAATTACTGGTATTTCCTGTTGCGGTCAATTTTTTTATTTATTTTATATTGTTTAGTCAAGTAACCGGAGGCAGGTGAAGCCAGTCGCGTCGCAAACACAGTAACAATGGCAGTGGCTGTGCTTGGTTGAGCCGCCGCGCCGTACGCTGTCGCACCCCTTAAAAAATCGAAATTAAAAAAAGAACCGAACATGGCTTTTTAATAATTATCTGAAGAGTATTTGCAAGCCCTAATGTAATGAACATCTCGTTTAGTATTGTCGGAAATAGGGGAAATTTGTAATCATTTTTTCAAATTATGTTTACCTTTCTTCACCCCCTTTCAAGGTCGAATTTCGAATAATTTAGAAATGCCATTCTATATATTTACATGAATATTACATACACTAAAAATCAAGTTGATATCTTCATTTGTAACAAAAAAAATAGATATCTTTGTTACTCCTTTTTAACCCTTTAAACTTGGAATTTCAAAAAAAAATTCTTACTTTGTACTTACACCGTAAGAAGAACATGTACACAAATTTTTATCAATTTATCTGAAGTTGTATTTGCTGGGAGTTGATGAATCAGTAACTTGGGCAAGTTACTTAGCTGATTTGGAAGTCGAGAGTTCCAGCGTTCCAGCAAGTCCTAGTGAAGGTAGTTAGTTACTTTTATACGGATTTGAATACTAGATCGTGGATACCGGTGTTCTTTGATTGTTGGGTTTCAGTTAACCACCCATTTCAGGAATGGTCGAACTGAGACTGTACAAGAGTACATTTCATTTACACTCATACATATCATCCTCATTCATCCTCTGAAGTAATACCTTAACGGTAATTCCTGGAGGCTAAACAGTAAAAAGAAAAATAATAAGTTGCTTCATAGGTACAGATATACATATAATTATTATATGTAGATATACTTTTATTAATTATTCTATATAGAATCATGCTTGATATATCTTTAGCACTTTATAATTTTAACAAAATTATTGTAAAATAAAAAATTATAAAAACAAATCAGTGTTTTAGTTTAAATCAATCAAATCATTAAATGTCGTATTAGAAATAATGGCTTGATCTAAACTAGTAAAGAAATGCTGAATTTTTAAAACATTAAACCGTAAAACAAAACAATAGATCTAAATGAATTCCTATACAAGCAGATGACACTTTGGCACAGCGACAGATTCCCTGTTAAGTGGACAACCCAAGAGATCTTGATTAGTTCAAACTATAATTATGTTCGATAATATTAAATTTTCAAGACTATTACATTTTAATTGATTTCAAGATTATAGTGCACTTTTATTACTTGTACCTTACATAAAGAATAGTAGGTATTAATGCTAAGTAAAATAAAATGTAATATTTTTTAGTTTATATTTTACCATAACCTATAATGTTAATAGCATAGAAAACCTTTAATACTTTGCTGTTTGAATTTATGCGGGTTAAATAATTACATAACTGGATTGTAGTTACTATTCTGTTATTGAAAAAATGCAAAGCTTTCAGTAGAAAAATAATAAAATTTTGTTTAGATTCGTTAGGTTAAAAAAACTGATTCACCGAAACCCTCACAGTGAGATAATAAATTTAATATACAGTCACTGATTACCATGAACGCAGAAAGAAAGATTATTTAAAATGGAAGCAATGAATTTTGATTTTTATAATTTTATAAAGATTAATAAATTTATTTCATAAAATAATATATGTATACTAGTATTTTAACGTACGAAATTTCTACAATTGATTTATTTGTATAACTTCTAACAGAATAAATAATATAAATGGAAAAGCGACGTTAAGTTGACTCGCCGTGAACAAGTAGCTGTGACCAGACTTAGAATCGGTCACACGCGATTAACAAATTCATATTTGTTAACCGGCGAAGGGAGACCAATGTGCGGTGTTTGTAATAAAACACTTACAATTAAGCATCTAATAGAAGAGTGTACAATATATGAGGACCTCAGAAAGAGGTTCCGTCTAAGAAATGATATTACTGCTGATTTAGCTAATGGAAATGAAAGAAAAATAGTTGCATTTTACACGCCAGTAGACTTCTTAAAAGTCTATAAAAATGGAAATTTTAAAGCTGTGTTAAAGAGTCTCTAAAAGATAGTTTCATCCATATATGGGAGTCTCGAAGCGTGGCACGTATAGTGACGGGAGGTAGCCCTCTTGCCTAGGCCACCCTGGCTTGTCTGCATTCAAGAGCAGTGAGTCGGGGTGTGTCCAATGATAGCATGGGGGACCCTCAAGGGTGGACTGAGGGCGCGAGGCTATGGGTAAGCGCAATGGATGCCTGTAGCCTTTTTATAGGGGAAGTCAACTGCCACAGCACCCTGGCGCGACTGATATACTGCTTAACGGCAGTTCTGGTCGCCCCGATGGTGCTTAAACAAATTAATAAACGAGACGGGTAGAAGAAGGAAATGGTATTGAATAGACATATATATATTTTTTTATTTTCATGTTCATTGAGAATTTTATCTCAATATTTAATATCGGGGCCCTTTATACCCCGTAAGTGTTGTGTTTGTCTTTGTTGTTTGTGTCTTAATGTTTTTTGTGAAGTTTGTGCTTTTAAATAAAATGTAAGGGCCCCCCTTTACACCCTTACATATGACGATCCTGATGGTGATAATAATTTCTTTTAAAGAATGTGACGAAGGCTAATGACCCTAGCAGTCGATGCCCGTAAAAAACAAGGAAAAAAAATATTTATATTATTTACTAGTTGTGTAAATTGTATAAGAATTTAATTCTTTACAAAAATAACAAAACAATAAGTAAATTTACAAGTTTTTATTTGTATATATATGTTACAGTATATTAAATATTGAAGCGTTAAACTAATTAATTTAATAAAAACCATAATTTTTTTATTTTATTCTTTTTTTTTCATATTTACATAGAGAAGAGTTAAAAGCAAAAACTTATCTCCTTCAACGCTCTGTCACGTTTTCGTTCCGGTTCAGATTTTCTTAAAAGAAATAAATATTTGACGGTACGTTGCACTTACAACACAACATTTTCATGATCTTTAACTTAACATGTTTTAATACGATATAAAAAGGGGTTAAATTTTTAACCTGTTTCAAGATATTATTCTCACAACATTACATTATATAATACCAGTGGATTTTAAATAGTAAAATTACTGTTAACATCCTATTAATCTGTTGTTTAATTTTTTTTTACTATTATTTCTTCATTACAGAAGTAAAATAATTTTCATATATAAAAAAAAGACAATGAAAATAGTTTAGTAATATATAAATAAATTTTATAAATTGATTATTTATTGATCAGTCTGAAGTATTAAAAAATTTAGATTATAACGATAGCATTTAAAAAACATCCTTGGTAGCAGATGTTTTACAAACATCCACGATGTTTTAACAGGGAATAAAGCCTTAATAAATTTTTTTTTGTAATTTTGTAAGATATTTTGAATTCTCTTAAAAATTTTATAAGAATAAATATTAAAAGCGCGACATTATGTAAAGAAACTGATTTTTTAAGATAATATTATATTATTATATATTATTTATTATATTATTAATATTATATATATATATATATATATATATATATATATATATATATCTATATATATATATATCTTACTATCCAGCTGTCTAGCCAGAACCTGGACACTCAGGAACCAGGTCGGCCCAGGCGTACCCCGGAGCCAACTCAGGGATCTCCCGGGGTCTACCCTAGGGCCGCAGGGAGACGGCACCTTGGACGTCCACAGAGCTCGCATTGGTCGCCATTCCCGTCTGTCCAGAGGGTTCCGTCCCCTGGACCCCGTACTGTTCGTTATCCTCATGATTATAAGAATAATACTGATAAATTATAATTAAAGTATTCAGGCTTTATAGAAAACCGAAAAAGAAACTCAGTTGCAAAACACAGATAATAGTAGCTATGTAATTACAGTACACACCCCATGACGACGAAAAATTCATTACTTATTTATTTGCAGTGGTGGCAGAAATATAATAATGAAATAAAAAAATTAACTTTTTTTTTCCTTAATGAATATCTTTAATTTACAATATCACCCTCCTTGAGGGTGAAGAAATAATCAATGTTTTTAATATTTTAACTTTCAAGGGAGTTAGGGCCTGGTTCTGTTGCTTAAAATCGTCAATGGTATAATACCAATGTATCCTAATAATTTGAAAGTAAAATAGATAGGCTGGTTCTTCGAGATTTTTCTAGATGAAATATATCTAAAAACCTTCTCAGTTTTGACAAGAAACATGGCTAAAAATTTGGTTGCGATTAATCGAGTAGTTTTTTTGTTTATTCCGAACAAACAAAAACCCTCTTCGTCTTTATATAATAATATAGATTATTATATATATATCTTTTTAATTCAACTCAACCAGAGTTATGCTCCCTCTCACTTTAAATAATGTTTTTTTGGTCATTTATTGATAATGTTGCAATTAAAAAATTTCATTTTAATAAAAATTAATTGTTACATATCTTTCAAAACGTTTTTTAAATATTTTTTTAATATTTTTTTGGGCGTAAATCCTTTTGGTTGAAATGCTGTTTTAGATTTACAGAATTATACTTCAGGTACTGGAAATGTTTCAATTGTTTGTGATCAAAGAATTTCGTAAACCGGTTCTCAATAATTAATTCATCATGTTTATGTAGTTATATTGGACGCAATACTTTTGTAGTAATTACTGATTTTTTTTCCACCGTATTCAAAAACTTCAAAACGATATTACATGTGTACAAAATTGTGAGTATTTTTAATGAAATTAATATGTTACACGCTATATACGCAAGCACGGTGTACATTTAATCTGAGATTATAACCGTGACATAATTCTCACAGCTGGTAATATTTTTTTTTAAATTTCTAATGAATATATTACTTATATGCAAATATATATATATATTACGCAGTATATTTTTCTTGTGTTTTTTTGTATTTAAAAAGTATGTATTCGCAGAAATATTATTACGTAATCACATTTGACTCGAGTTTCTTTATTAGTTTATTACTTTATTACAAAAAAAATAAAATATTAGTTACCTAAATTATGTAAATCTATTACTTATTTTTATAAAATTAAAAATAAACTTGGAATTTTGAAACTGAGATTTTATGTCCGCGTGACAGGTCCTGTTATTGAAGAAGTTAAAATTTTATGTATTGAGAAAAATTGATTTGTACTATTTGTCTACGGAGTGATAAAGAGGCAAAAATCAGATCTATTTCAGTATTAACTAACGTATCGTTTGAAATAACAACGTCGATACTTGTAATCTTGCTGCGTTGAACAGGATAATACAAAATTTTGATGTTAGTTTGAATACTTATCAAAATATAAAGAAAGAAAGGGATCTGTTAGTTGAAAAACTTGGATACAAAACAATTAGTTTTTGATTCTGTTTACTTTTTATTAACTGATTAACATTATAGTGTAATTATATGCAATCATAATGAAAGCAAAAGGTTTTTGGATTTACAATAATTATTTGTTTATTTTTTAATTAGATATAAAGGTATGCAATATTAGTACAAAAAGAATGTATTTCAACGCTGAGATATCTTTGAAAAGTATACTGTTTATATTTATTGTTTATCTGGTAATGGGGGAATAATTGTGCAACCCTTTTCATGTAATGCAAAGGGAAAAATTGGTAATAGTAATAATATAAGTAATGGTGATATTATTAAAGGGAAGTATTAAGTATGTTTATAATGAAATTTATATTTTTTATCTGCGTGATGATTTCGCCACATAAGCTAGAAGGTTGTGTCTGGGGTATGGAAGAAGTGGGATTTTACAGAGTATAAAAATTGTCATGTTTGATCAGATTCGAACTTGGAACCTTCGGATGGAAGGCCGAGACGTTACCATTCCGCCACGGAGATCGGTAGAGTATAAATTTACATAAAATACAATGTATTATTTTTCATTAATAATACTTTGTTTATTACTTTTAATTATTTTTACCTTTTAAATAAGTCATTCTTGTTTTTGTTTTATTTTTTTGTTTATTTTCATTAGAAATAGCTTTACAAAGGTACTGGTTATGCTTTATCGCACTATTTTATAACCTGATCTATTTTTTATATTCATTTACCTGTAATTTCTTTAAGCAAATCATGTATTATAATACAAAAAAATATATTCTGCTCTTATGCTTTTGTATTAAAATTTTTCTTTTACTTTGCCTTATTATAACAATTTTTAAATGAAGATTTGTATGTTTAATAAATACACCTTTATATAATAAATAGAAAAGAATATCCGGAAAAAGTAAATAAGACTGAAAAATTTATTAAAGAACCATAACATAAATAATGTTTAGAAATAACGACATTATTTTATTTTTCAAAATTGAAAATAATTTTCAACAAAAGAGGAATAAGTATACAAAAATAAAAAGAAAGGTAATGACTGAAGAAGAGGATATAATTAACAAGAGAATCAAAAGAAAGCAAAAGATTAATCGTTTCCACATCTTGCAGAACGTCTAATATTTTTTTTCATTCTAATAAATGTACCTTAAAAAAGAAAAATCACTCAGTGTTCACTAAGATCGTAAGTAACATTTTGACACACACGCACGCACGCACACACACACGCACACACAATACAATAAGTAAGCTTACAGTCTAAAAAAATCTGTGTAATTTTATTACCCCATTTTATCTCGTATACCTAATAATAAGAACAATAATGTTATTCTAATACGGATTACACCTATTATTTAAATATACGTTAACTGAACTAAATTCAGTAGTTTATGACTGTAACCAATTCAAGAAGCAAAAATAATTTAATTTCATGCTCGTGAAACATGAAACTTTGTTAACTGTTTTATAATTATTTTATTTAGCCTAATTAAAAAAAAACAAAAAAAAAACAACAATATATTTGTAGATCTAAACGCTCGATTTTTTAAACTAATCCCATTTTTAGTTCTTGTATCTGGTCAATTTTTCATTATTAATTTAATTTTTATTAATAAACAAAAAAGAATTAGTTCCCATTCGTAATAAACTAATCATGTACCAGACTTCTTTTATCGACATAATGCTATTGCCTATTATTCGTTATGTATTTAAATGTAGAATTATTTTAGTAAAGAAAGGAATAAATTTATTTTGGAGAAAATATCAGTTAGTTTTATTCATAAAATTCAACCTATTAAATATATTAAAACCAAATTTTCTGATGTCTAATCAAAATGCCGGGTTGTAATTTATTGGGCATGGATTTTTATGTATTTATAAATTTTGAAGATAAGTCTTACTTAAAAAAAATTATAATGTAATCAATAAAGATTTTAACTTATACATTTTTATTTTTGTTTTCTATAAACGTTTGGTAATTGATTGATGTCTCTCTCACGCTCCCTTTTACTTGATATATATATATATATATATATATATATTTATATTACGAATTTTAATAAATTAGTTAACATTAATTACAGAATAAATCAAATTCATGTAAAATCAAATATCTACTATGAAAAAAATTGTATCAAACCATTTTTCTTATTTAAAATTCTCGGGAATAAAAGAAATATATAGAAAATTCCGAAAAAAAAATAAGTTTTATGCATATATCCACGTACCTGGTTATATTCTTCTTAAATAAATAAATACAAAAATATAATTATATTAGTAAATAAATGTTGCAAACTTTATTATTATAACAAGTAATGACAGGTTAACATATTGTCATCGTTTTGACATTTCAAGGTTGATAGACCGTCAAAAACAAGTTAAAACAAAAATACAAACCCTATACAATAAAAAAAACTTATTTGAATCTTTAAAAAGAAACTTTTGAATAATTGTGTAAAAAAATAGATGGCCTTACCAGCAACGAATAGTACTCATGCCCGTGGATTATATTTTAATGCTAATTTAATACAGTAGTTTATTTCAGATCCATATTTCATATTATTAAAATATGAGGGAGTAGGAGTATTCATTAAATTGGAAAGGGATATAACTAAATTATTTTAAATAGATTTTTCCCCAGATTTTATATAAAAACATTTTATACGACATTTTTTGTAAGATATTTTATATGAAAAACTGATGGTACATTAAATATGTTTACTGTAGTTGAAAATGTTTCTTTTGTCGGCCCTACAAAAATAAAATCTTGCATCCCTGCTTTCACATTTTCATATATGTTTGAAAGTAGACCATTATAAATAAACCTTTAATATAATTTTTATATTACGTGTAAAAATTTGTGATATTTACTTGTCACAAATTTTTGTGTTCACGAGAATCATTTTAAATTTGTTGCATTTCGTCTTTATTACATTTGTAACAATTATTTATTTTTCTAATAACTGACACAAATTAAACTATTTTTATAAATTTATAGGTCAATAAATGAAGAAAAAAATAATTAGAAAGTGAAATGAATTTAGGTAGATAATACCGCTTAAGGATTCATATGTTTGTTACAGTTACATCTTCATACTAGTCTTACGAACTTATATTTAAATGAGGAAGAAAAGATAAATGAGAGAAATTATTAAAAATTAACACAGTCATATTTGGAAATGAACATGGAGGTCATACCTGATTTACAAAATGATATGTTGACTAGTATAGTAACTAGCCGGCACTCTATCAAGGTCAAGCGTTTAACAATAATAAACAACATATAGTAGAGTACACCATTGAAATTTGTTAATTTTTTCAAGTATGATAAATAGTAAATATAGTTTCGTTATTCTTACTTCCGGTAAATCGATTAATTTTTTTTTATGCCCAGTAAAATTTCTTTACACTGCCATGTTTTATCGCAGTATTTAAATATATATACCCGACATACTAATCCCTGCGTAATTTGTTTTCATTTCATGGATTAGATGAATAATATAAATATGAAATTTTCGTAAGCGCATATTGAAAATGGGAAAAATTAGACTATAAAATGATTTAAATACTCTTTAAGTAATTTATGAATACATAATTATGATATTTTTGGGTTCAAAAGATTATTTTCCGCAGATTATGAATGCTGCAAATCTTTAAATATGATTCATTTAAGTATATGGAATATATATCAATAATTACTGCATTAATAAATAAAAGATATAAATAAAAATAAATTTATAAATTAATAATTGTAATAATAATAATAATAATTCTGTGTAACAACAACCAACTGGCCGGTCAGTGAATATAGAGGTCAGAACACTAGCTTTAATATCAATTTGCTTCAGGTTCGAAGGTCCGCCGGCATTTCATCATTATAATAAACATTGGCATCATAACTGCCACAATATAACTATATGTAAGCTTTAAGCGAAGCAACACAATCGTTTAAAATAAATAAATAAAAAATTATTATACTATTATTAAAACTACAATTTAAGTGACGTCACTAACACAAAAGTATTAGCCACTTGCTTATTATAGCCTGAAATTTATCACCGAAATATTTATCGAGTCAATAAATATGAAATACTGATAGTATATAAATATAAAATTATAGTAAATAATAAATTAAAATATATTAAAAGAGTGAATTTAATGTAATAAAAATTATACAGCACAGAGATTCAGCAACATCAACAAAAAATAAACAAGTATTTGTGATTTTTTTTTTTGTTTTTTGTACTCATTCTTGATCCAATTTCTTAAGTCAATTTTCGACTTATTTTCAGTCTACGTAATAATGTAAATACATTCTAAATAAAACAATTGTAAAATTCTAAATAAAAATAACCCATTTCGGTTTTTTTTATTTAGAATTTTCAGATCTTTGAATGGGAGAATCAGACAAAAGTATAATTTACACTTTCTAATTAATCTGATTTTCGAAACTATATATCGAATGATTCACGAAGAATTAGGATATGCTGTAGTAGTAAAAATAAAGAAGAAACTTCATATAAAAATAGGATCGGAAACGCTTTATTAACGAGTGTCGGCTATCGAAAGATTTCGCACTGATTTCTGCGAGTTCAATAAACTAAATCATACTGTATCTTACAGTAAGCAACAGTTATATACCAATTTCATAATAAAATAAATTTTTCTTTATTTTAAGAAGGCCGAAGAATTTCCCTAAGTATTATAATTTACTCGTGCACTACTATTAAGCTTAGGAAGGAATAAAAAAAAAAAAATGATTAAAAAACGTTAAATAAAAAGATAGAAAGAGATACTTTTTTCCGATTTATGGGGAAGGGAAAGGAATTTAGAAGCAAACAATTTTTAACATGGTAAGAAAAGCATGATGCATGTAAAAGAGCTTAGTATAAAATGGGTTTATGTTAGCAAAAGTTTGAGAAAATTCCTAAATAAACTATCTACCCCATTCCCTGGAGATATTGACCCCAAACTTTTACCAAAAAAATTACCCCATATACCCGTGTATCTGTTCGTAATTTCTTCAAAATCGGTTTATCCACTCAAAAGTTATTAAACTTCAAACAGGCCAACATACGTAAATAAGTACGTTCATACATTACGCCTCACTTTTTTTGGAGTCCGTGGGTCCATGAAATGTCGAGATATGCAAAATAACCCGTAACGCATTTTTTGACTGATATACATTCCTTCTTGCAAGTAGCTTTAGATCTATGATGTCAGGAAAGTAAAAATGAAAAAAAAAATAGAAATCAAAATTTATACAACAAAAAACAGTTACGCTATGTGCTAGATCCATTAAAATAACAAACAATTACTTTGCCGAAAATGAAAAGAATGGGATTCCAGCCAGTGAATAGTCGAATAACTTACGATTGGCACAGAAATACATAAACTGCGTCTTATTTTTTTAAAACAATTAACTGATACTGTAAAAGTTACAGGAAAAATTATATAAAACCATTAAAATGTTAAATAAATTACGTTCGTTATAATTCAGAGTACTAATTATAGAAAAATTACATTTTAATTTGAATAACAAATGATTAAACAATAAAGCTTATACCTTAAAAATATTGCGTTTAAAAAATAAAGCAACAGGTATCTTCTCATTTAATAAAAGAAATGTTTCTTTATGGTACGAAGGCCGAAGGATTTCCCTAAGTAATATAATTTACTCGTGCTCACACAATTCCCACATTATTCACTAAACAAAACAATGTAAAAGTTTTATTATAATTATTATAATAAAAACCTTAAGTAATAAATTACAGATTAGAATTACTGCTACTATTAATTTAACTACTGAAACACAAATCATTTTTAACTAAAAAAAAAAATAACAAAAAATAACCCTCAAACAGAAATATAGTTCTCATTGTGCTTGCATAATTTCCGTGTTTATTTAATAACGTAATTTATACTTACTAATTTTATGTAAAATACATAAGTAACATTTACAATGTTCTAAATGATCTCATTTCCTGTAATTAAAAAAATCCTGAATAAACAAAATTTTGTTTATAATGCCTAAAATTTAAATATATATATATAATAATGTACACAGCCTATAACTGCCACTATAGCCTGTTGTGAGGTTAAAATAAATAAATAAACAAAAAATAATAGGTGAAATAAATCAATAAGTAAAATGAAAATTTAATTTATTATTTTTACCGATACAAATTAAAAGAAAAAAAAGTATTAACGGTATGAAAAAATGAAATGAGTATTACGTAAAAAGAAAAAAAGTATTTATAGGAAGAGAGCATGGATCGGTATGGAACTACGGTATTTAACTCCGGGGAAAGTCGCTGTGCAGTATACTTTAAAATTGTGTGGTGCATTCTGTTCTTTCAGTGTTAGGTTGGTTGCCCTGTGGGTTCGTTGGGCGTTGCTCAGTAATAAACCAAGACGTCACTTGCGAAGTATGATTGAATGTGTTCCGTTTCGTTTATCAGGATCAATAGTTGCTAGAAACGTAATGATTCTTTCTGTAGAGGAATGTTTTTTTCGTAGAACACGTCTTCCGTGAAGGTGACAAGTATTCTGATTTAGTGAAGCACAATTTTCTGAAAAGTTTCTGAATACTTCTGATCCTCACCGCAATGCAATTCGAGATCTTACAGATAAATTTCGGATAGTAGGCTTTCTTGACGAGCTGATCGAAGTGGAAGACCACCTAAACTAAACGAATAGAAACTGCTTGGTATTTCGGATGCTATGGACGAAAGTCCATCAAAATCAACGTGTAAGTTAACACGGCAGCAAGAAAGCATCTAATGCTGTAAGAAAAGGACTGAAACTTTTCCCCCAGAAATTAATGTGTTCAAGAACTGAAATCTACTACAGATCATGCCAAAAAATTTAATTATTGTCAATGGATTAAACATTTCGTTGACCAAATTCCGTACGTATCCTCGACATTTGGTGTTTCACAGAAGAAGCGTGGTTTCATCTGGGAGGGTATATTAATGCATAGAATACACGAATGTGGCCGACAACTAACGCCCATGAATTCCGCGAAAGATTTTTACACGAGGAGAAAGTTGGAGTCTGGGTAGATGTAAGTAGAATTCGAGTTGGGGATCCAATATCTTTTTGAAAATATAGTTAATAGTGATCATTATTGAGCTGTTTTAAGAATTTTCATTAATCAGTTAACAGAAGTGGAAATCAATCACGGTTGGTTCCAACAAGATGGTGCCATAGCGGACACAGCTAACAGATCTAACAGATCAATAACTTTTTTACGAAATGTTTTTGGTGAACGAATCATTTCTGGCCGGCTTGATCGCCCGATCTGATTTCCCCAGATTACTTCCTGTGTGTAGCAGCAAAACAAATATGGGGGGTTGTGCGTATATCTGTTGCTAAAGTATAGCAACAGACCACTCACGACTGATGAACTAAAATCCGCAATATCGGCATACGTACGATACATTCCAGTACATCAACTGGTTAAAGTGTTTCAAAAAATGCAACATGCACAGTGTTGTATGAGGCTCGGCTGATAAATTTTGCTCACTAGCGTACTATACAAAGACAAAAGGTACTACCGGGTTGAGCGTAGCAGCACATGGTAGCTAAAATCCCCCTCTACAAACCTGCGATAATACGTTGAAATTTGTTTATCGAATTGTTTTCAGTACCAGTTAAAATGGAATCGAGTACGGCCAATTTGTCAACACTGTTAAAACAGTACGCAGTGATTGAATTTTTAAGAGGAGAAACTGTGAAACCTACAAATATTTCTCATCATTTAAAAGCGGTGATTGATTTAAGTGATTGATTGATTTAGGTGATTGATTTACACATTTAGTGATTGAATTTTTAAGAGGAGATACTGTGAAACCTACAAATATTTCTCATCATTTAAAAGCGGTTTACGGTAGTGGAACATTTGACAGGAGTACTGTGAATAGATGGGCGTTGAAATTTCGTGAATGTGAAGCTGGTAAAGCGACAATTGAGGACGTAGCGGCGACCAGTTTCTATGACTGACGAGAAACATCAAAAGCAGGTGGACGATTTGCTTCAAAGTGACCGGTGAATCACCCGGCAACGCATCGCTATTCACTTAGGCATATTTAAAGAACGAGTAGACCATTATCGAGCAATTGGGTTAACGTAAAACCTGTGTACGATGAGTACCACGCATGCCACTACAGAGGCCCTCCGCAAGCTAAAGTTTGAGCCTATTCCGCATCCTCCATACTCGCCGGATTTGGCTCCGTGCGACTTCCATTTCTTTCCTATCACAAAATCTCGGTTTATTTCGGTAATGGGCAAAATCGGAACATGGGGGTGGAAATGGGAGGGCTTTTTCGAAAAAATAAAATATCGCTGTAACTTTCTTAAGTAATGTATCGGATTCGTTTAAAGTTCCTACTATTTTTGAATTAAGGCTTAAAACTTATTTAAGTAACATTTTTTGATTTCACCAACCATTAGCTCAGGGGTGGAAAAAATAAGATTTCGAAGGTAAAAACGTAATATCTCCGTTAATAGACACAGTATTGAATCGGTTTAAAGTGGTCATTAGGCCTCTAAACGTTACCTAAAGCGTTTGTCTGAAACAATTTTTGATATGACCAACCCTTACGGCAAGGGATGACCAAAACATTGCTGAAATTGTAAGAACATGGGGCTTGTAGTATGCTAAACATGCAAAACGTTTTTTTCAAATGCAACCATTGTCGTATTGAGTAAATTTGAGTTTTTCTTAACTTTATGACGGAAATCTTGTTTATCTCCTACTTAGCTCCGATTAAATCTATCTCCGCCTTCCGGCGTGCCGAAAGGAATTTTTATTATTATATTGTCTTTCATCCAATTTTATTGTTTTAAATAAGATTTTCGATATTGTTTTTTATTTTGGTTTTATTTTGCTTTAAGAATGAGGAACAGGTGTTTTATATCAGTCTAATTTTTATGTTTTTCTTTAATTGCTTACGACAGTATTAGTGTGTTCGGGCGCCGATAACGACACTTCGTTGTACGATCAGGGAAAAAATTTGACATTAATTATTTAAAGTTATTGTATTTTAAAGCAAATAATTTGTATAAAGAATTATTTTTTAAATTCTTTAAACTTCGAGTAACTGATGTTAGCACAAAATTTAAGGTAATTACGCTGTTGGCAGTTTTTAATTAAACGGCGCCTAACGGTGGTTCCGGAAGCTAAACAGAGAAATAGGTAAATGATTTTTAAAAAATTTCTATTTTTTTATAAAAGTTTCTGGAAGTTATATTTTTTAAAGTTTTACATGATTTCTAAATTTATTTTCTTTAAAAAAAAAAACAAGCAGTATTCTCTTAAATTGTCTGTAATTTAATAAGCGTCAACGTTTGAGAATTGAAGGACAAACAATAAAGAAGAATAAGAAGAAGAAATTTTTTGAACGTATTAGATTATGAAACATACTTAATTTCATGGCTGTTGAATTATTTTAACTTGCTCGATTCATATTATTCAATGAATTTTAATTTTAGATAAAAAACAATTAAAACGTAAAGAAAATTAAAAAAATTACCAGTAGATGAGGAAATAATCTAAAAATACCTCTACTGGTGAAAATAGTTATTAAATTATTTCATGATGCAACCTAAATATTTATTTTTTAATAATTGTTTGTAAAGGAATTTCAAGTTTATATTGCATATTAAGAACAGGACAAGACATTACAAAAAACAAGCGATTTTGTTTCATAAGTCTTAAGAAATATATTAAATAAAATCAGGTATATTTCCATATGACAATTAATATTTATTTTAGATAATTTCATCACGTAAATTATGCTACATATTAATTAATACAAGTTGTATAGTCACATAACAAGTTATAGCTGAAATATTAGTAAATATATAACCACATACAAGCACTCAAGTACATTCGCACGCGCATGATCAAAAATAACTATAATATTAATAAATAAAATAGTGAGATTAATAAAATCCGATTATCAAAACAACTAAATATTATTTAGTTTACGAGTTTATATAATATAATTAGATAATTTAGACTTTTAAAAAATGTAATTTTACGATAATTATTATGGGAAAAGTAATTAGAAACACGAAATACTTTCCACGTACTAAAAAAACAATTCTGGCGATTAAGATTATTAGGTGTAAATAAATATAAAGATATTTTTTTAATAGACCAGTATTACTTGAAATTTATTTAAAACTTTAACAGTAATAAAAAACGTAACTCAATTTTAATTAACGATTAAGTTTAAAATTTTATTTTATTTCCATTCGAAGGTAGTGTACAAATTTATTGTTATACGTGTAATCATTGTTTTGCATAATTCGAGTGAATGCGCATTTCGATTAATATCAGAAGAGATTACTATTAATTATCAGTAGATACGGAAAATTAATAAAGTATAAATTTACAATTAAAAAACCATTTATTTTTTATATTTATTTAAAATGGAAAAAAGTTTATTTTTAAATTTTTTCCTTTTATTTAACAAGTATTGCAGCTGGTTATGAACTTAACGTAGATTATTTTAAAGCTATTTCAGATGGGCTTACCCTTTTTTCACTAAATAATTATAAAATGAACAAGAAAAAAGCTCTAATCTATTATCTAATTCAAAAGTATAACAAGAAAAAAACATAAAAATAAAAAAAATGACTGCCAAAAAAAAATTCTGATGTAGGCACCACATGACTTTCTTGTACGCCTATTAAATTGCATATAAACATTTTTTTTTTTAAATAAAAAGTACATAAAATTTTATTACATTAATAACTTCTGATATTTTCATAGTTTTTTTATAATTATTTATCGTAAATTTTTTTTTTAGTCAAAGGAATTATTAATAGATCAATATATTTAAATTTAAAAATAGTTAAAAAAAAAAGGAGATGTGAAGTCTGATTCGAACCGATGTGCCTTCCCCTTCTAAAATCCAAATATTCCATTAATTAAAATTTCATATGGCTATAACTCTTGAACCAATGAAAATAAGTACCACTTACGATATATAGTTGAAAAGCTCTCAATGAGGGCTTATTATTGCAGTTATGAAAAAGTCCAAAATTCAAATTTATGGATTTGGCAATCAAAAGGGGAGGGGGTTTCAACATCCTACGGCTAATCGTTTTTGAGTTATACGAGATACATACCTAAGTACGTACATACATACATACATCCATACGTACGTACACACGTCACGCCGAAACTAGTTAAAATGGATTCAGGGATGGTCAAAATGGATATTTCTTTTGAAATCTGAAAACCGAAATTTTTCAATACTTTTTTTACTTCGTACAAGGAAGTAGAAATTGCTTTTTAATATAGGATAATTAACAGCATTCGGGTGACAATTTTGAATATAGTAGGATTTGTATATTATTTTTTTAAATTTATTTAACACACACACGCACACACATATAACATATATATATATATATATATATTGACGAGGATATACCCTATGACACTCCCGTTAGCTTATGGATATACACATTTAAATCGGTTCGGCCGTTGAGCTATTACGGTGGAACGAACATACATACATAACATATAATCTAAATACATTACATTTCTTTTTGGGCAATCGTGAAAAAAAACATTAGTTAGACAAGTTCACACGTATGAGATACGAAGTTTCCGAATCGTTCAAAATGATGCGTTATTAAAAAATGACGAGTTATTCAAAAACACATTCATCAGATAGATTTTTCAAATTTATAAAATTTATTTAAACATATATATATATATATATAATTTATAAAGCCTATGGAACTCCCGATAATGTAAGGATTTCAACGCGGGATCATACATCTGAATCGGTTCATCCGTTTAGCTGATACGATGGAAAAAACACTACACCCTTACTACACTCCTTTTTGGTAGTCGTGTAAAAATCCAAGGTTGTTAATTATTATCGTAAATTGTTTTATGATATGTGATAAATTATAGCGGGTGTTGATGTAAATAATTTTTTTATATTAAATTTTTGTAAACCGTCATGTTGTAATGATAAAACTAATTTATGTGCGTGTGTATATATATATATATATATATATATATATATATATATATATATATTTATATCGTGCAACCTACAAATGTATAAAAGTCTTTGCAAACACATTATACTCTAATTCGTCTAATGAAATAATAAATATAAAATAACATAGTCAAATTATAAACAAAAGTAATTAAAAACACGAAATACTTTCCACTTACTTAAAAAAAAAATCCGGTGATTATGACTGTTCGTTGTAAATAAGTAATACCAATCTACTTGAATTTTATCTTCTGAATCAAAATTGTTACTCTAAAAAATTATAAAGGTATAATATAATATGAGAATGAGATGTATATATAAAATATATTATGAAACTTATGATGTTACTCTAAAAGTAAATATGTGAAACGTGACGTATAATAATTATAATGCATAAAAAGAATAAAAAAAATCTTGTATTGTAATTATAAAAGATTATATAACAAAAATAATTTAGTAATAATATAAGCATAAAGAATAATTTTACTGTTGTTATTGCATTATTTAGGTAATTACAAATAAGTAACAATAAAAGTTTTGTAATGGCATCATGACTGTAGTGGTCTTGATAAGATCTGGAAAGTATATACTAAGTTTTATTAGATTATATCCTACTACCGCAATCACTTAAAGGTTAAAAGTTATTGAATTGACTAGTAAGCACTAGAAATATTTATTTGTATTGATATAAAAAAACTATTAGTTTTATTTCTAGTATGTTGTAATACATAAGAGTTGAAAGTGGATAACAACAAATGAAAATTAACAAATTTTTTATTATTAGAGGAGTAATACAGAATCTATGTTAAGAGATTTATATTAAAATTTATATTACTTATAAATAAAAATATGAAAGGCAAAAATATGAAAACTGACAAGTATAATTAAAGGGTATCATTCGTATCTGTGTGGTCCGGCATACAATTCTGTCGTTGACTACCCTATTACAAAAAATTAATATAAACATTGTGTAATAATAAGGACGGCGATATATTTTTTTTCAGTCAAGAGTGTTTTGGTAGTGACTATACACTCATGAATAACATTGTCAAGTTTTTCCTTACAAATATCCCGTCCACTCATATATTTATAACATATATTTATAAATATTTTAACTAATTTCTCATATTTCCCGACTGTTTGTTGGAATATTGTTTGTTTATATCGTTCCACTAGCAAGAAATTATTAACTTGTAAAATAATACAAAACTTGCCCAAAATTTTTTATTATCTACTAAAGATATTTTTCTGTTTTTAATTACCTACTAAATTGAATGAAATAACATTTCGACATCAAATTACTATCATATATGGCGGGAAAATATAGAGTAAAACTACTGATACACAGATCTGTCCTGATTACTATTCGTGATTCTTGGCAACGGAAAACGAGTAAAATATAAACACGGCGATTACATGAAATACGCACGTGCAGATCGCACTTGGCAACAAGCCTTTGTGAAAATGGTATCTTTAAAATGAAATGAACACTAATAATTTGGCTAGAGCTTTTTGCTCTTGTCTTTTAAAACACGCATATTAAGTCAATGTTTGTAAAAACATACGGTTTTTCAAAATTACAGATAGTTTAGTATTTTATTCTTATTTGGCATGTAAAATTACGTACATATTAATCGGTCAGGAAATAATTGATGTTTATCGATTTTTCCAGTAAAATTTTATCGATTCCACCCAAATGCTAATGCGGGAGTGCCAGGATTAAAACAATTAAGTTAATTGATGATTTTTTTATATAAAGTTAGAATTATTGATAAAGATCTTATTTATAAAGATTAATCTTTATATACAGTAATATTTATTGATTAGTATCATTAACACGTGTACTATGTAACATCAATAATTTTCATAATCGAAATAATTAAATAATTTTCGTACTTCGAATAATTAAAAAAAAATTACTGTTCAATATGTTTTTTTGTAATCATCCTTTTCTATTTAATAACAAAGAAAACAATAAAAAAACGTTACACTGAAATAAATATTACATTAAAAGAAGTAATACACAAACAAAAACCCCTCTAAACTAGATCTAGTATTTAACTAATGATATGAATACTTGTACTTAATAACACTACTTAACAACTTTGTTAATTTCGTTGAATCGATTAAATTTATATGTTTATTTTAATGCGTTTATATGTATTCTGAATGAATACTACTGTGAATGTATTTTACAGATTCTATGTCTTGAAAAAATTCTATTCTTTTATTTCATATATTATCTGAAGAGTTTCAAATAATAATGGTTTTAAAATAATAAAATTATTATTTTATTATTATTTCATGAAAATTAATCCTTCTAAAATCCTTTTAAAATTATAAGAACAAAAAAGAACAATAATAATAATAATACAATAAGACCCCACCATAAAGCGGTTCAAAATCACACCGATACGGTTATAACGAGTGTCCCCTCCCCAATAAAGAACTCTAAATCAAATATAAAAAAAATATTTTCTACTTTTTTAGTAGGTATACAGAAACTCATTTTAATTAAGGATAAGTATTTGGTAATAAACTGAATAGAATAAATAAATACGGCTAATACATTTAGCTGTATGAAATTATACGTGGCTGTAAAAGAAAAATATCTGATGTGAACACAATATGACTTCCATGTAGGCCTATTAAATTACATATACACATTTTTTTACAATCAGAGGTTAATAATTATTAGTTACTAATATATTTAAATTTAAAAAAAAATTTAAAAAAAAGAAGATGAAGTCTGATTCAAACCGATGTGCCTTTCCCTTGTAAGATCCAAATACTTCATTAATTAAAATTTTATTTGGATATAACTCTGGAATCAATGAAAATAAGTACCATTTATGATATATCATTGAAAAGCTCTTAACAAAGTCTTATTACTGCAGTTAAAAAAAGTCGAAAATCCAATTTTTGTTTGGATTATGGGGTTTTTGACATTTTTGGTCAAGTCGATTGCAATCAAAAGGGGTGGTGCACAACTAGATGTTACAAAAAACCTAAATCCAAAATTTTAACATTCTACGGCTAATCGTTTTTTTAGTTATGTGAGATACATACATACGTATGTACAGACGTCACGCCATCAACATAGGTTCAGGGATGGTCAAAATGGATAGTTCCGTTGAAATCTGAAAAACCGAAATTTTTCGCGATCACAGTTTACTTCGTACAAGGAAGTAAAAAGAACGATTTAAAAACGAACGTTTGATTTTATCCTATAATATTCTCATTTTTACTTCCTTGTAGAAAGTAAAGGAAGTACTGTGATCACGAAAAATTTCGGTTTTCAGATTTCAACGGAAATATCCATTTTGATCATATCTGAATCCATTTTGACTAGTTTCAGTGTGACGTCTGTACGTATGTATCTCGCTCGCATAACTCAAAAAAAAAAAAATTAGCCGTAGGATGCTGAAATTTAGGATTTAGAACAGTCGTAACATTTAGTTATGCACGTTCCCTTTTGACTGCAATCGACTGAACCAAATGTGTCCAAAAAAGCCAAAAATCTAAAACGATTTAGATTTTGGACTTTTTCTTAACTGTAGTAATAAGCCCTAATTGGGAGGTTTTCAACGATATGTGGTACTTATTTTCATTGTTTCCAAAGTTATAGCCAAATAAAATTTTAATTAATGATGTATTTGGATCTTTCAAGGGGAAGGAACATCGGTTTGAATCATACTTCATCTCCTGTTTTTTTACTTCTTTTTTTTTAATGTAAATATATTGATTTATTAATAATTATTAATCGCTCATTGTAGAAAAAATTTACGTTGAGTAATAATTCAATAATAACAACAAAAAACAAGAAGAAATTGAAAAATATCAGAAGTTTTAAGGAAATAAAATTCTATGTACTTTTCATCTTAAAAGAATGTGGAAATGTCATTTAATAGGCGTACAAGGAAGTTATGAGTTGTCCACATCAGATTTTTTAACTTTAATATTTGATAATACTTTAGTTCTATTACAATATTAATTCAATTGGCATTGTTTTTTTTTTTGAGTTATCACTTTATCTTTGAAATAACGTGATTAATCTATAACGCGGATATAACAGTTGTCTCCGAATGGCCACATTATATCTGGGTCGTACTATAATATACATACTCTCCGTTCAACTTGACAAAGTCATATAATCAAATTTAAACTGATTTTTTTAAATTCTTTTTGGCACAGGTGCAATTTATTTATTCTTATATACATAAGAAAAAAAAGATTAAATAATTAAAACATTGTTACTTTTTTATCCAATAATTTATGTAAGAGTTCGTCTGAAATATTTTTATTCGTTCTTTACTAATTGAAATTTTAACATTATCAGAAACGTATGTTATTCTTTTTTAACATAAGTTAAAAAAAAAAAAAAATAAAACCCATATAGGCTTGTTTCATTACGATTTTTGTTGAACTAACCAACATAATGACATGTACTCCTCTTGTACAGACTTAGGCCGACCATTCCTGAGATGTGTTTGATTAATTAAACCTCAACTAAAAAAGTACACCGGTAACCATTGTCTAGTATTCAAATCCGTATAGAATATAATAACTTTTATAAGATTTGAATCTCAGAACCTTCGACTACGAAAATCAGGTGTTAAACAATTAATTTGTGACAATGAGTTAACCAGTATCAGCTCGGTGGGCTGAATTAAGAAAAATAAATCTAAAATCTACATAAGTATTTAGTATTATATAAAAACAAAAAAAAATCATTTTTCCCGAAATTTTTAATTTAAATTAATTTCATTAAGTTTATCTTGAATAATTTCAAGATATAAAAATAATTTTTCAAATCATAATTTTTTATCGTGGAAATATGCTCAATCTCTCTAAGTCTACATCTCCTAATAACTGCTATAACAGTTTTTAAACTATATTTACCTATTTAATCAATCAATAGATAAAGATACAGCCTGTTAAACCATCAATTTTTTCAATATTACTGAATGCTTAATTTTTTCTTAAATTTTACAAGATAAACAAAATCAGTTACCAATAAATGAGATAATATAAAAATTATACATAATACACAAAAAGGACAAAGGATAATAGTATATATTATTCTACAGTGACATATCACGAATAAATAAAACAGATTATGTGCTCTAACCTAGATGCGAACATAACTAACTATTAAAGTGAATGCTTTATAAGATTTCTTATGTTTTCTTTATTATTATAGCAGTATATATTTTAGATATATATCAATATTTTAAAGTTATTATGTCATTTACAGTTAAATTCGCATTAATAATATAAGAATGAAGGTAACCCGTTTTATTACTGTTATTTTTTTAAATGAAATATTATTTTAAAGAAACTTAAAAATTTATCTAAAAAATTTGAAAGTTAAAAAAAAGTTAATTTGCAATATATTTATTATATAGCAGTTTATTTAACAAGGTTGGTTGTATCACGTTGTGACCTCAACCTGTGTTTATATGCGTGTTTTTGCTTTTTTTCTAAATAAAAAAAAAAACGTGTAATAATAAGGTGTGGTATCGACCATCCAACGGTTTTATGCATTTTTATACATTACAATAAGCTATACCACTTCTTTATAATCCAAATGAGGAAAACTATTTATTTTTTTATTTATTAATATAACCTTAACGTTTTTATATGCAAAAAAAGGTAAATAAAACCGGTTTTAATGGATGCATAATAAATTACATTAAATTATTTCAGCCTAATATTTTTAATATTTAATTAATATACATCAGGGTATAATTAATAAAAATATTAATTTTAAACAATTTTATAAAGGATAAAAAATAAAGAGCAAAATCTAAAAATAATTTAAAGAAATGAAAAAGATAATGTTTAATATGAAAAAAAAAAACAGACAAAAAGTTAGATATTTATTTTACTGAGTATTTTGATAATTGATTATGAAATGTAAACGCAACTTCAAGAAAACATCCACATCTGAAAGTGCTCAAGTATGATTCTAAACGATACTTATTATTATTTTAAAAAAATTCAATGAAAAAGTTAATATGAAACTATTTTTTGAAGAGTTGGAGACAAAAGTAAGCTTTTAAAACAATTCTTAAAAAGAATTACTTCAGTTAGTAAAAAATAGATAGGGTATCCTACTGTGGTTAATTTCGTAAAAGACAATATTTTGTATAATATACCGGGTGATAACATATTTTATATTATATTTAAACAAATAGTTAAGCCCAAAATTCTTCCATCTAAAATAATTTATCTCTGCAGATGCTGTAAATTAATATAAAATATTTCAAATTATATAACATTTAAATGTATTTCTTTAAACATTTAACTACTTCTTTCAGTTTCACCGGTGTTGTTGGTTTCAAGGCATACGCTTTATCTTTCACAACACCTGAGAAGAAAAAGTCCATAAGAATGAGGTCTAGTGACCTAGATGGCATTTCTACAGAGCTCCGTTATCCAATCACTTTGCCATTAAAGGATTTATCATATAAACATTGTAACTCATTGCGGTGGAGTAGTATAGAGTATAGTGGAGTTGTGTGATACTAGAAAATAAAACTTTCAAAATTATCAAAATTTATTTGCACTTATAATTGGAGTAATTTTTACTCACACGCGCACACAAGCGATACTTTACGAAACATAGTAGATAAAAAAAAAGATTTAACAGTCATATATGATTAGAGAAAAAATACATAAAGAATTCAAAAAGTGTGCATGCTAATTAAATTTTTAGTAAAAATATAGAAAAAACTGTAAAAGATTTTAGGATATTTAATAGCATATGTCAGGATATGTCAGGATAGCATATGTAGGAATAAGTAGGTGTTTGAAGAGAGTTTTATTGTTGTGAAAGTGGTAGTGAAGAACTTTTGTAAGAGAAATAAGTAATAAAAATTTGAGAACGAAAGACAAATTCATAATGTTTATGAATCTTAAATGATCCTGATTGTTGAAATTAAATTAGAATTACATATTATGCTAAAAGATTTATATAAAATTAAATTAAAAAATTAAACGAAGGTAACAGAGAGAAAAATGTATAAAAAAGGTTAGATGGAAATACCATTGGTAAAAAGGATGAAAAATAATTATTTAAAAAAAAAGAAGGGAAACGGCATAAAGACCACGTAATGTCATGCATGCATGTAGAATTATAAAATTCCCACTGCCCCTACCAATGTTGTATATTATATATAATGTATACTGAGTCTGAAAGGTTTAAGATGAAATATCTCAATTTTTTAAGATTTTATTAACGGTGCTTCATATCTTGTGCAGAAAGTCACGTTACTTGCCCATACAGAAGACCATATAACATCATCTAACGTGACGCATACATATAGAATATTAGGATTCCCACTGTCCCTATCTACCTGCCGAACGGCGAAGAAATTTTCTTTGTCAATTTATAGACCAGTTTTTTGTATCTAAAAATATTTTCAAAATCACGATATCACCGCGGAAAGTAGTTGCATCGATAGCAACAAGATTTATTTTAATTGGATTAATAGGAGAAAAAAATATGCGCAAACAAATATAAAAAAAATATGGGTCGAATATTTAACCTCCTTTTTTGAATTCAGTTAAAAAGAGTAATATTGCGAATTAAAATATTGGCAAAAATTAAGATAATCGAATGTTTAGGTAAAAATATAACTTTTTCCTTTTTTAGATAAATAAGATTAACGCTGATAAGGTGTAAGTAAACGAAAAAACCATTAGTAATGCGAATTTGAAAAGAAAGATGAATATACATAAAGAATTACGAAAATAATATAAAATAATATTTTACTAAGATGAGAAAACTAACAAGCAAATAGAAAGATATATTAATAATTATGAAATGAATTGTAAAATAAAGGAATAGAAGAGAAAGAAGATAATAGAAGGATTTAACGAAGGGAAGCACAAATCAGAGCGAAAAAAAACCCTTTCGGCACGCCGGAAAGCGGAAGTAAATTTCTTCAGTGCAAAAAGTAGGGGATAAAGAAGATTTACACCTTAAAGTTAACAAACTTCAAATTTACTCAATACGAAAATGGTTGCATGTGAAAAAAGTTTCACATGTTTAGCATACAAGCCCAATCTTACAATTCCAGAAAAATGTTAGTTATCCCATGCCGTAGGGATTAATGATATCAAAAATTGTTTCAAAAAAAAGATTTAGGTAATGTTTAGAGGACTAACGATCAATTTAAACTGATTCGGTACTGTGCCTATTAAGAGAAGTAATTTTTATCTTCGAAACCCTATTTTTTCCACTCCCTGGACCAATGGTTGTTGACATCAAAAAACTTTGCCTAGATAAGTTTTAGGCCCTTATCCAAAGAATAGTAGGAACTTCAAACAAATTCGATATTCTACTTAATAAGAAGTTATAATCATATTATGATTTTTTGAAAAAGCCCCTCATTTCCATCCCCATTGTCCGATTTTTTTCCATTAATGAAATTGATCGAGATTTTGATCGTTATATTTTATGTATCAATTTAAAAGTGATTGGCGCATAATTACGGCAGTTGTCGTGTTCACAAGAAAGTGAAATATATATATATATATATATATGTATATATAAACTTTTGGACTGACGGTGGTTTTTGGGTCTGAGGGATATGAAACGCGAAGATATGTCGAAATTTTCCGGAAATCGAATCATGGTATCCATTACAATAGGTAGTTTTCTTATGGAATCTACCTAAAAGGGGGCAGGTAAGGATACGCCAGAGCGAAAAAAGGTCAAAACAGGAAAGTCTGAGGAGAGATAATCAGAAAAGAAACTGCTAAACCCATAAATAAACATAATTATATAAGTTAGCTATTATACAAGATGTCCTTAAAAGGTGAGGCCAAACTCTAGGAAGTGATTCTACTTAACATACTGAAGAAAAATGTCCATTGAACATAGGACCGAAAACGCATATTTTTCTGTCTGTCCGCTATTTTGTGTTTTTTAAGAAAAAAATTATTTCTCATGAACGGTTGGAGATAACGCGATAAAATTTTGTTAAAAACTAACTGTCTTTAAAAAGAAAACAAATAACGATATTCCTCGTTTACAAATTTAAAAATGGCGATCGTTTTAATTTTTCAATCTTAAATATCTTAGGAATTATTAGATTTATCAAATTGTGTTGTATTATAAAAATTATGAAGCATTTTTTTTTAACGAAACGACACCCTAGTCGTAAAAATCCGACGGCAAACAAGAGAGTCTGAGAGCAAAACGTAGGCCAATCCGATATAGCGGCCATTTTGTTTTTTTTTATTATTGTGACTCACTTGAGATAACTAAATCAAATTTTCTGATTAAAACTGCTAAAATTTTATTATTATGTTATCTTTTTTATATTAAAAAATGTTAGTTTAAAATAAAGTATAAAATTTTACTGCGTTATCTCCAACCATTCTTGAAAAATAATCTTTTCTTAAAAATACACAAAATGACAGACAGACAGAAAAATATGAATTTTCCGACGTATGTTTACTGGACATTTTTTCTTCAGTATGTTAAGTAGAACACTTTTAGAGTTTGATCTTACCTTTTAAAGACACTCTATATTTAACACAATCTTTTAAAAAAGATGTGCTGTTCTATTAAAGTATCAGATAAAAACGATAAAATTACATAAGAATAAGAGAATTTAGCTTTAATAATTTCCCCTAAGCAAAATCGCAACTTATTAATAAAAAAACTAAGGAAGAAATGCTTAAATAAACATTAGGAAGGAGAAATATTAGAAAAATAGTGGAATGATAATCTTGGATTTTTAAAAGATGAAAAAAATATGAAATGATTAAGGACAGAAATGCAAATTTAAGTGTTAATAAAAGAGAAAAAAATAATAAATACTGGCAAAGAGAAGAAACAATATTAATATAAATTCTTGCAAATTACATATATTTAATGACTAATTATGTTAATTAATTAAAACATAATAATATTGATGTAAATTGATGTAAAATGAAAGGAAAAACGAATGTAGCTTAAACAGGTTCATCATTACTTTTTGTAAAAGGAAACCCATAGTTTAAATAATATGATTATACAGACTACATAGTTATTCTGTAATTAGTCTACGTATTAGGACATCTATAAATTTTATACATATATATATATATATATATATATATATATGTGTGTGTGTGTGTGTGTGTGTATAATAAAACATTTTATGTATATTATATAATATTTGATAAATTCAATTTTTTTGAAGGCATATGACAATTTTTTTCCTTACGTAATAAAGTCAGCTAATAGATAAGTAGTTACATATTCATCATTTTAAACTGAAACGTCTTTTGTTTTTCGTTACGTAATAAACTGTAATAATATTTGATAATTATGTAACTAATAATTACGATAATCCTAGCGGAAATATAAAAATATTGTAAAAATTGTAATCATGTTAATACACCTAAAATATAAATATTTTTA
Organism: Lycorma delicatula; assembly: GCF_047948215.1. Taxonomy (NCBI): domain Eukaryota; kingdom Metazoa; phylum Arthropoda; class Insecta; order Hemiptera; family Fulgoridae; genus Lycorma; species Lycorma delicatula. Next base: position 37,368,765 of record NC_134462.1, read on the forward strand.
TATCAACCAAAGTTTCGCCTTTAATTAGACATTTATTAAATTTTATATATATATATATATATATATATATATATATATATAATTATATAATTAATTATGAAGATTAAGTATATAAACATTAAAAATTGTATAGAAATAAAATGACCTTGAAGTTTAAAATCATATGTTACAGATCTCCAAATCTGAAAGACTTTGTAATTTATATTTTTTAAATAAATAACGTACCCTATGGATTATTTTTTTTAGAGAATACAAAACGTTTGACGTAAAATTAAAAAAAAAAAAAAGAATAAAAAAAATCCCTTTCGGCACGCCGGAAGGCGGAGGTAGGGGATAAAAAATATTTCCACCTTAAAGTTAAGAAAAACTTAATAAATATTGTAAAAAACTATTTCACATGTTTAGCGTACGACAAGCCCCACCTTCCTACTATTCCAGCAATATTTTGGTCATCCCTTGCCGTAAGGGTTAGACATATAAAAAATTGTTTCAAAAAATGTTTTAGGTAATGTTAACACTTTATACCGATTCGATACTGTGCCTCTTAAGGGAGGTATGATTTTTTTGTCCTCGAAACCCCATTTTTTCCACCCCCTGGGCCAATGGTTGGTGATATCAAAAAACTTTACTTACATACGTTTTAGGCTCTTACCCAAAGAATAGTAGGAACTGTAAACGAATTCGATATTTTACTTAATAAGAGTTATAGCAATATTTTGTTTTTTCACAAAATCCCCCCCCCCCCCCAAGTTACACCCCGGATTTCCGATATTGCCCATTAACGAACTCGACTGAGATTTTTGGTCGTTATATTTTATGTAGCAATTTGAAAGTGATTGGTGCAAAATTAAGGCAATTATCGTGTCCAGAAAAATGTGAAATATATATACAAACTTTTGATCTGACGATGGTTTTGGGGTCCGGAAGTCGAATCATAGTATCCCTCACAATAGGTAACAACTTTCTTATGAAATCTTCCTAAAAAATATCGATATTCATACAAAAGAATGAGACATTATAAAATTACAGACTAAAATATATTTTTCGAAATATAATAGAATACAGTACTGCTCAAGGACTTACAACGGTTGAAATATTCTGCAATTATATTAATAAATTTACTGTTTAAGATGAGTTAACATTAAAATCATTAATCCTAAATATTATTAAGATTAGTACTAACATTTAGTTAGTAGTAAACCTAAATTTCAGAAAGTAATTAGAGCATTCCTTAATATCAGTGATGTTAATAAAGCTTAAAAATCTGTTGACTTTTAAGGTTTTAAGAAGCTGCAACAACCAGATACTTGAAATAAATTTAAATAATTTAGAGGATTAATATACTTACGACGTAAACAGGATAATTAAAAAAAAATTGGATAATAAGAAATACAAGAAGCCTCGAATCATTGTGAAAAATGGAAAATTCCGTTGTTTCAAGTATTTGCATACAAGAAAGAAAAGAAATACACCTAAATTTCTTTAAAAAGATAAAAATGGAGCAACCTCCAAAATTTAAAAACAAAAGCTATTATTCCCACAAAATTACGAAAAAAAATAGAAAAAACCTATCATTAGGTTTTAAAATTACTATCATTAGAGAAAGGATGTAGCCACAGTCTAATATTTAAAAAAAAAAATGGATAAAAATTGTATACACTTACAATTTTGTAATAATTTTATTCCATTTTCAGGTCAAAACCCATAAAATATCATTAATTCTACCCCTTAATTAACGTTTTAAAAATTTCAGTTCGACCTCATTTCACCGTGCAGGTGCTAAATCTTTACATAACTTGCAAACGAAACAGTTAAAAAAATATATTTATATGATCTCTTCCAATTATTTTTACGAGTAAAATAGATTATGAAAATTCCCGGGACAACTTCGTTCGATACATATTATATTTAATTTTATTTAAATTTTACCCACAAGTGAGTTCTATATAATGCATAATTTCAGAAAACCGGATGCACGTTGATTTATTCATTTACTTAACTCTGACATTTCTTATGACTTAATCGTATACAAAGCACCTGTGTTATAAGTGATTAATAATCATAGTTCTTTTTTTTAGAATAAAGAAGTTAATTTTATAGCCATTGCCTGAGGTGAAGAAATCGAAAAATGTTACTTTAGAGATGGAATATAATCTAAATTTCAAAGAGTTCAAAATGTTAATGTGTAGCAATATATTTGGCTCAATTAAGAAATCAACAGGAAACTATTTATTTCTAATTTTCTGAAGTTTGATTGGCATGAGGTGTTTTATAATCTCAGAAGTAGACATAGTATTTCTAGGAGTGAGTGTACCATGTTAGGTCACCTAGAATGATTACGGGTATGTCAATAAACATAAATACGTCCGAATTTCGATAGTACAGATGTAAATTTTTTGATAGGATTTAATTAATAGAATTTTTGTTAGAACTATTTCGTTGTAAACAAAAGAAAGAACTTTTGAATTATTACTGAGCATAAAATTTTACGTAAAATAATAAAAATATTCAACGCTTATAATTTTTTTAAAGACTAAATTTCTGATGCTGAAAATATCTACTTAATATATTATTATAGTACGATGATAGATGCTTATGAATAATTAAAACAGTAATTTATACTTTAACAGCTTGTAACTATTTAAGCATAAAAATCAGGCCCATTTATTAATTTTTTTTTAAAAATAAATAATAATATTAAACAAATTTAAAGGTAATAAAATATTCAAAAAATTTAAATGAAAGACTATCCTTAACGTCCTTTAAAATTTTATAAATTTAACATATATATATATATTACTGTTTTTCATCGTGTAAATGCACATATAAAAAAATATATAATATAAAAAGATATTTTTTTTTTTTTTAGAAAACCAGATAAAATATACTCAACTCATTAAAATAATTTTAATATTTCATAAAAATATTTTTTGTTAACTACAAGCAACATAAATTAATAAAAATACCCGCATGCACACCATATATTAAAAAAAAAGAAGAAATTAACATATTATCTTTTTATCTATATTTTTGCGTAATTTAAGGTATTTATTAGTATATGTAGTATGTCTTATCTGTATTATATAATAACTCGGTTTACTTTAGGTAATCATAAAGGTAACGAGTTAAAGTTGTTATTATTATTCTCTAAATTTCTTTTTTAATATTCCAAATATAATTTCTATAGGCAATTAAACAAAAAGTTTTGTAAACACATGTTAACTCTATTTAAAATAAAAGTTAATTTGTTTATTTAATATATATATTTAGAAATTGTCTTTGTGAAAGTGAAAAGAAAAGTCAGCAGCTAGATTTCAAGCTTAAATGATACACTCTCTAACGTCTGTGGTTTTTCAACTTTTGTTTCACATTTTCTCTGTTTTCTATCTCATTTCCTGTTTTTTCTTTTTTTTTTTTAATTAAATATATTTTTTAACTATTTAAAAATTTATTATTATATAACGATGATATTTATTTATTTTTTTTATTTTAAATAAAATATTTAAAGACATGACAAATTGTAGTGTAATCAATTAAATTAACTTGAATCAAAGAAACAGAAATCTTATATTAATAAGTTGTAATTAAAATTAAGTTATAATTTTAAATATTTTATATTTCTTTAATGATAACTTACAACATTATTTATCACGTACATACTTTTCATTATTTTATATCATTGCTTGCTGAAAAAAGATGATACAGAAATAAATATAGATGTATTTTTAAAAGGATATAAGCTATCAGTAAAAATTCTAAAAATTTATACTACACAAGGTTTTTTTTTATGTATGTTACACTAAAATGCTTCTTACCTAAGAGGGCCGAAAATTAAATAAAAATAAGTTTTCTACGAAATTTCATAAAATATGATTTTCGTTTCGTATTTAAAAAAAAAAATTAAATCGATCTGACAAGATAAGTACGGAAAGATATTTCACCACCGCTTACAGACGGATTTAGAGTACAGTTCTAAAGTTTAAAAAAAATTTTCTGTAAACATGTTGGAAGATTTACGGGTTCTATATTTATTAAAAAAAAAAATTCAATTTGAGTAAACAGGAAAATTAGAAGGAATACAACTTTAAATACTGTAATTTATCAGCGTAAACTGAAATTAAAAAAAAATACTATCTTCAAATTTCATTGTAGTCCAATTGTACTATATAGCATTTATAGTACTATATGTAGTATTGAACTACAATTTCATTGTAGTTCAATAATTACCATGACACGAACCAATTGGCACAAATCCAGCTATTGGATATAGTTTTGTACATTATACTACAAAAATCATGAAATACGGTTATATTATTTAACTTTAAATAAAGATTTTGATTGCAAAATATTAGGAATAAAATCGTTTTACTCCATTGAATAAATTCAAATTATTTTAAAACGTTTGACTTTAAATATATCAAGTTATCTAAAACATATTGAGCATTTTGAAGCCAAAATAAAGAATACATTTATTGTTATTGAAAAATAACATTATGAGACCACATATCCACCATTTTTTATTTTTAGATAACCTTCTGCTATTTTTCCGTAAACACCATAATGTCGTCGCTGTAGAACTTCTGTGGTTTTTGGTAAAAAATTATGACACGTGGTTTTTACAGGCCTCTATTGAAACTAACTTAAAACCGTTCAGGGATTACTGAAGAGATCAAAACAAATGATAGTTTGAAGGTGATAATTGACAGATATACGGTGGATGCATTAAAACCTCCCTGTAAAATTTCTGACTGGTCGTTAAAGATGTATGCGGTCTGGTGTTGTCAGCCTGGTGTTACGACACCCTTTCTGTTGACTTATTCAGGCCTCTTCTTTTGAATTTCTAGGCAATCGCGGTAATTGTCGACATTCCAAGATGCCCTTTTAATCCCACAAAAACCACAGTATAACCTTCCTGGGTGTCAGTGTGGGTTTTGCTACACTGATTCCCAGCAGCTTCTTCTTGCTTCGACCACTATTTTTTTCGTACGTTGTTATAGTAGGTTATCCTCTTTTCATCACTCGTGGTCAACCGCTTCAGAAATCGTTTAATTTCATTACGTTTCAGTAAAGATTTTCAAATAGAAATTCGATGGACTAAATTTTTCTGAATCAAATCATGTGGCACCCAAACATCGAGCTTCGTTTTGTAGTCAGCTTTCTCCAAATGGTTTAACACTGTTCGATGTTGGATGTTTAGGTCATTGGAGATCATGAGTGCTTACATGTCGGTCGGTCTTCCTCGACTTTTACCAGATTACGCTAACGTTATTTCATATAGAAAAGGCTCAATACTTTTTGGACTACTTTTTGCAACACGTCCTTTCTTTGAACAAAATGAAATTTTTCCCACTTTAAACAACTCAGAAAGATATGTTTACGCATATATTTTCTTCTATTAGTTATGTTATTGTTAAGGTAGTTATTAAATATGCCTCATTAAACAAGTCTCAAATGAATATAACCGTGCAAGCAATACATAACAGGATAAGGATATAGTAATATATTCTAAATTATATGCAATATACAAGTGTGTGAGCGCGCGTCCATGTTAGTTAAATGAATGTTCACTTCTGTTTATATTATAAGAAAAAGATTAATGTAATTTAATAGCAAGTAATTGATTTACAAGCGGTAATTATTGCAAGTACAAACGCCCGTTATTTACAGCATATTTTAGTATAATATTTAAATAACTTTTGCATAAAGAAAATACGTTTTTAATTCATGAGTATGAAATTTATATTTTACATTGAATCAGAAAGGCCAAATATAAATATATTATCGACGCTGTATACTATTAGAAGCACCTTTTTTATAATAATAATAATAATTATTATTATTTTTAATTGTTTATTTACTAATTTATTATTATTATTATTATTATTACTTATAAAAAAAATTACAAGAAAAACACTCTTTTTTTATTAATTAAATTTTATACTAACTGGGTTGGCATTGGCTATCTGTTTATACATATATATATATATATATATAAAGTTTAATTTTCAAATATTTATTATTTTTCGTATAATATGAAGAACTTATATTTCTCTACAGGTTGAAGAAGAATAGGGTTTTTTTTTAAAATAGGTTTTACTTTAATTACAATTTAATGGTGTATTTTTCCAATAAGGCAAAACATTCATCTCTTTTCTTTTCTATTCCAGCTAACGTTCAAGATTTTGATGACTCCCATTTCTTTTTAGATAGTCTATAAATTTTATTTTTTTCTAAACCTCTCTTTTTTGCAACTTCTACTGATCCTTTTAGTATTGTTTTAACCAATCCTTCACCTCTCGTGATATTTGTCAGTCCAGTTAGATTTCGTATTCTGAATTCTTCCGATTAAACATCTGATCTTTTTCATTCTCATTAATACTTCATTTATCACTTTTTATGTCTATTTAATATTCTCCAGTCATTTTTTCCCCTATTTTCTTAATGCACATGTATAACAATCATACAAACATACACTCCAAATATAACACTTTTTTTGTAACTCTTAACTCCATCTTTCCACATACTAATTGTTTCTTTCTGTCAAATATTTATTTTAACCATTCCTATTAATATTTTTATTCCATTTTTACTTTACAAATCTTCTTTTATTGTAGTTCTAAGTTTTTTGTATTGTTTTACTTTTAAAATTCTTTCTTTCTTTTTGTGCAGCAATCGTTGAATTATTGATCTTTTATCTTCATTAATTTAGTTTTCCCAAGATTTATTTTCATTCTATATTCTATATGTTTATTTTAAGTATTTAAATCTAATTAAGAGTAAAAATACCTCTTTCTTGGTTTTAAACTTTTTCTGGATTTAAATTAACATTTTCATCATTTTCAGTCATCATAACAGCTGATTGTAAAAAATAAAAAAAAAAATATGTTTATCTTTCAAGAAGAAGTTAGAGGTATCAATTAAAATATTTCTTAAACAAAATATATTTTTAAATAAAAGGCTCTATGAATTTTACTGGCCAGCCAATAGTTCTCATATTCTTTTATTTTTTAATCAACACCGGTCTCTGTAGAGCCACGCTTTACTTATTGGCATGTCTTTCATTTTTTCCCCAGATCTTTTTAATTTTACATGAGTATTCTTGTCGCCTTTACAAGGGTCTGTCTTGTTCTCTTCTTCTGGAATCTCGCAAGGTCATGAAATTGATGTATTGGGACCTTGGAGACGAAAAGGCCATTTGATCGACACATCTCGCTCGAAGAGGTTATGAGAGTCATGATGAGATCAGAAGAAGGTTGGAGAAAATGTTCGAGGTGATTTCACAAGGTGCTCAAGAATAAGCTAGAGGGCGGTGAGGGCTTTGAGCATAGGGCGGTGCTTGATCTGGAAGTGGGGGTGAAAGGCCAGCTTCCGGGGATCCATTGGGATTGCCGTTGCTGGATGTCCCCAGGGGAGGCTGGAACCCTCACGGAAGGCAGCACAAGAAGTTCCCGCTGGCACGCGCGGAGGCGATGACAGAACCTTAGGGTTCTTTCCGTTACCACGTCGTGAGAATAAAGGGTTTTTAGTGGCTACATGCTTCGGCAGAAAACCCCACACACCCAGTAGTAGTACGGGCTGCTGAGCATCGGGTTGCAGATTTTCCCGCCAACTCACAAATTAATAATAATAAAAAAGAGAAGCAAAAAATTAAATTAAATTTGTCTTTTATATTAATTAAATATAAAATAATTATCTTTAAGTAATAATAAACTTATTAGAAATTTATCATTCGGTAAGCGAAAAATATTTGTATTCGATAATTCAATAAATTGTTCCCGGTAATCGTTTTGGTTCTTAAAATTATTTTAAAATCGCTATGTAGAAAAGGTAAAATGAAGTAGAAATGTAGTATGTACACAGATAAAGCATAAATCTTTAACATAAAAAATATGGAGATATCAACTTCCCACATTTATTGATAAGGGAGGAAAAATATTTACTAAATTAAATTTTAGGCAACAGAAAACAAAAATACTTTGTTTTTTAAATGATTTCAAATTATTGATATTAACCTTAGTAAGATAAAACATAAAATTACATAACTATATTAATATTTGTATATTATAAAAATTAATATACTTTTACAATGGAAAAATTTTCTAGTTACTTCCAGCTTAAACTGGATAAAACTAGAATAAGAGATCAAATCAGGAGCTTTAGGTATGATATTGATATGCGTAGTTATTAAGCAGGAAATATTTAAGTTGCAACAAGTATATTAATGATTTTTTTTTTAATTTCTCAGAAACAATTTATAAATGAATTAAAATATTTTATATAATAAGCATGTGCTAATAGGGTAATTAATATGCTAATATTAACAATATTTAAATTCGTTTTTATGATAAATTACAAGAAGTTATTTAAATATAAGCTAACATATTTTTGGTGGGATAACAAATATTAAAAATAAATATGATTAACTTAAGTCTTTAATTTATAATTAAAATTAACATTTTTTACTTATATATAATTTACAATTGTGTTTCAATTTTTGTTTTTTTTTTTTTATTTTTATAACTATAGGTAAATAAACCCAGTTCTTTATTTCTATGATAATAATTTAGTCCTTACAGCCAGGAATTTAAGGAAAACAAAATGCTATTATGGTATCTATGGGATATTTATAAAACATTTAATAACTTAAAAAAAAAAAATATTAGCATCACCATACAAATATCTAAATACGCATAAGCTATACTTACTCAAGTATTTTCAAGGTTACAGGTTACGTGAAAGCTTTTATTTATAAGTTCTACCAAAAGGAAGGATATGAGATCAGAACTCATAGTTATCTCTCTATAAAGCTGAAGAGATCACGTTATTTATAACTGTGGGTTTTACTTTTTTTTTTCTTTCACCAATATAAAAAATTAAAACTTTTCAATCTTTTTTAAAAGAAAAAACAAAAAAAAAACAGTAATTTAAATAAATATCAATTAACCTTACATCTTGTTGTAGAAATAAACAAATATTTAAGTTAAAAATGAGGATATTGAATAAAATTATTTACGAAAATTTTAATTGATTCATATTTTAGAAAATAAGCCTTTCTTATATGAAATTAATTCATATTTAAGAAATTAAGGCTTAATTTCTAAAATTCTTTTTATTATTTTTACTTTCCTTGGATGACAGCTCTAGAACTATGCTGCTAAAAGATAGTATGGTAATCCATCAAAAAATGGGGTACGGGTTTTTTGTATTTCTCGACGTTTCATGACTTGACTCAGGGACCCCAAAAAACAAAAAAATCCATGAGGATAATTTTTGTGCGTACCTATATACGTGTATTAAAGTGCTTGAAACTTAATAACCTTTGACTGGATTAACAGATTTTTATAAAATTTGGAATAGACTAGTGTATATGACACGATTTGTGGATAAAGGTTTGGGAGTCAATATCTCCAAGGAAGATTGTTCTTTGTAGTCAATTTTCTCAAAATTTTGCCAACATAACCCGATTTTATATTGAACTCAGTACATGCGTACATGGTTATCTTATCATTTAAAAAAAAAATTGCCCACAAATTTTTTCATTCCTCAAAAATCAAAAAAAAGCATTTATTTTCATTTCTTGAATAATTTTTAACCGTTTTTTAATGTCTTCCGAAACGTAAAAGAACAAGTGGCCCCAAAAATACGTTGGGGGTAATATTAGGAGTGAAGGAGACAATGAAAGTTAAAAAAATATAAATCTTTTTAAACTTTTTCAGTACTGGGTTTGTTTGTCTAAATATCGATGGGTATATGACTACAGATAAAAGTTGAAAATTGTACTCCAAACAAAATACTGACTTTTATTTTCGCTAATATAATTTATTAATCTATATTTTTCATTAAATAAATTTCAATTTTTTTTCTTTACCTAAAATCCTGTACATTCTCATCACTCAAGCCCATAAAAAAAAGTAGTGAATCTTCGAAAAAGAGAAAACAGTTTTCTAAAATGAAATTTAGTTGAAGGTTTAACCAAGATCATAGTAATTTTATTTTCCAATATTAAATAAATGTGAAAATAGAGATAAAATTCACACATAATTGAGCAAACGGACCAATATTTATTATTTATAATCCTATAGTACAAATATTATTTATTGGATGTAATGGTGGCTTTTAATATCACGTTCCAATCATTAATGAATTTTTACCCAGCTATGAAAGAAAAGTGGATAATATACTATTTATAACAATATAACTCAAGAACGACTATTCAATTCTTATGAAACGAAACGATTTGTTTTATCGTTCAAATGATACGTAGTTTATGGATATTTTAAAAATTGAAATTTAGGAAGACTATTAAAATCAAGCTTGTTAAAACACGAGTAAAGAACTAAGCAAAATTAAATTTTAATTTATTACAAAACTAAAAACATTACACAGCGCGGAACAACATACAGACATTATGCTTCCAAAATATATTTATATTATTAGAGTTTATATCAAACTTCAAAAATAAAATACAATTAGCAAATCTGATAATTTGCACACTTTAATAGGTTTTTAGAAGACTACTGCCTGACTATAGTACTGAAAAGTTGATTAAAATTTAATTAATGTAGTATTTTGTTAGGAATACCTTATGGTATCTATACTTCAATGTCGTTTCAATTTTCATACAGAGTGGTTAGTTGTTTGGTAAATTGATGTTGATAAATAATTAGTTTGGATTGCGATTAGTTTATCCTTAAAAACGTAGCTTGGTCTATCGAAGGTAAAATTTGGTTCTAACGTTACATAGAAGGGCATATTATAGTCATTTGCCTTAATGTGTTCAATTGTAAACGTTATATTTTAGATATGATAGGATGATTTCAAGTAACAATAAATTTAACTTTTGTAAAACTAAATGATTTTTAAGAAGTATCATAAATGAAAATCTTTATGTAAAATAGAAGTTTTGAGGATCTGGAATTCAAAAAAACCATTTACGTTTAAGTTTTACAATTTCGAACTCACAAAGTAAAAATTTATTAATTTTGTTTGTGGTAATAATAAATAATTAAAAAAAACTTACAGATAATTAAATAAATAGGAAAAAGTAATTTAAAAAAAAATTAAATTGAATTATTAGAAAACTAAAAAAAATAAAAGTTCTAATTGCACACAGGAACAATAATAGAGAATATAACAAGTTTTAAACCAAAAGATTACAATATTTTTGAACAAATAAAAGAAAACTTTTGATTAGCGTATAGCCTAAAGTTAAAGTAAGTAATAAAATCAACCAGTAAGTTTCATTAAAACTGAATAAGCCACTCAGGGCTAAAGTCTTAACTCTCTGACATACAGCTAATATTTAAATAGACTAGTTGAGATTATTGTAATCTCAGAGTTGAATTTTAAATAACTTGTTAAAAAGACAATGGATATTTAAATTCAAACTATATCTGGAAATATTTTTTCCATAAAAAAAAAGAAAATGTTCACTATTATTATTTACCATACCGACTACAAAAGAACATTGCTTTAAACACAATTGAAAGCTATACTACTGAATGCAAGAGAAAGCTACTAAATACACTTCATGTTACGAATCTTGTTAAGCACAGCTACATGCAGAAAGTATTACTACATTGTAATATGAACTGTTAAATTGGCAGAACTTTCTGGAAACGATTGAGGTCTTGTATATTACACCCTCAAATTTGTTAATTTGTTATTGAAACTTTATTGATATTTTTTTTTCATAAAGAATATTACTAAAATTTCTTAGATTCATTACTGTACAATTATTTTAACGGGTTATTTGATTTTGTAGAATAAATTCCCGAAGATCTCACTTTTTTTCTATCTAAATTTTATGAAACTTTAAGTTTAAACTTCGGATTTAAAAAAAAAAAAAAAACATTATTTTCTTAAAAATGAATAATCTGTGTACTAATAATTCATGTTATTTGTACTACAAAAACATTTACACAATAAACACGACACATTTTATAATTTGTAAGCTGAGTTTGAGTTTTTATTGTAATATAAAAAAAAATTATATATATATATATATATATATATATATACATTCATACAATCTTGTTTCAAATTTTAATTTAGATTCTGATACATATAACATTCAATACATATTATAACATTCAATTCTGATACATTTTGCAAATTTATACGACTTAGAATTCCAGAGTTATAGCGGTACAATGGTAACGCAGCGGTCCTATTGTTATTGTAGCCGGGAAGATCGGCATTGTTCAGCGACTAGACCGGTTTCGAACACGTGCCCATTCACAACATTTTCACACTTTCACAAGCTACATCTCCAAAACGGTAAGTCGTATAAGAAAATTGTTTAAATAAAAGTTGTCTGTTTTTTGAGATTAACAACTTTTCCAAATGCAATACAGACGAAAAACAATTTTTTCCGGTGAAAAAAAACACGTTTTTACAACTTCAGCGCCACCTAGTATTTCAATTTTAAATTATACGGCATAACTTCAAAAACATTAATTGTAGAGAAGAATATTCTGTACATTTTTTGTTTGAAAAACTTTTCTCTAAAATGCATAGATTCAGAGAAAAACGCATTTCAAAAACGTTTTGAGTTTTTCAAAAATCTATGGGAGGGGGGATGTTAAACATCTGGAGTTAAGCTTCCCTCGTCACCCCTAACATATGGAAAAAATATCAATCGGTAGGTAAAGATTTTCAATTAAAAATATATATTGACTGTACTATTTGTTAAATTTCAGAGGTTGATTAAAAAGCTTATAATCATTTTGCAGAAAACATGGGTTTTGGAATTAATTATAACACTGTTTTATTCAGTGACCAAAATATTATACAATACAATGTTACATTCTTCTGTTTAAAATCTATTAGATTCCTTTAGATAAAGGTAAATATATCTTTTTCACAATCATCAAGCTTCGATTATTTTTTTAACTAATCTTAAAATTTATGTGACGTAATACAGTAAATAAATATTGTAGATTAATCTTCTTTTATTTATAAGTGTTGCTATGTGAAATTACTGATATCGATTTTCTATAGCTCACTAAAAATTAGGTCTAACGTTAAAAAGGAAAGTTAAATTTTTAGAGATCTATAACACAACAAAGACATTCTTGAACACCAATTGCACGGTATCTGGGATTGCATCTAGATCGTCATTTAACTTGGAGAGATCATACAAAAGAGAAGAGAAAGCAATTGGACATTAAGCTTAAGCGAATGTACTGGTTCCTGGGCCTTCTTTACCTCTATTAAGAAAATTACTACTTTATAAGATATTCATGGAACTAGCATAGAGGTGTAGGGGACAAAGTGTAACAGCAACATTAAGATCAACCATAAGTTCCAAAACAAAGTAATCAGGATTTTAACGGGAGCGCCGAAGTTCGTAAGAAACAATAAGATCCATGGGTATCTAAGGATCTCGTATATTTGTGAGAAAATTCAACGTATAAATGCTGAATATAAGTGCGGAATGTAATCCAAACTAAATAAACACGTGAATCACCTAGCAGTGAATATGTTGGACAAAAGTGGGGATAGTAGACGTCTAAAAAGGCAAAATATGTTGGACCTGGGTTGTGCTGCGTGACTATGGTTTTATTTTCTAGGACTGAAACTAAAAACCGCTGTTTGAATGCAAGTAAAATAATAATTATGGCTGATAAATTACTTTGGTATAGCAGATTTAGTCTTATATTTTTGTATTGCTTTTATGTATTTACGTATAAATACGAGTGAGAATTGGAATTATTCGCCCATTATTGATGTACTAAGGACTATTACTTGTGGTGTGGTCAATCGTACTCTCGTCAGAAATACTTAAATTAAAATTCATTTCATTTTTTTCTTGTTTATATTCAGTCTAATTCTTTTATCTTAGGTGTTTGTTAAACTCCTTTAATAATTTATTTCCTGTTGTAATCAGTTACTTTTATTTATTAATTGTGATTAATTTTTATATGTTTAGTTATTACGGTTATGCTGATAAATACTCATAATGTAAACTATTGATTAATATAGAAACCATAAGTAAATAGAGTACAACAACAAAAAAATAAACAAAATAGTCATACTCAATATTTTCATATTGACCTTAAATCCTAAAAACCTTGCGCAAGGTTTTGTTTCTTTTAGTAGTTTTAATATCAATGATTAACTCTGTCTACGTTATTTTCTTTAGTGCCACGAACCGTAAACGATTCGATAAAATTAGCAATATGTTAGACTTATAATTGTGTAAATGAACCCATATTTAATGAAACATGGAAGATATTAATAAATTTTCTAAAACATGGTTCCTTTTGGTCTACTGCAGTAACTGCCACTGAAATTCTTAAAATAATACTACATTTTTAAAACGTCTAATCTTTTTACTACTGTGAAGAAGCACACTACATATAAAAAAAATCGTTTCGGCACGCCGAAAGGCGGAGGTAGATTTCACCGGAACTAAGTAGGGAGATAAAAAAATTTCCACCTTAAAGTTAAGAAGAACTTCAAATTTACTCAATACGACAATAGTTGCATGTGAAAAAACTTTCACATGAAACCAAGTCCCATCTTCTTACAACTCCAACAATATTTTGGTCATTCTTTACCGTAAGAGTGGGTCATACCAAAAATTATTTCAGACAAAAATTTAGGTAATGTTTAAAGGACTAACGACTACCTTAAACCGATTCATTATTTTGCCTATTAAGGGAGGTATGATTTTTTTGTCTTCGAAATCCCACTTATTTTACCCCCTGGACCAATGGTTGGTGACATTAAAAGACGTTTCTTAGTTAAGTTTTAGTTCCTCATTCAAAGAATAGTAGGAACTTTAAACGAATTCGATATTTTACTTAATAAGAAAGTTATAGCGATATTTAGTTTTTTTAAAAGCCTCCCATTTCGAACACCCATGGTCCGATTTTGCCCATTAATGAACTTGACCGAGATTTTAGGTCGTTATATTTTATGTATAAATTGAAAGTGATTGGCGCTGAATTACGGTAGTTATCCTGTCCAAAAGAAAGTGAAGTATATATATAAACCTTGAACTGATGGTGGTTTTGGGGTGTAGGGGATGTGAAACGAGAAAATATGTCGGAATTTTCTGGAAGCTGAATCATGGTACTCATTACATTAGGTAGCTTTCTTATGAAATTTACCGAATACTGGTATATTAGTTGAAAAAGGAAAGGAATACACTATAAATTTTAGTAATTTTTAATGACTGTGATGCATAAAGTTAACCACTAGTATAAAGAACTAGGCTGTATTGTTTTCTTTAAGATTAAAGTCATATCCAAGAGTATAGCAAAAAATAGTAAAGGTGTAATCTACACCACAGAATATCAACTACATTTTTTCGACTTGTCTGGTGATGTATAGTAATATATTTAGTTCAGAAAGTGAGATAATTTAGAAATTCTAAATTTTTTAGTTTTCCAATTGTACGTTGCATGAAATGCTCATTTTACTTGAGAATAACTGAACTATTATTGACTGGTTATCGATAGATATAACGATTAAAACACCTACAGATAATTACGTAATTAGTCAGTGAATTGGTAAAATTTTATAAAATTTTCGAAGATATAACGAAAAACGTCTTGTAAACCAAAATAATATAGAGCCGAAATCAAAATAATTTTTACAAATTTAATTATATAGTAAATCTAATATATAGCAAAATAAATGCAAAGGTTTGCCTGTTTATTTGTTTGAAACTGTATCACGCAAAAACTAACCGACTGACTGCTTTCAAATTTTCAGGATACTTTTGGGTAACACAGGGAAGGTTTTAAGCTATAGATCGAGGCCCAAGTTCCCTTATAAAGTAGTGAATTAAAGATATTCATAAAAGAAACAGAAATTAATACTATTATTTCATTATATTTCTGTCACCATGGCAATAAAAACATAATGAAGTAAAATGACTAATTCTTTTTTCTTTAAAGAATAACTGCAAAATATTTAATATTCTCTCTAACATGGGGGAACGAACACATCGAGGGTCCAAGGGGTGGAGCCTCTTTGCTAGACGGTCAGTCGGATGAGCTAAGCAAACACTGACCGGCTAGTTTAATATAATCCTTTAAAAAATATTGATGAATCTTGATATTTTAATGGAATAGGTACTCAAGATAAAATGTTATATTTAAAAAAAATATTTTGAGAAAATTATGACTGAATATAGACAAAAACTTGCAAAACCAATAGGTAACTAAAATTAGAGTAGAAAATAAGGTACGGTAAGCTTATTACCGTAGCTATAAGGAATTACAGAAGAAAACAACTTGTCTTCTTTACTTTTTACTTTGGGTTTATAAAAAGAAATAAACAAACCAAAAGAAAATTTAGTTTGGTGTAAAAAAAAAAACAAAAGAAATTAATATTAAGATTCTTTGATAACATTCCTATTTTCGCTGAAACTAGAAATTAATAAGAAAAAGAGTATGGGATGTTGATGGTCATTTCTGAAGGATAAACTTTGAATAGTAATTCGAATACAAGAGTTAAACAAAAATGATGAAATATGATAGAAACAAGAATTCAGTTAATGAATCGTGATAGAATAGGTACTCAAGATAAAAAGTTATATTTAAAAAAATTTGTTAACATTAAAATTTTTTTTGCTTGTTAAAAATCCATAAAATATTACTTAACTTTCACAAAGATACTGACTAATTAACAAATGAAAAAAGGAATATCTTAAAAAATCATTAACTAATTAAGAATAACTTAAAATCCAGTTCAACTTCTTTTTACAAAAAAAAAAAGTAAAACAGACAGAAGCAGAAAATAATATAAAATTTATTAATATAAATTATATTGAATGTAAATTAATAATATAAAATTGAAATTAATACAAAAATAATATATAGTTAATAAGTTAAATTTTCAGGAAGAACACACATTGAATACAAGTCAAATAAGTCTATTACTTATGTATTTCAAAAGACGGATTAAGCAAAGTAAATAGCAAAGTGAGATCTACACAAGCCAGAAGAATTTATGCAGGAAAAATTCTGCTTCCTAACATTGATTTAGGAATTATAACTATAAAGACGGAGCTTTAGAATTATTATGAATTTTAAAATAATTTTTTACGTAAAATATTGTAATGATTTAAAATTCCTTATATCTCACAAATAATTAAGATAAACAATCATTAAATAGGTTAAAATGAAAATCAGTTTTATTGTTTACAAATTAGAAGATCACATAAGAATCCAACACAAGAAATATGCAACTTTCTGTACAAGTCAAATAAAATTTACACGGACTTATTGGATGTACAAAAACAAAATTTCAAAACAGAAAAAAATCTTTGCATTCAGATTAAAATTTGTTTACTTCGTAAAAAGTTTACCCGAGCGTAACATGCGAAAAATAATTTTAATTAATAATAAACATAAAAAATAACAGTATTGCACGCATAAATATACATGGTAAAACTTGTAATAAAATTAAATAGTGTGACGACAACAATAATTAAGTTATAATAATTAAATAAATGAAAAGAATTTTAAAATAAAAGTAATATATATATATATATATATATATATATACATCAGATGCTTTTTAATAATTTCCGACTATTATGTAAATACTTATATTGTTTTTAATATGATATAATAAATTAGTTGGACAGTTTTTTCACTTTCTTTTATAAAGTATAAAAAATGTTTACATAGTATCGCCCCAGAATAGTTAGAAGAACGCTCACTAACAAATTACAAAAATAAAAATCGAGAAATAAATGTATATTTTTACTGTAAAATATTTACAAACTAAAATATAAATAACTAAGAACTAAACTAGACCGTTTTATTGACTGTAAAAATAATAAAGAAGACAGACTTTTCGTTAATTCGTTTAATATTGCTGGTTGAACTGTTAAATAACTCTGGTGGCACTGATTCATATTACAATACTTAAATAATCACTCACAAATGTATGTTTCATATGTAATAAATATTTTATATTACATTGTTGAAAATTTTTTTGAAACTATTAAATGAATACATTTGTCCTGTACGTGATCTAAAAATGTACTGAACAATTAAATAATAATAACGTGCCGACTTCCGTGGCGCGTGTGGTAGCGTCTCGGCCTTTCATCCGGAGGTCCCGGGTTCGAATCCCGGTCAGGCATTTTTGTAGCACACGCTACAAAAATTGTCATTCATCTCATCATCTGAAGCAATACCTTACGATGGTCCCGAAAAATTAAAAAAAGAAGTTATAATGTAAATTATAAATGAAAACTATCAGTTGGCGACTGATTTTTTAATATATTTATATAAAGAAGAAAAAAAAACTATGAAGAAGAAAGTCGAGACAGAGCATGGTAATTGTAAATATAAACACATGAGACTGACTAATTGCTAAAAATAGATGCTGCAGATAAAGAAATCAACTTTCCAACTTCCATATCATAACGAATCACACTTCTATGTTGTCCCGCCAAATTTTTCGATATTAAATTGACTGTAACTGAAAAATGACTCTAGCAATATTGATAAAATTTTCACATGTACAAATTCAAATACATTATTACAGCATACATAAATTTTGGTGAAATTGATATCGTAGTTTTGGAGATTTTCGAGCCACAAAATGTTATTTATTGGACTTTAAGGAGACCCCCCAATTTAAGTGAATTGGTTTTTTCTCCTCATGTTTTAAAACGTAAAAAAAATTCATTTTCAACTCCCACTCCTACCACTAAAACGAAAGTATTACTGTACTTTTCTTCAAAAAGTCGGGAAAAAGAATTTTAGAATAGGAAAAAAAATTAAAATGAAAAATTTCATTTTTTATTTTTATTATTACTTCAAAAATATAATTAATAAATACAATATAAAATTTCGTATTTTATTTAAATTTTAATATTTATTATATATTCATATAACTGTTATTTTAAAAATAATCAACAGATAATTTTAAGATTAGAAAATATTATAAGAGAATATGAATGTAAAAAAATTAATGAGAATACAAAAACATACGAGAAAATCTTATGAATTACTGTAGAAAAAAAAATCTGATGTGGACAAAACATGCCTTCCTTGTACGCTTCTTAAATTACATATACACATTTTTTGCCGCACTTCATTTAAACTTATTTTATTTGAAAGTGAAATACAATCCTGCAATTCTTTAATAAAGTAGACAGTTACACAATTGCTGAAACTAGAGAACATGTACACAAATTAAGATCAGAAGAATTATATCGAAGTAAAGAGCGATTAAATGATTGGCAACAAAAAACAAATAAACGAAATGATGATCAAGTCCGACTTAGGAAGAATATTGTCCGATAATATCAGAGGAGTAAGGAACTAAAAGATAAGAATTTTTTGCATTTATTAAAGATCGGGCATGTACGCCTCAGTGTATACGTTGTTCTTGTGAGGGTCTATTTTTCAATCACTCTGTAGTTAACTATAATGTATATGAAATTAAACAGAAATTCCAGATTGTATTAAATAAAATTATAGAATCCAAAATAGCACGATTCTGAGTTATAATTTTCAATTAATATTAAACAGATATTTTACCAGATCCATGAGATATGCACATATGTAATAATGCCTTTTTGCAATCGACTGAACCAAATGTGTCTAAAATATCAAAAAAATTTGTATTTTGGACTTTTTCTAAACTGCAGTAATAAGCCCTTATTGAGAGCTTTTCAACGATAGATAAGTGGTACTTACTATAATTGGTTCCAGAGTTATAGCCAAATAAAATTTTAATTAATGAAATATTTGGATCTTAAAAGGGAAGGCACATCGGTTCCAACAGACTACATTACTTTTTTTTAACTTTTTTTTAATTTAAAAATATTTATTAACCTTTGATTGTAAAAAAAACTTTTATAATAAATAATTATTCAGTAACAATAATAAAAATCAGAAGTTTAATAAAATTTTACGTACTTTGCAAAATGTGTATATGTAATTTAATAGGCATTATTACGTATGGGTATATGTAATACTTACAGTGAAACATCTGAATATTTTATATTAATTGAAAATTATAATTTAGAATCGTATTATTTTTGAATTTTCTACTTTAACTTCTGTTTAATTTTATTTAATTATTCTGAAATTGCTGTCATACGTGGTACTTACCACTTATGATATACCATTGAAAAGCTTTGAATGATGAAAATTGAAATAACGAAAGTTAAACTAGAAATGTAATTTTAGAAATTGATACCAACGAATCGGGATTTTCCGCTTGTGATCAGTACATTTCGAGGCCTACTTTTCGGTTATAGTTGATAATTTTACGAAGAAGAACAATAACATAAATAAAAAATCTGATATGGACACCATATAACTTCTTTGTACGCCTATTAAATTATATATACACATTCTTTTAAAATGAAAAGAACATAAAATTTTATTTCATTAATAATTCTGATATTTTTTTACATACTTTTTTATTGTAATTGTTGAATTATTATTTATCGTAAAAAGTGTTTATAATCGGAGGTTAATAATTATTAATAAATCAATATATTTTAATTTAAAAAAAAAAAGTTAAAAAAAAAACAGAGATGAAGTCTGATTAGAACTGATACGCCTTCCCCTTGTAAGTCCAAATATTTCATTAATTAAAATTTTATTTAGCTATAACTCTGGAACAAATGAAAATAAGTACCACTTACGATACATCGTTGAAAATCTCTCAATGAGGGCTTATTACTACAGGTAAGAAAAAGTCCAAAATCCAAATTTCTTTCGATTTTGAATTTTTTTAGACACTTTTAATTCAGTCGATTTCAATCAAAAGGTAAAGTTCACAACTAGTTGTTACAACAGCCTAAATCCAAAATTTCAACATCCCACGGCTAATCGTTTTTGAGTTATGCGAGATACGTACAGACGTCACGCCGAAATTAGTCAAAATGGATATTTCCGTTTAAATCTGAAAACTGAAATTTTTCGTGATCACAATACTTCATTTACTTCGTTCAAGTAAGAATAAATTTGTTATTGCGTTGTAAAATGAAGTTAAACTTGAGGAAACGTGTTGTGAATTGTTATGTTTAGAATACATTTATATATTGATTTGAAATATTAACAACGAAAAGGGGGAAAAATATACTGTTAGAAGCATATGAAATTTCTGCATGAAGAACATTGGAAACATTAAAATGAACAAATAAAATCCATTTAATTTTTTAAACGAAGATGATGTGATGTGGGGAGGGAATAATAGAAAAAAATCAAAAGAATTCAAAATAGGAGATCTAATAGACTGGGATGAATTAAAAGAGGATATGGGTTAATTAGAAGTTCCGTAAAGGAATCAATAGGAAATGTAAAGAAAAGATGAGAAAAATTACAAATTGCAGACGAAATGTAAAGCTACTGAATTCGGCGGTTTAATTAGAACTTTTTTATGTTTAAATAGAAGAGATTGGAGGAGGACATGTGGAAGGAACCTACTTCGGGTTAAATGAATAAAACATGGTGATTTTCAAATATAAAAAAATCTACCAACGTTAAAGTTAAAAATAAAATTTAAGTATAGAAACAAAATGTCAATGAGCTATTTAAGTGAACTATATGTACTATAATCGTATACAATTATCGTAATTCAATACATAAATGTTTTATATAGTCTATGAATGACAGACAATTGTTATGAGTTAGTTGCTTAATCATACGGAGAATTTAAACAATAAAAATAATACACCTGGAGAAAGTATGATAAGAATATATGGTAAAAAACAAGTTGACATAAAAATTATTATCCATAGTATTTAATTTAACTTTTCCGGTTGTTATTGCATTATACAATCGAGGTAAATTATTGTTATCGGTCATGAAAGGTAAGTTATTATTTTACCTAATATACTCGTACAACTCAATTAGAAGAAAAAAATTGTGAATGCAGGTTACGTGTAAATGCATTAGCGGTAAAATTTTTATTTCAAAACGTTTGAAATTTGTTGTGCTAATTTATTCATCAAAAATATTAATTCTATTATAATATTTTTTTATCATTAAAATCTACTGGGGTCTAGAGAGGCATATTACAACAGTTTATATTTATAATAAAGATCATTACATGGAACTAGCAGTTAATGATGTTAAAGAACAATTTAGATTTGGAGTAACAGTACAAGGTGAAAAGATAAAGATGCTACGATTTGCTGATGATATAGTAATTCTAGCCGAGAGTAAAAAGGATTTAGAAGAAACAATGAACGGCATAGATGAAGTCCTACGCAAGAACTATCGCATGAAAATAAACAAGAACAAAACAAAAGTAATGAAATGTAGTAGAAATAACAATGATGGACCACTGAATGTGAAAATAGGAGGAGAAAAGATTATGGAGGTAGAAGAATTTTGTTATTTGGGAAGTAAAATTACTAAAGATGGACGAAGCAGGAGCGATATAAAATGCCGAATAGCACAAGCTAAACGAGCCTTCAGTAAGAAATATAATTTGTTTACATCAAAAATTAATTTAAATCTCAGGAAAAGATTTTTGAAAGTGTATGTTTGGAGTGTCGCTTTATATGGAAGTGAAACTTGGACAATCGGAGTATCTGAGAAGAAAAGATTAGAAGCTTTTGAAATGTGGTGCTATAGGAGAATGTTAAAAATCAGATGGGTGGATAAAGTGACAAATGAAGAGGTATTGCGGCAAATAGATGAAGAAAGAAGCATTTGGAAGAATATAGTTAAAAGAAGAGACAGACTTATAGGCCACATACTAAGGCATCCTGGAATAGTCGCTTTAATATTGGAAGGACAGGTAGAAGGGAAAAATTGTGTAGGCAGGCCACGTTTGGAGTATGTAAAACAAATTGTTGGGGATGTAGGATGTAGAGGGTATACTGAAATGAAACGACTAGCACTAGATAGGGAATCTTGGAGAGCTGCATCAAACCAGTCAAATGACTGAAGACAAAAAAAAAAAAAAAATAAAGATCAAACCGAGGAGATTTTCAATATGAACCGTTTGCATATTTCAATCTATCTTTAAGCCTCACTAGTAATGCCTTAATTTTCAATTTTTTGCATATTTTCTACAAATAATAACTGGTTTTTTCTTTAATAGAAAAACTTTCTCTGATGCATTACTAGATTTTTCCAGATAAATTAAAAGCAGGATTTTTAAACAAAAATTGAATTACCAGCTACAAAACAGGATAATAAATTTGTTTATTATTTTTTCATGACGGAGTTTGTAGTTTTAGATTGTTATAGATAATGATATATAGTTTGATATTATTCAAAATATTTTTCTGTTTAAATTGAAAAAAAAAACAAATACAAATGAATGAATATACGAGTTAAATCGAAATTCCATGGAGTATTAGTTCACGTTCGATAGTCATCGACAATCTTCGCAAAGCTAAGATAGATTTAAATAGATTAGGAAAAATTTATTATTTAAATTTATTAGTTGAGATTATTGTTAAAAAATTCTTACTAGATGAGTATTTTCAATTTAGAAAAACATATTTTATTTTTAGTATAAGAAAATTATTTTTAAAAATGAAAAAAATAAATTAATAAGGATAAAGTAGGAAGATAATTAATTTATTAAACTGTTTACAAATATCAAGAAAATTAAAAAAAAATCTAGAATATTTGGTTTCATGTTCCATAATATCCAATTGAATTAATGAAAATAAACATATTGTAGAATTGCTTGTAATTTATTTTATGAAGGAAGGTTTTTTTATTAAATGATATTTAAGAGAGAAAAAATATATATATTTAATAACAATTAAACTTTGTTGAATTATAGAATTCCGTAGTAACGCTGATCTTGCTGTTACGTAATGAAAATAAGATATATACATATACTATTTTTGAAACAAATCTAAGCATCAAAATAGAAAGTTTTCATTTCTTCCTTAAAAGTACATCCAATTTAAATGTTTATTTATTTATTTGTTTACTTTGTATCTTATATAAATATATATTTATACATATTATTCTTTAATCACATACTTTTAAAAATGTCTAGACAAAATTTGACTTGAAGGAAAGTATTATTTTAATTAAATACAAATTTATTTTCATGTTATTATCGTTCCAATCTCATTCCTACGTATATAAAAATATAGAAAGAAGGATTTCAAAACTACTTCTATAATAATCTATTTGTTTAAACTAGTATATTTTTATCTCAAAATAGCACTTTGATAAATTACTAAAATAGTAAAAAGTTATTTTTAAACATATAAAATCTTAAACTTGATATTCATCTTATACTGAAGTTACAATCAGAATTTAAATTTAAGCGGGGGAAAAGATTGTAGCCCAGAAAAATGTATGTTGCAGTCATCATGTATAATTAAATTGAAATGATACCATATGGAAGCTCATGTTATTTTTCAAACAATGTTTACGATTGATATTTTAATTTTTTTTCATTTCTTCTTAAATTAACCAAGAAATAAATTAAAGGATAATAATTACAGTTAGTTAGTCAGTTAGTGTCCCAGTACGAACATGGATGGTGTTTTGATCCCACAAACAGAGAGTGTGTGGTACTTAGGACTTCACTTAGATTGGCGTTTGACCACGTGAGTTAAAGAAAAACAAATAACGCGAAGCAGAGGGAACTGCATTGGCTGCTACGGAAAAGCTCACCTCACATTGTCCAATAAAGTTCTGATTTAAAAAGTTATCCTACGATCAATCTAGACTTATGGCGTGGGGTTGTGGGGAACAGCAAGTAATAGTAACATAGATATGAAACAACACTTCCAAAACAAGAACGAGAACAATTGCAGAGGCACCATAGCTCACACGGAATGATGAGATTTATGAATATCTGGAGCTTCCGATGGTTTGTGAGGTTGAGACAGTGTTAAATTCCAAGCCGGCCTCCGTGGCGCAAGTGGTAGTTTCTCGGCCTTTCACCCGGAAGTCCTGGTTCGAATCCTGGTCAGGCATGACATTTTTCACACACGCTACAAAAAAACACTCATCTCATCCTCTGCGGAAAAAATTGCTTGACTGCGGACCCGGAGGTTAAAAAAAAAAAACATGTTATATACCAACCCACCGGGTTGGTCTAGTAGTGAACGCGTCAGCTGATTTTGGAAGACGCGTTCACCACTAGATATATTCTACTTTAAATTTTATACGGATTTGAATATTAGATCTTCGTTCGATACCGGTGTTATTTGGTGGTTTGGTTTCAATTAACCACACATCTCCGGAATGGTCGAACTGAGACTGTACAAGACTACATTTCATTTTTGAATGTAAATATGGATGATATTCATACATATCATCCTCATTCAACTTCTGAAGTAATACCTGAACGGTAATTCCCGGAGGCTAAACAGGAAAAATAAAAAAGTGTTAAATACCAACAACGACTAGAAAATCACGTCAACTACTTAGCGATCACTCTCTTGATAACAGTAGAGACGTCCGAAGGTTGAAATGTCTCCATCTGCTTGATTTAGGGCTACTGAATGATAATTTGCACTTACTATCGCCAAATCTAATATTATTATTTTTGTTTATTTCATTTTTTTTTTTTGCGTATTTTGACAAGTTGTTTTGCTTTTTGTTCGACTTGCTATAGCTTGATTATTTGTTTTTCTTTTGTTTTTTTTTTTTTTTAATAGACTATTTATTTGTTACTGTTTTTTCTTTGTTAATATATATATATATATTTTTTTTTTTTTTTCTTAAATTTTTACGGGCATCGACTACTAAGGTCATTAGCCCTCGTCACGTTCTTAGAAAGAAATTAGTATCACCATCAGGATCGTCATATGTAAGGGTGTAAAGGGCCCTTACATTTTATTTAAAAGCACAAACTACACAGAACATTAAAACACAAATAACAAAGACAAGCACAACACTTACGGGGTATAAAGGGCCCCGATACTAAAATTTGAGATAAGGTTCTCAAAAAACCATGAAATTAAAAATACAAGTTATCAATACCATCTTCTTCTCAATATCTTCTTCTACCTGTCTCGATTATTTGTTAATTTTAGCACCTTCGGGGCGACCAGAACCGCCGTTAAGCAGAATATCAGTCGCGCCAGGATGCCGTGGCTGTTGACTCTCCATATAGACAGGCTACAGGCATGCATTGCGCCCACCAATAGCCTCGCGCCCTCAGTCCACCCTTGAGGGTCCCCCATGCCATCACTGGACACACCCCGACTCACTGCTCTTGAATGCAGACAAGCCAGGGTGGCCTAGGCAAGAGGCACGTATAGGCACGTATAGTGTCCTCCCGTCACTATACGTGCCACGCTTCGAGACTCCCATATATGGATGAAACTAACTCTTAGAGACCCTTTAACACAGCTTTAAAATTTCCATTTTTATAGACTTTTAAGAAGTCTACTGGCGAGTAAATATGCAACTACTTTTCTTTCATTTCCATTAGCTAAATCAGCAGTAATATCATTTCTTAGGCGGAACCTCTTTCTGAGGTCCTCATATATGTACACTCTTCTATTAGATGCTTAATTGTAAGTGTTTTATTACAAACAACGCACATTGGTCTCTCATCGCCGGTTAACAAATATGAATTTGTTAATCGCGTGTGACCGATTCTAAGTCTGGTCACAGCTACTTGTTCACGGCGAGTCAACTTAACGTCGCTTTTCCGTTTATATTATTTATTCTGTTAGAAGTTATACAAATAAATCAATTGTAGAAATTTCGTACATTAAAATACTAGTATACATAGTGTAAGGTGTTCCTTAAGAACCCCTTATCATATGTTTTATTATCAAACGATTTACTTACGGTTCCACTTAAGGAGCCGATTGTAAATATACTGGTTGTGGAATTAAAAAAAAATTGATAACATAAGAAATAAACTATTCTAACACAGATGTAACAAAATTTAGTTGAAATATCATTTACCGTATTAATTAAATAACAAATTGAAACAAGAATCATAACAACCTGTCATTGGCACATGTGGTAGTATTTTGGCCTACGACGTAAAATCTTACATAAAACTCCCAATTAATATTTGAAAAATTATAACAACCTCAACCCCCAACGCAGCCGATAGTGGTTTTAATAGTTTAATGAGAAAAAAAAACAAATAATATTAACAATTAAATTTAAATTGAAAAATGCATTTAAAAATGTTTAAGGAAAACCAAACATCTCTATTAATTTTTGATAATAATCATTCATTAACTTATTTTACAAAAATTCTAAAGAGATTCATCAAATTTTAATAAAGAAAAATTGTATAAAATTTATTGATAATAAGTATAGAAATAAATTTATTCAACCAAGATTATCATTTACAAATAATTTTCAAAATCAGTAAAAAGATAATCAATTTCTTAAAAACAGTTTTCCCATGATAAAAAACATTAAATTGCTTTATGTTATGGTAAAAATTAAAAAAAAAAAAATATTAGTTGATAGAACTGAAATCATAATACTGAATAAATATCAATCTATAAAAAAGTTTTATATTAAAAAATAATTTATCGCACAAAAATTTCCTTACAAATACTCACAAATATGGTACTTACATACATAGATACACGGGTTCTTCATTGATTACTAAATCATCTATAAACGATTTTTTTATTTTATTGAAAATTGTCAGAGGTTTGCATTTTTTTATCTCAACATTATAAAACATGTTATTACGTTGAGCTGAAAAAATAATATTTCTCTGCTGACAAATATACAATATACTACATATTAATTTATATAAAAATATGTGACTGATCTGTACTCAGCAATTATGAACTTTTACTATGAAT
Organism: Lycorma delicatula; assembly: GCF_047948215.1. Lineage (NCBI taxonomy): Eukaryota > Metazoa > Arthropoda > Insecta > Hemiptera > Fulgoridae > Lycorma > Lycorma delicatula. Next base: position 37,396,486 of record NC_134462.1, read on the forward strand.
TTATAGCAGGTACTATTGTCGCCTAGTTATGTCTACCGCTACCATACATATAGTTACGTTACCGTTAATTAGGAACGCTATCGTCAATAGTTACGTTACAAATATTTTTTTTTTTTTAATTTATTTATATACTATTAAGTAATATATAGTACTACATAACTTATATAATATTTTATTTATTACAAATAAATATTACAATATACAGTCAGAAAGAGAGCAAAATTTATTGCAATAAACAAAGGACAGCTACAAAATATGACAATATATTTTGAAATACAGTAAGTAATATTACAGAAGTGTTGTTTACTAATTTAAATTACTTAATGGGAACGCTTTAATGTTTTAATGCGGGTAAAATGCCTTAGAATTATAAATAAAATGAATTATGAGAAAAAACCTACATATTTTCAGTTAAATAAAATAATGTTTATTTATAAACAAACGGATAAATTTTTACGTAATATAATTATGAAATGAAATTACAAAATGATAAAAAACCATATAATATATATGTATGAAAAAAAATCAATAAATAATAATAATTAACATCTCTGTATTGAATACGTAACATGTAGACTATAGCAGTTTGCAAAATGTTATCAATTAAATAGCATATTAATAAGAATAAAAAACGGATATAATTACCTTAGAAAAATCAGTTGACTCATTCTATTAAATTGTCCAACAGTGAATCTTATCTGTTTAAACATTACCTAAACGTTCAGTTATTTTAAATAAACAGTTAAGTAGTATTCATGTTACAGTATTTAATAATGTCATTTGTATAAATTAACTTTCCGATCAAATAAACGGCATTATATATATATATACGCACACACACACACACACACTATACGTTACGTAAGTAAAATAACTGCACACATAATTATTTTTTATTATTCTAATATATAAAAAAAAAATAAGGGAGGTTAGGAGGTTTAAAGAATTATTTTTGCATAATTAAATTTCCTTCAGGCAAAATAAAATTGTATAAAAGTAAAATTTTATTTACATTACATGTTTAGAAAGTGAAACTTTTTACATTTGTAAAATTTATTTACATAATTTATTTATATTTTAGTGTGTGTGTAAACCTCAGTTGCGTAGAATATTTATCACGTATCAATTTATCTTAGTTTATTGATCGTTCTATTTTTTTAAATAAATAATTAATGAGGTGTTACTTTTTATTTTACATAAAAGGAAAATAAAATAAAATGAAAAAATATAAATCGTAAGAGAATATGCAATATACTGCTTGTATTTGAGAATTTTTGTAAATCAAGCAACCAGTGACTTAATTTCATATGAAAAAAACTGCAACTTTAAAAAGGCTAAATAAACTAAGTAATTAGAGTTTGTAAATGGAATATGTAATCTGTCAAAGTAATATAAAGGGGTTATTATACACCAATTGGAGATTAAGTCAATTTATTTTGTTTCATTTTAAAACTACATCCAATTTCATGAGGTTTTCCTATATATATATATATATATATATATATAAAATAAACCATAATAATTTAATTAATAAGCCATTATAATTTATGGTTTTAAATTTTATTGTACTTTTTAATTATAGTTTTAAGTTTTAAAATACTTGATTTAGAATACTTGAATGAAGAATTATATTAAAAATTTAACCTGTAGAAATTTCAAATGAATTTTTAAAATAATTGTCTGTAAATGAAAATTTAAAAAAACTCATATCTTAAGAGACTTGAAACTGTGTTGATTGTTGTTTAAAGACGTCTGAACTGGATGTAACAAATATAAATATATTTTTTTTGTGAAAAAATTTTCGCAATTGTTGCAAAAAAGTCAAATTAATTTCATAAAGATATTTACAAATTATTTTCTGTAGAAACAATCATGTAAAAGTAGAAGTATTTAGAATTATTTATACAAATTTTTGGGTACTAATAAAAAAACAATGAGAGCAATTATTTTTTGAAAAATCAGTGTAATTTAAGTCATTATCTCATTATGATGTTGAATGTAATTCATGGAGTACAGAAAGCGTGACATTTATGTCACATAGACACGTATCACGAATCATCATAATGCTGATGACTCTCTCTCATCGTGGAACAACGATGCAATTTATGCTCCGTCCTGTATGAAAGAAAGATACGTTTGTCAAATGCAAGATAAAATATTGGTTATAAAATTTAGAATGTTCTTTATATATATATATATATATATATATAAAGGGTAAATATGAAGATTGTGTAAGAAAAAGAAATGTGATAAGATGAATGAGGAACTTTAGGAGCAAAGAAAGTGTAGGAAACATATAGAAAAGTTATCAGTACATCAAACATACTATATAATATAATTGTGTAGTAAAGAAAAAATAAAAGATTTTTGCTCAGTTTTGCGAAAGAAGACTGACTTTTCGTTTCCAATGCCCTCCCTATTTCTCAATCAGAAACGCACTACATACGTTCGATTAACGAGTCGACTGTACAAGCATAAAGTTTCAACTCAATCACTGCATAAGCGGGTATGAAAGATACACCATTAAAATTCAACATAACCTCAAACTGAGCGTGGCTGAAGAATGAATTGACCAGTGAACATCAAATTTTTGCATCCAAAACTTCAGATGCACTATTACAGCATATATAAATTTCAAAGAAATTGATCCAGGACGTTTGACGATTTTCAGCCAAATATTTTATACGTAAATGTTACTTTTGAGATTTTTGAGCCACAAAATTTTATACGTGAGTGTATTTTTGTAATCCTCATACATCAAAAAGTAAAGAAAATTTAATTTCATCCCCCCGCCTCACCAAAATACCACCGTGCGACCGAAAGTAATATGTACCTTTTTGGAAAAAATGAAAGTATGTTATGTAGACTGAGGTATAAAAACGAATTGTAAGAGATGAATGTTTCAGTCAGGCTATTATGATTCAAAAAATATACATATTATATTTATAACAATTTTATCAATCATGGGCCGTTGTTATGATTATATAATTATTAATTAAAGAACCCACTTACCGGCAATTATTTTATAGATACGTTCAAGCTCTTTCAGAATAAAAATCTATCATCAGGAACTTAATAACAAAATCTTAATAAAAAAAACTTCTTCATCATGTAATTTATATGACGAAGGAGTTTTTTTTATTAAGATTATATCATAAATTTTTAAGTCCCTGATGATGGAATTTTACTCCGAAAGCGCTTGAACGTATCTATAAAAGAATTTTTGGTAAGTGGTTTCTTTAATTATTAAATATACTATATTGGCTAAAATAATTTGACTTAAAATTTTAACATGATAGTTATTAAAAAAAAGGTAACTCTATATTTTTCAGTAATAAAGTACTAAATCCTTGGAATGATCTTCCATTAAAAAAAATTTGTTTTCCATTTTTTAGAAGAATAGAATTGAAACAGATTTTATCGAAAGTAATCACATTTATACTTGGATGAAGGCGTTTTTGAATACTTCCTTTACAGTAAAAATATTTTATCAAATCATGGCTTATCTGAATTGGACAAACTTTATCAAAGATTAAACGATTTAATATAGGTATTTTGAAAAATTAGAGGCAAACTCCGAAATAAATCATGCTTTTCTCTTATCTGGTGATACTACTGTTTTCTATTGTACAACTCTACACTTATCAAATGCTGGTTGAATATATGCATTCTGAAAGACTGCACTGCAGATTTAAACTATGTTACGTAGTATTTTAGGTAACGATTAGGCAAAAAGATATATAATTTACTTTTTAACGAGCTACATTATTAACAAGGTTAGATTAACAGTATAAGATTTACTTCTATTCTGTATTCAGATGATAATGATATGATTTTCCAGGCGTAAAACATTTTCTTTTAATTCATTTTTCTTTCGGCTACTATGTTAAGGCAGTAAATATAAAATACCTTTTTTACAAAAAAGAAAAATATGGTAAAATAATTTGCTGCATCTACTATTTAAATCAGTCGTTTTTATGGTTCTGATATATGGTAAAGCATTTAAGCACCAGTTACCAGCAAAAAAATGAAATAATTTTTTAGTACTGATAATTAACAATATTTTGGTGGTGGAATTGGTAAATGATGCGGAACATCATAATGTTCAGTAAAGAGGCCAATCACTACTTAAAAAGTGTGACATGGGATGCTTTAAAGTCTTGTCTAACATGTACAATAACTTATCTCTATGACTAACATATATAATAATGCTTTACTTCATTTTAGATGTGAACTGGGCTAAGTACTTTGGTTTACTCCTTCTCAGAAATATATATATTCTTCTAACAAAATGATTGGTGCTTTAGATTACATAAAATTATACAATATAGTATTAATACACTTCCATCAAATTTAATCAAAGTATTAAAGTTTGTTAGCTTTGTTAACAGAACGATAAAGATAATTTTAGTTAAATTAATTTTGTGTCATAACGGGAAGAAGTTTGAATAGAATTCATCGAACATAACGTTTTATTTTTTAATAAATAAATAATTAAGACAATACTGTTAAGAGTAATTGAATCAGCTATATCGCATACATATGAAGTTACTACACAAATGACGTCAGTATCAGCTGATATAAGCAAACCTATAATAGGTGGCACATCAGCTGAGAAAACACGTAGGCTAACTCTTTATCACACGTAATGAAGTGACTAATACGGGAAACATTCTATAAATAATATAATAAACTATCAACATTGTTGTCACCTGAGGCGTAAACAAAACACTTCCTTTAACAAACCATTATTAATAATTAAATAAAAAATTATTCTAATGTATTTTTTTACATTCCTAAATTTATCAAGGTAAACGTAAATAATAACAAAACTATAATGGTAATAATAACGGTTAGCAACCTACTAAAAATTGAAAAATATTTTTAGTAAAAATAGATATTATATAAAACGGATAAATAGTTCATTTACATAATTTTATTTACATGTTATATTTATGTACGGTCACAGTATCAAGGCTGGTTTAACTAGCAATGTTTTTACAAGATGATATTTAAAGCATAGGCCGCATAAGAGAGGTAAAATAATTACAGAATAATGTCCAGTTACTTTTACTTTTAAAATAAATAATATCAAATATTTTTTTTATTTATTTGTCAGGTAAACGAAAATAGCGAAATCAGACAAACGAAATTTGTCAGATAATATTAACATAGCCGTATTAGCTGACTAATTTACTAAAGTATTCCCCAAAAATTATCTACTTACAGGTAAACCAACACTTAATGGTTTTTCAATATACCAAAGATTATTTAAATTCATCTCGGATATTAAGAAAATCCCTTTCGGTATGCCGGAAGGCGGAGATAGATTTCACCGGTGCTAAATAGGGGATAAAAAAGATTTCCACCTTAAAGTTAAGAAAAATTTAAAATTTACTCAATACGACAATGGTTGAATGTGAAAAAAGTTTCACATGTTTAGCATACGACAAGCCCCATTTCTTACAATTCCGGCAATATTTTGGTCATTCCTTGCCGAAAGCGTTGGTCATATCAAAAATTGTTTCAGAAAAAGGTTTTAGGTAATATTTATAGGACTTACGAGCCTACCATTTTGTCTTTAAAATAGTGTCTTACATAAATTTTAATTATTTTAATTTGTTATCTATGTACACCGAAAAACAATCTACATTAAAACAGAATTAAAAAAAATGGTTAAAAAGACATACATGAGATTATTCATAATTTCCAGAACTTACAATTTATTTGCTAAAATTAATTATTTTAAACAGTCTAAAATCAGCTTAGTAAAAATTTTATATAAAAAAAAATTTAATTTTTTATTTCTTTTAGTATTTATATAAAATTTTTAAAAAATGTAATGGTAAACCCCATTATTAGAAAATAACTAATTCTTTACGGAATATAATTTTAGTATTAACAATAATAATTTTATTATCGTTATAAACCACTGATACATTATCACAACAATAAACAAAAAATATATATTATTTTAAAATTAATTTAAGAAAAAGGAAAATATAAACCAATGAAAAATAATATAATTGCTTAATAAAAATAACAATTTAATGTAATGAAAATGGTGACATTAATTTAAATATATATTTTATATTTTAATTTACGAAAGATTAAAATAAAAAAAAACAACCATTTCATTTTGAATAAAAAATTTAATTTAGTTAAAATTTTACTTATGAATAATTTTAATACTAATTTAATTTTTTTTTATAAATACTGAATTTTGTTACCCAAAAAATATTAAAAAATATGTATGTGTATGTTAAAAATTATATTTATATAAAAATATATATATATTTTCAGTGCTGTACAGTCAGCAATAAAAATGTATTTATTTTTTTTTAATTAATAAAAATATGTTTCTTTCCATAATAGTTTTATATTCATTCAAAATAAAAGAAAATTATATCATGATCTCAGTTAAAATATGTCTCTTTTATATCCAGGAAATATGAAATAGAAAAAAAAATTATTTTTATAAAACTTGCACAAAAAATAGTTATATAAATCTTTATTGAAATCAGTGCTACAATGTAAATTAAAATATTTAAAGAGGTCCTTCTTTTGTGAACTAGCTGACTTTTAATTTATAAATTAGAATACCTTTTAAAAAAATTAAATTGTAAAATTTTATTATAAATATTGTTAATTAGGTGTTTTAAATAATGAAATTATTGAATTGGCTTTTAGTAAAATTTTTTCGTAATTTATTACTCTAGTGATGAATTATGCAAAAGATCCTAAAAGAAATCAATAAATCTGGTAAAAAATCAGAATACATTTTAAAATTTCAAATGAGATTTCCTTTTTTGTCTAAGGGAATCAAATTTTTGTGATTTAATTCATAAGCACAGATTTTTACCCAAAAGATTTCAGGAGACAAAATACGTAAAATATTTTTAAAGAATTTCTTAGAAAATTTTCCATAACTATGACAAAATATTTAGCTACAGATGGTAAATTAATAACATCTAGTATATGAAAATACTAGCTTCTTAATCTAATGAATTTATAATATATATATCGGAAAATAAAAAGAACATCTAGCAAAAAGAGTAATTCGATGTAGGTTACTGATGCTTGGTTTAGGCTAATTTTTTACTACAGCAAATGTAATTTAAAAAATACTTTAAACCCAGCAAGAAGTAAGATTACAGTTAAAATATACAGGTTTACGAATCGTACCTATTAAAAACTGCCGGAAAACTCCTGCTACAAATCTGGTACCGCTTGTAAAACTAAAAGATAAACACAAAGCCGAGTAATTTGACATAATTTCACATCTCATTCATTGATTCAACTAATAATATTTTTATAACATACCTATTCTATCAGACACATTCTATATAGAATTTACACCATTGTGCCAGATGTTTTCTATATCCATCATGATTTATTTTAGAATGTTACGTCATCCATCAACCAAACTAACCTTTTCGTACTGTACTCAAAAATAATTTTGTTTTCAAATAAATTACAGAATTGATGAGTTTATAAAATCACAATAAATTACAATTCATTTGGAATTCTTGAAATTATATAAGACGATTGTATTTTGAAAACCTTTTTCTATTGTAGTTATTACAAACTATATATTTAGTTAAGAATAGCTTTAGTTATTATGATAGTTGAACAGATGTCTAGCTATTGATGGGTACGGTCGGGTTTTTCTTGCTACATGCATTTGGTGTTGTTTTATTTACAATATCGTAATTTTTCGTTTTGTTGTTCGTTTATCGTTCTTTTTGGTTGTTTTGTTCCGTTTTTATGAGTTTTGTGTTTTGTTAATTGGTTGCGCGTAATTTGTTAGTTTCTCGTATTTTTTAGTTACGTCTAGTTTTGTTATGATACATTAATTAACGTTTACGGTGTTTACTTTCTGTTGAGGATGGTATAGATCCTCAGGCGAAGCAGCCCATTCGGCCGGAAATGATGAAGGAAGCTGTACAGACGTGTATCAGATCTGAGCGAGATGTACTGCTTCCAGAGGTGCCACTTACCTCTATGGATGGGTTCTAACTCAGATGTCTGATGGAGGTCGTGATCAGAGCGATTTACTTCAGGACCTTGGCGAAGGGGTCTCTGATGAGGCTTTTTTTCGACTGGTTCAATGGAGTTGGCCGAAAAAGGCATTTTGTTCTACACTGGTGGCAGATCCTGGGGAAATTAGGCGTGGATACTGGACTTAGCGGTGGGTGTTGGCCACCCTTAACATCCTTCTGCCCTTCTTCGAGCACCTTTCACTGCCTTATGAAGGCCATCTCTGATGTGGTGAAGGCGGATAGTGGGGTGTGTTTTTGCGGGTCTGCTCTACGGGTCGGTAGCTACTTCCACCGGTTGGTTGCATATTTTGGCAAAAGGAGTGGCTGTAAATTCTAAGTATTCCTTGACGACAGGACATCGGGTGAGCAGGTACTTAAGAGTCGTCTTCCACCGAAGAGGCCGGTTGGGAAGCCTATAGCAACCGTCGTAAAGGCGGCGGGGAGGTCCTATGCGGAGCTCTTGCGAACAGTGAAGGACAACGTATCGCCGGGTGAGTCCATGTCCTTATTAAGGATGTGGATGTCTTATCCACAGAAGAAGAGTTCATGAGAGATCTTCGTCGTGTCACCGGTGAGCCATTACGATTGATGTGCTTTCGGTGAGACCATCGTACGGGGCCACTCAGGTAGTAACGCTCGCATTGGCACCATCCTAGCGGATAGATTGCTACACGACGGCCGGATGGGTGGCCTGCAGAGTAATGCGCCGGTCGCTGGAAGAGCGGTACTTCCGTTTTTGGGATGCGGGGCACCGGGCGAAGCTGCATAGTGGTCCTGACAGGACCGGCCAATATTTTAACTGCCGTGAGGTTAGCCATGTCAAGATAAATTGCCAGAAGGAAGCCTGATCCACTTCCTGCAAAACCTCTGGCCACCCTTTGAGGGGCCGAGGTTGCAGAAATTTACACCAGAAGTGTGGTGTTATTCGCTGTGGAGCATAGAATTATGTTGGCTAGGGCGCGGTATAGCCTCGTCCAGGAGGGATGGGACGCTCCGGCGTCTCATCATCGATGAGTGGAAGGGGACTCCTGGCGGAATCATGGGGGGGAAGCAAGACCGTAGTCCCGGTGGGGGATTCATTCGGGGGTTCCCATTAGAGGCAAGGCGGTGGAATGTGGCAAGACCGTACTCCCAGTGGGGGATCTCTCCGGGGTTCCCCTCATTAAGACGAGGCGTAAAGACCGGAGTGCCGGTGGGGGGGTCTTTCGGGATCTGATTTGAGGCATGGCGACTAATCGAAAGAAAGACCGGGTCCCGGCTACCTGGGTGGGATCTTGAGTTCTGTCGAGGTAGTTTGAAGCGATGGCACCCCCAGGTCCTTTATTTATGCTTAATTGTGGGTTCGGCTCTGGGTGGCGGGGTAAACAAGAGTAAAAAAAAACAGTTATGATAGTTATATAAATAAACATAAAATGTTTATCTATTCATTGTTAACACAATAAATTTCATTATTCAGACGAATTTATATTCTTTTGTTACACTTGACCTTCAGGTTTATTTATCAAATTTAATGAGTTGGGGATACTAGGATGAATATTAATATTCTATATTTTCCATTAGCTCCACTCAGTAAGTAATATACACATTATATGAAATACACGGCTATAGATATTTTACAGGTATTATATTATACAATATTGTTATTATAATTAGTATGCAGGGTGATCGACTCAAGATGACTACCATTGGGATCTGAAAAACTATAAGCTAATGGGAAATTTTAAATGGGAACCTTCCCAATATTTTCCCTGCATTAAAAACACAGTATTTTAGAAATCTTCACACTTTTTTCAACGTAGCGGCCAACTTCATTATTTGAAATGGAAACGCCAGGTTTTTATTGCATTTTTGAGAGTAGAAAATATTATTTATGACATTTTTATTATTAGGCATTTTTCTCTAAACGCAGCCGTTACGGTGCTACTAGCTTGTTTATTTTTCTGTTTAACCCCGGAACCATCGTAAGGTATTTCTTCAGAGGATGATATGTAAGATTGTAAATGAAGTATAATCTTGTATAGTCCCAGGTAGAACATTCCAAGGATGTGTGGTTAATTGAATCCCAACCACCAAAGAAAACCGGTATCCACGATTTAGTATTCAAGTACTACTCACCGGGTTGGTCTATCGGTGAACTCGTAATTGAAAACGAGCTGATTTCAAAGTCGAGAATTATAAAGTTCAGATCCTAGTAATGGCAGTTACTTTTATACCGATTTGAATACTACATCGTGGTACCTGTGTCCTTTGGTGGTTGGGTTTCAATTAACCACACGTCTCAGAAGTAGTCGACCTGAGACTGTACAAGAATACACATTATTTACATTCATACACATAATCCTTATTCATCCTGTGAAGTAATACCTTATAGTAAAGAAGCCAAACAGAAAAAAGAGAGAAAAGTAAGAGAGTATTCAAATATGTATAAAAGTAACTGCCTTTACTGGGATTTGAACTTGGAATTACGAGCTGACAATTGTAAAATTACAAAAAACAATAAATAAAATTTTAATATTAAATAATTATCACCTGCTTTTTGCTTTCTTGAAACCCTTGTACAGCAAGGAATAAAAAAAACATAATGTTCTATTATTAGAGGAAAAAAAAAATAATAACTCGTAATTTGTAAATTCATAATTTTATAAGTTAATTTATAAATCTTTAAATATTTTATAGTAAAAGCCTTTTTTATGAATAACTTTCGACATTTTAGAGTTTTTAAAATAAGAAATAAAAATTATGGAAATTTATAATTTAAGAAAAACTACAAGAATATGGTAGGCTATATATAAAAGTGATATTCAATCATAAGAATCTAATTACTGGTACATTAAGATAAGAAAATGAATTAAAATTAACTAGTTATTGATAAGAAAAACCTTTATAGTGTATATAATAATTGTTGACTAATTGTTAACGTTCATGTTCAACAGATCAAAAAAGAGTTAAATATATTATTGAATTATTTGCTTAATTTTAATGTACAGTAAAGTAATATTTGTACTTCATGCTAAAGAAATAATAAAACGTAACTTTTTTATGAGATGGTTTTACGATATAAAATTCAGTAAAATTACATAATACATACTGAATCATAAAGGGGAAATTCTTTTCCACATCACTTAATCATAAAAAAATGTTGATAAGACAAAAGTGAATAAAATAATATACCAGTTTCAAGGAGTAAAAGAAAATCTTTTTCAGTTTTAAATTTGCTATACAACCAGTAAAGAACCTTCCTTATTATATTAGGTAAATATTTTTTAAGATTTTTTTTCTTATTATTAATAGCTAACTGATTGCTTTGTATATTGCCCGCGTCAAGTACATTATTAAACCAGGAACATGGGAGATAGGATATCAAAATAAAATAATAATAAACTGTAGAACAATCTTACCACGAAAAATGAAGAAGATTGCATCTGAAGTACGAGTAATTCCGCATAAAAACATGCTTTAGTGATGTAAAAAAGAAAAACATACACTGAACGTTTTAGACAGGAAGAATAAGAATTTATTTATTATTTTTATTAAAAAAAAAAATTATCCTTAATCGAATTTTTATTCATAATCTTTTTTCTTGCAATTATTTTTGTATTTTTAACAAAATTAAATTTTATTATTATTATTTCCCTTACATGTAAGTTGAAAATTGCAACGTACCACTCCCCTCCGCCAAATGAGATGAGGATGATACGTATGAAATATAAATGAGGTGTAGCCTTGTAAGACTCAGGCCGACCGTTTCTGAGATGTGTAAATTGAATCCCAATCACCAAAGTACACCGGTATCCGTGTCTAAAATTCAAATTCGTATAAAAGGAACTAACTTATACTAGGATTTGAACCTGAGAACCTTAAAATTAAAAAATCAGCTGTTAAACAGCTGAGACAGCAGTAAAATATTAAGAGAAAAAATTACGAAAACAAATTTTTTGAAAACGGTGATTTATAAAATGTTTTATTATCAGTTAAACAAATAAAACTTAATCAAAACAGTATTATTTTGTATTGTATATGCTCATGAAATATGAAAGGCTTTATTTCTAGTGACTACAAATTATTTTATTACTATATTCGATACTACTGATTATCTTAACGTATACCCGCCAATTCACTCCGTTTTTTTAAAAAAAAAGCTGAAAACAAAGTTATAATACTTTCCTGTCATTGGTTACTTTTTATTCTAGAATAGTGAAAAAATAATGATACATGAAAATATTTATATTTAAGAATTCTTTTTGGGTGGTAGTGTAATTTAAGTTGAAGTTTTATTATAAAATTATTATATGTTTAAGTAAACCAAAAAAAGTTCAAAAAATCGGTACTTTTCTGCTCCACACCTGCAAAGTCACCTCCAAGAAAGGCTTTTTAATTTTCTATGTTTACTACGTTAACATAGTAAAAATAGGGGGGGGGGGGAATTATCATGAAATTTTATTTTAATATCATTAAAAAATTAAATAAACCAAGAGTTTAAAAATTTTTTTAATTTAATATCTTTAACCTTTGTTCGGCTCCCTCACTGCCCCATATTAGCCTCAGAATATATATATATTTTTTGGGTCATTTGCACTACAATTATGCCTAAGAAGACAAAAAATCAGTTAAGAATGTGTAATAAATAAAAACATGGTTTTTCAATTTTTTAGTTAATACATAATCTTGGAGAAAATCTTTTTAAAAAATGGTAAGGTAAGCATGCACCTTAATATAAAACAGATATTTGAAAAAATGTGAGAAAATTGATTCCATATACGACTATCTACCTCCTTGAAGATACTGATCCAAAAAACTTTACCAATTAATTTCACTCAATGCACGAGTCTGTAAAAACTTTCATCAAAATCGGATTACACAATCCGTAACTCAGTAAACAGTAAACATCAAACACGCCAAAACACGTACTTACGTACGACCATTACCCCATTTTTTGTTGTTTTTTTGGGATCCCTGGGTCATGAAACAACTATAAATGAAAAAAAACCTTACAATATTTTTTGACCGATTACCATACTTTCCTACTTACAGCGTAGCTCTAGCTATGATGCCAGGAAAGTAAAAAAATAAACATTTTTTCGTATTCTTCTTATGATTTCTTCATTTTAAATTTAATCATCTCTCCTAATTTTCAAGAAAAATATTTCAAATATTTAATTAATATTTGAATGATAATAGCACTAAGAAGTATATTTATATTATTTCACGGAATTTACGTTAGAGAGTTCGGTAAACTATACATTATTGTTCGTTAAGTTATTAAATTTTTTTCCCATTTTAAAAGTAATGTTACATTTAAATCAAAGAGAACTTTTTTTATTTCATTAAAACAATAGCAGCTATTCAAAATTACTCAAATAAAATTACGTAAAGCCTAATTCTCTAAATATTTTGAACAAAATTATTATACGTAATAAAATAAACAAAGAAAATTTATTGGTACAATAAACAATATTACTTTTTATTTATTCGTATGTTAGTAACCTATATAATACAGTTAGAATTACAAAAAAGTTACGTAAAAAGAAAAATTAAAAAGACATATTTTATGCAAATTATACGTGTAAATTGCACCTGTTAAAAAATGGATCGATTTCAAAAAAAAATAAATACATTCAAGAGACAAATTTAACGTTTATATGTGCAAACTTCTCCTCCCTTCCCAGTTTATACAGGTCCAATAACTTAAAGATACGAGTTTTCAATCAGAGCATGTTTATAACATATAATAATAATAATAACAACAACAATAACCCTTATTTTTTATGCTAACCAACTTAAAGAAAAAAAGCACTACAAACCGGTTTTATATATATAAAAAACATACATATAATTGTGTTTGTATCTTACGTATACATATATTTCTTCCAGAACAAGATACGTTTTGTTGATTAAAATGTTAAAAAATTTCACTTCATGTTTACGTATTATAAAATCAAACTAACACTATATTATATGTTGACAGTATATAATTTAATAAATAACATAGAAATATTTTTTCTTATAGATAATTAATACAGAAACAAAAAAATATTATAACAAACAAATAAATTAAATTTAAAAAAAATATATATTACCGGAAAAAAACAAAATATAATTTATGATAATTTTAATATATTTGCATATATTATATCAGTTATAATATGGTAATTAATTTACTATAACATAAATAAAGTTAATGTATTAAACATAAGTTTCTGCACTGCGTATTAATTTTATTCGTCGGAGACCTATTTTATAAATTAATAATATACAATTTATTCAATAAAAATGAGGTATATTTTAATAATAAAAATAAAATCATTCTAGGTTACATGAAATTCTATGAAATAAGGGATAAGGCTAAGGGTTATAGGGTACCAGTGAATTAAAAATAAATTTAATATTTTTTATTTAACGTAAAAATTTCTTGTTAACAGATTTAAAATATGAACCATACTGAATTAAGAATATTTGTTTCTCAGACTTTCATCTAAATATTAATCACGAAATAGATGTCTTTAGAGCTATTAAATCTCTAATTGTAATGAAATTTATAAATATTAATAATCTTTATATTACATATAAAGAAATTTTTAATTTAAGAAAAAACAAAAAATTAGTTTTAAAGACTAAAATTTAGTATCTATATAGTAAAAAAAATAAACAACTTCTAACAGAAACTGGGTACATATACAAAGATATCAAACTCAGAGCATATAATATTTTTCATAGTACACAAAAACTATGAAGAAAAAAGTCTGAGTAATATTATACAAATATAATAAAGTTGAAAAAAATGATATTTTAAACAATTAAATATAGAAAAGTGAAATATACATTATTCAACAAGAAACTAAAGTTCATGGTCACCTAAAGTAAATATGAAAGCTATTATCAGCATCAAATTCAACGTAATTGTCGAAAAAGAGGTTTTTCTAGAACGCTTTTTGATATAATCACATTTCATCACACAGATTAACGAATTAAAATATATGTAGACATATATGAAGTCTGTTCAGAAAACCACCGAACATTTTTATTACGCGCCAACGGAGATATTTAGTGACGTGCGGTTGGCAGCACTATGTTCTGCATAACCTCCTTTATAACCACATGTTATTCGATTATTGATATCTCGTTTAGTTTTTGTGTTATTGTTATTTGAGTGCAACGTGTTTATGTGTTAGTAGAGATTTTTTAAGGTGTAATTTTCAGGATCAAAACGATACGACGTAAAAGTTTGAGTGAAACTGGTAAAAACTTTCACAGAAACGTTTCAACTTTTGAAAAAAGATTAGGAGATGATGCTCTGGGTCGAACGTAATGTTACGAATAGTTTTCTCGATTTAAAAGTGGTCGTCAGTCCAATGAAGATGATCCTCGACCAGGAAGGCCTTCGATTTCAACTGATGACACCCGTGTTCAGAAAACCAACGATATGGTACCTGCAAATTGCCGATTGACTATTAGAAAAGTTACAGAAAAATTAGCGTCTCATTGGATCATGCCATGACATTTTGACTGAAAAACTGAACGTACATCGAGTTGCAGCAAAGTTTATTCCTCGTTTGATGACCGAACAGCAGAAAGAACATCGAGTGGACGTTTGTCGGCAACTTCTTGAGCAAGCCGATGACGATGAAACATTCATGCAAAGGATCATAACGGGAGATGACTATGTTGGATTTACGGCTACGATATTGAGACAAAATCTCAATCATCAAAAAATTGCGCATTACAAAAATCGCTACTAATACTTAAACACGTTGAACTCAAATATTAATAACACGAAAACTAAACGAAATATCAACAATCCAAGAACATATGGTTACAGAGAAGTTTGTGCGGAACACAATGCTGCCAACTGCACGTCATTAAATATCTCCTTTGGGGCGTGATTAAAAATGTTCAGTTATTTTCTGAACAGGCCTCCTATATATTCCTGTATAAAAGAATAAGGATTAAATTTTATAAATTCTATAACAATAAATGTCAATAGGATGTGACTATACCGTTAGAACACTCAAAAAAAAAGAAAAAAAAAATTAATAAAACTTTTTCAAAATAAGCTGTGATAGGATAATATTGAATAAGAAAAAAATTGATAAATTCAATAGGAAGCTCAACTCAAAGAATATAGAAATTATAAAAAGAATCTTGTAAAGATTAAAAAACAATTTTTTTGGGTAATAATTAAGCTGATTAGTTAAAAGAAATAGAAGGAAATGTACAGATACAATTTTAAATGATAAAAAAATGATAATAATTGACAATGTAGACTTAAAAATTATTTTGACGTTTAAAAGATTAATGTAGATCAGGAAAGAATCATAAGAACTTATGAAATCATTCAAATAACTGATAATAATTGACAAGTTACAAGACATACCGATAAAAATCGCATTAAAAAAGACAATGTATATAACATTTTCAAAAGACTCCATCAGAATTCATGAAACAGATAATATGAAATTCATCCTTATATCTTAAACAATAGTAACAATGATAATCTAATTAAAACAAAGTTAAAGGATTTTTTCTTGTATTATTATTACGACCGTAAATGTGCACTTACGAATTTAATGTAAAAAAAAAAAAAAAAATCAATTAATATTGTACGAGAAAATGCCAGATTCTAGAGAACTGAACCCAACACTAGTTATTCACAAATCATTATATACACGACTTGTTAATGTACAAGTCATTTATACTGGTTAATTCAAGAGTATATAAACAAATTAGCTGACTTTTAATTTTTCCCCGTAATTATGAATTTTCATGATTAATGAATTTAATTTTTTACCTATATCCTATGAATAACAATAAGTAAAAATTTTAATAAAAAATCGTGAAATACAATCTGATTTGTTAAATTACTATTCAGTCAAACTCATAAAGAAAAAGTTTTAAAACTTGTTTTAAAAACAGTTTTAAAACGAAATACGGAAACATATCGATATTTAAACAATTATCATCGATAAACGTAAAAATAAAAATAAATCTAAATACAAAAATGATATTAATTACATTTTAATATAACCAAACACCGAGTTGATATAGTGGTAACCTCGTGGACGTAAATCAGATAATTTCGAAGTCGAGAGTTCTAAGGTTCCAAGCCTAATAGAGGTAGTTGCTTATATTCGGATTTGAATACTAGGTCGTTGATACCAGTATTCTTTTTTGGTGGTAGGGTTATAATTAACCAGACGTTTCAGGAATAACCAACCAAGTTGGCCTAGTGGTGAACGTGTCTTACCAAATCAGCTAATTTGGAAGTCGAGAGTTCCAGCGTTCAAGTCCTAGTAAAGTCGGATTTGAATACTAGATCGTGGATGTCAGTGTTCTTTGGTGGTTGGGTTTCAATTAACCACACATCTCAGGTATGGTCGAACTGAGACTGTACAAGACTACATTTCATTTACACTCATACATATCATCCTCATTCATCCTCTGAAGAATTATCTAAACGGTAGTTACCGGAGGCTAAACAGTAAAGAAAGAAAGAATACTGGAACTGCACGCCGTACCCCGCAATTCAATCCCGTAAGTCCAAAGAAGCTTCAAAACTGATTTATAAATCAATAATTTACATTCCACTGAAAGCCGAGATCTATGTACTATCAGCCAGTACATGTTTTTAAACTTGAGATCCTACTGTTTCCGCTTAGAAGTGATATGTTTCGCCCAAGTAAGTCGTCGGTCAAGATGAAAACCAAAATATTTACAGTCCTGAGATCTCGGAATCGGAAGATTGAAGGTAGAAAGAGGACATTCTTCCCTACGAAGGGAAGAATGTACAAGACTACATTTCATTTACACTCATACATATCATCCTCTGAAGTATTATCTGAACGAAAATTACCGGAGGCTAAACAGGAAAAAGAAAGACGTCTCAGGAATGATCGGCCTGAGTCTGTTCAAAGCTACACGTTTACCAGTACAATCGCACAGATCTTGATGAGTCGCTAATGACTTTGCGACTATAAATAAACATCTGATGTAGACACCACATCACCACAGACTTCCTTGTACGCCTATTAAATTACATATGCACATTTTTTTTTTTTTTAATGAAAAGTATATAATATTTTGTTTCATTAATAACTTCTAATATTATTTCAATTTTTTTTTATTGTTATTGAATTATTATTTATCGAATATTTTTTTATAATCACAGGTTAATAATTACTAATAAATCAATCAATATATTTAAATTAAAAAACAGAAAAAGGAGATGAAGTCTGATTCGAACCGATGTGCCTTCCGTTTGTAAGATACAAATATCTCATTAATTAAAATGTTGTATGGATATAACTCTGGAACCAATGAAAATAAGTACCACAGAATATATGGTTGAAAAGCTCTCAATGAGAGCTTATTACTGCAGTTAAGAAAAAGTCAAAATCAAAATATTATGGGATTTTGAGCTTTTTTGGATACTTGGTTAAGTCCATTGAGGTATGGTCAAAATGGATATTTCCGTTGAAATCTGAAAACCGAAATTTTTCGCTTAAATATTTAAGTAAAATTAAAATAAATTAACAAATGTATCATCAACATGTATATACGTCTAGTAAACGCACTGTTTTCTTACAAAAGAAAAAAAATCTGAGGTGGGCTGATTATAGGATTTATTAACTTAGATATCGCTGCAGGTTTGTCAAAAATACAACTGAATGAGAATTTAAACTACCACAGAGAAAACGTTCACAAAAAAATAAACCCTGATGCACATTTCAATAATTAATTGAACTTTTTCAATGTCATTGTCAGTTGACATAGAATTAAAAACATAAATTCATAAACTATATATAAAACAACTATAAAAACTATATATATGAAACAACTGACTGACTGATAATCAACGCCCAGCAAAACTACTATTTTTGCCAAATTGATGAATATTTGTATACACGTTCTTCTTACGGTGTAAATGAACAATAAGAAAGGATCTTTTGAAATTCAGAGTTTAAAGGCCTAATGTGGGGTAATATTAAATTTTACTATTTTTTTAAAATTCTCGGTAAAAAATGAAGATATCAACTTGACCTTTGTTTTATATAATTTTCATGGTAATATCTAAAAACTGATTTCTAGATTATTTGAAATTCGATTTTGAAAGGGGTGAAGACAGATAAAATTATTTCAAACAATGCTTTCAGATATTCCCAATTTCCGACTTTAATAAACGTGATATTTGCTTGGTTTTGGTTTGAAAATACTCTTTAGATAAATATCTAAAAAATCTTCTCAGATTTTTTTAATTTTATTATTTTAAGGGGTAAAAAAATAATTGTTTTTTTATTTTTTTTTCCTTCATTTTAGTATATATTGGACGGGAAATATTTGTATATTATATAGAAAATCCAACCTTTTTGTTTAACTAGGACTGTCCTAAACAAAAATGTACAAATAATTTTTTTTTGTTTTTAAGTATTTAATTTTTCAATAGCGGTTTAGTAATAAAATAAATTTACAAATTTATGTAGATCAATAAAAAACGACAGTGATGTGAAGGTTTTTTTAATTAGATTTTTGTTAATTATAAACATCCTACTTGTTTAAATATAAAGAATTACAGAAGCATATAATCGTTTATTAAAATTATATTTTCTTTTTTTTTCATATCTTATTTAATTATTATTTAATGTTTTTTTTAGTTATTTAATAAAAATTACTTTTTACACATCCTGTTATTATCACTTACATTATTCTAAAGACTGTTAATTTATTTTAAGACTTATAGTCAACTATAATTAAAATCAAAAGGGATCTTTTTAATATAATAATACACCACAAATGATAATAAAATAATATAAAATTTTTACTTTTAATTTAGGAACTTATCTATCCCGCTATAAATTTTAAAATTGAAATTATACTGCTATAAATGTATATGGAAATCTTTTATTACAAATGCACCCTACTTCAATTATTCATGTTTGTTCTATTAAGGTTAATATTAGAAAAATAAAATTTAATTGTAATGGGAATTATGAGGGTTTTAAGGTTTAAAAACACCATACCTGATAACCAAAAACAACCAAAAATTAATAGATAAAAAAACACTACACATTGTATTATTATCATTAATGGTTATTATTATTATTGTTGTTATTATCACTAAAATACAAGATTACATAATTTTAAGATACAATCATTCTGTCATGTATAAATTATGGAATACTTTTTGATTCTTCTTCGTTTTTGTTTAAAACCTATTTTTTTTTGGTTTAATTCTCAAAAAGCTTCCTTTATACGCATGAATTACTTTATTTCTTTTATTTCCTTTTAATAATACGAAATTTACTAAGAGATTCGTGTTTATATATCAATGCAACCATTTAAAAACACATACAACATTTTAATTAGGATAGAAATTTTTCAACATAAATAAAAACTTTCACAATATGTAAAACGAAAAAAAAGAATATGTAATTATGTTATAAGTAGCTATACTTGCGATTTTTTGTATATATATATTATTTCAAAGAGGATTCTTTTATATTTAGTAAAGAAAGGTCAATTTTTAATTCAAAAATTAAATATGTGTTTAGCATACTAATGACTTTAGCATGACATGTATACATTGACAACCGTGTAGTGAGAGGCACGTATTACTTGTTATTGTAAGGAATGTTAAAGATTTTCATTGTTTGATACGTAACATTAAAACATTTTCATTGTTAAAAACTGCATGAGAATTTATTTTATCAAAGACTTTGAAAGAAGGCAATACAACAAAGGAAATAGTCATTCTTTTGCAAAAGAAAGAGAGAGAGAGAGGGATAAGGTAACTAAAAAATTTAACATTTTCTTAGAAAAAACATTTTTTTTAAATTTAAATTTCTGTTTATCAGTTTTTTAAAAGTAATAAAAAAAGCCATTTGATTCTATCAGAAGACAATAAAACTCAACGAAATCGTTTACAACCTTTAAGGTAGAATTTTCTTTATTTAATAAAGAATACATTTTTTTTCCTCTCCTTTAAAGTTTTTAAAATAATTGAAAGCGAGCGATAAAATATCAGCAAACGTTGTGTTTTCAACAATCAGATTAAACAATTTTACCCGTTTCTTGAAAAAAAAGTATTTAAACTAAATTTTTTGAAAGAACTTAAAAAATGTTCTTGTTTTGATTCAACGATATTTTTATAGTTTGTAAAATAAGCCAGAAAATTACGGGAATTTTTTTTTTTATATAATGAAAAGAAAAACTTATATATGTAAATAAATTAAATTTTATTCAAGTATTGTACTGTACATACTTTACGTTAGCAGCAGACATAGTGCTTACTTCACGGGTAAAAAGAAAAACCTATCACAGAATTTTCCAGATAAGATAAAGTAAAATTATGGAAAAACCTTGACCAGAGTAACGTCGTAATTAATTACAAAAAGTGGTCAAATTTTTATTAATGTAGTATAAACAAGTAACAAAATATTTAAAGAATTAAACCAGTTTTATGAAAAATCATAGTAAAAAAATAAAATGTACGGCTATTGTAAAAAACACTTTAATAAACATAAAAAAACCTTTACTTGTTGATAATACACATCTTTACTCTAAAGAAAAACTGCCTTTCTTATTAGACTTTGAAAACATGATATGATAATAGCTGTTAACTTAATAGAGGCATAGAATAATTTAAAAAAAAATGATTCATTTATTAATGTCTAAATTATTTTTCGTTTAATGAAGTAATTTTTGTACTACAATATTTATAGGATTTTTTTTTACGTTTCTGTTTAAGTCTTCTAATTTCATTTTCCCCCAAATTTTAGGATAATAGGATTTTGCAATATTTTTTTTTTACAAATAAACGTAAAAAATGATATTTTACTTAATAATAAGCTTATTTATTATTAAAAAAATCACAACAATAAATCTAGAGAAATATCTAAAAGTACCTATTACGGACTTGTGTAAATAATAATAATAATAAAAACAATGAGAAACTAAGAAAGCTACTGCGCACACTGTTTTGAATTCAAATAAATAACTACAAAATATTTTATCCAAGTATTACATTTTCACTTAAAGTTACCGGCTTGACAATAATGTAAAACGTATATGACTAAGTCTATAAACAACATAAGAAATTCTCTACTTATTATTAATGAATAGTTGATATGTTAATAAGATTGACATTCCAAAAATAACTTCAACATCTTTCAATTCTATTTAATTAAAAAAACAACATTTCTCTAAAACATAAAATACTGAACTATGAACAGAATAAAAATATTTCTGAACATTTTTTAAAAAAACTAACTTTATCGTGTCAGGTCAGGAGGAATGTCATAAATTATTGGTGTCACCTTGTACAACGCATTAGCAAATCATTATTAAAATATGAAACGTTAGATATTACATTATTCATAACAACACCTGTTACTCCAATTATAATTACAAAGAAAATTATCGTAAATTTATTATTTTGTCGGGGAAAATCTAATAAAAATTTATTTAATACTACTAAAAATACATAATTAATGTTTGAAATATTATAATACCTATTTAAAAAATTCCATTAATCTAACGATGCGACAATATATTCTACATATAAATTTATAAAAAGTAAATAATTTTTTTTATATACATTAAAACTCTTAAAACATATTTTTTAAACGATTGTAGCCAATTATATTTTTCTGTTTTATATTATCATTACAAATACAGTCCTTGTCCTCGTTATATTATTTTGAACAAACTTTTCTACATTAAAAAAAGAAAAAAAAAATTAAAAAGTTGATATTTTTAATGTGTAATGTTTAACACTTAATACATTTCTCTCATGAAAATGAAAACTACACAATAATAAAATTAAAAAAAAATATTTCCCGACTAAAGTTATTTTCCAAATAAATGCTAACAAAATGAGTTTGTATTATTAATTAAATTAGGACTTTCTTTTTAAAAATAATTACATAATTAAAAAGCTACAAAAGTCTAAACCAGATGCGCAACAACAGAATTATTTAAAGTTTTAATATTTTAAAAGAAAATATAACAATTTATCAATAAACTGTTAATAAAATATATATATTTAAATAATGAAAAATTCCTCAAAAATAAGGAATAATTTAGGATAAAATAATTACAAAAATACTTTTATTTATTCAGTAATAACTTTTTTTCTTTATTTACGTATACCAGTTAAAAAATTCTATAAAAATTATAGTATGAAAAAAATAAATACGTAACCTAAAAAAATTGAAATAAAATACTGAAAAAATATAGTTTCATTAAATATTATTTACGCAAACGAAATAAGGCAAATAAATTAAACGATTTTTATTATTAATTAACAAATAATAATTATAATTTTGGCAAAAAATAAATTAATTATGGAACCCAAAAATTAACATTTGCACTATAAAGTAAACCTGGTTAAAATATAAAAAAATACAACGAACTATTTTATTGATTTAAAAAACAATTCAACAATTTTCAGGCAACAGGTATTAGTTTTTATATTCTCAAAGAAAATAAAAATTTAAAATCAATTCTATTTTAAGCAATATTCAACATTCAAGGGAGCTGAAGAGAGCTAATTCAAGGGAGCATTCAACACTCAAGAGAGAAGTTTAGAAATAAGGTAAATGTTGCACTTGATTTTTAGATTTTGTTCATAAATATTAGATGATATTTATTTTATAAAACATTAATTTAAAGTAAAAAGTAAATTAAGAGAAAAATAATAATACAAAATACTTACTTGTAATAAATCAATCTTAAGTCAGTATGCTGTAAGGAATATTTTATATTTAACAGATTATAAAATAAAAATCACTAAAATGTCAATTAATTATTATAATATATTTATCATATATATTAATAAATCTATATATTATTTAAAAATAAAAATATAATCACGCACGATTTTAATATTATCGCCACAACCGTAATAATGGAACGTAAATTGACACCATACTGTTTTTATTCCGTTTATATAGAAAGGTAGATCAATTAGTCCGTAAAGTCTTCAGTGTATACGAGCGTTGCAGTCTCTTTTAAATGACAACAATGAACGTCGACAGCGGTCTCATATCACAAGCAACTAACGAACCAGCCGCTTGTCGGACCAACACTGATGTCTGAAGAAAACCCGGCCAGCGTTGAGAATCACCACTACCATTCTAGTGGTATGTGTCACGTGATCCAAACATCCCCCACCACTAATCATATATATATAAAACGTACAGTAAATATATATCCCTTTTATCAATTTATTATCTTATAATAATTTTTCAAGACCTTTGGAATTACACCCTAAATGAAATTTACTGTAACAATTCTATATAAATTATCAAAAAATGTAATTTTATGTTGTGCCCAGAAATTTACACTTCTTTCGATAAAAATTATTACATATAAAATAAATTCTGTTTAATAACTTTTAGTTGCAAAGCATAATAAATGATGTAACAAATTTAAATCTTACATAAAATATACTTTAATATAAAATTATCGTTTTTTTTTTTTTTGTTTATAAAACTCGAAATACCATTTTTTTTTAATACAAATCATAACCTTTAAAATTAAATTATAGAAAATTAGCTCATTAGTATAATTTTTGTCGGTTTGCTTTTCATGTAAAGCTATTTTTTTAATCAAAAAAAAATATATAAAAAATAAATTTATTATGATAATAATTGGTTTAAAAAATAATTTAAATTAAAAATATTATATATATATCTGATGACAAAAATAATTAAAGATCATTTAACAAATAATAAAAAATTAAAAATAAGACTGCAAAAAAATTTTTAAATTAAATAAATTAAAATAAAAAAAACCACAAAAATCGAACTAAAAAGCAGAAAACAAGGTAAAAAACAAAGTAAAAAGGTAAAAGCAGAAAACAAGCAGAAATTAAGGATTAAACATCGATACGTAGTATTTAATTTTTAAATCATTTTTTAATTTAAAAGAAAATTTTAAAAAGTGTTCCAATCTCTTCCTTAAATTCAAACTGAAACTAAAACAGTTTTCTGTAATTAGCATTCTTGTGATGGATTTTGGCAAAAAGTTTTCTAAATAAAAAAAATTGTGATTATGAAATTTAAAATAATTTTCTTACGTAGTACTTAAAAAAGATTTCAGTTATGGCTCTAATCTCCTACTGTTCAATTTATATATATATTTTTTTTTTATTTACCCGTTCGTAAAGTATTTTAAGAAATAATTTTCAGGTGTAAAAATGTTAAACAATTAAAATTCTTTTGTTGTAAAAAATTATGATCAGTTATCAAAAATTTAATAGATCATTATACGAAAATTTAGTGACTATTTTCATTTCTTTATTATAAAATATTTCTCTGGCTAGCTAGTTAGCTAGTGGTTAGCCTAGTTGGCTGAATAATTTGTCAGAACGTGATAAAAGTATATATTATTGCAGTCTACAAATGTACTCATGATTAAATCTCTAATTTTTGTGGCTGAGTTTTAGTAATTTCTCTTTTATACAGCAGGTTCTGGGTTTGAGATGCAGTCATGTAATACATTTTTCACTCGCTACAAAAATTTAGTACATATCTTAACCTTAAAAATAAAAAAAATGACCAGTCTACATCCATAGATATTTTCTTACAAAGAACTAATATTGCCTAAATTTTCATTAGCAAAAGTGGTAAATTAAATAAATACCTAAGAAGTCTAATAATACTATTAACAAAAAATTTTATTGTTAATATTTATAACCCAAAAAATACCTTTCGGCACGCCAGAAGGCGGAGGTAGATTTCATCGGTGCTAAGTAGCGGATTAAAAAGATTTTCACCTTAAAATTAAGAAAAACTTCAAATTTATTAAATACAATGGTTGTATGTGAAAAAAGTTTCACATGTTTAGCTAACGACAAGCCCCCCCCCCCCACCTTCTTACAATTCCAGCAATATTTCGGTCATCCCTTGCCGTAAGGGTTAGTCATATCAAAAATTGTTTCAAACAAAAGGTTTACGTAATGTTTGTTTAGAAGAATAACGAACACTTTAAATCGATCCGTACTTTGCCTCCTAAGGGAGGTATGCTTCTTTCTTGTCTTCGAAACCTCACTTTTTCAACTCCCTGGGCCAATGGTTGGTGATAGAAGAAAATTAACTTAGATTCGTTTTAGGGTCTTATCCAATAAAATTGTAGGAACGAATTCGATATTTTACTTAATAAGAAAGTTATAGTAATTTTTTGTTTTGGTCATTCCTTGTATTTGGTTGGTCATATAAAAAATTGTTTTAGACAAAGATTTTAGGTAATGTAGAGAACTAACTCGACCACTTTAAACCTACTCGATACTACGCCTATTAAGAGAGGTATGATTTTTTTGTGTTCAAAATCCCATTTTTTCCACCTACTGGGCCAATGGCTGGAAATGTCAAAAAACTTTACTTACATAAGTTTCCTTATCCAAAGAATAGTAGGAACTTTAAACTAATTCGATATTTAATTTAAAAAAAGGTATAGCAATATTTTTTTTCGAAATAGCCCCCTTATTTACACCTTCATGTTCCGATTTTGGTTGTTACCAAATTCCGATTTTGGTGGTCGACTTCGTGACAAGTTATTTTTTAGGAACAATTTGAAAGTAATTGGTGCAAAATTATGGCAGTTATCGTGTCCACAAGAAAGTGATATATATATATATATGTATGTATAAAGTTTTGAGCTGATGGTGGTTTTGGGTCTGGGGGATGTGAAACGTGAAGATATGTCGAAATTTTCCGGAATTCGAATCATGGTACCTATTACAATAGGTAGCCAGCTTTCTTATGAAATCTACCTAAATGTATTGTACGTGATCTGAGGCACATATCAAATCTGAAAATGCTGTAGCTATATATACATATCCATTAAAGTAAAAATATTAATGTTATCTTACTTTCTGGATAATTTATTTTACGTGATTAAATTAATTTTATCTTTGTTTAAAGTTTTTACATTCTCCCTTACAACCTAATAATATATGTAGTAATATGTATTACCCAATAATGTGTATTAACTAAATCTGGATAACTGGTGAACTAATAAGTTATTACATATTTTTTTACGATTTCGGAAAAAAAAACTTTCTCTTAAATCTTAAATCCAGACTACTTCTGAAATAAATTTAGAGTATACATCTTCAATTAAACTCTACTAAAATTGCATGCTTTATTGCTCGTCTTTTTTACGAGAGTGGTCATCCTAATAAGCATTATTTTCTGAAACGTTACATAAGAGTGATTCTCAGGCTAGCTTGGCTAGGCCCATACTTAGTTGACTATTAGCATATTTTACATATGGTTAACTTTTCAGACAACAGATAAAGAATTAGCTATCTACAACGTATAGAATATATTCTTAATCGATATTAAGAATTTGTACAAATATGGAGTACTCATAAATTATAGCAACCCTTAAATAAATTTTCAACACTTCATTTTAATTTTTTTTTTCATTTCTCCTTGATGATATCGCCACATAAGTATGAAATTTCTGCGTGGGATATGGAAATGGAAATTTTTAGCATATGAAAAATAACATGCCTGACCGGGATTCAAACCCGGGACCTCCAGATGAAAAGCCGAGACGCTACCTCTCTGACACGAAGATCAGTTAAATGTAGAAAAATTGAAATTTGGCAAATGCTTTTACACAATCTAATTTTCGAATGAGACCACCATACATAGCTCAAGCTTAGGGAATGGTCCCATGAGATAAAGCTCAAAAAAATTTAAATCGAAAAGGTAGAATTGTGATACAACATTATAAAGGATAATGAATTAAAAATATTTTAAAGACAAAATATCGAACTAGGACGACAATCACCGGAATGGCAACTTCTAAAACGACTTTTTCAGGAGTGGTTTCAATATTCGTCTATAACTCCCGAATAGTGATCTCATAGTGAAATGGATATCCTTTTGAGATAGGAGCATTTACCAAATTTTAATTTTTTAAATATTAAATGGCAGCTGTATTAGTTAGGATTGTCTCGTAGCCCCATAGATTTTTTTTTTACATCAATATATTTTTCAATGCCCTTTAAAATGAAATGTCATAAACCACCCTTTCCATTTAATATTTTTAATTTCTACTTCTTTGTGGGACCCTTGGTTGCATAGATCGTTTCCAGTTAGAAGCATTTTGCTAAATTTAATTTTTCTATATTTAACGGTTGATAAATTATTTAAAGTTTGCCATACTTTATGAACACTCTGTATAATCTATATTATATGTATGTAAAAGAAGTATAAGTATACTATTTTAATATAAAACTAAATTTCTAATAGTTTGCTAAAAAGAGGCAATATTATTTAGAAAAAAAAAATTATATTGAAACTTTTTTCAAAAGATAATTCAAGACTGTCTTGTGTGTATAACACGAGATCCAATTTGGAATTTCCTTAGTTCTTTAACAATTATAGTCCCGTAGACAAACTGCGATCGCTATCTAGAATATTCTATAATAAAATGTATGTATTTACTCGGTTACAATACTATATAAAATTAGAGTAATTTAAGATCGACATGGAATTCCCCATACTTTTGTAATTTACTATCTACATAGAAAAATTGTCAGGATTTTTCTAGAATAAACTGCACGTATAATAAATTTTAAATTAAAAGTAATATATTGTTATCTGTGATTAGAAATTCTTATGGTAGTGAACAAAACACAAGTTTGTTGAAATTTCTCTATCTTCTGTTTCAACTTTGGCATGCATTTATTCATAAAAAATTTGTGCTATTAATGTTAAATTGCGAAAACATCTCAATATGAGTTTAATCTCAAGTTTAAAGTGACGAATATCCAAAATACTGTTATATTCGTAAATATCAAAAGTGAAGTTGTAAAAAACGGTTTGCCACTTATTTTTATTAACAATTTTGGCGAACGTAAAAAAAGGTTTGAAAGAAAGGTTTTGTAGCAAAGGTCGAAAAAATTCATGTACACAATTTAGTACAAAATTTGACCTGTAGTTTAAAACTAAAACCCCAATTTTTTTTGCATCTCAAATTACATTTACAATCGGTTTCATAGATTAGAAATCATAAATAGATTTCATATCAATAATCAAGTAGTTAGGAGTTTTTGTGGGTAATAAAGGTGTTTCCCTTGAAACACCTTAATTAGTTACATTCTATATAAACAATAATAAATCAACGGTGGCATAAGAATTGATAAAACCCAGTCAGTAACGAATTAGAAGTCATAATACTCTCTAGTACTACTTTTCTTGCCTTTCGAATACCTTAGACAAAATAGATAGTAGACTAATTGACCTGTACGAACACAGGTCATGCACCGACTTGCCCGGCTTAATTACCATCACTATTTGAGTCACCTTCCACTCCAACGGGTAATACGTCGTTTGAAGGATACCATTAAAGAATTGTGTCGTATAAATTACAGCCTCAGTGGGATTTTAATGAGCATTTTGTTGGTAACCAAGTCAAATCCAGTTGCTTACTTTGAGTTCTGTGTTCCTTTGCAATCACTTCCAGCGCTTCCCTTGATGGAAAGGCTTGATCGGAAGAATCATCAAATTCAGGGTCTCTAAGAAGTCCAGAATTTCCTCTTCATCATCTCTATAAATGTTAAGTAGCAGAAAAACTGATTGCACGGGACAATGAGAAGGCCTTCTCATTGTTACTTCTAGTCCAAGACCGATCTGATTTCTTTATTGGAGGGAACTGAGGCGATGGCCGCTAAAATTTCCTCGTAGTGTTCAGAAAGAATAAATTTAATTTCATATTATGAGATTTGTTGAAGATATTTACAATTTTTTTTTTTTTATTTACAGAGAAACAATCCTTGAACAAAGTTTGATTTTTTTAAAGAGTTTTAGAACGACGTCTGGAATAAAAATAATACATTGGTCGTCCAGAAAGTAAGTACCGTTTGTGCATCACATGCGCGTAGCTTCATTCACAATAATGGGTCAAAGCCAGTTAGTTTCAGTTGTTATTCTGCTAGCGCTGAATGAAATTTCATAGCTATATTGCGACACTTAGGTATTTTGCGTGTGTTTAAAGCGAATAAAAATAATTGAAAACTTCGCTTACTGTAAAATACCAACGGTCATACTTTTTTTTCTGAATGGGCAAGGTGTTCATCATGTGGTAATGTATCATCTAATCATCGCCGTATATGATTGCACTGAAACAAATGAAAAGAACGTAAGGAAATGGTGTCGTTTATTGGCAGGGAGAACATTTTTTCAAGACGATCAACGCTCAGGATGCTGTACTCTCATTAATGAACAGCTGAAGGAGCTGTTTGTGATCATGCTCCCTACAGAAGAGGCTCCAAACGATTTTCACTCCTCTACAAATTGGAGGAGTTTTATTGGCGGGAACCACTGTAAAAAAAACAACGACGTCACCAGCTGTTTGTGAGTTGCTTAATTGACTTGCAGGAGACTTCTTTGACGACGGTACATAAAAAATATTGCTCGTTTTAACAAATATTTGAACTTAGGAGGTAATTATGTTAAAAAAAGCTTTAAAAATATAGATTTTGGTATAAATTGTTCCGTAAAAAAGATTTTTACTTTCTGAATGACTCACGTATATCGAATATATCTATAGTAAATATAAACTTTAATTGTCAAACCTGTTATACAAAATTCTTTTTTAATAATAAAAAATAATCGTAGTCGTATATAGAAATAGAAATATATATATATATATTTTACTAAATCAGATAAAAATGTAATTAACTGAATAATTATACAATAGAATAAAAGTAGTAATTCATGAAATAACGTAAGAAATGAATGGAAAATTGATAGAAATTTAATACACAATTAACTATGAATTATTAATGATTAAATAAAGAGTAAAAAATTTTTCTGATATACTCGTATATATCCTCAATATATAAATATCTTGCTCGCGCGTACGCGCATGCGAGTATGTGTAGACAAAACAATTTATGTAAAAAGTATTTCTTTTCTACTCGTATTTTAAGTATCTGCTATACAAAGTTTTTAATCTTAAATTTATTTATTATTAGAAGGAAAGAAAAACACCACAGATTAACTTGTTAATGTTACATTTAAAAATATAAAATAAACAATCAATCATTACATTAAATCTATGAATAACTTAATAAAACAATAACAAAAATAACTTACTATTAAAGTGTTACAGGTGTGGTTTCTACTGATTATAATTATAAAAAAAATAAAAAATAAACAATTGTAATAATTAAGACTAAATATATTTGTTAAAATTAATTTTTTATTCCTATTACTTTTCCTCATTTATTATTCATTTAAAGATAGTTACTGAAATATTTCTAGCCACCTTTTAACCCTTTATTATTTTCAAAACAAAATCATTACAATGGCAATTCTAAAAGTTCGTATAAGTAGAACATACCTCTAAAACTTGTCACAACGTACTTCATATTTGTTCATATCTGAATTAAGGAAAACAGATTTTGAATACACACACATATATATATATATATATATGTGTGTGTTTGTTTGTATGAGCCTATTTAAAATGCAACTAACACAATTAAGTCAATTAGTCGAGGATATTTAAAGAATTCATCTGAATATTTTTGTTGTTGAATAAAAAATTTATGCTTAAATTTAAATACAAAAAATAATTATTAGTAATAATAACTGAGAAACCAAATTTTAATGGTCTATTTAAGATATGTAGATTCCAAATACAATATAATGACAAAAGAAGGAAGGTTTTAATACAAATTTTTAACCACTAATAGAAGTCTGTGTTTTCTAAGCAAGATTTGTACAATGGCATATCTACATAAAAAAAATATCGGTTTCCTTGTAAAGTAATATTATTAAATCTTCAAAAGTAATATTCTTCTGCAAGATTCCAGAATATGAATCCCGAACAGATTAGTTATATTTTATATGTTATAAACTTCATTCTCTGAGTAGTAGCAGTGCACAAAATCCATTATTGCATTGCAGAAAAAGGTACCACGAATCCGTTGCTTTATAACCATTTGTTCCAACCTTTCTTATGACATTGAGCGTTGCTTTCTCTGAGATTAATGATTTTCATTATCCACTCAGTCGTTGTAGTGAACAAATTGAATACATCACCTGAAGATCTGAATTTCATCTGCATTTCGGTATTCAAATATACAGCTGTATATTTAGCTTTGCAAGTAAGGAACAGAAAATAATTTTACTTTTCATTTTCAAGTGATCCTGGTATGGAATGCACTATTCTTTTAAGATTGCTGTAATTTTTTGAAATTGTCTTTTGATGTATGATAGGTCACCTATTACCATTACGGTTATAGCTTTTAACATTTGTAGTTTATATATATTTAGAATTTGGGAATTAATTTCTGGAGAAATACCACCTTAAAAATTTTAGATGTTTATTTTGTTTTTAATGTTCATTAAAAGTTATTTACCAAAGATTTTTTTGCAATAAATTTCTAAATGTAAGGTTTTGTTATATATAAAAATATAATTACAATTTTTCGAGCCTCAAATTCGGTTTGGAATTTATTTCCAACTAAAATCAAAATAGATCATCTATTAATACACAAATGGGTCGTTCAGTAATTAAAGAGACAAATTGAAACAGCGGGAAAATTATTAAACAGAATAAACTGAAACTTTCTAATGCTCAATTAGCACCGTTGACTGAAAATAATAGCTATTCGAAAAAAAAAATATATAAGGTCGCCAGGGTCGAATCGTGGACACGTGTAGGGACAAGAGAGGTAGCCTTATTGTTGAAGGCGTTTCTAGTCCATCCACGTACAAGAGTGGTTGGATTGGGGCGCTCCGATGACGCATTAAAGACCCTCAAAGTATGTTAGGTGGGCGCGTGATTCGGAAGGAGTATGTGTGGGGTGCATACTCTGATTAGGATATAGGGATGGGTAGCCCATCTGAAGAGAGGCATCGGGGCAACTGGATAGAATTGTCATGATGTTTTTAATGAACCAGGAGGACCCCAATGGGCAGGGCAGCGGTTTTAGCTTTTTGCATTAGAGTGAATTATTCTACAGCCTCTTCACTCAGGACCGACCGAGACAGCGCCTTCTGGGCGATTACCGGTCGCTCCTATATGGTTAAGAAAAAAAGTTATTAAAAAAATCTTGTAATCTCTTTTCTTTAATTCAAAATTCGGGCTGCGCTTGAAACGTGTATCTAGAAAAAAAGCAAGCAATGATAACATATTTCTTGAAATAGTAAAACCAGCCGAAATACTCTCATGGAACAGTAGGGTAAAGAGTGCATTAACCATGAAAATTTTTTTAAATTAATTGAACACTTTAAATTGGACAAAAGAAATGTCACCAATTTTTATTGTACAGGTAGAGGTGGAAGTTTGTAAAAGTGCATTAATGATCTTATTTGAAAGGAAATTAATTCATAGTGTTCTGCCATTAGGACAGGCCTGTCACGGCTGGTGCTTGTTCTATCCTTTGCTGACCTCTTTGTTTCCGTATATTTCTCTTTTTCCATCAGCCCATCCATCATTTGAAACCTCTTCCTTCCTCTTTCTTTCCTGACATTCACCAAACCTTCTAACGCATCTACTAATAAACACTTTCTTCTCATACTATGTCCTAGACAGTTTCTTTTCCTATATTCAATCACATTTTCCTGTTATCTCCGATTCTCCTTAATACTTCTTTATTTGTTACATGGTTTTGCCGTCTGACACTTATCATTCTACGCCACACACATCTCAAAAGCCTCAGATCATTTTCTGTCTGCTTTTCTCATCATCCATGTTTCAGCTCCATAGAGTATCACACACCAAATAAAACATTTCATTAATTTCTTCCTTAACGCTAAGTTTAACTTTCCACACAGCAAAAGTAATTTATCTTATCTAACTCTGTCAAATCCCTTTTCTAAGTCGAAAATGAAATATACACTTTTCGCCTTCTTTCCGCGTATTTCTTACCTATTACTTTTAGCAGCCCTATAGCGTCCCATGGTCTTACCCTTCTTCTAAACCGATATTGTTCTTCCTCAGTTCTACCATCTAATCTATTGTATATCCTCTTTTTTAAACCCTTAACTGTACCTTATCTGCATGTGATATTACGCTATATTTTATATGTTCTTCAAAATTCTTTATGTTTAAAAAAAAAAAAAAAAAAAAAAACTACCTTCTTGTCCGCATAATTGACGTAGTAAGAATATGTCGTGTTTTAAAAATATAAATTCGGTTTAAAAAAACCCAGCTTGATAATAATCAATTTTATTGATTTTTTTTATTAAATTCAATTATATTACACAGCCTTAAGAGAAAATATTTAGTTTGATGAAAATTAAAAAAAAAAACTACCTTCTTGTCCTCATAATTGACTTAGTAAGAATATGTCGTGTTTTGAAAATATAAATTCGGTTTAAAAAACCCAGCTTGATATTATTCAATTTTATTGATTTTTTATTTTAAATTTAATTATATTACACAGCTTTAAGAGAAAAATATTTAGTTTGACGATGATTTAAGAAAAAATTACCTTCATGCCCGCATAATTGTCGTAGGAAGAATATGTCGTGTTTTGAAAATATAAATTCGGTTTAAAAAAACCCAGCTTGATATTAATCAATTTTATTATTTTTTTATAATAAATTCAATTATATTACACAGCTTTAAGAGAAAAATATTTAGTTTGACGAAGATTTAAAAAAAAAACTACCTTCTTGTCCGAATAATTGACGTAGTAAGAATATGTCGTGTTTTTAAAATATATATTCGGTTTAAAAAACTCAGCTTGATATTTTTCAATTTTATTGATTTTTTATTTTAAATTTTTTTATATTACACTGCTTTAAGAGCAAAATATTTAGTTAGACGAAGATTTAAAAAAAAAACTACCTTCTTGTCCGCATTATTGTCGTAGGAAGAATATGTCGTGTTTTGAAAAAATAAATTCAGTTTAAAAAAACCCAGCTTGATATTAGTCAATTTTATTGATTTTTTATATTAAATTCAATTATATTACACAGCACATATTACACATTATATTTATTATTTCAAATCGGATTAGCGGGTCTATTT
This sequence comes from Lycorma delicatula, assembly GCF_047948215.1. NCBI lineage: Eukaryota > Metazoa > Arthropoda > Insecta > Hemiptera > Fulgoridae > Lycorma > Lycorma delicatula. The sequence goes on from NC_134462.1 coordinate 37,431,528, forward strand.
TTATAAATAAAATTATACAGAGATAAAAATAAGATTATCTCATTGTCATATGATTACAAAAATAGAAGGTTGGAATGTGTCGGGGCGCACGATCATTGGTTTAACGTGAAACATTACAGACCTTGGATGAAGTTCCTCCGAGCTACAGACCGACCAACTTATCTGCAGAGTTAAATGGGACCAGCCACTATCGTATTTTTTTTTTTAACAAAACTGAAAGTCTCCAATGGAAAATTTTATTTCCTTAATTTGGCCAACTCTGCTGATAAATTGGTCGGTCTGTATGTCAGCAAGTCACTCTTAGTGAACTGGATTGATATAAAAACGAGACATTGACTACGTACTAAATTTAATTTTAACATAAAAGAAACACTAAATGGTACATGGTAATTATTTCGACTAATATTCGACGAAAATTTTGTTCAACATTTGTCCGTGATATGAGAAGTAAGAGACATAAGGCATAATAAACAGCGGTAGAGGTGCTCGCGCCGTTGGCGTCTTTCACTGAGTATGTCGTGCCAGCTCTGCGACGTTCCCGAAATAGTCTCGCTCGCTCGGCACCGGGCATCGGGGTACCTGTGCGTGGCCCATAACCTCCCCTTTCCAACTATATGCGTAATTTATATTTCCGGTTGGCTTTTGCGCGGGCTGAGTTTGACATATTAAATTTTTATACTTTTTTACATGTTTTCTTTAATTTTTTACATATAAATATTGTCCAAAATACGCGTATTATTATTTTAATCGATTTATCTCGACAACCCCTAAACACAAACACACGAATCACCGCGCTATCGCGTTTAAGTCGTAAGCTTACTGAATGGAAATGAGTGAGAGCGCCAGTTGTGACCGATTTGCGGTGTGCCTCTCCCCGCCAACTCACTCAACAGTGACCCAAACTCAAAGTCGAGCTGACCATGTAAATTATAAAGTGACACCGCATTTACGTATCTGAGACTAATAGTTAGAGATTCATTAAGGCAGGACGATATAGATAGACCATTTCGTTACGCTACAAATTTCTGTTCTGGTACACCCGTATTTTTTGTGTAATTTTTAAGATGTTTCACGCCAATAAACCTTTTTAACTGTAAAAAAAAAATGTTCATTTACAAACAATTACTTAAACTACGGTCAAATTAACTATTTTTGGCAAAATTCATAATAAGGAACAGTGTTTAATTTGAAACAATGTTAAATAACTGGGGAAATGCAGATTTGATGATATTTTTTATGAACATCGTTGTACAATATTACAACCGCGTAATTAAACAAAAAATCATTTCTACCAGAGGCAAAAGAGTCAGATTAGGTTAATATGATTATATAAAGAGAGACATTTTTTAATTAAGTAATAGTAAGTTGTCTTAATATATTGGTAAACCAGAAAAACTTACCGTTATTTTTAGTGAGTAAACGTTGTAGCACAAGTACTGAGAACACTTAAGCTAGGAATAGATACTGTAAACCTAAAATAAAATTCTACTAAGATATACCATATAATAAAATAATAATAATAAACAATTAAATTAGATTAATAATCAGAACAAATTTTAAGAATTTATGAATTACATTACAGTGCGACAAAATCTTTTTAATAAAAAGTTAATTGAAAATAGACGCAGTTCTTAATTAAAACCTCAGAATAATTGTTTACAGTTAATATTGGCAATGTTTAGAGAAGGTAAAATAAATAGATATCACCTTAGGAATTTGTCCCTGACAATAAATTGTACATGGATCGTGAAAGTAAACCAGAATTACAACAGGTATAATGTAAGGAGAGCAACATTAAACGCAATATAAAAATGTAAACACATAATATTAATAATAATAATATTTTTGTTCTTTGTAAATTTTAAAATAGAAATCGATTAAAAAAATAAATATTTTATACTATTTAACTGTTTTATATATACATAACAAGAATAAATCTGTTAGTTGGTACAAATAAATTATTTTTCAACCAAAAATGGTTAACGGATGAATTATATTTGTTTCTAAAAATAGATAAATCTTATTGTAACAAATAATATTTGAGAAAACATTAAAATTATTTTAGTTAAATCAACAGTCCTCCACGTCTACATTTGAAATTTTTTAGCCACTCTTTCTCCCTTTTTGTCATTATTCACACTTCACATTTAGAGAGAAGTACACGCTAAACCTAATGACCGCAAGACGATTTGTTAAGTCCGCTTTCATCTTAGTACATAAGTGTTTTTTTATATTAAATGCTTCTTAGCAATTGTTAATATTGTGTTGTTTTTTCTTTAATTTTGGTAATCTTCAGTTAATATCGTGCCTAACTACTTGTACTGTTTTAATTGGTCCACTGAAGGACTTCCGGTCTACCAGGAATGCCTGATGGGATCCTAGTTTTGTGAAGGGTTCAATCCACTCCCTTTACAAATTGTGGCTATAGGCAGTTAACTAGTTACTGTAAGATTTAGGAAGGATAGGGGATCAGTGTTATGGAGATTCTTCTTCTTATGACAGTATGGGTTGGAGTGAATTCGCTATCATGGGAAAGCATTTGACAGAGTTAGATGGGATAAATTACTACAATTTTTGGAAAAGTAGTAACTGGAAGGAGAGACGCCTAATAAGAGGTGCGCTGTAATCAGAGAATAAAAGTGAGGGTAGGGGATGAAATGGCAGGAAGAATAGAGATTGGTACGGGAGTGAAGCAAGGTGCTGCATGTCACCAACACTGTTTATTGTATACATCTAGAAGAGGTAATTAAATGGTGCCTGAATGGGAAAAGAGGAATAAAGATCGGGAGAAGAAGAATTCAATATAACGTTTTCCTGATGACATGGCGATACTGGCGAAGAGCCATTAAATCAAATGAAATGCTTGATCACTTAAATGAAGCTTGCAAAAATCAGAGTAAGAGGATAAAAACAAAATATAAAATGCACGGTATTAGGTGGAAAAGAGGAGAGGATTGAGATTAAGAGGGAAAATGAAGTTTTAAAGCAGGTGAAAAAATGTCAGCACTTAGGGAGCTTTACAACTGATGACCTGACTTACACAGTAAAAATTAAAACAACATTATCAAGAAGTCAGCAGATATTTAATAAGAAGGGAAGACTGCGGTGTGGTAAGTTAAACTTAGCGTTAAGGAAGAGATTAATGAAATGCTTATTTAGAGTGTGATTCTCTCTGGAGCTGAAACGTGTACGGTGAGAAAGGCAGACAGAAAACGAATTGAGTCTTTTGAGATGTGGATGTGGCGCAGAATGATAAGTGGCAGATGGCAAGACCGTGTAACAAGTGAAGAAATATTAAGGAGAGTCGAAAATAACAGGAAAATGTTAAATGTGGTGGAATATAGAAAAAGAAACTGGGTAGGACATTATATGAGAAGAAGGTGTTTATTAGTGGATGCTATAGAAGGCCTGGTAAATGGAAGGAAAGGAAGAGATTTCAAATAATGGATGAGATTGTGGAAAAGGAAAAATATGCAGAAACAAAGAGATTAGCAAAGGGTAGAACAAGGTGGTGAGCAGCAACCGTGAGAAGACCTGCCCTAATGGCAGAACACTATGAATGAATAAATAAAACGTTCAACTAAACGACATAAGTTTCTTTTTTTAATTCTTTAAATTAAAAATGGTTCTGAAATAAAGGAATAGCCAGAATACCTATCTTATGGGTGAGGAGTGATACATATTCTAAAAATATATTTTATATTATTGTAGCTATCTTAAATTATTGGTTACAAAGAAGGGTTACAAGGCAAAGCAGATCTAATAAATTAAAATTACCCATCAACTCAATTTAAGAATTTATGAAATATTTCAAGTAGGCTTCTTTTATTCAGAATTTATATTTAAATGAAACCCGTATTTGGTAAATTATTTTCATTACACTAAATTTATTTATTTAAATATTATGAAATTTTATCTACAGAGTGTATCACGAAGTTTTCGCTGGACTTTTATAACCTATTTTATTCGTGAAAATAATGAAAAAGTTCATATAAATGTCCTAAAATGCTTCGTTTTAGAGTTAAAATGTTTCCCTCGAATTTCAGCTACCCTGGTGAAATGAGGTGGTACTGAAATTTTTAGGACGTTAATTAACCAGCAAAATTAGTAATTTATTGTGGTTTTTGACCTGAAAAGTCGAATAAAACAGATTGCAGAACTGTAAATGCACTTGTTTTTGAAAAATCTTTGGTAAAAACCAATAAATTTTTAAAATTTTTTTTTAGCTTGTACTGAATTTAATTTTGAAAAAAAATGCGGTAAGATAAGTTGAATAAAACAAAGAAAAATTAGAATTTTATTTATAAAACAGTACATTACTACGTTTAGAAAAATACTTATTTTATGTGAAAAAATCTTTTTGGTGATGTAATATATTCTCTACACATTTTGTTTAAAATTTTTATGTGTTTACTACCAATTTAACAAACTTATTGTACGTCAAACATAAAAAAAAACAGGGTATTTTACCCCAACTTATTGATTTTCATCCAAGATTTTACAAAAACTACTGCAGATACGGTTCTGAATCTAATTAATTAGATTTTTTAGGTCAAAAACCATAAGAAATCACTAATTTTGTTTCTTAATTACTTTTTTAATGAATCTAAATAAAAGTACAACAAATTCCGTAAAAAATTTTGTTTGCTTTAATATATCGTATTTGTATTTAACATTTTTTAATTTTAATATTTCGTTCGGCCCGTGAAAAAGTTTTCTTTCCAAATTGGCCCGGAGGCAAAAACTTTTAGCCACGCCTGGTCCAGGGGGTAGAGCTCGACCAGCTAGTTATTTATATGAAGTAATATATATATATTACGTTCACGGATTTGTGACCATATGTTTTAACTGATACTCCCATTGTTACTTATTTTTATATGTGATTCTAAATGGCAAGTAATAATTAATTATTGTTACTATAATTTCTTAGTAATAAACGAACTCAGTATCATAATTGATAGATAGCCTACTTTTTTATTATGACGTCAAACATTACGGTCAGCTTATTTAATAGCTACAGATGGTTTTCCCCTCTTTAAATTACAGAATAAAAATGAAACAGAATATTGTATATTATAGTGATAAGTAAAACATCATCCGTATAATAGTAGAAAACTGACAAGATGATTGATGAAGTTACATCTTATTTATTTATGTTATTTTATATCTTTCTTTCTTTTTTCAAATACAGATATATACATTATACACCACACTTCATCAATCTTTCTCATTCTTGCGTACTGTTAATACGAATAGTTTAAGAAATTGGTATATCCTGAAACAGACAATAGAAGAATATTCACGGACAACAATTTTGCGTTGTATGTACAGAGAGATTCTAACAATTATGACTGGCAAAAAAAAAATAAATAAAAATAAAAATAAATAATAAAAACTGTTTGAAGGATACTGCGGACTTCCTGCCCATTGTCTTGTGAGAATCAACAATCCTGATACCGGGTGAGGTGAGAATCCATCTAACCTTGAAATTCGTACCTGTAATTCAACTGTTCTGGAATTAATTACCCGAATATTATGGAATCATATTGTTCTGCATAATAATCTATTTGGACGTGTGTTATCACACGAAAATTACGTAAACAACTATTTGGCAGTAATAATTTGATAAAGAAGTAGTATAAATTAATAAATTTAAAGAATGCCGTGAACCAAAAAAGAAAAGAATTCCTTTTTTATCTGTCTTAATTTTAATAATTTTTTGTTAGAAATTTGAATGGTTTGAGGCATTTTTCAGTAAGTTTTATTTTATACTATTTCTTACTCCCTTTACGTTATTCTTCAATTTTGTATTCAAAATTACGTTTGTTTCGACTTTTGTTCTTAACTTTTTGTTACGTGCTGTAATTTTTTATCTTGTATTTTAAAATTAAAATTTTCACCCATTAAAATAACAACAAAACACATTTATTTTAAGATGGGATCAGTAATGTAGTTTTTATTATTATTCTTATAAGTTTCTATAAATTTAAATATACAGAGTGATTCACGAATAATGTAACAGACTTTCAGGACATCTACTTATTTATTTATTTTTTTAACATCCCCAAGGCAACCGGTCCTCGCCGTTAAGCAAAACACAGTCACCTCGGAGTGTCGTGGCAATAGTCTTTGACATTTTCTATTGGTAAAGAAGAAACTTCACGTTAAGGTCAGGAAACGTTTCGTTAGCGAGTGTTGGCTGGTGGAAGATTTCTCTGTGATTTCTGAGCCTTCTGTAAAATTAAACCAGACTGTATTCCTTGAACTTACATTAAAGGATAAATTTATTGGTTTATACGAAACCTAACCTGAAAATTTTAAAATCATAGGTCCCATTCCAGACCCTGTACTTTTAGTAGTTTTTGAAAAATTTTAGATTTAATTGGGTTCGAAAAACACACAATTTTATGTTTAGCGTAAAATAACTTTGTCAAATCTGTAATGAACAGTTTAAAAAAAAAACACTTGTAAAGAATTTTATTATTAGTAAAATATTATAAATAAAGTTCACAGGAATTAAATACAAACGTAAGAATTTCGAGGTTGATAAAAAAAAATTCTCTACAACTTTTGTAGTATTAAAACTGATACGATTATTTTTCTTACCCATGAAAGATTGCCTCTGTATTTGTACCATCCGTTTTCATTTGTAAAACTCATACCATAACCGGTCTGAAAAATAGTGTATTATTATTTACGCCAATCGTTTAAACGTGTAAAGTTAGAAACCTTTTTTTTTTTAATTTAACCATTGAAATGTTGTTTCATTAATGAAATATTTCCAAAACAGAAGAAAAGAAAATTTTAATTTAGCTCAATTTTACCGCCTTGTGAAAAAAGAAATTCTTTTTATTATCTAGAAATAATTAAAAATTTATCTGGAAATTCCTTTTTATTAACTATTACTATTTATGTACTGTCTATTAACGCGGAAATATTTTTTTTTTTAATATGAAAACAATATAACTAATCAAAAGAAAAAAAAACTATTGCACTTATAAAAAAAAAAATAACCAGTAAGAAAATGGTTGGTTACTTCTACCTGGAAATAAGACTTTAAACGGTTACTAATGCTACAAATAACAAAATTATGAAGTATTAAAATGTGGTTTTACGCTATAGCTACTGAACTGAGTGAATAACGTTAAATGTGGTTACAGGTAGTAAGAACTATCCACCTATGTACATTAAACAAAAATAACACGATGGTATACAATGTTGTTATTCATCCGTGAAAGAGTTAGTAGGAAAAAAAATAATATTAATGGTCTTTTGATTTATGATTACTAGAATTTCTTTCAGTTTGATACTTTTAAACTTCTTTTCTGCAATGTAGTTCTTGTTTGTGAAAATCTTTATTTTTTTTGAGAAATTTTCATTATGTTTACACTTTGCAATTTTATAGACAAAACAAAAATTTCTGTTACTTGCTATTTTTTCATTTTAATATTTATATACCTAAACTCTGAAATAATTTTAATATTAAATATTGTCCATATTCTAAGTTAAACTTTAATAATTCTAATCATAATAATTTATTACATTTGAAAAAAACTTTCCACAAAAAAAAAGTATGACAACGAAAAAAATTTAAACCTGATTTAAAGTATAATTCGTTCATGAAAAATCCTTTAATTACAAACAAATTTTGCTTAATTTCTATCTTTTCCGTATATATAGATAATTTCTCCTAGTGAGTTTAATGCATTGTTTTCCAAAGGAAGGGGTACATTAATTTACGGAACGGAACGCAAGGGTGTCGGAGGGTGCAATACCCTCCTACTTTTCGCAGTATACGGACTCGCTTCCTTTGCTGCTGGGTAATTCTATTGGACTGGCGGGTTATTAATAGTAGTTGGCGTTGATTAGGTTTGTGAAGTTTGGACTGCGTTCCGATCCAGTGGAGGGTTTATCGGTAGGGACCTGACGGAACGATGCGCTAATAAGCTTATCTTCCGTGACGCGCTCCATTTCAGCCTAGAGTGGGTTGCAATCCTTTATTTAAGGGGTTGTCCTCTCTTAAGGAAAGGACGCCGGAGGGGATTTTGGGCCTACACTCTAACATTTAATTTAATTCAAGTTGTTTAGAATTAAAGAAATGAATTTGGATGGATTTTTCTGAGACATTGCGCCCAGAGCTATCTCGGTCGGTAGCATTAATTTATAAATTTCGGAAGTCATATAATCTCATGCAACTTTTTGGATTCGGGGCCCGTAGGCAGCCGCGTCCCTTATTCATGACATGCGAGTGAGATATTATTTTGTACAGACTCAGGTGACCATACCCGAGACCTAATTAATTAAAACCCAACCATCAAAGAACACCGATATCCATGTATTCAAATCCGAATAAAAGCCAAAATCGAATCCTTTATTAGTATTCGATTTCGAAATCAGATGTTATACGACAATGAGTTTTATCACTAGACCAAACCGGCGGGTTATGATTGTAATGTTTAATACAAAAATCTAGGATCGGAGGTCTCGGGGATGAGGGACAGCCCTCTGCGAAGCCGCCGTTCGCATGTGCTTGTACGAGTGGGTGGTAGTGATGAGGCACGGGGACTCTCGCACCTCCGAGCGAAGAAGACCGAGTCCCAGCGGGGATGCCCACTCGGGGTGTCCCCGTTTGAGGCATTGGAATAAAGACCGAGTCCCGGCTCTACGAGTGGGGATCCAGGGACGGCATAGCCGGGCCTGGTGGATCCTACTCTGGGAGTTTGAGACGGATGTAAAGTGAGATCTGACCGGCGGGCCGAGACGTGGAGGTCCAATAGAGTAAGACTGACTCCCCTGGGCTGTGTAATACTTAACTGCATGTTCTGACCCGGAGAGAAGAAGAAAAAGAGAGAAAAAATATAGAAATCAAAAATCGATAGGATATTTTGAAATCTGATATCCTAAAGAAGAGCCAACAGTTATATAGTGATGTTTAAAATGGAATATTCTATATTTTATTTATTAAGAGCTAAAAGTTTATATTTTTCATCTTTATTATGTCTATAAGATACGTATTGTTTAATATATACAAATATATTTGCAGTGCCGGCCTCCGTGGCGCGAGCGGTAGCGTTTCGGCCTTTCATCCGGAAGTCCCGGGTTCGAATCCCGGTCAGGCATGGCATTTTCACATACGCTACAAATCATTCACTTCAATCTCTGAAGTAATACCTTACGGTGGCCCCTGGAGTTTAAAAAAAAACTTTGCAGTGCCTAGACCTAATTCATATGATAATATGAATTATCATTAATTATCATTTTATTTAATTATCATTTTATTCTTTTCATGTGATAATAAATAAAGAGAATTGTAAAGAAACTTATTTACAAAAAATTTTCTAAAAGGTGTGGTTATAATAAACTAAGTATTATTGTGGCAACCCACCAGGTTGGTCTAGCGGTGAACGCGTCTTCCCAAATCAGCTGATTTGGAAGTCGAGAGTTCCAGCGTTTAAGACCTAGTAAAGTCAGTTATTTTTACACGGGTTTGAATACTAGATCGTGGATACCACCGGTGTTCTTTGGTGGTTGGGTTTCAATTAACCACACATTTCAGGAATGGTCGAACTGAGACTGTACAAGACTACACTTCATTTACATTAATACATATCATCTTCATTCATCCTCTGAAGTATTATCTGAAAGGTAATTAGCGGAGGGTAAACAGGAAAAAGAAAGAAATCATTATCGTGACAATAATAAAAATAGTTATAGATCAAAATTGAAAATGGTAAGATGTCTGTCTCAGTTGTATTGTTGAACATCGATGTACTTTTACGGGCTTGTAGTATGATCGGCTAAGTCAAGAAGACAACGAAAAGGCATTAAACTCTTAACTTTCCTTACTTATCGTGTTATTGGTTTATTATTACCTTTGTAATGACTATTTCCTTGTGTAGAGTGATTTTTATCTCATATGTTACATCGCCTATAACATTTTAGGTTATAAAATCTATCAACTACCTTTCATAATGCCTATATAGATATATTCATAAAATAAGCATTTTAAAAGTTAATTTTTTTACATTAATAATTAGGTTCACATTTTTAATTATATTGGAAAACAAAATTTAAGAAGCCACTTATGAATTAAAAGTAGAAACAAAATTTCTATGCTGAAATATAATGTAAAATTTTAATATTACTATATAGTTTACTAATATATTTTTAGTACGTAACATTTTAAATAAATTGTAGAACATACAATTGTGTTTTAAAAAACTTACACATAACATAATAATTTAATAAAAAAAATGACAAAATTTTCCCGTGGAAAGAAAATCTTAAAATTATTTCAACATTTTTTATTACACAGAATTTTTTTCTGAAATAATAAAAGTTGTACCCCTACTATTATATGATCTTTCCCATGAAATAAAAGTAAAAAGAAAATTAAACGGTATAAGGGAGGAAATACAATTATAATTATTTTTAAAGCAGATAGTTCTCATTAAATATATTTTGTATTAAATATCATCTTATAACTTTACTGAAATTAAATTTAAGAAGTGATTTTATTTTTATTACTATTATTTTTTTATTATTATGATAAGCAATTATTTTTTTATTTCTAAATTTTTGACAAAAAAAATTATCCGGGAGAAGTAAACAATAGATACGAATATAGTAAACATTTTTAGAAACTCTTACCTTCAAGTTTATGTAATAAAAGGAACCGCAGAAATAATAATAATAACTAAAAACAATAATAATAAAATAATAACAGTGTGTAAACCTATAATAAAAGTGAACAATTGTACAATTTGATTCTTATAACCATAAACAATTTTTTTGAGTCTAGAGCTGTAAAAAGAAAATTGAAGGACACAAATAAAATGTTAAAGTTCCATAACTGGTAATGCATTATGGCAGAATCTCTGAATATACAATTTGTTTAGTTGATTATTATTTTTTTCTTTAACTTCCAGAACGAGAGTAGTAGATGTGCAAAGTTAGTATGAATGCTCCAATAAAACAGGTATATATTTTACATTTTTTGACAAAATCTATAATTGAAGTAAAATAAAAGGTATAATTAAATTATACTTTTTCTTTTTAGTTTTTAAATGATAAGTTCGCTAATCCTTAACAGTCTTTCCGGATTAGATTATTATTATTATTATAAATATCTTTATTTTATTATTATTTTTTTTTAAAGATATATTTTCTTCTCCCTTAATTTATTAATCCTTATTTCAGCCGCATAGAATGGGTTTGTCACTATTAGTACTAGTAAGTAAAAACATACCGGATCAAAGTACATTTATTCAGTTCCACGAGTCATTTTGATTGTTCAAGGCGCAAATTTTGCCTTTCGGTGTTTCAGAGGCTAATTCATCACACCATAGAAGTATCGAATAAATATAGAAATATTTATATAATTAGATAATGTTTTATTTAATGTTTAGTTAATCATTGGTTTAATATTATTATTCCATCTTAACACATTTCACATATAATTTAGCCATAATTTAGATCGAACGTTCATGTTAGGTTTATTATAATTAAAGGAATACAGTTTTTTCAATTCTTTAACCAATATGTTCTTAACATAAAGATAACATTTAAGAAGTAATTTATAAGAAACCAATTAGATAAAAATAAATAACGTATCCTTCTATGATCAGAACACTAGCGTTACCGATTAGCAAGTTGGTAACATCATCGCTATTAATGAAATAATTTTCAACCCTCTAAAACATAATTATCCAAAAATAGGGTTAGATATAACTCTTTATGTCTACATAAGTCTACCAAAATTGGAGCTAGGTTTACCGTTGATACACCCAGTAAGATAATAAACATCAAGCTATTAAAATCACACATTTTCCGTCGCTCACAAAAAAAAAATCTCAACAATACTTCCAAATTTGTAACTAATGAGAATTATGATTGCCCAAACTTTTTTATACTTTATTTACAATACCTCTAGTTTAAAATATTTTAAAAACACTTTGCTAGTCATGGAAAACCGTATTAATTTTGGTCAAGAACCATTTATGTACAATTTTTTTCAAGTAAAAAAGCTAGCTGGTTACGTTCAGTCATGTACAATAAAAATTTCTAAGAGTGAAAAAATTTGAAAAAGATCCTTTAAGATAGTCTCCCAGACCCAAATGAATCTACATTCAATCAAAAACCCGAATATGGTTTTTTTTTTAAATAGCCCAACTTCCTCAAAACTCTTTTGAAGATGATTAGAAGCGTTCTATGTTGGAGGTTCATGAAACATAGATGAAGGAAAAATTTAACTAGATCTCAAAACACCTTTATTTTCAAATTCTGTAAAAAATTCTTTCCTACTTTTCTTGACATTATATTAAATTTTTACAAGTAGTGATTACGGGTGAACTTAAATATATTTTGGAAAATTATGAAATCAATACATCTTTGCAATCATTCTATTATTGAACATTTGACAGACATTAATAAATAAATTTGACAAACATTTCAACACTGACATCCTAATAACAGTAGTGTGAAACAATCTAGTAATTTTAGAAATATTACCAAAGTAACTAAAAGATTTTAGCTTGATATAAAATAACCAGAATGACTTATTGAAACGTGATAAATGAATGATTTTACTTAAAAACTTAATTTGTTAGCCTTTTTTACTTTCTTGTAAGAAGTAAAGGAAGTATTGAGATCGCGAAAAATTTCGGTTTCACATTGCAACGGAAACACTCATTTTGACCATCCCTGAATCCACTTTGATTAGTTTCGGCGTGACGTTTGTACGTACGTACGTATATCTCGGATAACTCAAAAACGATTAGCCGCAGGATGTTGAAATTTTGTATTTAGGACTGCTGTAACATTTAGTTGTGCACTTCCTCTATTGATTGCAATCGACTGAACCAAAAGTGTCAAAAAAAGCCCAAAATCTAAAAATTGGGATTTTTGACTTTTTCTTAACTACAGTAATAAGCCCTCATTGAGAGATTTTCAACGATGTATCATAAGTGGTACTTATTTTCATTGGTTCCAGAGTTATAGCCAAATAAAATTTTAATTAATAAAATATTTGGATCTTACAAGGGGAGGCACATCGGTACGAATCAGACGTCATCTCCTTTTTTTTAAACATTTTTTTAAAATTTAAATATATTGATTTATTAATAATTTTAACCTCTGATTGAAAAAAAAATTACGATAAATAATTTAATAATTACAATTAAACAAAAGTATGAAAAATATCAGAAGTTATTAATGAAATTAAATTTTATATACTTATCATTAAAAAATGTATATATGTAATTTAACAGGCATACAAGGAAGTCATGTAGTGTCCACATAATTTTTTTTGTGGTAGTGGTGAAGATACAAAGGTTTTGTGTCAAATTTCATCAAGTAGCGTAATATCAGTTGATTCTATTTTACTAACAAAATTTTATTTAATGAGATTAGTAAGCGAGAAAGAAATGTATATATGTATATATATATATATATATATATATAAGTACATGTCGTTAGTTTTTTGTTATCCAACCAAACAAAGACTACTGAAAGTAAATTGATAAAAATTTGTATACACGTTCATCTTACGGTGTAAGTGCACACTAAGAAAGAATTTTTTTCGAAATTCTGAGTTTGGGTTAAAATAGAGAACCAATCAAATTTACTACTTTGTTTTTAATTTATCTACAAGAAATGAAGATATCAACTTGATTTTTGGTTTGTGTAATATTTAAAAAGGAATCTCTAAATTTTACGAAATTCGACTTTGAAAGGGATGAAGAAACTTAAAAAAACGTTTTTAACAATGATTGCAAATTTTCCCATTTCCGGCTATATTAAACAAGATTGGGCTTGCAAACACTCTTTAGGTAAATATATAAAAACCATTTATGAGTTTTTTTTTAATTTCGATTTTTTAAGGGGTGCGACGGTGTACGACGCAACGGTTCAACTTGCATAACCATTGCCGTTGTTATTGTATAAGTGGCGCCACTGTCCAAGCGGAGACACCCTTCTCCGGCTACTTGACTAAAAAATATAAAATAAAATAAAAAAATTGACCGCGGCAGGAAACGAAAGTAAACGCATATAGCACGGGCGATGCCGCGACGGGGTTGCTAATATATATCTATAATTTAAATAAGTAAATACATAAACTGGCGCCATGAATGTAACATTTTAAATTAGCATAAAAATAAATTAATAATTAAAAATAAAATTTAACAGAGCATGCTATGAGACACACACGTTTTACCAAATCTATGACTAATAACTTCAATTCTATGTTAAAATTTATGGGAAATATATTTACCTATAAACTGATAAAATTAATTTTACATTCATATTTAAGAATCAATATTCTTAAAAGTATTAAATATATCTATTTTTAAAAAAAGTTTACATATTTTTAATGGATAAATTAATGTGTTTATGAGGCATGAACTCAAAGTAAAAAAGGTAAAAAAATAAAACTTACACATTCATTATTTGTTTCTGACAAATACAGTGTCAGATTTTACTGCATAAGATATATTGAGTTAGGCTAACGGCGTTATGAAAGTGTTGTTTAAAACAATGATTTACATTACCGAAGATAAGATTGTAAAAACTACGTTTCAATGATGCAATCGTTTTATAGAAATATTCCGTAAGAGATATACCCTCGCATACACGTGCAAGCGTAAACATCACAAACATATGTACTACGTACATAATATTCTACTTTAAAATAAGCATCGTTAAACAACATTTAAGTTAACCTTTATTTTTTCCATTAAATTTTGGAATTTCCGACATTTTCTTACTTTATCAAATGATAATGTAGAAAATATATTACATTATATTATATTTGTACATTTTTCATATTAAATCAAGAAGAAAAATATTTAATTTCATTTAAGCGTGTAAATCATAGAAGAAAGCGTTTCACGATAGGAGATGAAGGTATATTTAAATAATAAATAAAAAAATTAAAAAAACAAACAGGAAATATTTCCTTGGGTTTTTTTAACTAAAGATTTTTCAATTTTTTTTTGTGCTAACACGCACAATCTCAACGAATAAATCATAATAACAATAACTTAATCACCAAATAATCGAATAAGCAGTTAAACCTAAAAAAACAGATATCTTAGAAAGTTTTTGCTAGTTTTATAAATGATTTTTTTAAAAATGTTTCCACACTTTTTCAGCAACTATTTGAACTTTCATGAATTAATAATATTGTGCAAAGCCTGATTTCATAAATAAAATTTATAAAGAAAAGAGGTTTATTTATCACAGCATAAATTCACAAAAAAAAAAAATATATATATATACCAATAATAAAGAGAATAGAGACTACACAGACTGTAGTTTAAAATTTCAAACAGCGCTACCATTATCAAATTATTCATATCCGTTTCTAAAGAAAAAAAGATCAAATATTGCATGATGTACCAGAAAGTGTTTGTTATCGGGATGATGCCATTATTACTGGAAATTCATTCTATGATCATATGAGAAATTTAAATACAAAAATAATTAAAAAACACATACACCGAATGTCTATCACTGCGTATTAACATATATACTAGTTGTAAGAAATATATATATATATATATTTAAGTACCATTAGAAATTTTGTGCCTGCTAAACCTTGTAAGAAGTGTTTTCGAAATTTTTAAAGACTTTTAAGACTTTTTATTGCCGAGTACGTTTAAAATTGCAAGAATATAAAAAAATACATCTAATATCTTTAAAAGATGGTGTCTCATCCATTACGATAATGTTGAGCACTTTTTCGGCTCCTGTGTTAAAATTAACTTTAAAGTAATATCACAACTAAAATAATATTCCATTTCTTTGCATTTTAGGGGTAGTTATAATGTTTTTTAATTTTTATTTATCCCTATCGTTAATAAATGATAATGTTTGGCTGATTTTATTACCCCTTATTGATATTTAGCATATAAGTTCAGTAATTGTAATTTTTTTTTCAGCCACTTCTGCCCATGAGTATCATTATTAATCTGAAGGTGACTTCTAAAACTAGATTTTTATCGTCAAGGAGTTATTTAATTTCCCAAACCAATGTTTTACAGTACTTATACTGTTATAGTTTTAATATTTAAAAACAGATATGAATTTTATCTCTGTTAAACAAAAGTAAGAGATTAAGTACAAAGAAACAAATTGTTTTTCATTAGTAAGAAAAAATATAACAGCATATCGTATTATCGTATCACTGCATGTGTATCAGATGCAATATAACATACCATCACAAGTATTTTATTATTATAAGATATAATTTTGCTATAATTTTAGTTGTCTAAGGAAACAGAAAACATTAATTTTAATTGTTTAATTCTGAGAATTATACGCTAAGTTTGGAAAATAAATTTTATTATATACACCAACACACACCTTCATACACATGTATGAGTACACACACACCACATACATAATACCAATATTCTATAACTACTATAAGAAAATTTTTTCAACGTACAATTATTGTAATTCTCACTTTTATACAGTAGTTTTATTTTAAAATCATGTTCTATAAAAAAATAAGACGGAATTGGCAATCGATGTTCCAGCCTTGTGCATAAATAGATCTATTATTATTAAACAGAATAAGAATAGCGTAAAAAAGCAAGAATTGGTTACAGATGAATTTATATTATTTGTAACAGTTGGGAATTTTAAATACTGTATTATTTAAAATTAAACTGAAAACAGTGGAAGAGTTTAATAAAATAATCATTACAATCTAACATTACATAGCTTTCTAGTGAGTATAATCTAGAATCCAGTGTTAACACGCTGAATTGTACATCATATGATTTCTTTTTCAATTCCTGTCAACAATCCGCCATTTTTCATCATTTATACCATTCGATCCGTTAAAAAATGTGTCCAAAAAAAAACTGAGCTGAATACAATGTATATTACCGAGATGATTATCCAATAAAAGTTAAAAATAAAATAAAAATAATAAAAATTACAATGGATCTTCCCAGAAGCAGATTTTTAGGTAAAAATTTGTTAATAGATTGTGATTTATGATCTGATGAGTGCTCTGAAATATAAATCTAGGAGTTTTCTTAATTTTTACAATAGGCTAATCGCTAATCACTGTGAAAAATAATGAAATATAAGCTCCAGTACAGATAAACGAGTAAATAAAGTATGACAACAAATAAATACAATATCTAATTATTTGCTTTTTAAGTCTTTGCGTTATAATCTTTCATTCTTTAATTATTTTCTAAATCACTAATCTAATTTTTATTCTCTAATCTTTTCATTCTTTGCATTTCTACTTCTTTGGTTTATTCTCTTTGCTTTTTGATTTTTGACGATCGAATATGTAAAATATCTCATTCAGAGATGTATAAATCAAAAACAATGATGTATTAACAACTGAAATTACAAATATTTTTCGACCACATTCGTGCCTCCCTAATCAAAAAAACCACCATCAAAATCAGATGACGTCAATGACTTAATATGATTACAAAGGCGACTGTTCAAAATAATTTTTCCAAGAACATTTTATTATACCATATGTTTGTTTACGTGGTTGTATATTTGAAATTTCATATTAATATCATTACTGACCTTCAGGGACATGAATAACCAATTAATTATTGCATCAGAAGATGTAGTAGCAAATGTTATTTTGTGAGAGATTAAGAATATAAATAATTTGCTAAAAAAAAAAAAAAATGTATATATATTACTTAGCATACCACATTATTAATAACTAAAATAATTCAACTGATCTATTATCATTGCGAAATAAAAAAAAATACAATACGTAACATTAAAAAAAACTTATTTCTTATATATGTCAGAAATAAAATCGTAGTTATACGACTGCAGATCCCTGGATTCGAAGCTGAGGCCGATGCTTCATTATGTGCGGTCGACGTAGAGGTGACCTTGAATTGCCGCACTTACAGTAAAGCATTTGGCCTCGGTCTCATCTTCAGCCGCTAGTCAACACGTAGCTTACAGACAGGGTCAGAGAATTCAAAGATGTTCAAAGAAAATAAATGCAGTAAATACTTTTCGTTCTTCAAAACATATTGTTGGAGGTTAAACTGGAAGTCCATGTACGATATACATATATGAAGACTGCAACACAATCTTACCATGAAATTATAATAAGAATATTTACTGAACTATGGTAAAATAAAAATTAAAAAAAAACCCTTACTAACATTTCAAAAAATATTTAGATTCAGAAAAGACACTCATTTAGGAAATAACTTATTGTTTTATCCCTCAAATTAACGAAGTAGTAAAATTAAACGCTGAATTTACAGAAATACTAAAGGAAAATTTATAAACATCATAACTTTAATAAAGACATTCGAAAGAAGCAGTTTTCTATTTACAGGAAGATCTATTTTTAAAACAAACATTTTTACATTCTAGATTTATTAGGAATTTTCTAATTAGAATCAGAAAACAACTGGTAACCAAATAATTGACTGAGAATCTTATAACATCAATATTTAATTAGTTCAAATAAGACTTGATCTGTTGTCGTTTCACACAAAGAGACAAGAGACAAATTAATATGAGTCAATTATTGATTTATTTATAGTGTTACAAATTAAAGGTTGCTGCCTGATTACAATTACCTTTTTTTTTTTTTAATGATGGAAAAGGAATTTTTTACCCTGTGAAAAATGCTAAGTCTAATTGGGATTAGAAAACAAAACGTTAATGATGAAAGTATTCAGTAAAGTCAAAGAAAAATGGAAATAATTAAAACAAGTTTAAAATTAAAAATCCCGACTGCCAAAAAAAAAAAATTGAGAAAAATAGGATGTCCGGCTACTGTAGTTCTTAATGTAGTGTAATGTAGAAGTACGGAGCCCCTAAATTTCGGACCATTGCCATTAGATCTAAGGCTTTATGCCAGTATGACTGAGTCCCTCGCATCACAAAACTCACAAACTGGACACTTTGAACAACATTATTAGGTATAACTCCATTTTGGCGTAAGCGATCACAAACAGAAACATTTTGCTAGCTTTTAACTCTACTGTTAAGAGGGATTAAAACAGATATTCAGCGGTTTGAAATCTGCTTTCGTTACTCATTACCCTTAATTGGAAGTAGTAGGTACGGGCACTGACAAGAAATCTCTGAACCTATTAGTACCGTCTGGAAACAGTTTGACTCTGTCAAATTCCTCTGCTCTTTGTTCTCATAACGTGATGGGAGGGGTTCTTTTACGCTTCAACTGGTATCGGACGGTCGTCGGTAACATCAGGTAAAATAAAATTCATGTTTGGTATATCGGTATATTTAGCATTATAATAGAGGTAATGCGCCTGCGTTTCATAAGCATTAGAAACAGGACTATTTGCAGTCACCAACGAGCAGACACTGCACTGATGAAAAATCGCAGATCTCTTGGGTTACGCACTTATAAGTGTCTGCACAGAGACAAGTCTGTTGCGAAACGCATCAGCATTGGCTTTCCTTTTTTACCCGCTACAAATCCTTTTAGTTCCCTCAAATGGGAATGAAAGATATAGAAATGAACATTATCCTTAAATATAGCGATTAAGTACTGGTTTTGACAGGTCACGATTTCGCGCTCATAGTTCTGGAAGAAATACTCGACACCCGATTTTATACTGTTAATGTAGTCCTCTGGTAATTCTTTAGGGACAGTAAGCTTGATAAGCCCATCAACTACATTTGGTTGAACTAGCATATCAAATGCATGTTCACCGATAATCACACGGCATAATTCTTCAGCATTCAGGTAGTTTTTTTTTTTTTTTTTTTGGGGGACGGAGGTGGAAATGCATTTACGCACGAAGTGTCGGACTCCTGCTGGTGGTCTAATCCAACCGCCATCAACAGACTACCGACTAAAACCACCCCCTTTGGAGTAACCCTACGCATCCCGGAATCACCCCGAGGCATTACTTCGAGATGTGTAGGTCCCCTTACGAACTCACTCGTACCAACAACACGTCTCGAATGCTCAGTCATAAAACTGAAATCACAAGACTAATAACACGTCGATATATCGTGACTTCAATAGCAGTCTGCGACTCAACATATTTCTATTACCGTCAACCTTATTGGTAATTATGGATAAAACCTTGATTCCTCCTCCGTTTTCTTTTTCATTACTGTCCTGATAAACGTGGCCACGGCAACCCAGGATGATTCAGGTAGTCTAGTCTATTTACCAAGTGCACCAAGCATAACAAGTAGTAACTGTCACCAGCTAGCAAAACTCTGTAAAATTCTGATAATGACCATTCGGACAGAGGCTTTAAGGCCGAATATACAATGGCGGTCACAGCATTTGCTGTACACTGCCGACCACGAGCTTCTGCTCCAAATCGATCGCTATCTTGGTTAAAATGCCGAGATATTACAAACTTCTTGTTGCCTAAATCTTGAAAATGACGTTGGTCATTTACTTCGACGTATTAATTTTGCTGCATGGTGACTGCAAGATTGCTTCATTTATTTCGTCCCTGTTCATTTGGAAATCAACTTGCACATTAACGTACAAGTGACTGTTAAGCAAGAGCCATTCAAACGCCTTTTTTATTTTATTAATCACAATTTGAAACTTGCGTTTTATTTTCAAATAAGCGCGTTACGCATGCGGGTGCTCTTTAATATAGTATAAAAACTAATGTGTAGGATAATTAAACAGCGTGCGGATGACAGTTTTGAATATAGTCTAATTTTTCTTTTAAATTCTTATATCTTATAAATTCTATATATATAGCCTATGACATGGGGCAACGTAAGGATTCCTACGCCGGTCATACATCTAAATCTGTTCAGTCTTTGAGCTGCTACGGTGGAAAAAACATTCATACATACATTCTAAATAGTACATTACACACCTTTATGGATAGTCGTGTAATAAAGAAAAAAAATTAGAGAAAGTAGATATTTACGTTATAAATATATTAACTACATATAAATTTAATTTACTATAAATATAAAATGAATTAATAAGAAAAAGAATGAAATGTAATCATCACTAGTGTCACGGACCTGCTTTTGGCAGTAATGTCACGAATTTGATGAATGATCATATTCACAGTGACTACGTAAGATTATCATTAAGGTATATAAATAATATACCTTTAAAAAAAAAAAAAATAATAATAAATAATAACAAAATAAAATAAAATACAATAGGTGAACAAATAATAAATTATCAACCATTACTATTATTATAATGAAATAATAATGTTAAATCAAAATCACTATTCTTTATTAAATATTTTTGACCTTGTCAATCTCTACTATTTTCTGCAAATTGCAGGAAGCAATCAGAAAAGGCAGATGGGTTTTTCATTATTATACGTTTGAGATTTAATTTAAAAAAAAGAAGTATTAATATGCTATAAATAAGCTAATTCATCAATTAGTTTAATTAATTTTCAAATAATATTAACATAAAAATTCATTTTAACGGACCCAAATATTTTGAAAGCTATTTTCCTTCTTCCTTTCTAAATAAGTAATACGTATTATCATCATATTTTCAATGTTATACAATTTACTTGAGTTAAAAATAGAATGTTTATGTTATATTTATAATCACGAAGTGAAATTTATAAACAACTTTGTCACATAAAAAATTGATTTTAATTTGAAATAGCTTAACTTAGAAAAATGGGAAAATTTATTATTTTTAAATGTATAAGAAAATAAAATTTTTGTAGTATTACAATGGGTCATTTTTAGTGGAAAAATTTTAATTCTAGGTAAACTATTAGAAGCTTTACAGGTTTTTCAGTATTAAAATTTGAATGTATTAAAGTATTAAAAACGCTAAAAATTTGTTTGTTCTCGCATCACGCGAGAACCAACCGACCGTTTGCTTTCAAATTTGTAGCATACGTTTGTGTTATCCCAGGGAAGGTATTAAGTCATAAATTGAGGCCCTAGCCCCCTTGTGGATGAAGTTATGAGTTAAAAATATTCATTAAAACAAAATTACTAATTCTTTTACTTCGTTATTATATTTATGTCACAATGGCAACAGAAATAAGTTATGAATTTTTCGTCGTCAAAGGTATGTGTACTTTACTTACCATGGTTACTAATAATATGACCCACAGCATTGGTCTAGTAGTCATATCGTCATCGCAAATCAACTGTTTTCGAAGTAGAGAGATCTAAGGGTCAGCTCCTAGTAAAGGCAGTTACTTTTATACTGATTTGAGTACTAGGTTGCGGATAACGGTGTTCTTTGGTGGTTGGGTTTCAATTAACCGCACGTCTCAGGAATGGTTGATCTGAGACTGTATAAGACTACACTTTATCTACATTCATACATATCATCATCATTCATCCTCTGAAGTAATACCTTACGGCGGTTCCGAATCTAAACAGAAAAAAAAATGATAGTTACTACTATTTTGTTTTTTGTAATTTAGTTTTTTCTGAGGTTTCTATCAAATTTGATTTCATTGTTATTTATCAGTGTTATTGTCACAATTACGAGGATAGCAAACACTGCAGGGTCCAGGGAGTGGGGCCCACTGGCGAGACAGTAATGGTGAGCTAAGCAAGCTCTGTGATTCTGGGGCTGGCTCCATGGCTCTAGGAAGCCTCTGGTTTGGCTCCAGGGTTTGCCTGGGTTGACCGGAGCCTCGAGGGCCGAGTCTCGATCGGCTAGTATTTATATAAAAGTGCTTTACAATTCAATTTGGAAACATCAATAATGGAACATTCCTGAAAATAGTAAATCTAACAAAAAATGAAATTGATTTACAATTTCTATTAAGTTTTTTATGGAGCGTTTTCATATTATAATCAAGAGAGTATATCCTGCATATTCATTCAACATGTTTTTGATATATTTTTTTAACATTTTGGATGTATTGCTGAGCTAAAGTATTTAAAATGTTTAAATATTAAATCCCTTTTACTATACTTTAAATTGATAATTTAAGGTAAATGTTAATAACTATTATGTCGTCCGGCAGATCTCAATATAAAGCCATTCTACAAGTCAATTTGATTTTCTGCAAATATTTTTGTTGGCTCGTACTTCCTTCCATCCTCATACCAATTAGTTTTATTCTTCTCATTCCTTTTTCTTTTCTTCCTCGTTATACCTTCTAGAGTCACTATTAGGGTATATTTCTATTTATATAGAGTTCTATCTAACATCTTTTTTCTTCTTATTTGAATTTTTTCTCTTTATTTTCCAATTATATTTTGCAATTTACTATTTCTCATTTTATTTATCCAGTTTATCCTTTCCATTCCTTTCCTTATCCATAATTTAAGCGCTTCTAGTTTTTTGTTCATCTTCTTTTCAAAGTAATTTAGCTTTTGCTCCAAACATATCACTCTCCAGACTAAATATTATACTAATTAATCCCTCCTGTTGGAACTGATTGATAGATAATCTAAAAAAATATAAAAATTTCTAAACATGAAGAAAAAAGAGAAATATATTGATATATTTGCAATTAATTTATAGAAAAATCAAAATAGTAAAGATAAATTAATTTTTTTTTGCACAAAGATCTAGTAAAATACTAAAAATTCTTTATTAGAAAGGAAGATGTAACTTATAGAAAAGTAAGGGAAAGAAATGAAATCAAAATGTGTTATTATAAGAGGT
Source organism: Lycorma delicatula (assembly GCF_047948215.1). Classification (NCBI taxonomy): domain Eukaryota; kingdom Metazoa; phylum Arthropoda; class Insecta; order Hemiptera; family Fulgoridae; genus Lycorma; species Lycorma delicatula. The sequence goes on from NC_134462.1 coordinate 37,455,121, forward strand.
GAAGATAGAAAATCATTTTTAGGGAGAAAAAAATTACCTGAAAGGTGACTTGATTATTTAGAGGAATAACGACAAATAAAGAGAAATATAAATGAGGATAATGAAGTAGAAAAATTGTTGATAATGATATCAGAAAGTCTTAAAAAAAAGTATATTTCAAGTCTTAAAAATAAAATTAAAAGTACAGGCTGTATTCCATCAGAATTGTTTTTTTATTTTTGGAGAAGCATAACCTAACAGTCTACATTGATTAGTATATAAGGTTAATGAGATTGATGGATTACCGGCAGATTTTAGAAAAAGGTGTTGGGTAGAACTGTTTCATACAAAAAAATGGAGTAAATAAGGGTTCAAAAGGATTAGATTTATTGCTAGGGGAGAAATTTAGTTTGTAAATAAATAAAACAAAAACAAAGAATAATAAGGACTTAAATATTAAGATAGAGGAATACAATATAAAAGAAACAGTAGACTTTTTCTTACGTAAATAGTAAAATTACAAACGATGAGCGGTAAAGTTCAAAAGCAGATTAACATTTGTAGAAAAGTCTGCTGGATCAAATTTTCTCTCTTTAACCAGTTTTTCAGCTACTGCTGGATCTGTGTGGGTATGTGCGCGCGCGCGCACGTGTGTGTAGGCAATTGCAGTTACTGCTACCGGTTTGCCAGGTTTGACGGTTAAGCATAAGCTGCAGAGCAAGTGCAAATGTCCCGTTAAACATGTAGTCTGGAACAGAGCCAGGATGACCACTCCTGAGACGTGTTATTAAATAAGACCCAACCACCAAAATGCACCGGTATCCACCCAAAGTCTAGCATTCAAATTCACATAAAAGCAACTGACTTTACAAGGACTCGAACATTATAACTCTTGACTTTGAAAATCAGCTGATTTTGCAATAACGAATTTAATCACTAGACTAACCCGGTGGGTTTGGGATCAAATATAAATTTAAAAAATTAAAAAACAAAACTTTCGGCATATTACACTTTATAGTAGTGAAATGGTTGGCAACAAACAGTTTGAAACAGACTGTATATAAACACAAGAGTGTTACTTATGTACACTTATGCAAATGTTACTTATGAATATTTAAGAAGCATACAGCAAGAAAAACAAAAAAATAACAAAAGCCTTTGAAATATAGTTTTATGCATGATATAATGCGTGCGTTGATAGTACGGTATAATGAAATAATAATAAGAATATAAGAGGAAAGAAATTTTTGGCAGAACCTTGCAAAGCATTTTAAAAGATTTGGTCAATTTGGTAATAGAAGAATAGCTAACAAAGTTTCTGTTGAAATATATAAAACAGATAGCAAATACGATGAAGAATGGAGTAAACAAGTTGAGGATAAAAAACAGAACAAAAAGGGATAAAAAATATCAAACTACGCAAAAAAAGAGAAATGTTCATGTCTAAAAAGTAATAAATATTGCCTCAATTTATACGGATATTTTTTGACTATACGGCTTTAATCTAGCTATTTCAGTAAGATTTGTAAAAAAAAAAAAAAAATAAACTTTATTCATTATAAAATTCATATAAAAAAGAGTGGACATTTTTTTAGTTATTTTTTTAAAATAAGAAATATAAGGAAAAGGAAAAATTTTATCAGAATACTAATTGCTAACCTTTTCAAATTAGATATGGATACAAGATAATGCCTTGAACCTTCACCTACCATCTCTTTGATCATATGGCACTCTCTGGGTCACTTCTATGAACATATAAACCGGTTTTCTAAAACATTACTTTTACGTTATAAGTCCCTTACTTACAACTTATAAGAAACGGACGAAATAGATTGGTTGGTCAATTATAATATTACCATTCAGGTTTCGTTATTTAGTAATTAAGAGGCTTATAGGTAGTAAAAACTGTAGACACAAATGAAGACTTAATTTATAAATCAGATAAGTAGATACCAAAATATTATTACCATCAAACCAGTCAAATGACTAATGTGTAGAAAAAGTGTTATTCTCTTTTACTTGAAAGGACTGTAACTTAGTGATTTACTAATAAACATGTACCGACGATACATTTATACATCGTAGTTGTTAGTATGTATTAAATTTCAGTATAAAAAGTTAGCTTAGAAAATAGATAAATTTATACAAGGAAAAACAAGAAATATTTAGAAGATTTTTAATTGATCGATTAGTATCTTTGTTCTTGTTGGCGCATTATAATAGCATTAAGGGGAATTTCAACAGATAAATAATTTTTTTTTTCATTATAATTCACGGAACCTCATTAAACTATATCAGAAAACAGGTATTGTAATCGTTAATACAAAAATAAATAATTTGTTAGTTGTCAAGTAAGAGATTGTGTTAAATGGAAACATAAAATTATCAACCGATTATATGATAAAAATCGTTTAGACCTGACTTATTTAGTTAGATGTCACGTATCATTACATTTATTTAAATCGAAAAAATTAAATATAACTTTTAAATAAATTAATAAGAAATTAAGATTAAAAAATAATTTTAATAAATAACGAACGGAACTGATGTCCGCTACTTATACAATAATGTAAAACAAATAAATAAATGAATAGGTCTCCGTTTACGAATTTAACAGGAAATTCAATACATTTTTTATTCATTTATACCATATCTGAACATTACGGGAAAAATAATTAAATCTTTAAAAATAGTTGGTCGTTGAACTTTTGCTACAACCTTATTTAACTTACTTCCGTTGTCATAGTTTTAATTTTATTTGAATAGTCCATTGATGTAAAGGAAAAACTTTTATTAATAAAAATCAAAGTTATTTTAAAATTGATATTAAATAGGAACTGAAAGAAAATACTCCTTTTTAGGATTAACCTTTGAATACAAAATAACTTATAAGTAAGTTTTATAAAGTACATATAATTTTCTACTCTTTCTTTTGTGTGAGGCATCGTTTAAAACGCGTTGTTTTACGAAAGAAAGATTAATATTATTTGTTACTGTACACTATACATCCCAGTTTTTCTTATAGCTATGATCATGTAAAATATTTCGTATCCACGAACCACAAATTTAAGTTAATTTCTTTGAATTTAATGATGATAATTGCATAATCAATACATGCTATGAATATAATCCAGGTGTTACGTATAGGGATGAATATCAACCCAGCCTTTTGGAAGATCTATTATCCAAATTTACTCAGCAATAAAAAATAAACATAAATTATGCTCAGTAATGAAATCAATCAGAAACTACTTCCCTTTTTACATTTACCTTGTAAGCCTATAATTTTATATTTGTTATTCCTGGAAAGCAATTTTATTATATTGTAACTTGTATCAGATTGTTTAAAACTGTTTAGATTATGGAGCTTATAAAAAAAAAATTACTACACTTTTCTTAGAAGAAAATTAGGAAATTTATTTTTATAAAATAATGAAATCTTACTGTTCTATTAACCATCTAGACATATTCAGATTCTTTTTCTTCAAGAAGAAAATCTTTTCATAATTACAATTTAATTGCTTACTAAGCTGTAATTACATGATCGTGCTAAAATTATTTTAAAACCTGATTTAATTCATGGTCAAATATTAACTATATTTGATTTATAGTTTGTTGTTTGTTTAGTATAACATTTTTATCGTATAATAATGCGTAATTTTAAATCGTTCAAATGTGATGAATTTCCGGCATTTATATATATATATTTATTATATATATATATATATATATATATATATATATATATATATATAATGGTTAAAATTTGTATGTATTTGTTAATTTATTTGTCTACATTAAATTTATGTAGGATAAATTGAGAAGGTTAATTTGATATGTGTAGTTCTTGAATGTTTTAATATATATATATATATATATATATATGAATTACATCCTGTTTGTCCAATAAAAGTGTAACCAAAAATTATATAAATTCTATTGTGGTAGGGGTATGGTCATAGTTCGCGCTTTTGGTGTGGAAGAGTCTAGGAGAAACTCTTTGGGAACCAATATGCGAGACGACTCCGTCCCCAGAGTTATTACGGAAGTACAGTGAATCTTTAACGCTAAATTATTTTCTGATTTTGCCTAAAACTAGATAGCTGATAATCTTGAGCAGCGTGTAACCGTCTAAGTTTTGTTTCTTTTTAGGAAAATACTCTTTTCTTTTTTTTTTCCTGTGAAGCCTCCGGGAATTACAATTCAGGTATTACTTCAGAAGATGAATGAGGATAACAAATATGAGTGTAAATGAAGTGTAGTTTTGGACAGTGTCAGTTAGACCATTCCTGAGAGAACCACCAATGAACACCGGTATTCACGATCTATTATTCAAATCCGTATAAAAGTAACTGCTTTTAGTAGGACTTGAACGCTGGAACTCTCGACTTCCAAATCAGCTGATTTGGGAAGACGCGTTCATCATTAGACCAACCCGGTGGGTTTAGAAAATACTCAGTAGAAACTCTTGAAATGATTCAGAAAGGATAAAAAGAATCTCCGATGTGAAAAACACGTGTTTGCAAGTGGTTATCATACATTAGATGAGTTGAAATGTTATTTGAAGATCATCAGCAATCCGGGCTTCCTACTTAAATTCAAACTGACCAAAATTGTGAAAAAGAATTGTAGTACCATCTACAAAGATCATTGTTAAATCAAAAATTTTATTTTGAATTTCTCAAACGATGGCGGGTTTCGGTAGGAAAAAATCTAACGGAATTGTGACTAAGAGATAGGTGACTATAGTTTTTTCTTCATGACACTGCGTACATCGCGTTCATTGTGCAGCAGAGTTTGGGAAGAAACACAGAAATCTCATTGCCCCATTTTCCTCCGTATTTGCCTGATCTTGCACGTTGCAAGTTTTGTTCATTTCCAAAGATGAAAACGGTCTTGGGGAAATCGATATGGCATAGTAAAAAAAGCCAATACCTTAAAAGGCATAACAATGAAGAGTTCAAAAATTGTTTTGAGAAACGGAAAAAACGTTTGGTCAAGAGAATTGGATCTAATGAAGAGTTCTTTGAAGGTGATTTAATTTAAAAAATGTAGAAATGAATACGCGATTTAAAGAAAATAATAATTCCCGTTATTTTTGAGTACCCCCTCGTATTACTAAGGTCAGTCACTGAAGTTTAATTGTCCTAGATTTTTACTTCCTTGTACGAAGTAAAGAAAGTATTGTGATCGCGAAAAATTTCGGTTTTCAGATTTCAACGGAAATACCCATTTTGACCATTCCTGAATCTACTTTGACTAGTTTCGGCCTGACGTCTGTACTACGTATGTACTCGCATAACTCCTACAATTTAGATCTGTTGTAACATCTATTTGTACACCTCTACTTTTTAATACAATCGACCTAAAAATGTGCAAATGAGCCCAAAATAAAAAAAAAATTGTATTTTGGACTTTTCTTTACTGCAGTAATAAGCTCTCATTGAGAGCTTTTCAACGATATATTATGATAAATCGTAAAAGTACAACATATGAGTGGTACTTATTTTCATTGGTTCCAGAGTTATAGCCAAATAAAATTTCAATTAATGTAATATTTGGATCTTAAAAGATTCAAACATCTGTTTGAATCATACTTCATCTTATTTTTTTTTAACTTTTTTTTAAAAATTTAAATATATTGATTTATTAATAATTATCAACCTCTGATTGTAAAAAAAATTACGATAAATAATAATTTAATAACAAAAAATGAAAAAGTATGAGAAGTTATCATTGAAATAAAGTTTTATGTACTTTTCATTTTATAAAAATGTGTACATGTAATTTAATATGCGTACAAGGAAATCATGTGATGTCCACATCACATTTTTATGTTTATTGATGGGCGCTTTGTAATAAAATATTATAATAAAATGCTTAACTCTAAGACCGTCACGGATTAAATGGAAACAAATACAAAAAATATGAAAATAATTTAGTACGTACAAATATATGAGATTGCTGTGTATGAATGTACAATATTAAAATTTTAAATAATTATCAAAATTCATAAAACATAACGTACTATTTACCCCGAGAACTATAGACTTGATGCTATTTCAAATTTGACATAACGGGATGAAAATAATATATATTTTTAAAAGTCAATTGAAATAGTAATTTAAAAATATCATTTTTTTTTCTTCTGTTCCAAACTGAAGATTTAGTTTCTGTATTGAAATTGATATAATATTATCCTGAAGTACTAAAGTATAAAGTGTGCACGAATCTACATTAATTTAAGGTTTATGCTATGCGTCTTTGAGAAATAAGTTTTTCTTAAAAAAAAAGAAAAGTAAATGTTAAAAAAAATTAATGATAAAAGTAAATTCATACTATATGCGATAAAAATGATTTATAACAGGTTTAAATGAAGAGAAAAATCATTACATAGGTAAAATAAAACATAATAAGCGTAAAATACAATTAAAAAAAAGAAGATTACTGCAGTATTTTTTTATGAAGTTAAAATTTGTTTTTGTGACATTATACGTCATGAATATTATCTTAGTTGTAAAAAACCTATATGATTTTAAACATGTAAGTTTTGTTTGTGTGGTTAAATACGCACGTAATTTACATAGACAAATAAAAAATGAATTTAACCTCTAAATAATGCATTGCATTCATAATTTAGTATAATAATATTTTTTAAATGATACATTTTCATGTAAAATAAAATATTATAAATTAATTAATATTATAAATTATATATTTATGGGACTTATTTTTTTTTCTATTTTTGTGGCCAGATTTCATACAAAATCAGTAAATTTACTCCTTAATTAGGATCCCAAAATTAACAGTCTGGCTGAATTTTACTGAGGGTGTAGAAATCTTTCGCTAGCCGTCATTCGCTAAGGAAGCGTTTCCGAACCTATATTTACATGAAACTTCTTTCTTTATTTTCATTTGTAGAACAAGTGCTGAAATTTTATTAGATTCTTCGTGAATCACTCTGTAGATGGAAGTATATTTACACACACACACACACACATAAAAGTATATAAAGTCTATATAAAGTCCTTACTTTAACAATTATGATCGCATAAATAGCGTGATAATTATTTCTGTTAATAATTCATAATAATTTAGTGTACCGTATATGCTGTATTTATTACCGTACCTCTGGAACGTAATAAAATAACTATTACATCAACCGATTTTAAAATTATTACGGAAATTTATTTATTATAGATGCAATAAATAAGTTCTGATATTTACTTAGTGTCAGTAAATAAGACTGATGCTATTTTTAATGCTAAATGTGACCACAGTACAATAATGTATGCATCATGCAAGTTCAATTATCGTAAACAAAGAGTACAATGTTAATTTATTTTGTAGATTGATGCGTCATCGTCTTCCATCTGTTCCAAGGTAGGCAAAATGGCAACAAATGTGACTTCCAAATGTCACAGTTGTTTAAAATATTTCAACTGTAGTAAACTATCCAGAATGAATTCAATTAAGAAATGTGTTATCAATTTTTTTTAAAACTGATATATAAATAAATATATCGTTATAATATTCCCGTGTAATCCAGCAGTTAAAGTTTCAAAAATAATAAAATAAATAATAATGGTTTATTTAAAAACATGACATAATTGTTGTTAAAGCAATTTTAATTAAAAGCCACAACACATCAGAAATTGCCAGTCCTCCCATCACTGTAAAAAAGGCTATTACTGTAAATATATATAAAGCTTGCTGCAAACCACAATAAGTTTGAAGGGGAAGTGATTGACATAAGAGAAGGAAGAAAAAACAAAGGAGGAAAAGTTGTGCAAGATGTACTATACAACGTACGAACATTGATCCTGAACTGCTACTTACCAAATCAACTCATGTTTCAGTTCCTGATAACTCATCATCGCTTTTATCCCTACTACTAATATTTAAATCACAATCATCAGTCTATTTAGATAGTGTGTCTTTATAATAAAGTTTATTTTTTTTTAATTTTCTTTAATCCTTTTAAATGATGATCGTTAAATCACTATCATCGCTATCGCCGTTTACGTTAATAACGAAATTTTCAGTGGTATTATAAATTAAAAGTTTCCGAGACAAATAAAACTTTTCCATCTTCTTGACATGGTCGCACCTTGATTTCCATTCAGTATTTGTATATTGAATTTTCTCGTTTTCCAAATAATGCAATAGTATTAATTATAATTTATTTTAAAATTAATTTTTTTTCGACTCTTTAAAACCATCCATTTTTTCCAATCTGATTCAATTTCGGAGAATAAAAATTAAATTTCAAGACACTGTGACCTTCCTCAGCTAAAACTGAATCAATTTTAAGTAATACAACACAGAGCTTATGTAGTTTTATTAAACTGCACAGTTCTGGTTTCAACACTATACTAGTAAATGACACGTTATTTTCTATAAGCCAATCGATCATGTCTCTTTTTCGCGAGTTTGAATTCAGGGTGCAATTCAAATAACGTTATGGTACGAAGCATTTTCTATGGCAAAAACTGAGTTAGAGGGAAGATTAGTAATTAGTTGTTTTACCAACCGATCGTAATTAGTAGAATTCATATCGTCATAGTAATCTCCTGTTTTGGTATTAGAATTAAATATAAGAAGCGTGTTCTTGACAAAATCATTTTCGGAACTTGCATGTATAATACAAGCGCGTCTTCTCTTTAGAAATCGGAGCAGCAAGGCAAGGCGGTCAGAGCTGTCCGCCTTGGTCCAGCTGTCACTCCACAATATTGGTTTAGTATAACTGGCATTTACATAGGAATCGTCCTTGTAAATTATAGATCTGTTTTGATTACGGTACTCTTTTAATACCTCTCTTAAGTAACGTAGCCTCAGTTTGCCATTTTCTAATTTTTCTATTAACTTTAGCTTTTCCATCTAAACCTCACGTTTCTGATAATGCAGCATAAATACCAAACGCTTCCTTGAAAATTGTTTTTATTTTTTACCACTGGTTGTAGCAATTGAAGAGTAACGCGTTCACCTTTATCAATGTGAACATTAGAAATAGTTTCACCAATGAGACTTCTTTCACATTTATCCATGGTCGTTTTATTTTTTAGTTATACGATATTTTTATGAGTGCTAAATCTTAGGTCCGGATAGGTTTTTCTTCGTTTAGAATTTGTTGAATACTGGGTGAAATTCTCTTAGTATAGGCGATACGTTTCTGAGATTGTTTAAGAAGGATCGGTCTACCTTGTGCCTCCTTTTGTGATAAAGTTAAAAACATTAAGCACGACTTGTCTCGTCTGGCTATGGATTAGCGGAATAGTGTATATCCCACTACTTTCACTTCCCATGATAAGAAAGTGGAATTATACTCTTCTATGTTAAACTTATTGTAATCTAAAAAAAACAGAATCCATTACTAAGAAAATGAAAATTTTCTTAGCCAATAATTTTCATAAACATATCACATGTTGTTTTCACAAAACTAATATAATAGACTCACACAGGTACACAATCATCAAACAGACACAGTAACAAATACACTACGTCAGTGAAGAAGCAACTTAACGAATGCATACCCCCACCGATGAAAATGTATTGTCTCTATGGAAACGCTTCAAGGACAAACTTATTGTGGTTTGCAACAAGCTCTAACAATGACAAAATTATACCAACGTAATAAAAAAAGCAAACCTAAAAAACAACAACAATAATTAATTTCTATAAGAGGTTAATTATTGTTATTTAAATAGTGTAATCCATATCATTTAGTGTTACAAATATTACTGAATTTGTAGAGAAATAAAAAAAAAAGGTCAATAAACTTATACATTGTTATAAGAGTTAATAATATAAATGAAATAAATTTTACCAAGGATCTTTAAAAAAATTTTTTTCTGAAAAAAATAATTAAAACGCGTAACCTCATTTAAACACAACCAGTACCGGATGTTATATTGCATTCCAATATTACCGACAACACAAATTAATGCGATTCTTAATACTTGTCATATTTGCAGCTTTTTTTTACTGAATGACCTTCGGTAAACCGTGTTGTGCTTGAACTTGATATTTATTTAAGAAACTATTCCAAAACATATTTCTTTTGATTATAAAATATAAACACAAATAATGTCCCAAGGATAATGATAATTTTCAATGTTATCCCAGTGAGATAGGTTCAAATTCATATTATGTTAAAATCTCGGCAAATTTTATAAAAACACACTTTAAATATACAGTTATAGTAGGTCACCCCGATACGACTGGGAGGTGGATAAAGAAACTTATTCCTGAATTACTACCGTGGCTGGGGAGGAAACACGGTGACGTCGGGTACTACCTGTCACAATTCCTTTCCGGTCACGGAAGATTTGGTGTGTACTTAAGACAGGTTTAAAAGAAGGGAGCTCCCAAATTATGTGTACTGCGGTCAAAAGGACACTCCTAGTCGCACCTCTTTTGAATGTGCAAATTGGGAGGATCTAAAAGCCAGATATAACAGAAACGAGATAACCCCGGAAATTACAACAAAGTATATGTTGTGAGGTAAAGAGGAATGGCTGACAATAGAGAGATTCGTGGCTGAGGTTATACGAGCAAAGGAAGTAGATTACAAGAAGTGGGAGGAATAACTTTAAGAAAAAAAATACCGAAATCCACCTGCTGGGGCAGGACCCGAGAATGGCATAACCGGGTCCGGTGTCCCTGGCCTTAGTGGTTAGAGACATAGTAAAGATGAAAATAAGGAATAGATCCAGAACCGGTGAGCCAATCTGGACGTATTGCCGGTAGAGGCTGGATGGCTCATCAGAGTCGCAAGGACACTCCCCTGGGCTGTTTGACTGTTGAGCCAGCCCAGGGGAGCAGGAGAACAAACAAGCAAAAAAAAAAGTTATAATAGGTGAAAATAACTTTTCTAATAAAATAATTTATGTTAATTCCACTTTCCCATGAAAATGGAAGTAAAGTAAAAGACCAGAAAGTCTTTAATGTTTTAAGAATGAGTTCTATGTATTAAACTTACTTTTAATAAATCGATATTTTATAATTTAAAGAAAGGTATATGCCATTAAAAAAATTTTTAATTTACCTGCAATTTTTATAAATTTGTTTGAAACAAGTTATAAAAGGATATAAAAGAACTGAAGGAAGAATATAAGAGAAAAGAAGAAAGTGAATTGTTATAAAGTTTTTAATATTCACAAATAATATTCACTTGAACTTTTTGATTTTTATCTACTCATCTCTAACAGGAAATTCGATTTAAAAATGAACAATTATCCAATAAAAGTTACTATAAACAATGATAACTGATTAAATATTAAAATAAAGTCAAAAAAATTATAATCAATAAAAAACGGCATGAAAGTTGAATGATTATAATTGACTTTAAAAGTGCGGAAACTATTAAAACATCATAATTTTGTTATTAGATATAAATTTGTGGAGCGGTTCGGTTCCCAATTTTACTGATAAAATTTGTTTTTTTTTTATCGTTTTCAACTTATAAAGAGTAACTGAATATTCATATACACAAAACGTCGTCCAATGCACAATTTGTGTGTGTGTGCGCGCGCGCATGTGTCACTATGCCGTTTATACGACAGTTCCTGAAGAACGTCTATGTAATATTAAAAATTAAAATTAAATATTTTACAAAGTATTTATCATCTTTATTTTGGTCAAATACCATTTGATTCCCTCTGAATTTTACTGATCTAACATAAACCATTCTAAGTACATAACAGATATTTCACTGAGAAAGAGAAATAAGATTGATTTGTGATAATAGTGATTAAATCGAGTTGTAAAGGATCTCATTAAGCCTACAGTAAGAAAAGTGCATTTTAGGAAATGTTAAACTATTAAATGAAAGCAATCATACAAACTTATCAAATTCTAGGGTAAAATTAAATAAAAATAAAATATAAATAAAAATATACAATTTAATTTTTTTTATTATATTTAATATTAATTAAATATTTATCGATGTTAAGTTTTTTAGAAGGTATACTTGGATAAATCAAATTATGCTACACCCATATTACAAAATAAACACAACAACAATCCCGATAATCTTAAAATATTAGATATTTCGAACGACTTTTATAAAACCAGTATACTCGAAAAATTCAGTATATACTATTATAACAACAAATTAATCAATGAACAGTCCAGATTTGAGGACGATATTTTATTTACAAATAATTAATAATTACCAGGATTCCTAAATTGTCTTCCTCCAACCACTAATATTCATAACAACTGCGACCTTCTTGCATAACAGACATGAGTACATTTGTACTATGACGACCGGTTGTGGTGATTTTATCATTTTATAAATTTACTTTTTACATAATTTAATTTTAATGATCTCAAATTGAAGAATAACTTTTCCTGAGAATGGTCGAATGACCGAAATTACTAGGAAAGAGAACGCGCAAGAATTGTCGGTAAGATTGAATTTATTTATATATATATATATATATAATATTATATACCAACTATGTCATGTTTAAAAAACTTAACTTAGAATATAACCAAAAAATGGCAATGAACCATTGCCATATTTCATTTTGAAATTAAAATTTCATAGAACTATTGCTACCATAAAATATAATAAAAACCGTTTAAAATACAACACATTACCCAAATACATTAACGTTAATATTAAATCTCAAACCCAAGCAGATCAAATTACAAAAAATAAAAGCCAACGACTTTGGTTAAAAAATGAAATTAAAATATTATATAATAAAAAACAAAATTTTAATACTAAATTATATATTTTGCAAGCGGATCTAATATATAAACTGGGTTATGTAGCTTTTCAAGAATTATTAAGAATTACTGATTTCAACTTTAACAACATAATGAATAATGCGTTTACAAAAATGAACAGGTACTTTTGTAACTTGGTAGATATACAGATTAAACTAACAATAAACAGGTACACAATAATCTAATCAAATGCATACTTTCGGAGATAATGCCGAAAGGAAAGCCTAAGAAGTAATTTTTTAAATTTGAAGTTATAGAAGAATATAAAATTTTGAACTTTTTTGATTCGTGAGAATGTGAATTCTTTTTTTTTTTTTCTTGAAGTGAAGTGGGATGGGGCTAATGACCAAAGTTGTCGATGTCCCTAAAAACCTCAAAAAAAAAAAAACTTATCAACGATTTATTCCAATTTTATCTGAAGATAATATAAGAATATAACACAGTGTAACTGGAGAGGGGATGAATACTTTGATCTGTATATGAATTCATGAATAGAAATTTATGAGTCATTAAAATAAAAATTGATAATTTCGCATACGTGTAACAACCATCACAGCTCAAAAAAATTCCTTTCGGCACACCGGAAGACGGAGGTAGATTTTACCGGTGCTAAGTAGGGGATATAAAAGATTTCCACCTTAAACATAAGAAAAACTTCAAATACGACAATGGTTGTATGCGAAAGATTTCACATGTTTAGCATACGACAAGCCCCCAACTTCTTACAATTCCAGCAATATTTTGCTCATCCCTTGCCGTAAGGGTTGGTCATATCAAAATTTGTTTCAGAAAAAAGTTTCAGGTAATGTTTAGAGGACTAACGACCACTTTAAAACGATTTGATATTGTGCTTATTAAGAGAGGTATGATTTTTCTTGCCTTCGAAGCTCTATTTTTTCCACCCTCTGGGCCAATGGTTGGTGATATCAAAAGATTTTACTTACATAAGTTTTAGGCCCTTATCCAAAGAATAGAAAGAACTTTAAACGAATTCGATATTTTACTTAATAAGAAAGTTATAGCGATATTTTTCTTTTTCAAAAAAGCCCCCACCCATTTTCACCCCCATGGTTCGATTTTGCCTATTAACGAACTCGACCGAGATTTTTTGGTTGTTATATTTTATGCATAAATTTGGAAGTGATTGGCGCAAAATTACGGCAGTGATCGTGTCCGCAAGAAAGTGATATATATACATGAATGTATTTATAAAATTTTGAACTGACGGTGGTTTTGGGGTTTGGGGAATGTGAAACGCGAAGATATGTCGAAATTTTCCGGAAGTCGAATCATGGTACTCATTACGTTAGGTAGCTTTCTTATGAAATCTACCTAAAATTGCACTTTTAAGATATCAACCACTGAATATGTTAAGCGTAAACGCTTATGTCAAACCTTACAATTTTTTTTTTTTTATAACTTTTGAAGTTTAGCATGCAGTTTATATAAATATAACTTTTTTTTTTGTATATGTTTATATAAATATGCAGTTAATATAATATAATATATAGAAAAATATATATATATATATTTTTTTTTTAAATAGAGGAAATAAGTTGTGACATATAACCTTCATCATAATTGTATGAAAATAATACAGTAAATCTTCATTACGGCACTGTTGCAGACAATTTTGTCACTCTAAGAAATTAGTGCAATAATCACTACTATACAATGAATGTCTTTTTAATTTGTTCTCAAGCTAAAACAATTGAACCAATCATACGAAATTTTAATTACATCTTTTTCTTATGATCTCTTGAATGTTTATCAAACCGCACCAATCTCACTGCTGTATGATTCATAAAAAAAAGTATAAATAAATAATGTATAACTTCATTTGTTAAATTTAATGTCATTGTCTATCTCGATTGTTATCTATGTCAATATCGTCTACTTCAGAAAGTTATTAAATGTTTTATTAAATTAAATGGTATTTAAAAATGTTTACCACGATTAAAAAAGTAACCATTGTAATGCCAAAAAATGAAATGAAGAATTTCGTGGTCATTGCTGTGCTGTGAGCAAAGTAGTTAATAGTAATAGAATTTAAAATATTTAATATATTTACAATAAATACATATTTAAAACAGTAATAGAATAGTAAACAACTTCAATTTCCTGGTTTCATTAAGAAGTACGATTTTGGAACAATTTTTTTATTTAAAGATTTAATTTTATCCGATAAGTTGTGAATAACAATAACTATGAGAGCAACAGCCCACAAATATAGCAGAAATATTTCCAATTTTTGAAGTTCTAAACGCATATAACATGGGTGAAGCCGCGACGGGGATTCTACTGAAAGATATAGCTAATAATGAAACAAAAGGATAAGCGCAAAATTACCAAAACTCAAAATATTGTAGTATTTTATTAATAAATTTAAGATAATATATCTTCTTTATCGTTAAAACAGTGTTATTTACTAAGAATGAAGCACTGTTGCATTACCTTTAATAATTTTAAAAAAAATTCAAGGACATATTTCTCTTTTGTAAAAAAATAGTTTAAAAAAATTAAGCAATAATGTACAGTAAATTAAGCTTTAAAATATGAATAAATATAATTCTAAATTATTATTATTATTATTTTTAATTACGGTATGTAATTATTGGAGTGCGAGTAGTATGTTTTTTTAAAAAATTGTTAAATTTTTTTAATATTTAACACATTATTTTCTTTAGTTTCATGATGCTTTTATATAATTTTTACAAGAAATGTTTTCCGTAACAATAAATCCATACCATTCCTAAATGCTTTTAACAAATACCTACATTAACCAAAAATAAAATATCGTAGAGGAATCTTAACATTTACGTTTTTGTCCCTGGACTTTACTTCGGCCTCAAACTTTTCTTTTAGTTTCTTTATTGCTACATCCATACAGAAATTATAAACATACTAACCATGAAACGTTATAATTATTATAAATTATACATATATACATATTCACATTTTAATTTATAACATAAGCCTAAACAAACCTTTTGTTATGAAAGTAAAATATTCTGTAATAATTTTCTATAGTTATTAGCGGCCTACAATTAATACAATCACTCTTTATAAACAGTAATTCAATGTTAATGTCTAGCTACTATTAGTAATAAAAAATTACTGTATTATAATAAATAAATACGGCTTTTAACCACGGAGGTAACAACATAAAATTCATGCCACGAGGAAATAAAAGTTAAATAATTATATTAAGTAGTCACGTTTATGGCAATTCTGCCAGAACTTATAAATTAACACACATGCATAACATTTTGTTATTTTTTTGTTATCGAATAATATAATAGGATATAATTTTAATTAACATGCTTCTATGGTTGTATATAGATAGAAAAAATAATTAAATTAGAAATGTGACTTTAATTGCAAAATATTTAAAAAAAAACCTTTTTCCTCTATAATTTTTATATAGCCGATTTTAATGACTCTTGCAGCAATAAAATTGTTTATATGTTTGTATTTTTAAATTCTAAAAGTTTATGTTAAAAAAAAAATTATTACATGAGGTAATCTATAATGGAATCAATCTGATAAAGAATCTTGAAAGTTAATTTTTCATTATTTAGTTCAACTCAACCCGTGCAAAACCACTACTAAGGTTTTAAAAAGAAAGCTAATATTTTTATTATTTATAATTTTAAATTTTTATATTTTTATTGTTTAAAATTTGATTGCAAATATAATCTTATCCAACATAAATAAATAAATAAACAGGACTTTTATTGGTTTAATAATAAATTTTATGTTACAAATACACATAAATGAAAAATTACACATTATCTTATTTACATAAAATAAATAACACATAAGATACCTGGTAAATTTATTTCTTTATATTTAATTAAGTCATTTGTTTAACTCTCAAATTTGAAACTAAGTTCATTAATGAGCCTATTCTCTTCCCCAATACACATATTTAAATAGATAAACAATATATATAAAAATTAAAAATAATATATTTAATTAAATAAATAAAAAAAATATATATATATATATGAAGGCCTAATATATATATATATATATATATATATATTCAAAAATTCAAGGCCTAATATATATTTTATATATATATGTTTAGTTCTTTATCTATTCTCAAGACAATGGTATTTTAAAATATACTGTCAGAAAAAAATTAAAAATGTTGGTTGTACGCTAACAAAATGAACAGATTTAAATACAATATGAGAAAATGAGAATTAAATAAATAAATAATTGATTGATAATTGATAATTGATTGATAATAAATCAATTTATTTTTGCTATCAATGCTATAATTTAAATCATCTTCTGATCGTTTCTTCTATCTAACTCTTTTCCTTTTCCGTAGAAAGGTTTCCAAAAAATTAACATGTTTCGTCCATCTCCTGTCATCCAACTTTGCCAGGTGGCCAGTCCATTTCCACTTCAATTTCTTCATTATTTTAATCATATTTGGCATTCCATTCTATTGTCTTACCTTTTCACATTTAAACTCTGTCGATCGGGGGGTACTGTAAGTGAATTGCAAGTTATGCGAAGTTACTTCAGTCATCGGAATGTGCTGCTCCGCGAGGGCGGCGTTGAAGTTGGCAAGACGTTGTCTAAGGAATCTCCGCAGAGCAGTGTGTTAGGTCCATTATTGTGGGTGGTGGAGTTTGATTTTCTCCTTAGGCTGAGGTTACCTAGCGGGTGTTGCATCGTGGCTTGCGCTGACGATGGGCTCCTGCTGGTCGAAGGAAACTCGCGGAGGGAGCCACTCGGACTTGCAGGATGCTTGGGGGAAGCTGTGGTGTCATCAACACAAGATGACGTCTAGCCCGGGAAAGACCACGATGATGCTCCTCAAAGGCCGTTTGGCAGTGAGTCGGCGTGTCCGTGTTTCGATGACAGGCCAGCGTATAAATTATGTTCAGGTTCAAAAGTACCTCGGGTGTTTCTTGATGAGAAACTGCAATTTAAGAAGCACCTTCAGTAGGTCGCGGAGAGGGCCTGCAATGTCTTTTTCGGTATTCAACGTGTGATCAATCCTGATTGGGGTGTTAACGAAAAGGCCATAAACATCCTGTGTAAAGGCGTATGCAAGGCTATTATGCTATACGCGTCGCCTGTTTGGACGGATAGGCTAAAATACAAACGTTATCCGGATAAATTATTAAGGGCTCAACGTCTAATATTGTTAACGGTAACAAGTGGCTACCATAATATTTCACGGGAGGCAGTCTTGGTGACTGCAGGTGCGAAGCCGATAGACTTGATTGCGTCTGAGAAGCGGCAGCGGTATGTTGCTAAGAAGTCTGGTGAGTTGATTTCGGATAAAGTTCGAGAAATTGAACAACATGGCAGTGCCTTGTGGCAGGCCAGATGGGATGATACAGATGGTGAGTGTTATACACGTGATCTCTCTCCAAATGTTGTTGGTTTGCGGAACGCCTCTTGGGTGCGCCCTAATAAATATGTGACGCAATTTCTTTCCGGCCATGGTGCTTTTAGGGACAGATAGCAGAAATTCGGCCTCAGTGTTGAATATTGGACGACACCTACCATGTTCTTTATGAGTGTTTTACGAATTAATGCTTACGGAGACCATCTATCGGCTTGATCTTATCGGGTCGGCGTTGGATCTCCGTGTAAACTGGAGAAGCCAGGCCGAACGGGCAATAGTGGAGAGTTTTTTAGTGTACCTTTCAGAGGAAAGGATTGCTGAGGGGATCTAGAGCTCTGCTTAGATTTCTCTTTTGTTGTATTTCTGTTGATGTTTTGTTTTATAAATGAATTTTTTGTTGTTCTTGTCCTTTGTTTTATTTTGTTTTGTTTCAATGTTACTCTCTTGTTATTGTTTCGTGTAATATTTTTATGTTTCCTGTTGTGTATTGAACTCACTTTTACCTTCTACGGGTAGGTAGTTTAATTCTTTTTTTAGTTAGGTATTTTCAGTGTTGCTTAAAACTCTGTGAGATGTGTTGTTTTGAGTTCATTAAATAGTAGTAGTACACCGATGGGAATGTCACTCGTGGGATTCTCAACGGTGGCATCCTGACTGAGGCAGACAGGAATATAACAAAAGCCGAAGTTTCGAAGATGACCTCTGGTAAAGCCCATAAGGGCTCGGAACGGAGAGAGCGGTGGAGGGTGTCTTCCCCTACGGGGGTCAGGATGTCGATCTTTGGGTAACTTTCATAATTTTTATTGATTTTCTCTGCAACGTCCAACTTTGTGAACCTTAGGTAAGTAAAGATGTTATACAACAATCTAATAATTTACCATTCCGTAAATGTTGGTCTAGTTGTCATTCGTAATTAATTTAATATTTATATTAAAATATATATATGCTAGCTGCGTATATGGCTTCACCCGAGTTGTCTTTGAGAGAAGAAAAAATAAAGAGGATTTAAAAAGTGACCTCCGACGAATTAATAGCGTCGTTACCTTTAATATTAAAAAAAACTTTGGGTTTGAGCCCTATTCAAATTTAGAATTTTTGTTTTTCTTACCCTACAACAATTTTTTTAATTTTATTTATACTTATGAAATGAAATATCTACCCGTTATTTTAGTGATATATTTTTCCTGATGATTTTGAAGCTTAAAAACTTGTATTATAATAAAGGTAAAAAATTGAGTTTCGTATTATTTTACTTTCAAATTCATTGTACCTCTTTTTTTAATAACCCCTATGCAGTATTATTGTATGAAATCTACTGGGAATCGTTATAAGAACTAACTTAAATAATATTATCAGAATAATAAATGTATGCATCTAGATTTATGAAAGAATAAACAAAAAAACAATTATTAAATAAATAAAAGAGAAGTAGATAAAGAAAGTGGTTTTTTTATTTCATGAAAACAGTTTTAAGGTTAAAATATCAAGTATTAAATGAAAATATTAACGATACCATAAAACATTGAAAAAAGAAATTATTTTCACTTTTTATTTACTAGCAACCACAAAGGTGTTATAAAACCACAATAAATCTACCGACTGTAACTAACCACATCAACGAGTAATAATAATTTCTGTTTATTAATATCAATCATTTGCCCTTAGTACTCAGTAAAATGTTATTAATTTGTATTATATATCGCACGATTCTATTCAAATATTGACCTTATATCTTTATTTAATGCTTTTTTGAAACCAATCATATATTTTTACGATCCCAGATTAAAAATAATAATATTTTGTGCATGATGAACTTTTTATTAAAATTGAATACGTTTATATTTAATAAAATTATAAACTTTATAAATTTTAAATAGGAGGATTCGGAATATATTTTCGAAGTTTAATTCAATTCTTTTTTTTTTTTCATTGCTGGTGTTTCAGATAGCATTGCTATAAATTATTTCCATTGTCGGTTGGTTAGGATTTGCCATACTGTGTGAGATAAATAAATTACTTCTTATACCAAATTTACTAAAGTTTAGAATAAAAAAAAAAAATGCACTTTGAAATCATAAGGAAAACTGGCAACATCACAGGGTAGTTATTCATGAATCAAAGAAGAAAATTATTATTTTTTTAGTGATAATTTTACGTCTTGTGTAAATATCAGAATGAAATTAATTTTTTTTTGTAAGTGGGGCTACATAGGGAAAACCATCTCGTTTCTAAAAAAATCCGATGTGAACACCACATGACTTCCTTGTACGCATATAAAAGATTATAAATTTTTTTTTTTTAGTGATTTTTATTCTATGAAATTTGTATTTTTAACTATGTAATTTTTTTTTCTCCGGTGATCACAAAAATTTAAATAAAATAATTTATTAACCTGTTTCCATGGCAATATTTGTATTTTCTCCGTGTAAAATACGAAATTCAATAGCTTGTATCTCACGAATGAAAAACGATAGCAATATGATTTCATCCTACAGATTACGCCACTTTGAAGTTCACAGGGCATTGCTAAAACTGAGCAATACAATTGGCCGGTGCTATGGTATATTGCAATATTTAATCTCTGTTTTCTGAAAATTTTAATTTCTCTGTTTCGTTAAAACTAATTTCTTTTTAAATTGTCAGAAAATATTTGTCTAGATTCCTGTGTATGCATGTGATAATCCTCTTGTATATATAATTATGAGAGGGGGTTGAAATTTAGATGGGGATGATTTTTTGTTTATAATTTAATAAAATTGTAACAAAAATTCTACAAGATGTATTTTTTTTTTTGTATATATACAAAGCATTAGACACTTATTTTCTCTTTATGTTTTGTGTTTTTTCTAAGTTTTAAACTTTAGTAACAAATGGGATAAATTTATTTTTGTCGAGAACTGTTTTTTCATCCCAACTCCTATTTTAGGGGTTGTAGTGAATTTAATTACCTGAAATTTTAGAAAAAATACTCTGCACTGTAAGCTAAATAAACTGACCAAGACAATCTAGATATTCCCAGTTCTAGAGAAAAAAACATTTTTGCATAGTCCCCCCCCCTTTTATTTCATTAACAACTTATGATATTTTTTCATTTTTTTATTTTTATTGCTATAATTGAATTATTGTTCATGGTAAATTTATTTTTACAATCAGAGGTTAATAATTATTAATAAATCAATATATTTAAATAAAAAAAAGGATACGAGGTATGATTCAAATCGATGTACCATCCCCTTGTAAGATCCCCTTGTAAGATATTTCATTAATTAAAATTGTATTTGGCTATAACTCTGGAACCAATGAAAATAAGTACCACTAATGATATATCGTTGAAAAGATTTCAATGAGAGCTGATTACTGCAGTTAAGAAAAAATACATAATCCAAATTGTTTGGATTTTGGGCTTTTATGGGCACTTTTGATCCAGTCCATTACAATAAAAAGGAGAGGTGCACAATTAGGTGTAACACCTAATTGTGCACCTCTCCTTTTTGCAATTTTCCAATTGTGCATTTTGGATTTATGACTGTTGTAACACCTAATTGTTACAACAGTCATAAATCCAAAATTTCAACATTCTATGATTAATCATTTTTGAGTTATGCGAGATGCATACATACGTATAGAAATCACGCTGAAACTAGTCAAAACCGAAATTTTTCGCGATCACAATACTTCCTTTACTTTTTACAAGGAAGTAAAAATATACTGAAAGAAGAAAACTAATAAGATATAATATTTAATAGATAGTAATTAAGTGTTTGAGATTAATGTCTTAATAAGTACAACAAGATGTGAAGCTATGATACCAGTTTTTAAAATATAAAAAAATTCAAATTGATCAATACCTTTCAATTCAGGTATAATGTAAGGTAATATTGGCTCAAACAACACGCTTTTTAACAGATGGATAAAACCACATGCGGCTGGAATGTCGCTTGTGGTAGCTCCTTTAGAAAGTAAAGTATTCGAATATACTACTGTATTATTTGATCTATGTTGCGTTTAATTATTTAACATTGTATTTAGAAAGTGAGTGATTTTATTACCTTTTTTTTAAATGTAATTTAACACCTTAGTGTAACAGTTGATAGAACAACCGAAATCGACAAAGTACCAAAGCACCCGAGTATGAATGAATCCTAACTTAAGTTTCGTTGTTTAAACAGTCAACATTGAAATAATTATCATTACTATCTATCTACAAGAGAAAGCGTACTTAGGAATTAAATATTTAAAATATTCATCAGCCAAGCTTTTGATTTTATAGCTTGGCCAATTGGTAATTTAAGTAAATTTTTACAAAAGTTAAGAATTATCAATTTCTTACAAAAATGTAATATGAAAATCCAAATTTTAAAAACACTGGTAAACATGAATTAAACAGGATTTCGCAATAATAAATAAAAGATAAAAAAGAAAATATGTATGTAAATGAAGCTGATTACGTCAAAGTATACTTAAAAAAATCAAATAATATCACATACGTCATGTTTACTGTAATAAAATCTATTACAAGTGTGAATTTGTATTATCTTTTTTTTTTTTAAAGTAATGTATATTTATGATAATGATTTTATGATTTTAAGTATGCAATAAAAACTAATAAATAAAACACAAAATCAGATATAGCTATCTTATTATTTTTCAAGAAAGTTAGAGTATAAAAATGTAATATTAATTTAAAATTAAACCATCATTTCTTTATTTTTCATACTAGAAAATCTTTTTCACAATTCAAAAAATTCCTTTAATTTCTTTAATTAAATTTATATAATTTATTGAATTTAAAAGTAACTTATATCATATTTCTTTTAGTTACCTATTAGATGCTGAACTCCACGGCGGAGTGGTAACCTCTCTGTCTTTCATTCATGAGGTTCTGGATTTAAATTCCAATCACGTTTGGTATTTTTTTTATACACTAAAAAAATCATCTTTCGTTTTAAAAAAAGGGCAGTTGTGATCAGCTTTTCATTATAAACGTTGCAAAATAATTAAAATTTAATGTCTTAATTTAAGAAATAAATTAATCCCATAAATGGCAAATCCATACTCAAGAAAAAAGCATTCCAAGCCAGAATTATTGAAACATCCGTTGATTTCTATATTAAGTTAGATGCTATTGTATATTAGTACATTTCGCTAAACTAAGTATTGTCCATTTATAATCCTAAAAATTAAAATTTTACACCGACCGACAATCATATTAAATAGTGAGAAATATTACAATCTATTTTACAATTTTAAAAGTAGTAACTTTTTTTTAGTTTAGGTGATTTAGATGTATTAGAGGAAAATAAAAGATTGGGATAAATAATTAAAAGAACAAATTAATAAAGTTAAAGAACAATTTTATCTTTGTTCTTTAACTTTAAAAACGTTAAGATTAAATTTATTTCGTATAGGTTTGTTTAAGTTCT
Organism: Lycorma delicatula; assembly: GCF_047948215.1. Taxonomy (NCBI): domain Eukaryota; kingdom Metazoa; phylum Arthropoda; class Insecta; order Hemiptera; family Fulgoridae; genus Lycorma; species Lycorma delicatula. The sequence continues at coordinate 37,478,638 of NC_134462.1, forward strand.
TTAAATTTTGTGTTGTTTTTATGGAAAACAGTACGTTAGCAAGTACTCTACTTTTCAATTAAACTTCTAATTATATCGTGCGTCTGTTAAAAAAAAAAAAAAAAAAAGAAGTAAATTTGACAGAAAATCACGAAAGCATAGAAAATATAGATCCTGCATTTTCAATATATTATTTTTTCTGCTTTGGAAAGATATAAGTGATCTTCAAAAGTAAGGAAATTATGATATGACTAGAAAAGCAAGAAAAAAACTGTGTGAGTGAATAATGATTTTTCTCTTGTTTATTCTTTTTTTTTTTTGACTTATTCAAATAATCCGATTCCTGATTGTGTCAAATTTGAAAAAGTACGAAAAAGATACGCCTCAATAAAGAAGCTATAAAGCAGATTTACATTTACAAAACTGCTAATCTGTTACTTTGCTTTTGGAATATACGGTAATTATATGTTTATCATACTCTTACCGGAAGAAGGGTATTATGACTGACAATCTTGTATGTATCCTCGGGGCACACACGTTTCATCAACATATGTACGTATATAATAAAAACCATCACAACGGCTATATTGACTATTATACTACTGCCCAAAAAGTGTAATATATTTAAGGTGTATATACTAGTATGTATTTATTTATGTTTGTTCCACCGTAGAAGCTCAACGGCTGAACCGATTAAGATGTATGGACCCGCGTTGAAATCCTTACGTTACCAGGAGTGTCATAGGCTATATAAATATGTATATATATGTTTAAATACTTCGAAAAAATTATACTCTATACAAAATTGTCATCCACACGTACTTTAATTATCATATATTAATAATTAACCCATATTAAAAAGCAATGTTTGTCTCCCGCACGTCTAACGCGATCAGAATGCGCTCATTTGAAAATCAAATGCGAATTTCAAAAACCGTACCAGAAGTTTCCGATTTCAACCGCTAGGTAGCAAACTCAATTTTTTTAGTTTTTTTTATTTTGGCAGTGTGGATTTTAATTTTTAACAGATTTAAAACTTGTTTTGAGAAAATTAAACAAATATTTCCTGTTACCTTGTAAATTATTTTGGATATTTACTAAAAATAAAACCCAAAAAGATGGATACCAGTTGTTTAAATAAACAATTAAAAATTATTTTTAACTTGTCGAGTATAGAAACAAAATCGGTTAAAAAAAAAATTAAGTGAATAATTAAAACGGAGTTTTCTGATGACAGAACAGTTAGTTATACCTGTGAATCTAAATGATTTACAATTAATATAATGAATCAAATGTTGAAATTTTTATTTCTAAAATAGCAAAAAAATAAATAAATATATTGTTCTATTATGTTTATTAATTAATTTTAATTTTTTTTTTTTTAGAATATAATCATGTTGAAGAAATAATTGAGAAATAAAAACTTATAAAAATTGGTAAATCAAAGGAACTGTTTGAACGGTAAAAAAAAACGATAACTGCTTTAAAATTTTTAATTTTAATATACATTTTTATTTATATATTTATTTTTAATAAGCTACATTATTTCAAGAAAAAAATATTTTTTAACAAATATAATGAAATTATTTATCATTTACTAAGTACAAATGCATTAAAAAGAAAAAGAAAATGAACTTTGTTCATACAAACTTATAGTGATAAAAATAATTAAAAGTATACAAATTTTCACATTATTTCAAAATAAAATGTTTTATAATTATTTCTCAAAACCTTCACGATATTTACTTAAAAATAAACAAACATATTTTTATTAATCTTTTTATTAAAAAAAATAATAATAATTTTTATGTTATTTCTTTCTCTGTTATAAACCACCAAAGTTTAAGTGATTATTATTATTACTTCCTTGTACGAAAAAGTTTTTTCAGATTTCAACGGAAAAATCCATTTTGACCACCCTAGAATCTATTTTGACTAGTTTCAGCGTGACGTTTGTACAAACGTACGTATGCACGAATGTATATCGCAAATTGCCATAACTCAAAAACGATTAGGCGCAGAATGTTGAAATTTGGATTTAGGACTGTTGTAACATCTAGTTGTGCACCTCCCCTTTTGATTCCAATAACTGGACCAAAAGTGTCTAAAGAGACTAAAATCCCAAAATATTTGGATTTTGGGCTTTTTTTAACTGCAGTAATAAGCTGTCATTGAGAGCTTTTCAACGATATATCATAAGTGGTACTTATTTTCAGAGTTGTAGCCAAAATATATTTAATTAATGAAATATTTTGATTTTATAAGGGGAAGGCACATTGGTTCAAATCAGACTTCATTTCCTTTTCTTATTTTCAGTTTTTTTTATTTAAATATATTGATTTATTAATAATTATTAACCTCTGATTGTACAAAAAAATTTAAAATAAATAATTTAATAACAAATAAAGAATATGAAAAAAAAATCAAAAATTATTAGTGAAATAAAATTTTATGTACCTTTAAAAATGTGAATATGTAATTTCTTAGACGTACAAGCAAGTCATGTGGTGCCCACATTTTTTTTTATGGTTTTACATTTATTCGAAAAATTAAATTAAATTTAAAATAAACCCAACAGGTGGGTTTTGTGGTAAACTCGTCGTCAAATACTTGATCATGGATACTGGTGTTTTTTGGTGGTTGGGTTTCTATTAACAGCACATCTCAGGGATGGTCGGGCTGAGTTTGTTCAAGACTAAACATTTACCGGTACAGTTACATTACAATAATAAGTCGCTAGTGACTTTAATTGTTGATGCGACTATAAAAAAAAGTATTTAAAAAATACAATAAAAAAATAAATAAAAATAATAAATTTCATATTAAAAAAAAATACAAGCCGATATTTTTGTTATTAATTTACGTACAAATAATTCTAAATTTTGATGTAATATTTTAATCACATTACTGAAATTCCTTTTACATAAAAGTTTATAAGGTTTTAAAAATAATTTAAACATTTTTTTTTAGAGATTTTGTCCTGAAATTGTAATCTTGGTTCGTTAATTTATTAAAACAACAAACACCTACTTTATTTACTATTTAATCAAATTAGTTAAAAATTTTATATTTACTAAGAAAATCAAATGAACTGAAAGTGCAGTCTACGCGAGGTCACAACTGTCCAATGAAACTATATAATTTGTTTACGATTTAAAGTTACATATTAAAGATTAATTTTATAAAAAATGAAAACATATCCGGTTAACTTTGAACTTCGATTTACTTTTTTATAAAACAAACGTAAACCTTGGATCGAAAAGATAAATCTAAATATTAAACCTTACAATTGAAAAAAATACACTATAGATTCGTATATATGTATATATATATATATATATATATATATATATATATATATGGTTTAACGTTTAAAATGATCTCATTAATCACTTACTGATTGATATTTAATTCGTATGTAAAAAGTTTAACCTATAAATCATAGTTACATTTTTATTTTCAAAAATAATACTATTACCATCCACAGCAATAATTAAATCATCTATTATACTGCTTATTTACTGTATCAATAAATTATTTCATCGAAACAATAAACTATATTTCTTAGATAAATCTTATTTCCTTGAAGAAAAAAAAAACAATAATTACAAAAAAATTTAAAAAAATTTAGAAATATATTTAAATTCATACATATTTACGTCAAGTAATTTTTAGAACAAACTTTCTTAGAAATAACAACGATTTTTGATGAATGTATTATTGAATGCAGATCAGAAACGAGAATGCTACGTTATTTCTGAAGGGTGTTTGTTCTTTTTTTATTTATTTGTTGCTAACAGGAATAAATATTAAAGCAAAAAACTGGTATTACAAGTTTGTAATTCTTGGAATACAAACGATACCGTACTTACAGGAATAAAAGTATTTTACTAGTAAAAAGAAACATTGTCTTTATATTGTATAGATTATATAAAGAAATCCTTCTTATTAATTCCAATAGTTATGCTGTAGGCTATATACGTAAGTAATAATAATTCTTTACATTTTCATTACTTGGATATATCTCTTTGTATTTAATTGTCAGTTATATACTTTACGTCAATAATAATATATTAACAACATTTTATTGGAAATTAAAATATAAAAATTGTTAATAATAAATATGAGGGATTTTACTTACATAGATTTTTTTTTTCTCACAAACTTAATTTTTTTCTTTTGTAAGCATTCAAGGAAATCAGTACAGACGTAAGCTATTATTCAATGTAAAGACTCTTTTCTTCAAACCAAGATAAAATTATTCAGGAAAGCCGAAGAAAAAATACAAAATATTTGAGATTTTCTTGCGTCAGAAAGCAGATTTAAATTCAAATATTACAGTAAAGCTTATGATACAATCGTAAAATTGTTTAAAAAAAATTAAAATAATAAATGTATAGAATATTTCAAAAATGTTTTAATAAAAAGAATGCCAGTGTCAATCCTTTACACATTAATAAGTTTTAGTTAGTTAATTGAAATAAATCTAGGATGTAGCAGTTTTAGACTTCAAGATAGCATTTATAATAGAATCGAAATTTTTTGTAGTTCTTGTATTTTTTATTTTTATAATTATAAGTTTATAATTTATCCATGAATTGTGAACGTTCACAACTACATGTAGCTTTTTATATACATCGTAATACATGTATTACAGTGTTGGGTGTCTATCAAAGAAATAATTGCAATGATTTTTGATTGAAATCCTTGAAATATCTTAATTTTGTTTTAGCCTGGTGAGTTCCATATCATACTTACAGTCAGTTTAAAGATTATTTATACATTAGCAATTAATTATTATATTAATTTCTGTTTTTTTTTGTTTTTTTTTTAATATCGAATAATTTTTTTCTATATTTGTGGTTTAACTGCTTGTTCGTTCATAAATGTGTCTTCCTGGTAAACTGTCAGTATAACTGAAGGCCAAGATATTTTGCGGTGTCAAATTGTATATTTCTGTATTTTTTATAAATCCCAGTAGCAGAATTTCATTCTGAACATAAAGATCACATGTAGTCTGTTTTACTTCATCATTTGATTCGCCACTTCTTCTGCTAATCTTGCACGGAGTATAACTTTGTTTTTTTTTCTTTTTATTACAATGCATTTGGCGGAGTTTTTTTTACTGCTTGAATAGCTTTGTTAATAGTGAAAGTGTTTACTGTTGAGGTAGATGTTACGGGAAAGTCGGATGTGAATGTGGAAAATAGAAATGTGACTAAGTAAAATAAATAAACGTATAAAAAATTTAAATAAAAAACAGAAACTATTTCCGCTAAATTTGGCTGGAGAGGTTACAGTAAGCTACAAGAAAACATGAAATAATTAATTAAACAAAGTAGTTTTGTTTTTAAATTATCAGAAATACCTAAACGGGCAAATGAAAATCTTGAAAATTCGTATTTATTACCTTGTGTGAATATATATTCAAAACTGTACTGTTAAATGAAATATAGAAATTTTCAAAATTCCAACTATATTAACTTATTCATTTATGAGGTTAATTTGTAATTCAGGGCTGAAAGCTAAAATTTCGATAAAAATAATCAACACTTTTCCGCCAAAAATTTTCACACAATCTTTTTCATTGCAAGTAGAATTATTTATTTATTGCTTATTATTGGCTAATTTCTTCTTATTTTTTTTTTTACAAATCTAACAGTTGAATATTTAATTTATGTTTAATCAAAGGTCGACAAGTTTAAAAAACTCTACGTAGAAAAAAACCCGTTTCTTTATCTGAGTAATATCTCGGCGTTTTGTATAATATGCAGTATTTATTTGAATTTTCGTTTGTTGATGCACAATCCAAAACCATCTGAACCGTTTTTATTAAAATTTGCAATTTTTAATAAAATTCTAGATGTGACTTACTTTAGAGGAAAGTAAAAACTAAAAAAATGGAGAAATATTTTTAAAATCTGGAATAAACTTAAATTTGTTTGAAAGTTTTAATAGATCTTCCGATTTCTCAAGGTAAAAAGTATTTTTTTGGCAAATCTTGCACTCATGATAAATTTAAAAAAGTATATAATAGGAATTAAAATAATTAAAATTAAAATAAACGCTTCTGAAGGAAGAATTATGTTTTTATTAAGATCTAAGGGAACCACTTTCAATAATAGAAAAGAATTGACAAGTAGCCAGACATAATTGAATTGCAGACTAGTTAAATTACTAGATGTTTCTCAGATTATAATTTTCAACTAAGAGGAAGGAGGATCTCTCTCATTCAACCTTAATAAAATTTTAAGTGAAGAAAAAAGTAATATTTTCCATATGGAAAAGAGTGAATCCCTTACAATGAATGGAGAAAAGATATTTTGTTTAGAAGTTTTTTTAGAAGTGTACTTTTATCTTTTACTAACATTTTGTTAGCTAAAATCCATTCTGAAAGTTTAAATTGCTTAAATATTTTCATTTAGAATCGATCCAAAATTTGGTTTAAGTTAAAAAAAAATTTTTCTTAATTTAAAAGTTTCATCAGGTTTTGTTCTGTTAATTATTTTTATTTTGTCGAAAGTAGATCTTAGCAAAAAAAAAAATTTTTCAAAGTCGGAATAGGCGAAGTCACTTAAAGAGTTCCGATATATTTATTGTAAAAAATGCTCATTAATTTCAGATTTTCAGCTTTTTATTACACTTATGTACATCAATAAATAAAGAAAAATAGGCAAATGTGATTTTTTTTCAATATGATTAATGATAATGATATAACAATAAAAACGCAATGGTTTAGTGAACAACTGCAACAAAAATAAATAAAAAATAAAATTTATATTCATCTAACTTAAGTCTAAATGTCCATGAATATTTGAGGTCATTTTCCTATAAATACATAAAATAGTTGTTTAAAAAAATATACATACACATTATCTTACCTGAATTGAATTGAATATTTCAGCTTTTAACGAAAATCCTTTTCAACTTGAATTAAGTTTTCAATATTTGAGTAACATTTAAATAGAAAATATTGTTAGTAACAATTAACAAAATAAAAATAAAAATTATAAAAAAATAAATTACAAAACCGAATTAAGTTAATAAGTCTAAAAATAAACTGGTATGAACGAGTGACACATAGTTGAATAGAAAGAAGGACCGGAGTTTGGTAAACCTAACGTAAAGAATTGGCCTTTCTCCCACCATAGTAACCTATTCGGCAATTTGTTTAACGTTAACCTATAGGGTACGTGGTTTAAATGAATAATTTTCATATAGCTCTTAAGTGCCAAAACATACAAACAATATTGGAATAAATTAAAATAAAACAAAAAACTCATGTAGTCTTTACTACAATAATGTAAGTAACTATTACTTTGAATTATAACAACAATTAACGTAGAGTCAAAACATTTTATCCTTTTTAATTATTTGAAGGCCAAAATAACAAAAATATGTTATCTATAAATAAAAAGATTTGTTAATGAAGTAATAATTTATTCATGAATTACATTTGGTAAGTTATATTGAGTACTCCTAAATTAGCGATACAAACTCCATATCTAAGAATCTTGAAAATCAATCAGTTTGTTATTATTTTAACAAAAAAATAAATAAAATAAAACACTTTCTTGTAACGTTAACAGAATAAATCCCCAATAAACACAACCCCCATAAATAGAGATCAGAATTCTAAAAAAAAATTACTGAATTGAAAAGAAAAACAGAAATATACGTCGCTGAAATGTTATTTGATAATGATTGAAATGACAGATATCAAAAAGGTTCATAGGGAATAAGAGAAAAAAAAATTGTAAGTAAGAAAACTTAGTCATTATCTCAACAAGAACGAAAAACAAGCTAAACACTTTTTTCCTAACAAAGTAAAAATTGTTTAATAAATAACCATAAAATAATCAATTTAAACGATAGTACTTAAGAAAAAAATTCCACAAATGTTTGCTTACATTTTTAATTTCTAATTTTTAAGGTAGAAAAGAAGGCTGTTTGGCATTAATTTTAAAAGGATGGACTGGATATTGGGTAAAGGATCTCAATATTCTTTGTCCAATAAAGTTCTGCGTAACAAGGCATACGTGAAGATAGTATGGACTTATGGAAGTGAATTCTGGGGTATAACCAATAACAGTAATGTGGAGATTATTTAGCGGAATAAAATATTGCGAAACGTAACGCAAGCACCGCGGTTTGCGAGAAATATTTGAAATGTGTCCAGTCTGGAGAAGCATTTTAATCATCTAACTTTGAATCTACTTGACAGCAATGACTAAGGAGATTGAAAAGGTTCTATGTGCTTGATTTGGTTGATGGACCATTATGATTATCGTATTTGTTGGAGATAATACTTCTTAAATTATTTTTATTTTATTTTCGGTTATTCAAATTTAGGATGATTACGTTTATTATTTATCTATGGTTATTTTAAAGTGATTGTTTCATTTATTCTTGTTTTATTTATGTATCCGACTTGATTAATGGTGTGAAGATATGTATTAATTCTGCATTTAACTATATTCAACTGATATTAATCGATATCAAATTTTAATTCATGTATCATTTTGTATTATCCTATTTATGTATCAAATGTTGATATATATTTCTGTAGTCTGGTGTAGCGAAGTGCATTAACTCTGCTTTGAAAGGTGGATCCTACGATGAATAGTGACCTGTGTAGGATTTTATCAGTTCATTATTATACGTGTAAAAATATGCTATAGTTATGAGAAAATACCAAATATGACCAAGTTATTTCATAGTTACTAGCTTTGTTGAATTTTTATCTATATTAATAATTATTGTGTGTCTTTGAGGATTATCACTGGGCTATGCTGACAATCTTTCTTTTAGTCTACAACTTTCTTTTAGTTTTAATGTGGTCTACAACTTTCTTTTAGTTTTAATGTGGTTATAAATAAACGAATTCAGCACAAATTGTTACTTGGAAAAACTTGAAAAAATAATTATTAGAAAAGCAGGCAAAAATTTCCTCGTCTCAAGCATTTAAATAAATGTTTATTGTTACAGTTAGTATATTAAAAATATGAAAAATAAAAAATTATGCGGAAAGCTTTGGTTTTAATTGGATAACATGTGTGTCACAACTTACACGGGAAATTGAATTCTACTGATTTTCTCACGAAACATTTTGATGATATTTTACATTTTTTAAAACTTCGAAATAGTTATCTGATTTTTTAAATTCTTGCTGATAATTTAAAGGCCAATGAAAATTTGTAAAAAAATAGTTAACCTACGTGAAAAGTTTTTCGGTAAAATCTATTCAGTAGTCTGTGTGCTTGATATACACACACACACACACACACACACATATATATATATAATATAATATATATAATAGTAAAATAAAATATACATATACTCTGGTGGATTAAAATGAAATCAAACGGATTAAAATTTCATTTTTACCCACCAGAGTATATGTATATTTCTTTATTATACTAGTAGGATCGGTACATTCATGACTGTTTTAAAATTTGTAACTATGATTTTTAAACTTTTGACTTTAAATATATTAATTTTAACTCCTGATGATGGCTTCCGAGTAGGCCGAAAATTTAGAGTACATATCAACGTGCTGGTAAGGTGGATTACATTAATTGGTAATTTATTCATTTAACATATTAGCGGTACCATGTTTGATAAATATTGAATTATTATTTATCGTAAAAACCTTTATACGATCAGAGATTAATAATTATTAATAAATAAATATATTTAAATTGAAAAAAAAAGTTAAAAAAGATGACGTCTGATTCGAGAACCGATGTAAGATTTTTTCTTCCCCTTGTAAGATCCAAACATTTCATTAATGACAATTTTATTTGGCTATAACTCTGGAACCAATAAAAATAAGTAATACTTATGTATATCGTTGAAAAGCTCTCAATGAGGACTTATCCCTGCACATAAGAAAAAGATAGGCACATACGTACATACAGACGTCACGCTGAAGTTAGTCAAAATGGATTCAAGGATGGTCAAAAGGCTTGTTGCATAAAAAAATTCTGATTCTTTAAAATTTAAAGTATTATTACAATATATATATATAATTGCAAATTTAAACTGTTTATGAAAGTACTTTTTTTTTTTGTTTACCGAGAAAACAAGAAAAATATGAAAATATTACTGATTATCATTTTATATATATGACTAGCTGCAGGGTGTGCCTAAAGCATGCCTTTACAGCTAGGCCGTCCGGATGGGTTGCCCTGGCGTCTTGAAATGCTATTATTACATGTCCAAAATTGATTACCTCTTGTGTAGAAATGTTTTTTGGTTTGTTTTAAATGATTAAAATCATTCAAAAGGGTTCAAAAGGGTTCGTCATCGTTCAGTTAAGCAATCTTGCTCAATAGGAAATAAGATTTAGGGTAAGTAGGTTACCATCATCGCGCTTTCTAAAATCAAAATAACTTCAAAACAAAATATCTGCTTGCACTTTTGAATTCTTCTCTTCAATAAACAAAAATCATTTCAAATTAATCAAAGCAGAAAATCATTTCACTTTTCGCTACCAGAATAATGCAAAATCTTTACCGAAGTATTATAAAAATATATTGTGTACAAAAAAAGTATATTGGGGTTTAAAGCTATTTAATATGTTTTAACTTTAACTTAAAATAACGAATCACAAATAAAATGAAAGTGTAACCCTTTCAGTTTATCCCTTCAAGTATTCAATGTGAGATCTTTTTGTTACGCAGCACATATCCAACCAATTGGATAGTTCATCACTTATATTAACGAGCATGCCAGGAGGTATGGAATCGACAGTTGATTCAGCAAACTACGAAATGCAGAAGGCTTTTTGTTCAGAAATCACGATCTTTGATAGCGTCGCCGTCAAGGGGAAAGATATCAATCAGAAGTAATCAATCAACGGTCATGAATGCAAGTAAAACCATTATTTTTTCTCTTTGACTCTAGCCTTAAATCAGCAATGTACACCTTATCCAAGAGATATTATAACAAATTAAATTCCCGATATTTTTTTACATTCCCGTTCAGCATTATTGAATGAATGAATTACGGTAGTAAAATTTATTAATTTATTTTATAATCATTTTTTTGATGATTTTATTTACGCATCAACAATTATAGTCATTAGCGACTACAGTAACATTATCATGTAGAATTTGATAAAACAATAAAAATAAACAATAAAGAAACAGGAACAATAAATAATAAACATAAGCATGTGACAACAATAAATACAAAATAAAATACATAAATCACACAAAAATCACTAAATCGTATTTTTCATTCAACTGTACACAGAGGAACCACAACAGACGTTTTATACCTTCGTTCTGGATTAAAAGAAATTTCATATTCGAACCCATGTCTAAGTTTTTCGGATGGTTCCAAAGATTGTGCAATCAAAGAGCAGGTGGGAGACGGACCATTTGACCTTGCAAGCCTCACAGATCTTCTGAGGAGAGCCAAGGATGCTCACCTACTTAGGTGAGCATGGGTAAGCCTGGTGTGTCCAATCCTTAGCCGAGTTAAGATGACTTGGTCTCTTCTGTTGCTCGGAGAAAGAAGTTTCTGGAGCACATTCTCCCGGATGTTATCTAGTGCCGTGGGAGGACTCAGCAGCGAGAATCTATTCCACTGAGCCCGCAATTTTACACGGACTGATCTCATGAAGTTTCTCTCACATTCGATTGTACTCGGATGCTATTTATTGCAGCTCTCTAGACAGCCTCATCGGCCTGTTCGTTCTCGAGGATGCCACAATGGCCAATTATTATTACTGTTGTTATTTATTGTTTATAAGCATTTAAGAAAAAATACTATGATTTTTTGACGGCCAGTATGTTCAATCATTTTTTTTTTGCCTTTATTTGTTGTTGTTGCTTCTTCTTACTTATTGTTTATAAATATTTAAGAAAAAGAAATCATATGATTTTTTGACGGCAGTATGTTTGATCATGTAAGCATGTTTTCAGCTAAGGGGAACGCACAGACGCACATACAAATGCCATTTAGTAGGGTAGGATGTGCGTGTGTATATGCTTGTGTGGATTTATCAAAACAAATTGAAAAGCTACATTATTTTAAATTTATGAAATTCAACTGTACACACTACAACCCGCGAGACATAATCCTTAGAAAACTTAAAATAAAAAGTAGTAATGATAATCTTTTTTTTTTTAATAATAAGTCATAATAGTTAATAATATCACAAAATAATTATATGTTAAAATATAGCTAAATTTGTTAATTTTATTATTTTTTTAATTATTTATTTACAAATTTTGGTATTAATAAAAAATAAATAAAACAAAAAAATTATTCCTCAACTTATTCGAAACTTGCTTGGCTAATTTTACTTTTAATTCCAAATCCCGACTTATATCTTTTGAATTTACGGTATTTTGGTGATATCCATCCAATACCATATATTGAAAGCAAAACAAGGATTCCTGATGAAAATTAAACGCATTTAAATGAGTAAACTCGCATGGCTGGAATATTCACGAGTATATATACATTATTTAATTAAGTTTAGAAAATCGAAATGTATTTCAGTTTTTACTTTTTACCTATTTAAACATAACTGAGTTCTTTTTGTAAAAATGAAGTACATGAATTTAACAAATTTTCTTAAACATTTATAATTAATCATTAAAAATAAGCTTAATCATTAAAAAATACGCAATATCCTGTAAGTAGTTTTTCGCTCCTACTATTTATTATGTAGGCTTTACGCAACCCTAATAAAAAAAAAAAAAATAAGGGAGACGTACTGCATTTTATCACTTTTGTTTTATTAACAGCAAGATGGCTTATAAATTTTATGATTATTTATTTACATGTTGCTTTATTTTACAAGTTTAATCTGTGTAACAATTCTTTAACTGAAAAACAGTAATTGTAAGTTTATTACTTATATAAATAAAAAATATCAACAGTGAAAAAATAATTCTTTTGTGAAAAAAATTGTTAGTTCGGTACTCCACCTCTCTCTAAGTTTAAATGATTTTCAATATGCTTTGACTAACCCTTCTTTAAAATAGGAAAACAAATTTAAATTCAACTATTAAGTTATTATTTTGTTTTTATTCGGTGGAAATTTCCAATATTCTTTTACGTAAAAAATAATTTCTTGACTATAGACCCTTCTATAGAAGAAAGAATGTGTTTGAAATACGGCTTGCCAATTATTTAATTTTGTTATTGTTTTTTTTTTTTTACTTTATTGAAAACAATTTATTATAGTTTAATTACAAAATCTTACGTGTAAAACGTTTTTCAAAACTTTACAGTGGATTCCACAACTTTCTCTTTAATTTCCATTTTAATTATGCTTAAGATTGATTTATAACAAAAAGAAAATGATAAATCAAAAATTATTCTTCAGTTTAGTGAAAAAATTATTTTTAAAACTAATTTTATTTAAAATATAATTTTAAATTTTGGCCAGTGACTTTTCCTTATTTTTATAAGACTAAATTTTTTCAGATTTTTTATTTACAATACAGCAATATTGTAAGTCAGTAGGTTGTAATTACAACCTACGTAAATTATTATTACCTACGTAAATTATTAAAATTATATTGGTAATTCAAATTTTTTCATACGAAACTATTTACGAACAAAGCTATTAATAATAGCTTTAGATTACATGAGTACTATACTCATGTACTTTAGAGTACATGAGCTTTAGAATCATGTAAACTGAATGCAACCTGGTCCTATAATTTCAATATTTCAGCCCTCTGATGGTCATAGAACAAAGAGTCTTTTGTCAAATATTTTAAGTTTGTCTGTAAAAATTATTTCAATAAAAGTTGTTATTATTATTATTGACTTATTAAATAATGAAAAAAAAGAGAATCAAATAAACCATATAATTTGGATGTTTAAAACTTTATAATCCATCGGATTGGTCTAGTGGTAAACTCGTCGTCGTAAATCAGCTGATTTCAAAGTCGAAGTTCTCAGGTTCAAATCTTAATAAAGGTAACTGCTTTTATTTAATTTGAATACTAAATCATAGACACCGGTTTTCTTTGGTCCTTGAGTTGTCAATTAATCATACGTCTCGGAAATGATCCGCCTTAGTTTGTTCAAGACTACACATTTATCGGTAGAGTTACATTAAACTGATAAATAACTAATGACTTTAATTGTTGATGCGACTATAAATAAAATTAATAAAAAGAATAATAATTTTTCATAGTTTTTCATAGTATAACTACGCAATATACTATTTTCATCATCTGAAATCAAATTTGTAGTTAAATTTGATTAAAACCACGATGATTTATACTGTTTCAGAGAGTATAACTACGCAATATACTATTTTCATAATCTTAAATCAAATTTGTAGTTAAATTTGATTAAAACCACGATGATTTATACTGTTTCAGAAAGTATAACTACGCAATATACTATTTTCATAATCTGAAATCAAATTTGTAGTTAAATTTGATTAAAACCACGATAATTTATACTGTTTCAGAGAGTATAACTACGCAATATGCTATTTTCATAATCTGAAATCAAATTTGTAGTTAAATTTGATTAAAACCATGATGATTTATACTGTTTCAGAAAGTATAACTACGCAATATACTATTTTCATAATCTGAAATCAAATTTGTAGTTAAATTTGATTAAAAATATTGGGCAGGGAATTAAAATATACAATTAATAAAATATTGAAAACATTTAAAAACATACATTAATTTTAAATAAAATAGTGATTTTTCTTTCCTATTTTATTATTTTTAATTAAAAAAAATATATATATATGTATATATATACTAATAAAAGAAAAATAGTAATGATTGAAAATAGTTAATGATTAAAATATAGTTGATTAAAATAGTTAATGGTTGGGATTGTGAAATAGTAAATTCCATAGTTTGTATTTATTGAGTTTACTGTTTAGTTATTTTTATATGTTTTATAAATAAATTAGATAAGCAAAACTTTTATTAGATTCAAACTGAATTAAAATTGTGATTAGTTGTACTATTTACCATTTATATATAAGGCTTGTGGATACTGAATAATTCTACAATCCTTCACCAACCCGCTATTCAATATTATAGCAAACTGGTATAAATATCGTTATCTAGGTTATCTACTGTCATGGCTTTAGTTTTACGTCTATTATTTTTACAGATAAATTATGGCCACGCTGAGTTGCCTAAGATATTTCTTCTATTTTTATCCAATAAAAAATTGATAGAACTACTTTACTAATCGTAATAATTTACATATATTTTTATCATTATAATTTTATGTTTTTAAAAAAAAATAATTGGAACTAATTTCAGTAGAAATTTTTCATTGTATAGAGTGATTTTAATCGTGGTACGCATATCACTGATGGTGCGCGTAGAGCTTCCCAAGGTGGTACGCAAATAGACATAACAGTAAAAAAAAACCATTATAATTAAAAATTATTAGTACAACAAATATTTATCATTATTAATACAATGACTCAACGGTTCTTAAACTTTATTTGATATATTATAACAAAAGTATTTCCTTTTCCCTTAATTTGAGGAAATTATTTATGCATTGCAATAATAAGAATATAATTGGTTTGATTGGTATCTCCCTCGTCACCACCCCATTCTATCGCTCTAAACCATAAAACCGAATGTCTGTGCCACAAACGGCTACTGAGACTAGAAACAGTTTAGCGACTAGTGACCTAAATAGCTTCTAGAGCTGACCTAACAGCGTGAGTGGAATAAGCGCGGTGCCATACACCATCGGCTTACGTGTCCCAATCGCTCACTTGTCATATACGTATTTACTAAAATGGGTAGGCGCACCCTGTCAACTGAAAAAAATATATATGACATCCATAAATTAAAATTTACTTTGTCTAGACTGCAATTCGCTGCCATTTCTAGGTCGCTGAATGCCAGCAAGTATATTACCAGATTAAAGCGCTTGGAGCCTTAATTGGCTGGTGGTCAGCCATATATCTGTAGGTTAGCTTCCGACAGCAGTGGGGTAGGAGTCTTAAGTAAACTACTGATATCGGTTGAACATAGCAACCGCATCAAGGAACTCCCACACGGTTCGACAATGCGGCTTTCGACACATTGACTCGCCGCTTGTGAGTTGCCAATTTTCCCCATGACCTCTAAGATCCAGGGTGGCTCGGTCAGTGGCCTCCCCAAGAGCAGGGCATTCAAACATTTGACTGGACATCCCCGCAGACGGAGAGGTCATCAGATGCCAGGCGGAACCGAAACAGTTATTGGTTCAAATTAACATGGTTGGTGAGCACCTGGGTACCCGTTGCCCTTAAAAACGAACTCGAGGTATACCATCCCTCCAGATTCCGTATAAACTTCTACAGGGATCCTCCCTTAGTCGTGGTGTTTCATTCCAGCTGCCATACTTCCATCGCGAGGCTCTGCAGCCTTTTCCGCAAGCAGGAGATGGGCAACTGAACGAAATTTAGATCCGGTGTTTTGTGATCAGCATTCCGTTCCAGTACTGGCCAGGCCCGATACCGCATCCCAAATACCTTGGCCTCCCGGCCTCTTCGCAATCTCCATATACATTAAGAATATCAATAATTCGGTTAGTAAGAATGAATACGCAACATCGATGGGTTTTTACTCCCGCCGACGAGTTCAATGCATGTCCCGCGTTGCACGTAAGTTGTTAATGGCCACTATAAAAGGATTGCCGAACTTTTCTCCATCAGTTAAGCAAGTCAGACATGGTTTCCGCTACAGACTGGTGGATAGAGTTGCTCCGGAATTTTAAATACACTATTATAATCTAATTTTAAAATGTTGTAACTGAATTACTTTTCCATCTGATAAAATTAATGTGGATTACCGAACTTATCTCCAGCAGTTAAGCGAGTCAGATATGGTTATCCTTCAGACTGAGTAATACATATGCTTCCAGGATTTTACATACTCTGTGATAATCTAATTTAGAAACATTGTAATCAAGTTACTTTTTCATCTGATAAAATTAGATGGCACTACCACTTGTATCAAGTGGTAGTGCTGGCATACGTATCTCAAAGGGGACCCTTTTTCTTATATACTCGTACATACTTAATTACATACTTTGCTTGAAATAATTCAGTTTAGTTTTGTTAGTTAAGTTAACATAAAATATAAATCAACATGCTTATAGTAATATATAATATTGTAATCAGTAAAGTAAGTTAGTGTAAAATTTTTCTCTAAAGTAATTACATTTTTTTTGTAAAAAATAATTAAAAATTTGTAATAAATAAAAATAAAATTAATAAATGACTTTTTTTAATAAAATAGATACTTTAAAAAATATTTAATAATTTTTTATTACTTTACTATTCTGAGATAATATTCTTCGGTACCTCTATTAAATAGGGAAATCTCCACTAATATCCTAATGACATATTACATAATTAAAAGTTCAGTGGTACGTTACTGATTTGTAATTCACATAAGCGGTACGGAAAAAAATGTTGGCACCAAAAAATGTGTGACATCACCTTTATAGGTGATGTCACTTTATAGCTGCTATAGATATGGCTTATATTTATTGATATTTAATTTCTTGAATCATAATTCAGTAACGCCGAAATAGTTAGTTAAAAAAATAATTTGGAAACTGTTGCTAATTTTATGCATTTAAAATTCATCAAGTAATAAATGAAGTCGGGAATATATTATTTTATTTGCTTGTTCATTCTCCAGTAAATAGTATACTTAATTTCAACCATAATTAATTTAATTGCAATGAAAATGCCAAGCCTTAACATAATTTGAACCCAGAACATATCAATTGAAAGAGAAAGATACCATCACTTTCTCATGTAGTCAAACATTGTAATATAGAGTATTCATTTTTTCTTTATTTTTTAATAAGGAAAAACAAGTAAAATATTTACTGCTCGTGTAAACTATATTATGCATTTCTAGTAAAGCCATAAAATATATAAACTTTTATATTTAACCACTAAACAAGGCCATTACAATTTAATAATAAGGGATTAGATTGCAGAATATATAATAATAAACAACCGGTTTGAAAAGTCATTAAAATACTCAAGAGTGTAAAATAAAATCAAATTGGAGGTAGACTGGCAAAGGACATGATTACGCTCAGCGCTCAAAACACCTTTAAAATTTAAAAAAAATTGGCTATTTTAATTTGTAGGTTGTTCTGTTTCATTTTGTCTATTTTATTTTACTTTATTAAATATTTAGATTTTTTTTTCGTTTCTATTTACAATCTCTCTCATGTTACTTTTTCATCTAGAAAAAGTAGTTATTAAGGAGAAACGGAGAGAACAGGAAAATGCTAAATGTGTCTGAATATATGAAAAGGAACTGGCTAGAACATTGTGTGAGAAGAAGGTGAGTATTAGTGGATACAACAGAAGGCTTAGTGAATGGAAGGAAAGAAAAAGATTTCAAATGATGGATGGGATTATAGAAGGGAAAATATGCGGAAACAAAGAGGTTAGCAAAAGAAAGAACAAGGTGGAGAGGAGCAGCCGTGACAGGACCTGCCCAAATGGCTGAACACTATGAATGAATGAATGTTAGAATAAAACCATTATTTATATTTTGTACGGTAATTAATTTTTGACATGAATACATTTCGTTAAAATATTTAATTGCAGTGAATGCGATATTTATTGGAACACTAATATCAATTCTCCAACATCTATAACATAAAATAAAAGTTAAAGCAGGCGTAATAAAATATGCATAAAATAACGTGAAAGTAGCGGTAATGTAATATAATTTAATCATTACGAAAGAATCATGGTTAATTAATTTATTTAACAGGTCTGCATTGCTTGGAATAACCCATTATATTACAGTTAAATAACCATTAACTTTTACTCTCGTTGTAATTAATATAATAACAATAATATTAATAATAGGAACATTCATTATCTGAATTTTCTCAGTATCGTATATAAAAATCATCGTTTACTTAAAAAAAAAAAAATAATAATAATCGATTCACTTGTGATAGCTACTGTATTATCCAAATAGCATGATAACTACTGTTTCTTTCTTTTTTCTGTTTAGCCTCCGAAAATACCGTAAGGTATTACTTTAGAGGATGAATGAGGATGAAATGTGTGAATGTAAATGAAGCGTAGTCTTGTACAGTCTCAGGTAGACCGTTCCTGAGATGTGTGATTAATTGAAACCTAACCGCCAAAGAAAACCGGTATCCACGATCTAATATTCAAATTTGTGTAAAATTAGTTACTTTTTAAGGCAGTTGCCTTTACTAGGATTTGAACCTTAGAACTCCCGTCTTCAAAATCAGCTGATTTACGATGATGCGTTCACCACTAGACCAACTTGGTTGGTTATGAATACCTACTCGTTTTAAAAGAAATTTAGTTATGACTTGAGCTTACTACAAAGAATAAGATAAATAACTGAGATCATTCGTAAACCATTAATATAATTTTCCTATGTATATATGTATGTATATATTCCCGGTTTTATTATCGTTTGAAGCTCCTTCAAAAGATACAAGGACTGTTCAAGATGGAAGGGTTATCAAGATACATACATGGCTTGTCCAATCAACCTTTGATGCCCACAAATATAAATCATTTGATATAAATAATTATGTATTTTTATGTAATAGTCATCAAAGTGTATAAAGCTCAATTGACACGCAGAGTAACGATGAATTGCTCGATCAGAAACCGGCTTCTTACTATCTGCAACATCCTATTTAGTTACATTTCACTGTATTATTAACAGAACCTACTTCAGATCTCTCCCAGAAGTAACTGCTGCGCATCAAAGAGCTAACGCTTTCTAAAGTTTGACGAGAAAAAAACATTCACTTCTACCAAACGACTTATCCTTACTTAAATTAAGTAATATTTATCTACAACAAATATTTTCTTTTGTTTATTTTAAATAGGATAAAGAATAATTTCATTCAATTGTATACATATTATTTATACTAAAACCCTTCGATAATTTTCTTGTGAAAGATAAAAATTATAAATCTTTGAAAAGTGATAATGTAAAAAATTAAATCTTCTCTATTGTGGTCCTGCATTTATTACAATTTGTATATGAAAAGTATATTAAAATAAAATGAGAGTTTTATTTTTTAAATCAAGTATTGATACGTATGTAAACAGATTATTTAAATCCTTTGAAATTATATAGTTTATTCATTTTAAAGCAACTAAAAATATAAAAAATCGCGTTTCTTTAATCCCCAGCTTGTATTCTGAAAAAGATGTTTGACTGTAGAAGTAGTAAACAGAATTTTAAACCATACCCGACAAGAGTTAAAAAGAAGGCAGTTTACTTTTTACGTGTTATACAGTTTTCATCTCCGGACAAATCATTGGAGATAATCATTAGTAGACTTCTCTCCAGTGACGAGAGAAAATCCGATAAACAGTAGAAAAAAATTTGCTGATTGAAAAGAATGAAAATAGTCTATTATACTAAATATTTAAAAAACTTCGTTTAAAATTTCTCATTTCTATTAAAAAAGTGGTAAACATAACATAATTTAAATAACTAATCAAGCGAGGTATGAGATACAATTACAGGTGAATTAGGTTAGGAGAGGATTTAAATAAAAATCAAACATTATTATTTTCTGAAACTTTTTAATAAGTAGAGTTAAAAAAGCGATTATTTTTTTTAAAACAAATACAATAAATAAGTAAAAAGAGCATATCTTTTTTTGATAAATAACATCTAACTTTTTCCTTTTTTTTTTAACCTCTGGGACCACTGTTAGGTATTGCTTCGGAGGATGAGATGATTTGTAGCGTGTGTGAAAATGCCATGCCTGACCGGGATCCGAACCCAGGACCTCCGGATGAAAGGCCGAGACGCTACCACTCGCGCTACGAAGACCGGCTGATAAATAACATATAAATCTCAATAAACAGTTTTTAAATCAAAATTCTCAGTTTCGTCTTTCTCATTTAAAAATTAAGCTGCCTTAATTAATAAAATATAAGAACCTCTCCAGTTTTTTTACTTTTTCCTTAACAGAATGAATAGTGAAGAAAGTGGTCCTGTAAAAATTAAGATTTTTTTTTGTACAGGAATATTTTACAGATATCTTTCTTTATTAATTTTCAAACACAGTTACTCGTTTTTCACTGTATTTATCCTATTTCTATTAAGAATTGTAGGATATGAAGAAAAGTTCCCGGAAAATTAGATATAATTGATTTTTCAAAAACTGATTTTCAAAACTGATAAAAAGAGAAGCCTATGATGGTTGCTGTACAAGATCTAGGACTTATTTAACAATTTTGCAGGTTGTAAAAAAATAAATTTCCAAATTTTGTGTTTCTAAGAATAGAAAATACAAATTTTTAAAAACTTTTGTGAAAATTTCTTGAAAAGTATTAAAAAATCCTTTTCGGCACGCCGGAAGGCAGAGGTAGATTTCACCGCTGTTAAATAGGGGAAACAAAAATGTCCACTTTAAAGTTAAGAAAAACTTCAAATTTACTCTACACGACAATGGTTGCATGAGAAAAACGTTTTACATGTTTAGCATACGACAAGACCCATCTTCTTACAATTCCAGCAACATTTTGGTCATTCCTTGCCGTAAAGATTGGTCATATCAAAATTGTTTCAGACAAAAGTTTGAGATATTGTTTAGATAAATAACGACCCCTTAGAATCGATTCTATACTATGTCTCTTAAGTGAAGTATGATTTTTTTTCTTCGAAACCCCATTTTTCCTACCACCTGGGCCAATGGTTAGTGATATCAAATCCTTAACTTAGATAAGTTTTAGGGTCTTATCCAAAGAATAGTAGGAATTTTAAATTAATTTGATATTTTACTTAATAAGAAAGTTATAATGATGTTTTAGTTTTTCGAATAAGCCCCCCACCACCAATTACCACCCCCGTGGTTCGACTTTGCCCATTAACAAACTCGACCGAGATTTGATTGTATTTTATGTATAAAATTGTAAGTGATTGAGCAAAATTACGGCAGTTATCGTGTCCACAAGAAAGTGAAATATATATATATAAACTTTTGAACTGACGGTGGTTTTGGAGTCTGGGGGGTGTGAAACCCGAAGATAAGTCGAAATTTTTCGGAAGTCGAATCATGGTACCATTAAAATGAGTAGCTTTCTTAAAAAATCTACCTAACATCTTTGAGAGAAAGAGAAGTTAAAAGTAATAATATTAAAATTATATCTAAACTGTACGAACCATTTAAAAGTTTACTATTGAAATTTAAGAATATCAATCATTCCTACATATTTGAGGTCTACTGCTTTTTTTATATATATTTTTATATATATATTGTGGTACTAACATAGATAAATTAATCATTGTGAGATGGCCACATAGAGCAATCACTAAACTATTTATTATTCCAAATTTATTAACATTATAAATAACATAAACTAATATATACGCCAAATTATTTTTTTTCTACGCATCAAAATACGGTAAAAACTCAACTTTTTTGTTACCTAAGGTAACAAAAACAGCTACGTAATAATTATATATGATAATTTATTAACAACATGGGCTATAAACTCATTCTAAGTTTATGAAATTTAAATTTAAAATGTGAACATAAATTATATTTTAAATTCCGTCCTTTTATCTACTATCGTTTGTTTTGTTCTACAACCCAGAATCCAGTTGAGGTTTAATATGTAATTATTAATGATTTATGCATACTATATATTTCTACACCAGCTTTATTATCAGAGTAAACCATAAATTTTTTTATAGATAATAAAATTAAAAAGTTAAACAGATACATTTATTTCTTTTATGTGCATAATAATATTATTTCACAAATTTTTCTCCAATTGATCAATGCAGTTTTATTATATTTTTTTTTTTAGAAATTTTTATTGACAAAAAATGTTACTAGGTGAATAAAAATATATTTATTGTTAATCAGCTAAATGTTAATAAATATACGAATATAGATGAATAGAAAGAATAATAAAATATATTAACGTTCCGAAATTTTTTTCAAATATTTTATACGGTGGTTAAAAGTTGATTAAACGTTAAATTATATACAAAAAAACATAAAAATTCTCTCATAAAAAACGATAAATAAATAATAATTAAAATTTTTACGAAAGTAAAATAAAACCTTGAGATGAAATTATAGAATCGTTTTATTTTTACCGATAAATTTAAATCTTGATAACACTTCATAATAGGAGTAAAAAACTGTACGCTTTCACATCCTGCAATGTATTTATTTTTTTTGGAATTCTACGTAATTTGAATTTTAATAAAACTTTTCATTCATAATTAATATGTAACTAAAAGAAGAAAAACTAAAGGAAAATCCCACTTTAAAAAAATTTTTTTATAAATAATTCATCTCAACACCTATGAAAGGTACCCAAAAAATTAAAAAAAATTTTAAAAAATTTACTAATAATTGCTCAAAAACGTCCATTGAATTGATAAATATTAAATACAGTTAGAAATAAAGACTTTTGCAAGTAAAGAAAAACAAGGTAACATTTCTGACCAAACGTAAAAGGACGAACAAAATCGGTGCCTTACTCGATATTCTCAAAAAATTTAACAAACTTTCAGGATATGTTTAAATGGTGCAAGTAAAGAAGAAAGTTCATTTGAATATTGGTTCAAAAATGCTCCGTTAGAGAGTGTCAGCTGATAAAATATTTCGCCCTGGTTTCTGCGTATTCAGTAAAATTAGGCCAGATTGTAATTTCTGGGACTAAAATTGAGGAGGAAACTTAATGGTTTCGTATAAAATCGGTTCTGAAAAATTACAGAAAAAAAGATAGGTCCCAGAACTCTATTTGGTAGTCTTTAATAAATGTGGCGTAAAGGACAA
Source organism: Lycorma delicatula (assembly GCF_047948215.1). NCBI lineage: Eukaryota > Metazoa > Arthropoda > Insecta > Hemiptera > Fulgoridae > Lycorma > Lycorma delicatula. The sequence continues at coordinate 37,502,428 of NC_134462.1, forward strand.
TGGTTTGGAGTAAAAAAAAAAAACAATATTTTATGTTTGGCGTTAAATAATTTTAAATGGGTAATATACACATTAAATGTTTAAACAAACTTGTATAGAATTTGATTCTGAGTAAAATGATTGATAAAATACGCGAAACTAAGTACAAATGCAAGAATTGAGAAGTTTATTAAAAATAAAACATACACGTGGCAAATTTTAACTAGGTAATAAACGAACAAAATTTTCAATAATAAGAAACAAAAGAATTAAAATATTTTAGAAAATAAACAATAGAAATTAAAAAAATAAAATAAAAATCATAAAACAACAAACACATCACTAAAGCAATTTATATATCTTTAAAACTAATTAAAAATTTTTTTTTCTAAATTTGTTTTAAATGTTTTATTTCATTAGTTACCCAATAGTTAACCCCAAAAATTAAGTTTTTTATATCGCATTTGGACACTAATAAACATTCAAATAAAGTGGATGGAATAACGAATGTATGTCACTATCTAACAAAGCTTTATAAATTTTCTAATGAAGAATGATTTTTGTTTATGGATTCAGCAATGGAAATACACGAGTTGAATTGTGAAATCTAATCAAACATTTTTGAATAGAAAGATTTTAGGGCAAACAAATAACCCATAAAGAAATTAATCTTTTCAGATTTATTTAATTTAATGCATGAATTTTTAGACTACCGTTATAAATGTATAACCATTCTTTAATGTAACGGCTATTTCAGTAAAAGATTGTTAAAAAAAAATATAATTAAACTTAAAATAAAGATTATATTTTTTCATTAAAAGATTAAAAAAATACGATGGTAAAAACAAAATTTTATTCAATGAATATTAGTATCTGAAATCTGGGATTCAATCTATGAACTATTGACTTCTTGCTCTTCGATTTTTATTATACTCTGGTATACTTTTATGACCATGTTAATTAATTTTCTATTATTATAAGTCTTATGTTCTAAAACCTTTACTGGTAAATTTTGAAGTCCTTGTTCATTGGTATAAAATACTTTTTAAGTATTAAAAAGTATTAACTGTACTTAACAAGTACAGTTTCCTTAAATATAATATAAATAACAATACAATTTTATTTTACTACTTTTGGGTAACTTTATTTAAAAATGGACCATTAATCGATTTAATGGATTATAAATTAAATATTAAAAACTTGAAGCATTTTATGTCTTCAAAATATTTACAGTTAATGATATTTCCTTCATTACATATGTACGAAAAAAAATGTGTGTATATAATAATAAGATTACAAAACGTAAATAGCAGATTTTTAGTTTTATAAAGATAAGTTTCTTGAGTGTAATTAACCTAATTCAGGACCAAATTTCAAGGAGAAATTATCGTATGACATTAATCGCTTTGGCAACATCAAAACTTTTAGAAAATATATTTTGACTTTTATAATTCAAAAACTAGTTCATTTTATTGAAAATTCCTTTCCAACCTCAATGAAACTAAATAAATTAATATGTATAGTAGTAAATCAGTTTATTCTACGCTAAGAGATTCGTAAAAGTTTAGTTTCATCTCATTAGTGTTAAAATAATTCCTTAATACCACTGGACTGGATTATTTATGTGATTCTGAATGCTCAAGGTAAAATAACCATAATAATACATTTTATATAAACTACATGAATAAATAAGATCTTTTAAATCATAATGATTAGAAGAATATACAAGAAAATTTTCGTAATTACTTCCAACTATCAATAAAAAATATTTTGAAATTTGGGATAAATTTAACATACAGAGCATTTCAACAAATTTAATAAAATATAATCTTTTAAGATTAAAACAAAATTTTACTGTTGTTAAATTGTAATGTTGCGAATTATTGGTTAATAAAAGAAAAAAGTTCTAGATTAATGAACGTTGCCAGCACAAATTACCTGAGAGGGATGCCTGTATGAATCACAGGTATGGATTATCTAAGGATTACAGGTAATCCTTAGTATTACCTGTATGTTTACGTAACATATACCAAAGTTTATACATGAAGCATGAAAATACCAAAGCAAAGCATAAAATTCATATGGAGTTTGATGAAGGTTATTTATTATCAAGTCTACTACATACGATTCGGTTTTTTTACGTTATATATTAAAATTATTATTATGTATTTTTAAATTATTGTCACATAACAACGAGTTACGAAATAGCAATTAAGATAATAAGTTGAATTGAATGGTTCCAACAAAAAAAAAAAAAAAACTTATATTACCAGGAAGTATCAGTCAGGAAAGTATCTTTATTTTAAGAATTTAGAAGGAATTAAGAGCCCAGAATTTATTCTAAAGGAAATTCAGCAATCGGATATTAGGGCAATATTATGCGGCCACCGCAGAAAAGAGGGAGTACATGGGTTGGTTGAAGGCAGATCCAACAAGTAGAGTATAGGGGCTGACACCACTGATCCCCGCGTCTTCACTAAAGATCTATCTGGATCAGATCAACAAGCTTAAAACAAAAAGTGTGAAAGGAATCAAGGATAAAAAATAATATGGGCTGTGGGAAAATGACGATCTAATCCACGCTGACAGAAGCACTGGATTTACCTTCAGACATTAGTACCAATATCGGTATCAATACCGTGAACCAGTTGAATCATGCTCACGGATTAGGATCTAGAATTGGGGTTACCAATGACTGACGTGGGCAACACATTTGAAGGAGCTGAAGGTAAAATGTCTAGAAATGATAGACGTGCTGAAATTTCTATCTAATAACGTTGGGAAGTCGATCGTATAAGCAGGTTGCGCTTCAACTGAGCTCTGTTCCGTTCCCGTTTAAACTACGGCTGCATGGCTTATTCCGCACGAGCCACCGCTTTAAAGATGTTCGATGCAATCCATCATTCATTGATTCATCCGAACTGCTACAGGTGCGACTATTCACACTCTGTGGTAAGACTACTAGTGGACGGTAGTGAGCTATCTCTTTGAAATAGGCGAAACCAAATGATCTGCTTCTATGTCGCAAGGATTAAAGCGCAACCAATTCATCCATATTTTGATGCAGTGTTCTCCAATCGGCATGATAATCGATATGAGGAAGGGCCATCATCTACTGCTCCGCTGTGCATTAGAGCTCAGTACCTTTTCTTAGCTGTAAATATACAATTACCTCCAGCTCTTACTGTTGCTCCATGGTATAACCCTTCTCGTCGGCCTTCTCGGATAAATTACTGCTTTAGTTTTTGTCGGTATCATAAAAAGAACACAAATCCGGTTAAATTACGAAAAAAATTCTGTTATCTTATAAATAGCATGAATCCTGATGCTATAGTTTATACGGACGGCTATAAAAACGTTAATTCTGTTGGTTGTGCTTTTGTAGTTGGCAACGGAAAATTAATGTTTTGCCTTATCAGCTTGGTCAGTATTTTCGTTGTGGAGCTGTACGCTATTAATAAGACCTTAAATTTAATTAGCTCAAAATTTCGGCACGTTCTTGTCTGCTCAGATTCCATGAATGCCTTACAGGCGATTAGTGACATGTACTCCAGACATCCTATTGTCTGTAAGATTTAGTTGTGTTATTTCTGGTTGTGGTTATATTTGTGTTTAGTTGTGTTATTTGTGGTTATATTTGGTTGTGTTATTTCTCAACGTAATATAACTGAGCTTCTGCTGGATCCCCAGCTATATTAGAATGTAAGGCAATGAGTGCGCTGATAATGTGGCAAAAGAGGCTTGTTTCCAGCCTCTTTTCACTAACAGTTGTTCGAATGATCTTTTTGTTTTCTGAAGAGGGTGGTTCACGATGAGTTACAAAGTGAATGGAATGCTACTATCCACAATAAATTTCGTCCAGTTAAGAATACTGTGTCACCGAAGAGCTCCTCATGCAGAAATAACCGTCGAGAGAAGGTTATTATTTGCCGTTTGAAAAAAGGGCACACTAGGCTTACTCATGGATATCTGATGACTCAAATAGATTCACCCGTTTGCGCTTGCTACGACGGCCAACTAACTATATACGGATATATGGATTGTCTGTTACGTGGTATTGAGTCGCAAGTGTAAACTAGGGCTAACATGCAAAATATGTTGGGAAACAATGTATTTATATACCTCTATCGTCTATTTATATCATTTGGCACCGCATTGTAATTTTGTTCTTTTAAGTTACTCTTTTAATATTGTATTCACTGCAGTTTTATTTCGCTTTTAATATACGTCCTGGGCTTTTTCCATGTATGTTGTATTTTTATTTTACCGTTGTTTAGTTTTTAAATCATTTTTAATCGTTTTTTTTTTAAATATTTATATATCTACTATATAATTAACGTTTCGGGCCCTGATAACAACATTTCGACGTTATCCCAGACAAAAAAACTTTGCTCGTCAACAAATGCTGCAAATAAAAATGATTCCTCCAGTTATTAAATACCCGTTTGAAAATAAATACAGAGTTTCTAACCTTTATATGACAACCGCGAGAATTATGTTGTATTTGGAAGTACCTAACTGAACTACAAACCATCCAATCAGACTAACACTGGACGTGTATTAGGAAAGTAGCAGAAATCATGTAATTTTTACATGTAAAAGAGTTGAGAGAGCTTTTTATTAATAAATCAGAAACTTAATAAGTTATTTCTAAATAACAGAAATAAATCGAGGATGGAATTATTTTGTTTCTATCAATTTTTCTATTTATCTGTGTAATTTCGTGTTTCGCGGTTTTTCAGTTTTTTCAGGAACTATTTCAACTAGTTATTTAAAAATTAAAAACCTTGTATATTTGTTTTGATAAATACAAAAAAAAATAAATAAAATTATAAAAAAAGAGTAGAGTAATTAAAAGTAATCACTAATATAAAAAGATAAAAAAATAATATTTTATTAAAAAAAATTAATTAACTATTACATTAGTTGCAATAACTTCGTTATAAAATGATAATGGCGAGACAAGCAGTTGGTTAAAAAGCTAATCTTTTTACTTCCTTGTACGAAGTAAAGGAAGTATTGAGATCGCAAAAAATTTCGGTTTTCAGATTTCAACGGAATATCCATTTTGACATCCCTGAATTCATTTTCACTATTTTCGGCGTGAGGTCTGTACGTACGTATGTATCTTGCATAACTCAAAAACTATTAGCCGTAGGATGGTGAAATTTTTGATTTAGGACTGTTGTAACATCTAGTTGTGTACCTTTCCCTTGAATTGCAATCGACTGGACGAAATGTGACCCAAAAAGCTCCAAAACAAATCTGGATTTTGGAATTTTTCTTAACTGCGGTATTAAGCCCTCATTGAGAGCTTTTCAACGATATATCAAAAGTGGTACTTATTTTCATTGGATCCAGAGTTATAGCCAAGTAGAACTTTTATTAATTAAATATTTGGATTGTACAAGCGGATGGAACACCGGTTCAAATCCAACTTAATTTCGTCTTTTTAACTTTTTTTTTAATTTAAATATATTGTTTTATAATAATTATTAACCTCTGATTTTAAAGAAATGTGTATATGTAATTTAATAGGCGTACAAAGAAGTCATGTGGAGTCCACATCAAATGTTTTTTTTAAATTGATGTACTCATTTTTATCTTATAATTACTTATACTTACTTAAACAATCCCTTAAATACAAAAAATATGACTTTATTTTAATCACTGAAAACAACCACGGATGAAACAAAAACTACTTGAAAAAAATTCCGATAAGTAGTAAACAGTTTCATCAAAGTAATTTATTTTTTACAATGATTTAGTAGAGTCAAAAAAAATTATTAAAAAAATATACTTTCGTAGGTTTTTAAAAAAAATTCAGTAGTTAAATGAAACTGCACTAGTTAACAAAAAAGTTAATTAGTAAAGAAAAATAAGAGCACCTTTATCTCACTAGTATGTAGAGACAAGGTTTTTTTTCGTTTGTCCCCAAAAATTACAGAAATAATCATTAACAAAAAATAAACCATTAATCAAAAATTTTAAGTGTTGCTTTCTTGTGACCCCCGGAATGTTTACCACAGTTTAAACTTCACCAATCTCACTACTATAAAAATCATAAATAAAAAAAAAAATAAATAAATAAAATAGGTAAGCTAGAACTTCTTTTACTAAATTCTACGTCTTTGTCTCTAACGATTATTTTCTACATCGATCGTTGTCTATGTCAATATCGACTTATTCAGAAAGTTATAATCTGTTTTACTAAATTTAATTTTATTGTCAAATTTGACGACAACCCGCCAGAACTCATCTTCATGCTAGCAAAGAAGCACTCTGAAGATTTTTATAAACTGAACTAATTAGTACCGTTATGGTAAAAAATTTACATAATTGGCATAGATTCGAATTTCAATTTAGTATTAATATTTTCATAACGCCTAGGTCGATGAGGTTACAGATAGTAAGAAAAACTGCTACTAGAATTTACGATCGTCGACAATATGAATCTATGCCAGAACGTTCTTGAAAACTTCAAGGGAAACATAAACGCTCGCCTCAAAATCGAGTTCAATGTTGGAGAAATATGTTAGGTCTAAAACCAGCTATTTATATTACCCTGAAAATGACTCTCTGAATATGAACAATATTCCAACAAATAACGTTTTTGAAATATATAACCATTGCAATGCTAAAAAATGGAATGATGAAACACTTCGGCTTCGCTGATCTGGAGACAAAGTACGAGTAATTATTTTAAAAAATTCAATATCCTCCTGATTTCATTAAAAATTTGATTTTGAGAACACGTTTTTTATCCAGACATTTTATTTTATCCGGTTATTAATGAATAGTAGTAACTCAGACAGCAACAGCCTACACTAATTACTAAAAAATTATTTTCAATTTTTTAAGTTCTATATGCATACGGCGAGGAGAACGAAACCTGACGGGGATGCTAGCTTGTTTACATATTATGATGTAAATTTCATTTTTATATAAAAATTTGTATATAGATATATAAATATACTGAATATGATTAATATATGAATCATAAGGAAAAAAACAGAATGGAAAATTCCAGAGGAACTGTATTATTCATAAATATAGAAATTTTAATTATTAGAAAAAGACAACAAAGAAGAAATACGTTTATCATCAAGCGATGGACTTAAATAAAATATTAATTACTGAATTATAACCTAAGACGTGTAAAACATTTTAAACATTCTTAAAACAATTAATACATTCCTTTTACATTCTGTCTAACTAATTGAAATCCATAATTAACTGTTGAATAAAACATTTAAAATTATTCCATTATCTTCAAATACTGTCAACGAAATTACTTTCTAGTAGTATGTAATATCTTACTCTACATTAAATGTAGATTCTTTACTAATTTCCAAAAAGACAATTAATGATTAAGTCGTAAAAGTTAATTACTGATGTCCCAGAAATGTTTCATTTCTAAAACAACGAAAAGGAAAATACTTTTACGAAATAGTATCGTTCAAAATTGTCTTCTTCGAATATATTAACACATTTCTACCAACACTCAGTTATTTTATATTAAAGTTCGCGTATTACAAAAGATTATCCTGAATACTAACTATTCTTATTTATATAAAAGTAAAAAAATTAGATTGCGCGTATACTGATACGAATTGACACATATGCACAGTAACAGATTATAAGATTGTCAAATTGATTTAAAGTAACTGAGTGTTTTGATAAAAATTATTTATTTTTTTTAAAGTTTAAAACTGATAAGGTTAACCTTGTTTAATAGTTAAAAATTTTGCATACTGAATTCTATAAAATACAAAAAAAAAAATATTCTAACACTTACAGTGACAAAACTCTTTACTGTATTACAAAATAACATTATAACGATGAAAAACGAAAAATAAACCAGGAAAAAGAGATAATTTTTTACAAAGTTTCACAGAAAAATTTCCAAATTTTAATAAAATAGGAAATGCACTAATTTTTTTTTTTACATAAAAAGTAATTTTCTATACACTGTTCATATATGTTGAATATAATTTTTATCAGTTAAAAATCTAGTGTAATAGTTATGACGTCAAAGAATTAACACGCATGTGTTAATGGTCTCTAAATAGCTAAACAGAAGTTAATTAAATGAATATTTAATTAAATATTAATATCTCATCACATTATATATATATATATATATATATATATATATATATATATATATATATATATATATATATATATAAAAATGCAGCTTGTTGTCAGAAATGAGTTTAATATGTAAACTTCAAAACGTGATCTTTTATCCATATCTTCTAATCAGTTACTAGATTAGAAAAGTAAATAAACATTTAGATTTTAAAATATAATAAATTATAAACGTTTGGATCATTCATCATCAGAATTAACATTAACATTTTGTTTAAGGACTATTATTGAAATTCTGGGTCAATGTCTAGAACAATAAACAATAAATTCAATCTTCCTGAAAGCTCAATTTTGTTTAAAGAAGACTTTAAATAAGTTTTATATAAACTAGAATAATTTCCTTGAAATTAAATTCTACTTAATGTATTTCTATATATGTTATAATTTCTGTACACTTTCAAGTTATTTAAAGACACAAATTATTCGTAAAAGTTGTTCACGTAAAACTGAAATCAATAAGATATAATTTTACAGATGAACTGAATTAAATCAATTTAAAAAAATCTCAAAAACATTGATATCAATTTAATAATTTTATAATGGGTATTATTACATAAAAATTATAAGAAAGAATGGTCCCTGTACAACGGTAAACTGTGTTCCTCCGCAACCTGATGGTTCTTACCTCCGGAAGATCTAACAGAATAGGGATCACTACGATCACTGGAGTTGTAAAGCTGGAAAAATGGCTGGTTGAATGTATTGGAACTAAGACTGGTACCAATATGATGGATAAATTCAGAGAAAAGCATCAAACAACACTTTTTACTACCAGAAAATCCTATCAGCCCACCAAGGTGGTATTTGGTATTTTTTTTTTAAACTCCCCCAAGACCACCGGCCCCCGCCGCTAGGCAATGTGCGGTCGTCTCCGGGCGGTCGTCTCAATGGGCGGTCATCTCTGCCCCCCTGTCTTGACCCCTCCTAGGGCGTCCCGTCGGAGTCTTTCCAGATTCACCGAAGTACACCAATCTCCGTTTCTAGATGGCCGATGCGCCCCTCCGCTGGGAAGCTACCCTTCCCGTTTCTAACCTATCAGCGCCGAACGTGTGTTGCACACATTCGACGCTTCCCCGCGGTCCTCTCAAACCTACAGGGTCTCTGATGTCTTAATAGGTGAGCTCCGACCCCCCCACTCTTGTATGTGGGTAGACTAAAGCACCCTAAGTATCGAGACTACCTTCGGGCCCTACACGGTAACCACGATTCATGTTGTCTTTTCTTATTTTTTACAACCTGTACCCCCTTTGCTTCAAAGAGCAGGAATGCTCCAAAATGGTGTCCAGGATGCCGAACGATGTAGCCATCAACACACAAGTATTTTGTAGACTATGACCTACCCTAATTATTACCTTAACAAGATTTTCAGTTTAACAAAAGCTTACACATACTATTATAATGAGGCTCCTGATATGCCCCTATGACAAGTGCCCTATGACAAGTGTCACACCCAGCTGGTCTAGTGGTAAACTCGTCATCGCAAATCAGTTGATTTTGAAGTCGAGAGTTCTAAGGTTCAAATCCTAGTAAAGTTTCTTTACTAGGATTACATAGTTACTTTTAGTAGATCTGAATACTAGATCATGGATACCGGTGTTCTTTAGTGGTTGGGTATCATTAAATTAACCACACATCTCAGGAATGGTCGAACTGATACTGTACAAAAACTGCATTTCATTTACATTCATATATATCATCCTCATTTATTCTCTGAAGTATTACCTTACGGAGGCTAAAGAGAAAAAAAGAGCAAATCCTATCCTTTTAAAGTAGAATGAGGGTGGCTGACTGGCGCCTCAAAATCTTAATCGATAAGAGAAGGGAATCTCGACAGAAACCGCTGGCTTTTCTGGATGGGAGATGGCAATGTGGTCGATGACTATACCCTATAGAATAAAGTCATTGCTGTGAAGCAAAAGAATGAGTCTGAAGTAAATTATGGAGAAGTTCAAAGTTTATGACATTACGATAAATAATGTTTCAAAAAAAAGGTATTATTTAATTCTATAACATTAAATTATATTGTATAACGGATGTAAACAAAGTATGGAAATCATCAAATAATATTTGAATGATTAAACGGAGAAAAATCTATCTCGATAAAGTTTATTTTTTCGGTGAAGACTACCAACCACCAGCCACCAGCGCTCAAGACCACCGGGTTGGTCTAGTGGTGAACGCGTCTTCCCAAATCAGCTGATTTGGAAGTTGAGAGTTCCAGCGTTCAAGTCCTAGTAAAGCCAGTTATTTTTACACGGATTTGAATACTAGATCGTGGAAACCGGTGTTCTTTGGTGGTTGGGTTTCAATTACCACACATCTTAGGAATGGTCATACTGAGACTGTTCAAGACTACACTTCATTTACAATAATACATTTCATCCTCTGAAGTATAATCTGAAAGGTAAGTACAGGAAGCTAAACAGGAAAAAGAAAGAATAATTTAGAGCGTATGTCTTTAATAATTACTCAGCAGTGGAACACTAAAAAATTTAATTTAGTAATGATCAAAGGATTTATATTAAAAGATTAATAAAAATGAAAGATTAATGTTTATATCAAAAGAATTATTTTTCTGTGCGATCATTACTTGTCACAACCGGAATGCTTCTTTTGATAACTTAACTTAAATCAATAATTGACTGTAACTTAAATCAATAATGTAACTTTAGGTAGTGTGAGACCATTTTGAAAGTAGCTGTAACAAACATTAAATAGCGGCCCGCCATCTTAGTAAGAATATTCTTATCTCGAATATTTTTACGTAAAAATTATTGATTTTATTACCCTTTAAAATGGTCTGTCACTGTTTTATCCTACTAATTTAATACATATGAACTGTCCCCGCAAGGGGGGCCCATGGATGCTTGCGATCTGATGATCTTTTATTGAAAAAAAAACCTTTTTGAGAAAAAGAAATGCGCTAAATTTCATTTATCTATAACTATTGAAATGTTAGTTAAAAGTCGACATACTTTATGAACATCCGGTACGTAATTTAATAAAAATCATAATTTATCAGACATTTGACTTTTATAATCTTATTGTACATTGTACGTCCTTATTATTATATTGTTAATATATTCAGGATTTACAGATTCCTTTGTTGCAAAATTCAACTAAAGCTTAATATCTTAATAAAACGTATATTTCCCACAAATATATTATTTTCTTTTTTTTTTAAATATTTCTTTTCAAATAATCTTAATATCTCACTATTTCGAATATTACCAAACTATGTTATCAAAATAAAACTTACTTGTTTCTGGTTTTTGCATTGTTTAAATTTCGCTACTAAAGTGACACTCACTTCATTTAATAAATATTTTCAATAAATTATCGTGGCATTTAAAATATTATATTAACAATCTTCTATTTAGGATAAAAATTTTACCTGCTTATGAAAGTGACATTTAATCTCCGGCGGTGAAAATGAAAATATCTATTTTCATAAATATACGCAAAAATATAGTCTTTTCAATTTTTGTTTATATAAGGTACTACTAAGTAACTTCCTAAAATTCTCATAAATTCAACCCCTTTAAAAAAAAGCTCTGTAATTACAAAGACTTTTTTTTTGACAAATACAAAATTTTTTTTAAACAAGAAATTATTTTTTAATAAATCTAAAATCTTTAAATTAAAATACTTTTCAATTTAACACGTAAGAAACTTAAAGTTAAGTTCTTTAGTGAAGCTGGTCCACCCTCCTAGATATCGGAAAAAAAAGTTCTTTAGTGATGTCGATAAAGATCACCAATATTTCTGATAATTTTTGCAAAATATATTTTCGTTTATAACAAAAAAAATCTACAACGGTGAATAGTTCATACAACTTCCTAAAGAAAGGATAAGTTGTTCGTCGTAAACGACACACATTCATACATGTAATACAAACCACTTAGTAAATAATAATTAAATTTAGTACGGTTAATAAAGAAGACAGAATAAAATCTTTACTTTAAGTAACATTATGTAAATAACTTATGTTTTGTTAATATTTTCATGCAAATATTTATGTTTCACAAGTATTATTATTTAAAACCATACTATATCAATGTATAAATGTCACTTGAAAAAAAATTACTGTTAATGAGACGATGACAGCTTTCTCAGTGCAAATAAATGAAAAATATCCTTTTAAATTTATGACAGAACATAGTTATTTACATGAAGTGATTTAAAAACTGTTCATTAGAGGTTATAAAGGAAACACAAAACGATATAACACTGGCGTTTCGTTGGTACAAATTCGCTAAACAGAGAAAATGAAAAGTAATTATCTGATTAGTGCCGTTTGTTTGTGCTTCGACTTACTTGATTCTACTTTTCCTGATTTTCTATTTTTTTTAAATACAAAAAAAAAAATGTTAACCCAGATAAATGTCATGGCTCTATATGTCAAATATTGCTTGACATTACTTGTATATATTATACCATTTACTACACAACAAAAGGATTATAATACAGTTAACTTGAAATAATGAAACTTTCTGAGTAAAACTAAACCAAAGATTAAATTTTATTTTAAATGGAATAAAAAATAATTTAAAGAAGGTATAATTTAATGATACTAGTAATATTTTTACTGACTTGTCGAAAAAAATTACGTATTACTTTCATTGCATAATGGGATTGGTTGATGAAATTGAATTTTCTTAACGTTTTGAGGTATGATGAGTACGAAAATACCATTCACTTTAAATGTCATTTCATTATATATATATATATAATAAAAATGTGTAGTTACAAAAACTCCAAAACTACTGAATCAATATCATTGAAATTTAGATACGCTGCAGTTATCCAGGTAAAAATTTAGTGATAATTGGGTGAATCGTTCTTCAGTGACGCTCATTTTTAGTTTTTTAGTTTTTTTAATTTTTTTTAACCCTTCCTCCCGGAACCAAACTCCCAATTAAGAATGAATACGGTTCCGGGAGGTGCCTTCGCCTCTAGCCGCTAGATGAGGGAAACGCCAAGCCCAGCTATGCCGTTCCCGTTATGCCATTACCCAGCAACCGGGATTCGGTCCTTTGTGCTTCGCCTCTAACGAGGACCCCCACGAAGGGATGGCACCATCGGGACGCAGTCTTTTAGCTCAGGAACTGGAAAGTCTCCGCTCTTCATCACCACAGCCACCCGTGCAAGCACGAGCAAACTTATTTTAGGGTTGACAACCTCAAATTGAGGTTATGTTGATTTTGTATTGATGTAAAATTAATGTTTGTGTGTAGGGTCTACTCGTTATTTTTTATTATTTCATAAAATTACGGTTATAATAATCTAATATAATATTAGTTTCAATTGACTTAATTTTTCCTGTATTAGGTAGATTAAAACTAGATAATATTAACTATTAATTATTAGTTTTAATTTAATTTTTTTTGTCTATATATGAAAATAAAAATATCATATTTATTAGCAGAACACTTAAATGAATTCATTGTTCATTATAAAGATATATAAAGTATTATTTAATAACATATGTACATAAATATTAATTAATTTACAAGAAAATAAATATTTGAAATAATTTTAGTGAAATAAGTAATACTGTCTCTCATGAACGAATAAAATAATAAAAAAAAGAAATATATAAACCATACAATTGTTATTTTTTAGATCATAAATAATAGAAATATTAGCAAAGAATATTTGATATTCATTAAAATTCTCAATACAGTTAGAAAAAAAATAATATTGCTATTTAGAAAGTAATGCAATGTTTATAATAGTAGGATACAACCTTGTTACGTGTACTCGGGCTGCATAGCATACCACACCTTCACATTTTAACTACCTACCTAAATGTTCACCCTACCTTAAATTGTCATTATATCTAGTTGAATAAAAATGTATTTACCCTAAGATAGTAATAAGCCTATAACTATCTAAACTATAAAAAGTAATAATAGAAAAATAAAAAGGTTTTATTGTTAAAAAAAATAATTATTATATGTCACAATATTATAATTATATAGATTACGCTAATGAAGATTATAATATAACCTGCAATTCATTTGTTCTTTTCTTAGAAAATAATAATTTAAATTATGGATGACGTAACGGAATTTTTAACAAGAGAACAATACTGAATGTTGTTAAAAAATTATCAATATTACAACATTATATCTTTACTAGTTTTTTTAACCTGACGGGTAAAATGTTGTATTAAAAATTAATAAATTTATATCTAAATTTATAAATAAATTACTAATAAAGTAATACATTTCTTTATAATTGGGCTTCATAAATAACTCCAACATTTATTTATTTTTAAATATAAAACTAACTAATAGAAAAATTAAACTAATAAATACTAATACTATAATATTATACTAAGACTAATACAAAACTTAACTAGTAGAGTTCATTTAACGGTAAAAATCGTTTATTTTCTACAAAATTATATTCATAAAAATATAAAAATTAAATAAAAATATAATTTTCATTAAAATAAAACTTTTTGGCACCCCGAAAGGATGCAAAAATTAATCTTTATTAGCAACTTTATTTAAATTTTACTTTCCCGGGATAGCGATAAATACTTCTACTACAGCTATACCAGTATAATATATAAATTGGTAAAAAAAGTCTAAAAAAAATTAGAATTTTCCTAAGTTCTGTGATTTAGTGAGACATTGAAAAAGAGAACTTTTAACCAATAAAATAAACAGATTTAAATAAATAAATCTGTAATGTAATTAATCTACGAAAAAATTATTTATTCCAATCCTCCCAAGTCCAAAACATTTATTTTTGTTAGTCGGACGTTTGTGCGTATGTACGTATATATGTATGTTGGCCTGTATTTGGTCTTACAACCCTGGACCATGCTGACCGATTTTCTTCAAATTTAGTAGATAGGTACTACCTTTGCGGGGAAGAATGGATTAAACTTTTGCAAAAAAATTGGAAAACAGAGGATGTTATAACAGAAATAAAACTTCACTTTACCTGAGCACATGAAGCAATCTTTTCTTACAAAAATTAGAGTTTTTTTATCAAAATCACTAATTATTAAAAGTTTTTATTTAATATTCACCCCTACCCAAAAAAACAACTATATATTTTTCTTTTTTTTAGCAATATCTTGCTAATACAGAAAATAAGTAAATGGGATTTTTTTTTTCACGTATATTTTCTACTTTAATATTTATTCAAACCAACATATAAAACATTTTGGCCCCATCTCACGCCAATAGTCTACGGTAACAAAAAGAAAAAAAAAACATTTCGAATTAAATCCAACTCGAAACATAACCATTGAATTTAAAATGTAAGAATCATAATTCTTTTGGTAGCACTTACTCTTTAGTATTACTTGAAAAAAAAAGAATTAGTCAAAAATTTTCATCCCCTTCCTATCTAAACGGCGTAGCCAGGAAATTTATGCAATCCATTGCCGGCTTTTTTTTTGAGGCTACCGGACATCACTGACTGGGAATTGTAAAAGAGGTACTTCCACTATATTCCTCTGTTTATAAAACTTTTTTTTACTTTTTATTTTTTTAATTAGTCTTTGTAATAATATATATATATATATATATATATATATATATATATATATTTATTATTACGACACAATTTTACAATCTGTTCAGCAAGATAATTGAACAATAAGTAAAGAAGATTTATTTGAACTAACATTAAGCAGGCACAAACCCAGCGGCTTGTAGCTTAATAATGAAAGGGAAGAGAACTCCGTACGGCCATACCATAAAGTTACCTAATTGAAACGATAAGGCAAACCAAGAATATTGTTCCTCAGCAATCTTGAAAAATCAGTGATCGTGTTTTCTAATAAACTAACCGCCAAATAATTCGGATTCCAATCCAAACGATTTTGATATCGTAGGCTGACCAGAGAGATTTCCTGCCGAACGATTCGCAACTTAAGGTCATTATACATGAGGCTATTACTTATATATCAGGGTATGTTGAGCATTTTCCGCAGTGTTTTTGTCTGATATCATTTAAGTACGTCAATACTGAAATTGCATGCCGTACCCACAATTCAAGCCCGTAAGTCCAAACAGGCTTCAAAACGGATTTTCTAAATCAATAATTTACTTTCTGCTGAAAGCCGAGATCTACGTCCTATCATCCAGTACATGTGTTTAAACTTTAGATCTGTTTCCGCTTAGATGTGATACGTTTCGCTCAAGTAAGACGTCGATCAAGATGAAAACCCAAATACTTACAGTCCTGAGATCTCGGAATCGGAATATTGAAGATAGAAACAGGACAGTGTTCCTTACGAAAGGTGAACGTAACGTGATTTGATTTTTTTTCGTTTATTTTTATTTTCCAACATGTAAGACACGATTCGAGAAGAGTATTATAAGCTTGAATAAAACGAGATGCAGTAGCTAGATCCTCGTGGACAAAAAGAACGGCAGTATCGTCAGTAAACGTTGAAATTGTGATATCTGCCATAATTGGCAAGTCAGCCGTAAACAGAACAGACAAGATGGGTCCGAGAACGCTTCCTTGAGGTACCCCTGACTGTATAAGGAACAAATCCGTCAAAACCTCTCAATGTTTAACTTAAAAGCATCTGTATTCTAGGTAAGACTTTATTTCCATATAGAAAACATGCGGTAAAAACTTTTTCAGTTTATAGAGCAACCCTACTATGTAGGGTTTGTCAACCCTACATAGGCTTTTGACAAACGTTGTCAAAAGCCTGTCGAGAAAAACCGCTTAACACTACTGTTTCTCGTCTAGAGCATAATTTATAACGTTAATAATATTTCAAAAAATATTGTTTATTATATTTCTATATAAACAGTCTTATAAAAAAACTTTATTCTCTAGAATGGATGAAAATTTGATTATATTATTTACTAAACCTTTATCATTAAGATTGCTAGAGCAAGATTTATACTGCCCACGATCTTTAAATGTGATATTCTATAAAAAGATGATTACATATAAGTCGTTTCACTAATAACTAAGAAACGTTACCGCAAAATTACATAAAAATTAGAAAATGCGTTTCGCTTTAATATGACCACAAACATATAAACAGACGTAGTATCAAAATATGAATTTAAAGCAGGATATAGCTTCTTCGATCGGCCAATTAAAACAAATATATTATAATGATGCATTTGGAAAAGATGAGAAATATGTACACCATAAAAAATTAAACGAGTTTGATCATTATAGAAGCCTTAATTTTACCTGCTATTATGAGTCATTTTAATCAATTTCCTTTACTCATTTTAAAACACAAATTAACTTAAAAGAGTCCTAATTAATCAACCTAATAATTAATTAAATACGTAAATACTTAATCAATAAATTTTCTTGATGTCTTAATCGGAATGAAAATTCCCCATTAATATCTTTACTGAAACAAGAGAAAACTAAGAGAATAAAAATAATATAAAAAGTAAGACTTGACGCACAAAACGTTCGCAGAAATCTAAGGAGAAGTAATATAAAATGAAAAAATTCCTCAAGGTAACTAGCCGTGTTAATAACGATGCATCTACAGAGTGCATCAAGAAGTTCTCCAGGAAATTCCATAAACTATTCTACGCTGAAAGTAATCGGAAAAGTTTATATAAACATATTTCCTAAAATGCTTCGTTTGCGAGTTACGACTAGTGAAAGATTTTGGTCGGATTTCAGCTACTCTGGTTAAATTAAGTAGTACTGAAATTTTTAGGTTGTTATTTGAGAGACAGAATTAATGATTTTTTGTGTTTTTTGACATGAAATCGAATAAAATCGTTCTCAGAACCGTATCTACAGTAGTTTTGGAGAAATCTGGATGAAAACCAATAACTTGGGGGAAAAAACCCTGTTTTTTATGTTTGAAAAAACCCTGTTATGTTTAAGAGTTGTAAAACAACTCGTTTGATTTTATGAAAATTTAATAAATTTTAACGAAATTTCAAAGATATACTTAAATTATGATCTTACTTAACCGCGTGTAAGAAGATGGGTCAAATAGATTTTTCTCAATGTAATTGAAGGAATCCCGTTGTACCACTTCGTATACAAAAAATTTCAGTAATGAAGACTTATTTAAATAGAACGTTTTTTAATAATATTAATTATTATAAAGATAATAATAAAGATATCTGTCGATAATTTTTCACCTTAATAAAATTTTTAACTGGTGAGCAATTAAATTTTTACTTTATCTAGTCAGGTTTTTCAAAAATAGTTTATTGAGATCAATTAGCGTGTGATAATTTTATAAACTTAAAAATAAAAATTTGCAAAAACAAACAACATTGCAATATAACAATCTTTTTTTCAAAGATACTCTAAAGTTTAATTTTTTTTTTTTTAAATTTGACGCCATATTAAAAACGACAATGAACAAATAACTAATCCTTAACTTGGCGCTGAAGTCAAACAAAATCAACAATTAGATTTATTTTAGTGTGTTTTATTTAAGATTAATTATTTTAACTTTAGCTACAGCTCTATATTGTTGCTGCAGCACTATGGCTGTGAACGTCAAAACTTTAGAAATCCGGGTTTTTGCAAATATCGACATTTCAAGACTCCCTTATTTAAAAAAAAACATTAAAAAAATCTGATGTGGGCGCCACATGATTTCCTTGTACGCCTATTAAATTATATATACACTTTTTTCTTTTTTTTAAATGAGAAGTACATAAAATTTTATTTCATTAAAACTTCTGATATTTTTTTCACATTTTTTAATTTATTTTTTATAGTTATTACTGAAATATTATTTATCGTAAATATTTTTTTTTTTTTTACAATCAGAGGCTAATAATTATTAATAAATCAATATATTTAAACTAAAAAAAAATTAAAAAAAAGGAAATGAAGTCTGATTCGAACCGATGCGCCTTCCTCTTGATCCAAATATTTCATTAATTAGGATTTTATTTGGCTGTAACTCTGGAACCAGTTAAAATAAGTAGCACTTATGATATATCGTTGAAAATATCTTAATGAGAGACTATTACTGGAGTTAAGAAAAAGTCCAAAGTTCGATTTTTTTTGGATTTACGTACGTACGTACATACACAACGTCTATACGTACGTATAGGCGTCACACCGAAACTAGTCAAAATGGATTCACGGATGTCAAAATGGATATTTCCGTTGAAATCTGAAAACCGAAATTTTCACGTTCACAATACTTTCTTTATTTGGTACAAGAAAGTAATTATAGAAATTTCTGGAAGATATATATGTACGTGTATTTGTATTTTGATTAATATTTCCGACTGGCTCGATATACATTTTTGTTAAATGGTAAAAAAAATATATATATGGGGCATTAGAAAATCTAATATTATTAGATTTTGGACAAAATTAACAAAAAAGGTTAATTTTATTTTTTACTTTTTGTATAGCAGTCTCAGAAAATTAAGCTTTAGGATGATGATTTGGATGGGGGATATTCAAAATTATTTCTAAATAGTTTTTGTCTCATATCTTGAAAACAAGTTGACCAAAAATATTGAATTTTACCACAAACTTTAGCTTTTAGTCTAGATTAAAAAAAAAAAAGAATACATATATATATATATATATTTTAGACAACTGGAATTTTTTTTAATCTTATTAATAATGCTACAAATTAGGCCAATTTATTGAACTAAAAAATTACTACATAAATAAACTGAAAGCTTCCCAAAAACAAAAATTGAATAAAATATTTTTAAACTTAATTTTCATGATTGAAAATCCAACCTCATACAAATATAAGATGGAGTTCCATGAGAACCAACTTAAAATTTTTAATTGTTTACAAGTTTTTCGAGTTACGGTTATTATTAAAAATTTTATTTGAAGTACCTGTCAAATGGACTCAAACATTTTCATAATTTTTTTTAGATTTTTAGGTTATATTCAAAATATAATATAATTTTAATGTAACAACGTCATCTGGTCAAAGGTCAACAAGGATTAAAAAAATTATACTAATAATTTTGATTTTTTTCTGAATTTTGCTTATAATACTGAATACGTTTTAAGATAAAAACATTATTTGATAAAAATTTTGTTCAAATTGGACTCAAATTTTTTAATGATATTTTTTCGCAGTTGTACTCTAAATATTTCACGATTAACTGATTAGTATTTAAAAACTGTACGGCGAGTTTGAAATATAAATCTATCAAAGGAAAATCTGGGAAAGTTATACAATTCTTTTCTGGCTTTTTTAAGTTACATTTAGTTTATAATTTGAATTTTATTTTGTTTAAAATACAGATAGGAAAATATGAAAAACAATGTCTATTTGAAAACAAACCTTGTTTATAATAAACGCAAAGGTAATAAATATGCGTCCTAATAAGAAAATGAATGTACTAAGACGTTTATTAATAATGAGCTCCTTTTTTTACCTTTCGAGACCACCGTTAGGTATGTCTTCAGAGGATGAGATGAAATGGTAATTTTGTAGCGTGTGAAAATGTCATGCGTGACCATGACTCATACCCAGGAATTATTAATTAATTAATTATGAGCTAAGTAATTACAAAATACGGGAATATGTGATGTTTTTTTAACTAATTTTCTTGAATTGTCTTGCGGAATACTATGAGTATCGTAATAAAATCAGGCATTTTATAATTGCATTAAAACAATCAAATAATATACAACGAATACAATTTATTTTTCAATTTATAAATCCTGAAGTTAATTTTTTTTAATACGGGAATATCGTAATAAGTGTTTTACCAAGATATTTTATAAATATTTTTACAATATTTCCATTAAATTACATTTCTAAACTCAATGCGTTCCGTATACAAGCATATTCTACATACACACTCGTGTATGTGTATATATATACTATACACACACTTAAACCAAGATATTTTGATACTGGAATAACCAAATACAATTTTTAAAAAAATGTTTTCGATGTAAAATAACCACACCCGACAAATCGTATATATTGATTAAAACTATATCTTTCGGATTTTTTATCTTCTTTGTTATTCATAAAAATACAGTTAAATAGCAGTAAAACTATACTATTTATACTGATAATGATTATAATATAATATAACTAAAAATAAGAATTAACGTATTCCTTTTTTCTACTACTTACGGGTTTGAAATTTTTCATTTCCGCAGATAAAGAATTAAAGTTCATCTTTCTATTTTTTCGTAAGTTAGTTTAAATATGAATAAAGTCATAAATTTAAGATATATTTATCCATTTATACTTAAATTAGAATTGCAAATAGTAACAATAAAGTTTTAAGAAAAAATGTTTCTTATTACCCAGATCAGATAAAAATTTGAACTAGAAATTTCAGAAGCCTATAAGATTAAAGCAGAAGTCAGGCAAGGAGATGGACTTTCATCGGTTCTATTTAATTGTTTATTAGAAAAAGAGATTAGAGAATGAAAGAAAACATAGTAATAAAAAATAAAATGCAAACAAGATTGAAGTCGGATATTAAAATAAAAATTCAATGATTACTTACCGCCAATTTATTTCGAAAATTGATAATTTTTATTAATTTACTATTATTATTTATTATTAATAATTTTTATTACCTTTAGTGGAGGAAATAAAAACAGGCAAATAATTATCAGCTTCCATTACGGTGCTTATGCGTACTCTTGGGTTAATTGTCTGCAATAACTCGATTGTTTGTCAATGGATTTTTACAAATAAGGTGTCATTTTGTTCAAAATAAAATGTTTAATAAAGTTTTTCATAAGTAAAAATTTTATCAACCAAATAAGTAAAAGATATTGAAGATTAAGGTAGCCGCTATTTTATAATTTTTGAAGAATTTAAAAAAGTTTTTTTTTTATTTATAATTTTTAGAATAAGACACTAGTGTTAAATTTGCCAAATTTAATTGAATTAGGTTTACCGGTTCCTAAGAAATAGTTTTTTTTATTGAAAATCACAAAATGGCGTCCAGAAGGAAAACAAAACAAAATAGGACTTATGTCGTTATGAACTATTTTGCACATTTTGATGTCCTGAATCAGTTGCTGAAATTCGGGGAATACGTCCCGGAATACTCCACATAGGAGAAATAATCCAAAAATATAGACTGGACAAAGAAAGCTAACAAAATAAGAGCCGGAAAACTGGAAATAGCATTTCAATTGACGAAGGATATGTTAAAAAAAAAAACAATTTCGTTTATAAAAACAAAAAAAATATTACAATAATATTGTCAAACCGGAATGTCTATATGCGTTGAAATTTTTACTAGAAATAGAGGAATTTGAAAAGAAAGTAAGGAAAATTCTGAAAATGGAATTGGGACCTAAGAAAAGTAGAAGAGGAATCTAAAAAATGAGATAACAAAGATATTTTTTTGGTGAATGAATAGATATCAAATACAATTAAAAAGAGAAATGTTTTATTGACATTTAAACCGGACAAGAAAAGATATTTACTAAGGAAATATTTCAAAATTTCAACTCCAATCCCAAAAAAGTTAACTTTTGGACAAAGTAAGCTAAAAAAAGAACATAGAAGGAACTCGGGTATAAAAAGGAAAGAAAAACTTTTACAGGAAAAATTAAAAAAATAACAATTTCTAGGATGAAGGAAAGAAAACGATTAAGAATATCTGGTCAGAAGAAAAAACAAACAACAATTTAGTGAAAAAAATGAAAAAATACTAATGAAGAAATTACTAAGATATTACACGAATTCCACACAGATGGTCAAAATCGGCAACAGAAGAAGAAAAGACTAGATAATTATGTGTTTCAACTAAAGATACTATTTTTTCCAATATATAAGGTGACAAAAAACGGTCACTGTCACCATAGCAATATGGTGATGAATAATGAAGTAAAAAAAACAATTGTTTTTTCTTTACTTGTAAAATATTTAATATTCTCACAACCATTAAGATAACGAACGCGTCGGGGGTCCACATTATATATATACTAAAAAAAAAATTGAAATAAATTGTTGAGTAAATAAAATTACATAAGTTTATTTATTTAAATTAAAATAAAAAAAAAAGAATATATCACACTAGAGTAAATAAATAAATAATTGAGCAAAAATAAACTAAAACATAAAATTACCTTGACCTTGATACTGCGGAACTATTTTCCTCTTATAATAATAATAAAAAAATGGCATTAGCTATTGCGTAATAACAACAATAATATTGTTATTTATGTACGATGTTTTTGAGAAATTAAGCGTACTGACTAACGCAAAATGGTGGTAAAATAAGATGAGTTAAATTGTTACAACCACAACAACATTTCATTCATAACTTTACGATATTATGATAAGCCTACATAATATATTCTACAGAAATCGTATTTTAATTAATAAATAATTGAATAATTGAATTGTTTCTTAGAAAATAAAGAATGTATATTTCTCACTACTAATTATTCTAATTAAAAAAAAGAATAATAATAATAATAATTACTTATTTCTGATGTACTGATTTCTTTTATTAAACGAGGAAACGGAAATATTACTTAAGTATAATCAACTACACAAATGAACTGGTTATTATATTTAGTTTCAACTATAAAATGTATTCATTTAATGCGTAGTAAATGTATTAAATTTGACTTTCGTAAACTGATTAGTTTTATTACTATCTATGTATCTCGCTTATTTATTTTTAGTACGTAACAACCACCTTTGAAAGATTAAAAGGAAAACCGGTATGCTTTTCTGACAATGCTGTATGCTTTGGTGAAAATAAAGAAGAAAAAGTTCATACAAACATAGGTTTGGAAACACTTTGTTAGTGAGTGTCGGCTAGCGAAAGATTTCGCCTTGATTTCTGCGCCTTCGATGGCAAAATTAAGCCAGATTGAAATCTATGGAACCCAAATTAAGGGACAAATTTAGTAGTTTTTAATGAAATCTGACCTGAAAAACTGAAAAGAAAAAAATAGATCCCAGACTGTAATCTTAGTAATTTTCGAGAAATTTGGAGTAACAGAGAAAAGATAGGAGTCGAGAAAACAGTATTTTATGTTGGTCTAGTTGTTAACTCGTCACCCCAAATCAGCTGATTTCGAAGTCGGGAGTTCTAAGTTCAAATCCAATAAAGGGAGTTACTTTTATACGAATTCGAATACTAGATCGTGGATACCGGTGTTGTTTGGTGGTTGGGTTTCAATTAACCACACGTCTAAGGAATGGTCGACCGGAGATTGTACAAGACTTAACATCCAAATATATCATCTTCATTCATCCTTTGAGGTAATACCTTACGGTAGTTTCGGAGGCTAAACAGAAAAAAGTGAAAGAGAGAGAGAGTGAGAGAGGTATTAACTACAAAATAAAATTTTCGATATTATCCATTTAATAAATTTATTTTAGCCAAATATAAAATAGTGTGTTTTTCAACCGCAATATTTGGGCTTTTACCCTAGATTTCTCAAAAACTACTAAAAATACACTACTAGGACATCTATTTTTTCAATTTTTCAGTTCATATTTCATATAAAACCCTTTTATTTGAATTACAATTATTACAGACTTGCTCGATTTTTCCGAAGGTGCAGAAATTAGGGCGAAAACTTACGCTAACTGACACTCACTAGCGAAACGTTTCCGAACCTATGTTCACATGAACTTCTTTATTCTCATCAGTAGAATATGTCCTAAAAATCTGTTATATTCTTCGTGAATCACTCTGTAAGTAAAAAATAAAATTGGCTCTGAAACAGTAGTTTTTATTTATTTTTTTTTTTTTTTTAACTCACCCTGTATATCAATGACCTTCTGCAAATTAATCCAGAAGGAAGATTATTGTGCTTTGCTAACAACACTACGATATTTAATCATTCGTTATATGATTGTGTTATTCATAATACAAGCAATTAATTTAAAGTTTTAATAAAGGAATCGATAAGTTTATTTTATTTTTTTTTTTCAATAAAAGCTTTAAAAATTAAATCACTCGATTTTTCTTACAGAAAAAATCTAATATTGATACTTTAGTTACTAACTGTAAACTACCTTGGATAAAAATATGAAATTTAATAATATACATTAATAATTTTGTAAAAGGATGAAGGAAACTTTTATATTAATTTAAAATACTTATATCAATTTTAACAGAACCATGGAACTAAGAATGGTTTTTAGCTGAATTGGTATTATTAAATTAAGTCGCCGTTTAGGGTAACTCGGATGATTGTGTGCAACATTGTTTAACTGTGTTAAAAACCTTTTGTTAAAAATATATTAAATAAACTGTACCTTTATCCGGTCGAGTCACTTTAAGGGAATGACACACACATAGCTGTACTGACCGAAACGTTTATGAAGTCGTTCTTTAAGAGTAATCAATAATTACACACATTTTTTTGTGTTAATAATTTAAAATGTTAATGTGAAAAGTTTAATACGTTTTTTATAAAAACAAAACTTTATTTAACTCCCACTTTACTCATTTGAACTTAACTAGACATTTTAGAAAAATTAGTCTATCTGTTGTAGAAATAATATTATTTAAAAGCGTTCCTATAATATCGTCAGTAGGCTGTTCTTATTATTTATGCATATCCTGGATTTTTCTTCTGTTAGTAATTTAACAAATTCTTGTATCATATTTATTTAAAAATAAATTTGGTTAACATAAATAATGTGTTAATACACATTATTTATGTTAATAAAACTTAATAGTTTTATTACTATTGTTATGTTACGCGTATTAAATGGTTATTAAAGAACTGATCATTATGAGATGCGTCACCGAAAAATTATTATCATAAAGTCCAAACTGCGAAGAGGGACTGGTGGCGTTCCTTAGTGAACAATCAGGGAAACAAGGATTCCTGGGTAGTCGTGTATAAGGTTCTAGGAGGTAAACGTAGAAAGGACGTTCTTCTGTCGTTTTGTCGATCTGGCAGGGCGTGGTTTCGGAGGTCTCCTGAATTTTGGAATGACTATTCGACGCTCTTCTCCCTGGAGAAGCTGGAGAAACTGCATACCATCTTCGGGTACGATGTGAGGTCACTGTGTTTCGCGGGGATGCATTATCTGTGGAGATTGCTGAGGCCGAAGTGCGTCGGGCTATCTGTAGTCTTGGTAAAAGTAAGGCGTCTGGGTTTGATGGACTGAAGACTGAGATCTTTATCCGCTCGGTTGGAGTTAACGTGAGAATTATCACACACGTATTTAATAAATTATTGTTTAGCGGGTTCTCCCAGTGAGCTGGAAGAAAGGGATGTAAAATTGTTGTTTAAGTGAGACGACAAGGTCCGGCTGTTAGTTCATCATAACGGCCCCTGACGTTGCTACCGGTTATCGGCAAGGACTTTGAGATGTTGTATCTTCGTATAAATGAGAGGTTGGCCTCGTTTGGGTTGCTGAAGGGAAACCAGTACGGTTTTCACTCCGGAAAAGGACCGAGGATGACATACTTCATGTGATGAGTGTGGTTTTGGCCAGTGAGGCGGAATATGTCATGGGGATCTTACCTAGACATATCCGGAGCGTTTAGCAACCTATGGTGGCCCTCTGCCATTTTCCAATTAAAAAGGAACTGAAAATGAACTGCAGGTGTTGAAAAGTTATTTCAGTCATCGGGATGTGTTGCTCCGCGAGGGCAGTCATAAAGTAGGGAAGAAGCTGTCCCCAAGGGTTGTCCCCAAGGCAGTATGTTGGGCCCTCTCTTGCGGGCGGTGTAGTTTGACTCTCTTCTGCGGCTGAGGTCGACCAGTGGGTGTTTTGTGGTTTATGCGTTTATGTTATGCGTGTTTATGTTATGTGTTTTATCTTGATGATAAATTTCAGTTCAAGAGGCACCTTCGCAGAAAAGGCTTTCTGCTTCGCAGAAAATACGTCGCAGAAAAGGCTTGTAGCGCCTTTTTTGGATCAGAGGTGTGGTCAATCCGGATTGGGGTCATCATTTAAGGACCCTAAACATCCTGTACAAGGGCGTGTGCGAAGCAATTATGTTGTATGCTGCGCCAGTTTGGAAGGATAGGATAAAATTTTGTAGTTACGGAGATATATTATTGAGGGCCCAACTACTGTTGTTGACAGTAACGGGTAGTTACTCTCGTACGGTTATCCTCGTCTAACGGTTGAGTTTTGTTTGGTGAGATGGGCGATGTACGCACGATCTCTTCCCAGATATTAGAAGCTTGCGGGGTGCCTCATGGGTTTCCCCTAACAAGTACGTAACGTAGTTTCTTACCGGTCACGGGGCCTTCAGGTGTAGACCAGCTGGGTTCAGCCTGATGAATCCGGGTCTGTCCCCGCAGTGTGGGGTACAAGACGAAGCCTTTCATGTGTTGTTTGAGTGCGTCAAATATGATCTGGAGCGCACCGCACATTAATTTGTCGACTGGATACCGTCGGAGCAACGCTAGACATAGTGAAAACTGGAAGGACCGGGCTGAATGGTTGGTGGTCGCATAATTTCTGCACTAATTGGCTAGGGAACGGAATGCGGAGGGAATCTATGTTGCTGCTTGGTCTTGTTCCTTCGTACTTTGTTTTGTTACGATTTCTTGTTAGAGTTGTTTTTGTTCTGTTAGTGTTATATCAGTGTCCATTGTTTTGTTATTAGTTTTATTTTCGTGTTTCTCCACGTTTGTGTTGCATGTGAACTCACTTTACCTTTAGGATAGGTAGGTGATTCAGATCCTTCGCGACTGTAGTTTTCAGTCTTACTTGAGACCAGAGATGTTTCTTGTTATTTTTAATAACAGTTAAGGGTTGGTTAGAGGGTGTCTTATCCCAGGAGATCAGAATGTCATTAAATTTTATTTTTATTGTAATGTTAAGTGTATTAAATTGTTATTAAATAACTGGTATTTGGATGGTCAGTATGAGATGCATCACTTAAACATAGTTATTGCTTACATAGGTAAGCTTTCGATTTTTTTTTTTAAATTGATTAGTTGGTGACTGATGTACTAATTTTTTGGGTCATAATTTTGTTTTAATCTTTGGTAATAACTGGTCATTTTATAATAATCATTATGCGACATAGCACTGATTTTGTTATTTGTTTGATTTTTAAATAGAATTTTTGTAAATTTAAAATATTCACGTAATTATTTTCAACATTTTGCAACATATGAAGTATTGAACGGCTCTTTGATTATAAAAATGTAAGTTTGTAAAATAAGTTATAACATTTATTAAATTAAAATATAAGTTATTTATAATAATTGTAGTTTAAAGTATATTTTAAATATTGAAGTTATAATTTTTGTAACCTATTAATTTTTTTTTTAATTTCCTAAAATTGTTTTTAATTTACGATTATCTATAATTTGGTAAAATAGATGTTAAAATAAAGAATGAGAAAAATGATCAAAATTTCTACTAAAATTTTAACAACGTTGCTTTTTTTACAGTGCTTTAATTTTTTATTAATTGATTAATTAAGCTATCACATGGTTATGAAAATTCACAATTATTAAATTTAAAAAAAATGCAGGTGGTACTTTTTTAAAATTATCTTAAGTGAAAATTAGAAGTAACGTGGATGAAAATTTAGGCACTTACGTATTAACGCCATTGCAGCTACAGCTTTATTTACAAACAAAGTAGTCAATCGGATTTCGGTGAAAAATGAACAGTCGCTTTATTAATTTTAGTAAATGGTTATTTATATTTATTTATTTTATAAATATAATTTAACCAAACTTAACCTACGCTAGCTAACCTTGACTAATTAATACCGTAATTTTTTGAGTATTTATTTAAAAAATTCAGTAATTACTGCAATTATTTATTATTTAAATAATCAAAACACTCTTGTTAATTAGTCAAGGTTAGCGAGCGAAGCGAGCGTAGGTTAAGTGGTTAAATTATTTTTATAAAATAAATAAATATAAATAACCATTATTAAAATGAATAAAGAGACTGTTTTGAATCTATGTTAAACTCTATATCGGCCCATTTTCCACCGAAATCCAATTGACTACTTTGTTTTTAAATGAAGCTGTAGCTGCGGTGATGTTAATACGTAAGTACCAAAATTTATTAATTACACTTTTTATTAATTTTACGACGTTACGATTTTCGTCAGATATCTCAATATTTAGTGAAAATAAATATTAACCATACTACACATAATTAATCAATAAACCCATTACAATAATACAACAATCACAAACTGATGATAATCATACTAATTGTCATATTAATGAAATTTTGTCCACATTCCTGCTAATTTTAACTTAAATAAGTTACTTATATTTATGTGTTGTGCATCATTTATTAAAGAATAATGCCACGTCAGGACAACGTCTGTCGGGTCCGCTAGTATATATATATATATATATATATATTTAAATTTTAAGAGGTGAGGTTGGTTTTTTGAAAAAAAAACAGTTTGGCTATTTTCAAAGACAATCTAAGTAAAATAATGTAACGTTTTTTCTGAATTGCCTTTGAAAAAAATTAAAATGTTTTTCACGATAATCCTTCCCACCCGCAGAACGTATGAAAAACTATTAATATGATCAATGCTTCATATATAGAAATATCTGAGCCAAATTTAATGAAAATTGGTTCAGTCAATCCTGAGATGTAACTCCAAAATCAGTACGTCACACATACGTACCTACCTACGCACATACATACATATTATGTTTTTTGATCTAGATGAAATAAATAAACCCTAAAAATTAAAGGTTTGTAAGAAAACCTGATACTCCATTTTTTACACGAGCACCATACTGCTCCTTTAGTTTAAGTATTATCGCTATATTCTCCAGGAAAGTATATGTCATAATCTAACAGGTTGTAAGACGTTGACATGACAAACTCAAAATAAATAAATAAAAGTTAATAAGAATTTTTCAGAATTTGTCATTCTAGAAAATGGCTAGGATTGATAAAATGGCTAACAGTATCACTAACTCTAAATAAAATGGCTTATCCATTTTCTAGAATGAGTTTTTCATGTTAAAGGATAAGATAATTATTAGTAACATAGAATGCTAGTTCAAGATAAATGCAACAAGCATAGGATGATTGTTATATTTGTCAAGATGACAAGCATATTATGTTGTTAAACTTAATAAAAAAATTGAGCAGTGAGCTAGTTTTTCTTTACCTCCATCATTGAGCAAGAAATACTATTTCAAATCGGCATCCCAATCACACTGAAATGTAGGAAATGTTCAGCTTCACAAGTGATCCCTTCACTGTACTCACCACACAGATATATTTAACGTTGATAAGTGTGTGTGTGTGTGTGTGTGTGTGTGTGTGTGTGTGTGTGTTTGCACGTATGTGTGAGCAATTTACTGAATTTCTTCATGCAACTCATTCTACGTTGTAATAAAAATAGTAATTATTTCCTTTCATACCTTTAGATGATGTATTATTAATATTAATACATAAAACAATGGAAAGGATGGACTTATAAATCCCATATAACCGTGGGTAAGATGAATTCATCCTTCTTCTAAAACAAAACACTTACAACAGAAATAAAATCGAATTAAACTGTATACTTCACGGATATTAACGTTATAGACGTGGCAGTAAAATAGTAACTGAACTAAATGTAAACCAACCCAACCAAACTCAATAATAAATTTAAAAAAAGTCACATTATCCAAATAGTTAAAATAATATCAGCTTATAACTAAATGATTTATTTATCAATTAATTATACGTTATTGAAAATCAAGTATTATAAAAAAAATATCTGTTATTAAATAAGCAACAAAAAAATTGAAATAAAGATAACGATTTAAATAAATTTGTTTTAAAAAATAAGTTTAAAAAAAGAGAAAATAAAAGTCAGATGTAATACAATTATTAAATGAAATGAGAAAATAAGAATGAATAAAAATCTGTTACATGTACTAGAAATTATTACAAGTAGATGATCAGCAATATTAAAAAATTAGCATTCAAAAACAAATAATACTGACATTTTAAAAATAATATAAAACACCTAAAAGCAGATAATAAAATTTATGAGATTACATAAGGAAGAAAAAATTGAAAAAAAATCATTGCCGGTAAAATTAAAATTTATCTGTATAACTTCAATTAAAGATGATGTAAAGAATATCAAAAGCCATAAATAAAAAAATCTGTACTCAGTTTATAAATTATACCGTAAATATAAAATTCGGTAAATTGAAAACATTCAATAACGTTAAACAAATTTTATAACATAGTCAACAGCGAATCGGTTACGAAGATAAAATTATAATTTTTATTATTTATTTTATCTTTAATCTAAATATCAACCTTTAGCTCAAAGTTAAAGTCCCAACACATCATAGTTTTACGTTACCATACCATTAATTTCCACTCTTTACCATAATTTAGTATTCTCACTTCGTTGCAGTTGCCAACTCTGCAAATTAGTGATGGGGTTATTTACTTCCAGTTACGAGACCGCATTTGGTCAGTATAGATGTGCTTTTCTAAAACGCAATTTACTTTCAAAATGCCAATTATCTAAAAGATAAGCATTTTTATTTTTTAACGTTTTCTACTAAGTGATAAGATAAATCTACAATAAAAGAAGTGAGGAGAAAAAACGTATTTTCGTTGTAAAATTAAGGATCATTTCAAAAATTCGGTCTAAGTTTGTTATATAAGCTATAATTTAAGTACTTCACTGGATGATAGAAGAAGTACGCAATTGTTCTTTCCATGGTGTGGCGTTAGCGTTTCAAACATTTTTATAATTACTACTTTTATATTGCAAACACAGCAAAAAAAAAGAATATATGATCTGTCATTTGTTCTTAGACAGGCTTCTAATGAAGAAGGCTTATCTTTACCAACTCCGCCATTTCAAATCGGATGATATTAATGTTACAGCTTAGTTAGAATGATAATATACCAACTGACAAAGGTATAGACATTTCTGAGAATGCAAATGATATCACTTATAGCACTCAGACATCCAGTGAATCCCATTTTATCTGGCAAAACAAATTAAATAACTCAGTTCATGACTTAGGCCTATAAAAACAGCAGCCTCAACTTCTCGGCTCTAGTTTAGAAAAGTGGAATATGTTGGCATATTCCATATGCCAATATATTCCACTCTTGTAATTAAGATAGATTTACTGTAAATAGAGTTTACTCTTAGATTGCAAGAATGGAATATGTTGGCACATGGAATATGCCAACATAATCCATTCTTGTAATTTCAGCATTACATACTTAAAACAATACTTTTTTTCTAATAGCTTTTCATGTGTGTTTTGACACTGATACATTAAAACTGAACTGTTTTGAAACTAAACTAGGAGTAGACTAAAAATCTACAGAATGATAACTTTTTATTGATTCATTGAATATAGCCTAAAACAGTTTATCTCCGGAATAAAAACAAGAAGGCACTTATATCAATTGTTTATCCAGTTCTGTGAAATAAACGTATAATAACACGCTTCCCATTCTGAATGTAATTAAATACAAGCAGCTTAATTGGCAATTTTTAAAGGTTTTGAAGGTTACAGTTATATTACTGGGCATTCAAGTGCGTTAAAGGTTCTTTATTTATACTTTGATGGGATAGTAGACTCCACCAAAAAAACATCAATTTTTTTTTTAAATTACTGGCCAAAGAGAACTTCTTTTGAATCGGATTAAAGTATCTCGAACGTCCTCTTGGTTGAAAGCAAATTCTTCTTCCCTTACTTCTTATCTAATTAGAATTTATGAAAGTTTTTGAAAAGGCCAAAAACTGTTAAAAGAAGGTGAATATAAAGAAGGCTTCAGTCATTTAAAAGAAATTTATCCACAATTAAATGAAGTTAAAGTATATATTTAGTGAGTTTGATGTTCAAAAATGATACGCGAAAAACAACCTGCTTTTGACGGAAAACAACAAATATAATTAGTAGCATAAAAATATTTTGCAAAGATGGTAAAAGAATTTTTAGGCAAAACAACAAAAGAAAACTACGAATCTCTAGTAGAAGAATTTTTCAAGTCCTACCAAGCCAAGAGATATTGAAAATAACAAAAAATACATTTTCTGCATTTGCACAGATATTTCTTTCCGGGAAATTTTGGCGTAGTTAGTAATGAACACTAGTAGAGATTCAATCAGGGAATTAGGTCTATAGAACCCGATACTAAGGCTCCTGGACCAGTAATTACTGGGTGATTTCTGTTGATTTGTTAGAAGAAGAAGATTTAACTCCACATAAAAGGAGAAAGATAAGAAAATATTTTTATATTTAAAGTTAACATTACTTTGTTACTTCTTTTTACATGGTTTAACATACGCTTATGTAGTTAAATAAATTATTGTTTCTTGATAAATAAAAAAATCTTAATAAAAAAACGTGTGTTTTGATTACTTTTTACCATTTTTAATAATATGTACAATATTGCTCATAACAAAATCTATATGTTTTATTGAGTTTTATGGAACTATTTTTTTTTAATTTCCCGCTGGAAATCTGTTAAAAATAAATTAATTTCATTTATGTTGAACAAAAGAAGTGTTTTTTGTAAATCAGTATAATAATAAAATAATCCTACATCACAGCAATTGACAATTTTTTTTACTTATTTTTTCCACGTTTGTTTATAGTTGCATCAACGATAAAAGTCATCAGCGATTTAAATTAAACTAAATAATCATATATAATCAGACAATAAACAGCAAACGTTGGATTAAAACTGGACCATGAATAACAAATATTGGAACATCACCTCTAGACTATTTTCACTGCGCACACAGTATTCCGTAAGGGATCTCACGTAAGCAAAACGACTAAATTAAATTCTTCATTCCACTATCAAAAACCGTAAAAGTTTTTTGATGTATTTCTTCCTGTTGAGTAAGACCTTCACGTCTGAACCCAAGTTTAGTTGTCGACGAACAGACCCGAAAAATGAACCCACCGGGTTGGTCTAGTGATGAACACGTCTTCCCAAATCAGCTGATTTGGAAGCCGAGAGTTCCAGCGTTCAAGTCCTAGTAAAGCCAGTTATTTTTACATGGATTTGAATGCTAGATCGTGAATACCGGTGTTCTTTGGTGGTTGGGTTTCAATTAACCACACATATCAGGATTGGTTCGAACTGAGAATGTACAAGACTACACTTCATTTACACTCATACATATCATCCTCATTCATCCTCTGAAGTATTATCTAAACGGTAGTTACAGGAGGCTAAACAGGAAAAAGAAAGTCCCGAAAAATGGGAAATCATATAAGTGGTTTAAATTTTACATTGCACACCTCACAGTTCTGCTGAAGAGAGCCAAACAGATGGGTGTGAATTAACTACGTGTTCCCGATTCTCAGCCGAGTTAAGATGTGTTTGCCTCTACTGTTGTTTAGGATAAAAGGTTTCTAGAAGACATTCTTCCAAGTGCTGTGTAAGGCCATGGAAGCATCCAGAATTTATTCCATCTAGTACGTAGTTTGACACGGACTGTCTTCGTAAAGTCGCTCTCACATGTTAATTCTAATCGGAGGCCATTTATTGTCGCTCTGTTGGTAGCCTCATCAGCGCGTTCGTTCCCGAAGATGCCCCAATGATTTATTATGCCCAATGGATTTTACGTAGTGAATAAAGAAATTTTGAAAACGACATTCATTTCAAATCGCTGCTGACATCTATAGGTTTTGATGGGAAACTAGATTAATAAACTATTTAAATTTTAGATTAAATTTGGCTACCGAATTCTACAGATAATTAATACAATTTTATACCATTATAAAATATTGGTAATTTTAGTTGTTTAATATTTTTATACGCATTATATTATCTTTTACATTACATTATCCTTTTTCTTGTATAGAGGCTAATGCAATTTTCACTTTGTAGCCTTTCTTACCATGTCTTGTGATGCGCTTTCGTTTTATAAGCCATCCATATTAACGTCAATATAAATATATTAACATTAATATGAGTGCCCATTCACATTAATGTATTTACGAATAGAGTAATAAATAATAGACAGCCATGGATCATTCGTTGATAGGCTAGTAAAAATTAAATTAAAGAACATAATAATGATAGATAAAAGAACATAATGGTGATAGTTGAATAATTATCAAACTAAAAATTTGAATGTGTTTAATATTGAAAGGATACAGCTAGAAATAACGTTCAATAAAAAATAAATATTCAAAATTTTGCTGATTTCATAAATAAATGGCGGACATTTGTGGATAGAAAATTAAAATTAAATTTTGAAAAACTCTTTAGATTTATTGAAATTAAGTGAATTTAACAAGAAGGAAACAGCGGACATAATTATAATATTGTTAAAAACAGATTGTTGTATTAATTCTATTATGGCAAATACAAATTTTTCAGTTTTGCCGACACCTCTTTTGAATCCATTTATGTTTATATCTGATTACAGGTAGAAAAAATTTATAACCAACTTATGTGAACTTATATTTTAAGGAAAACACATTTTCTAAAGAAGAAAAATGACTACCCTTTCTTCATATGTTAACGTCTAAGAACGATGATTCAAAGGATGATTGCGGTATATAATTATTTATTTTCTTTATATTAATATAATACACAAATCATGCGTATTATATTAATATGCATGATTTGCATTACTTCTCGATTATTCTCTAAAACCATACAGTAAAATGAAATAAGCCAATCATGAGTTAATATAACAACATTCACATGTTTCTACGGATATGTAGTGCAAATCATATATACAGTATATAATTTTTTTTTATATTAGTTTTTTTATTTCCTGAGTGCGAATTCCAAGAGAAAACTTGTATTTAAAATTATACAAAATTTAATTTTTGTCTTTAAAAATTATTTAACAATATGTATCACTAGTAAAAAAATTAATGATTTTTTTTTCAAATGGGTAGAAGAACCACAGGAAAACATTTTGAATTAGTTATTGAAAAAAGATGGATGTACTGGTGTATATAGGCCATCATGAAAACTTATAAAACCGTTTGATTTGTCATTATATTCTATGAAATGAAAAACATGATAATTTCACGTTAATGGAATGAAAAAAGAAGGAAGAACAGAGATAAGAAACAATCAAAACAGTGACAGGTGGTAAAACTGATTTATAATGATCTACGACAAAAAAAAAATGGAAATGTCTTAAAAAGGTCTACATTACAATTTTGTAGTTTGTAAATCGTAACAGAAAAATAATTAAAGAAAAAGTAAGAAGAGGTACTCCGAAAAAAACAAGTCCTTATCGATCAATCAAATGCTATATGAAATGTTCGAAACATAACAGTACAGCAAACTGAACAGAACAATGAATTAAGAAACAATTGAAGTAACATACAACAATTGCTTCTATTCTAATAAACCAGGCAAAACAAAAATTTTCGGTTCTTTATATTTGTATTGGATTCTGTATCTTTCTAATAAGTATTTATTACAATATTTTTGCTATGTTAAAAATAAATTACATAATTCTAAAAACTAGAATAAACCATAAAAAATGCACGGTTTAATCTAATTATTACAGTTACTAGTTTTACACAATATTTTCACGACTCTTAATTAAAATTTAGTAAAAGAAAAAGAAACGAAAAAGCAATATAACTTACATAAAGTTAAGTTACCATAAACGGGTAATACATAAAATTAATAAGTATGAGTCAAAACAACTAATCATTATGAAATAGAAAACTTATGAATGGTTTTAAATGAAGCAAATATTAAAAAATGAAAAACCAAAAACAGTTCATTAAGAAACAATTAAAATTTACAAATGAATATGCTCGTAGATAACTCATAGTTAAATCGTTATGGACAAATAAATTATAACTATTTAGTATTGTTTTAATGCAAACTATTATTTGTATTGATAATAAATCTACAAAAGAATAAATCTTATTAGTTAATGGAATCAACTAAATACATTATTTAACCAGCAAAAATAAATTTACCAAATAAATTGATTACTACACCCGATTCATTAAAATGTTAATTTTTTTTTTTAATAATAAAGGTAAATTTTCCCTTTTTTAAAATGAAATATATTTAGATTTAGAGTACAATATCTTTTTTTTTTATTTTTATAAACACTTTTATAAAAATACTAGCAGGTCCGAGCAATGTTTCGCTATTGTTAGATTTGAGTATATATATATAATTTATATATAGATTAAATTAACAAAATTGAAATTTTCATAAAACATTAACAAAATGAACATTCCGGAACTTTAACCTTTCCCTTTTACCCTTTCTGCCTTTTCCACAGTTTCCTTTTCCCATTTTAATTTTTACCATATTCACTTTCTTCCGTTCCCTTTCCCTCTTTTCCATTTATTTTTCCCATTTCCCTTTTCCTAATTTCCATTTTTTATCTTTTTACCTTTCCATTTCCTTTTCCCGTTTTTCTTTTTTCCATTTTCTCCTTCTTCCCTTTTACCTTTTTCTTTTTCTTCCCTTTTCCAATTTTTCCCTATTTCCCTTTTCTGATTTTCCCTTTCTTCCTTTTTTCCCGCGCGTAAATCGGTCTAGTAGTTGTTTAGTCCATAGCAGACACACATATCGGAAACATTGAAATGTAATCGTAAAATATTTAGTATAGCGTGTGTTGCTTTTACGTCCCAAAGATAGCGCTGTTTTTCAAAAAGGTATGTTTTTTACCTGTCACAGGTGTGACATCTTAGGTATATAAATAGTAGGTATATAAAAACATGCGCGTATTCGAATGCAACGTTGTATCAAAATTTCAAAGCAATTGGTGAAGAACTTTAGAAGATTTAAGATTTTGAACAAACGAATATTTACATTTTTATTTATATGGATATCTATAAAAACATTATTTATAATTTTTAGTTTATTTATAATTAAGAAGCCTAGTTCACCATTTAATTTAGTTGAAAAACGATAATAACTACAA
The DNA here is from genome assembly GCF_047948215.1 of Lycorma delicatula. Classification (NCBI taxonomy): domain Eukaryota; kingdom Metazoa; phylum Arthropoda; class Insecta; order Hemiptera; family Fulgoridae; genus Lycorma; species Lycorma delicatula. Next base: position 37,540,326 of record NC_134462.1, read on the forward strand.
AGTTCGAACCGATATAGAACACACCCTCTGTGCGCGCGCGAGCATACACAGAGAGAGAGAGAGAGAGAGAGAGAGAGAGAGAGAGAGAGAGAGAGAGAGAGAGAGAGAGAGAGAGACAGAGAGAGAGAGAAAGTGAGAGAGAGAGAGAGAGAGCGAGAGGGAGAGAGAGCGAGAGAGAGCGAGTGAGAGTGAAACTCACCGATGTAATACGAAAACGAAAGATCCTGTCCTATGGCTACATTTTTTGCATGAATGACATAAGACTCACCAAATTTATCCTCACATATATCAAAATTCAAAATAATGATAGATGGTTCGACAATATCCGTAAAAATATACTAGTAATAAACTGATGAAGAAACATAAGAGCGGATCACATTTCAAAAAAAAAAAAAAAATCAAGAATTTCAGTAGGTTTCAAGAACTAATAAAAGAAGACAACAGTTACTTAGCGTGATCTGAAAAGAAAAAAAACAGCTCCAATCACAAAAAGAAAAAAAAATTGTGGAGTAAAAAGATTAAAAACCACAAAGTTGTTAAACGCGGTTCATACAACGTAATCGAGAAAAAAATTAAATATTTATATTTAGCTTTAACTTTCCACAAAGAAATCTGCGTTTCGACTAGAATATAATTTCCATTTCGATCTGTGATAATTACTTAAGGATGGATATAAAATATTCAAAACCATGGCGATGTATTTGTCAGTTAATCTGTGATAATTTAGAACGTATTTTTTTAATATATATTTATTATTTTATATTCAACGGGTAAAGAGCTAAAATTTAGGAAAGCCTTGATTTACTAAAATAGAAGTATAATTTTAATTTTTATGTACTACGTAAATAAATATTCTTTTTTACATTTGAGTAATTAAATCATAAAAACAGTTAAAAAAATGATTTCCGTTGTTGATAACCGTTGTTTTGGTTAAAATATATATATAGTCTGCTGTTTATGCAAATTTTACTTTAACTTAGTAAATGGTTAATAGTTCCTTCAATTATCCTACAGTCCATAGGTATTAATATACCACCAAAAAATAAAAAAACTACCTATTATCTTCAGCTAATTAAAATCTATTTCCTTTAATTTTACCCACAATATACCTATTTTTTTTGTTGTATAAATTTATTTATTTTTCTTTTTTTAATTTTTACATCATATTTTTTTTTTATTGTTCGTAATAAACTAGTTATAAAAATAAATGAAGGACTAGTACATGTGAAAAAATGGCTAAATAATAAAATGGACCAGTGTATAATTTTAGACAAAGATTATTTTTAAATTTTAAACAAAAGTCAACATGATTACCGTGGGTATTTATTTAAATTACCCTTTTAATATCATAATTATCTCATGGTTTAGAAAAAAAAACACGATATATTGAGCCATTATTAATTTGAAATATTTATATAAATAAAATTTCTAACTATTGTACTTTACAGATTAGATGAAATTAATTGTTTGAAATTTAATAAAACACAATTGTATTTAAAGCTATCAGTGTATACAGGCTGATCAACTCAAGATGGGCACCATTGGTACTTCAGAAACTACAAGTTTTACGAGAAACTTTAAATGGGGAAACTTTCCCCGTAGGGGAAGACACCCACCATGTGACAGTTGCGGTCGCCACACCACCCCTTCCGTACCGAAGGTCATCTTCAAAATCACGGCGAAAGACATCTCTCAGCCTCGTTTTTGCCTCAGTCACGATACCACCGACGCGAATGCCGCATGTGATCGGTGTAATACTATCTTTAAAAAACAACAAAACACATCTTACGTTAGTCTCAAACAAAACTGAATGAACAAAATATGGAAAGGAACTGAAATCTACTACCTACCGGAAGGTAAAAGAAGTGAGTTGAACGTGCAATTAAAATAAAACAAACCAATAACAAAAACTTAACAATTACAAAACAAACAAAAGAAAAACATAGGAAAGCCCAGGCGGCACTCTAAATACCCTCGGCAATCCTTTCTTTTGCCAAATAGTGATGAAATTTTAAACTATTATCCATTCGGCCAGGTTTCGCCAATTGACACGGAGATCCAGCGCCGACCCGATAATATCGAGCCAACAGATAGTCTCCGTGCATATCAAGTCATACTTTGAAAAAACATACAGAACATGATGTACATCGTTCAATTGTCCTCATTGCGGACACATTCCTGAGTCCACCAGACCGATGTAGTCCGTCCCGGAAAGCGCCATGCCCAGAAAAATATTGTGTCACGTACTTATATGAGTGCATTCAAGAGGCACCCTGCAAACTAACAACATCAGGAAACAGACAATACGTATAACGTCCGCCCTCTGCCTCATCTCATCTGGCTTGCCAGAAAGCATTGCCGTGTTGTTCAATTTTCCGAACTTTGACAGAAGTTAACTCACCTAACTTCTTGGCACCATATCGCTGTTGCCGCTCAGACCGCAATCAAGTCTATCGGTTTCACGCCTGCAATCACCAAGACCGCCTCCTGTGAAATCGTACGGTAGCCCCCGCTACCGTTAAAAGTATAAGGCGTTGAGCCACCAACAACATGTTCCGATAGCTTTTAAACTTTAGTCTATCCGCCCAAACAGGGGATGCATATAGCATAATTGCCTCATACACGCCCTTATACAGCTGAAAACTAAGACCCCAATCAGGCCTTCTCCGCGTAAATCTAGGGGAAACTTACCCTAGATTTTCCCTACATTAAAAATACAGTATTACCATTTCTGAAATATTTTCTCTTTTTCCAATATGGCTACTAATTTCATTACGCCAAATGGTAACCTCATGTTTTCATTGAATTTTTTTGGGGTAGAAAGAATTATTTTAAGACATTTCTATTATTTAGTATTTTTTTTTTAACGCAGCCATTACGGAGCCACGGGTTAAAAAATTATAAAATAAGATAAGATGGCCATCCGTTTTATTTTAAATGAAAACCAAATACATAAGTACGTGTTTGTCAAGTAATATTTTAAAAGTTTGAAAATTAAGTAAAATGGAAATTAAAGTAAAGATAAGATTAAAAAATCTTGAACCTTGAACAGAGTTTGTAGTTTTATTTATTAAGAAGGTAGAATTACAACAGAATTGCCGTATCAACTAAAACAAATTTTCAAAATAGGAAACATTAATAAAAAATGCAGGTAGTTGCTCTTCTAAAAACGTCATTAACATTTTTCGACAATATGTTGTGATGAATGTTGTAAAACATTTTTATTGTATTAGTTATTTTTTCCACTGAAGCATACAGAGATGTGTACAACCGAACTTTCTCGTATCACCATACAAAGTAATATAATGGGCAAACGTCTAGTCTTTTCTCTTGCAAAGTAATAAGTCCTTGGTTACCAATCCAGCTGTTTTGGAAATAAGCATTTAAAAACTCCTTTATCTTGCCATAACTATATGCTGGAGCTCCATATTGTTGGAAATACATTTTCGTTCGCAAATCTAAAAACAATTCATCAGTAGTCGGCACAGTGATTGTCAGTATCTAACTCCCGTAAGATTTTCCTCGTAGAAATGACGGACAATATTTTATTGCTGATGATGACGCACCAACAGTTACAGGAGATCTCTAATTGTATCATTCTTTAACAATTAATGGATTTTCTTTTGTACAATAATTGTTGTTTTTTCCGATTGGGCATTTCATTATTGGAGAAATTATTGGAAATAATTTCAAATTATAATCATTTCAAATTATTGGAAACCAGTTTCCAATAATTTGCCTAATAATATTAGGCAAAAAATTATAATAATTTACAACCATTTCTGCAAACCAGCTGGTGAATTCAACCCTTCTTCTTTTATTTCCAGGCATCTTAGTGTGAAGAACCGGAGGTCTATATGCATGGTAACTGTACGTTCGAAACATACTTGCTATTGAACGATAAGATACAGGTAAAAATTGAACTACTTCCTTTATGGAAAATATATGATATACTTTAAAGAAGGCCAGAATATAGTTTTCAATATTTTCAGCAACAACTCTTTTCTGGAAATGTCATTTTTTCTGAAATGACCCATTACATCGTAAATTTCCAAATAATCTTGTAAATCGTTTACGGGGATGTAGATGTAACTCTACGTATGCATTTCTCACTAATATTGAATTACTGTTACTTAAAAAATAAATTTCCAATATATTCACTTTTATTAAAATAAAAACTATACAAACAACTGACAAATAAACAGTTCAAAAACGGAACGCAAATATAATGTAATTAAAACTACATTATTCAAACAACTACTCATTAAGGGCGACACATTAATAGTTAATGTGTGTACTTCGTACACTAAATTCGTGAAATTTTTCAGTAATAAAAAAACAGCTAAAAATTATTCAGCATTAAAACTGTATTTATTGTTTTTGTAAGTTTACAATTGTCAGCCTGTAGCTCCGTACTCACCGGTTTGAGTGATTACCCACCGGGGGAAATGGTTAATTCATCACTGTAAATCAGCTGATTTCGAAACCGAAAGTTCAACGTTCAAATCCTAGTAAAGACGTTCCATCCTAGTACTTTTATAAGGATTTGAATACTAGATCGTGGATACCAGTGTTCTTTGGTTGGGTTTCAATTAACCACGCATCTCAGAAATGGTCGACTTGAGACTGTTCAAGACTACACTTATATCAAGACTACATATCATCCTCATTCTCTGAAGTTATACCTAACGGTGGTTCCGGAGGCCAAGAAAGAAAAAGCCTGTAGCTCCGCAACGCCTGCTTTTAGAGAAAAATTTCAGAGAATAAAAATGTCTTAAAATAAGATCTTCTACCCAAAAATGCAAAAAAAAAAACAAAACCTCAGATCTCCATTTGAAATAAAGAAGTTGATTGCCAAATGAGTAAAAGGGAGAAGATTTCAAAAATGGAATACTACTTTTAATGTAGGGAATAATCTAGGAAAGATTCCAATTTAAAGTTTCTCATAAAACTTATAGTTTCTCAGATTCCTATGATAGCCGTCTAGAGTTGATTACTGTATATTCTGATAATTAGTTTAAATAATATTAATTTAAGTAAATATAATAGTCGATTATCAAAATTTAAATGAAAATTATTTTGTTGTTCTACATTTAATATCTGTAGTACGTTTTTTAAACATTTTTCATGGATTTGAATTTTAAAAACTCATTCGTAAAACTAGAGATATTTTTCTACAATTACTTTTCTGCCAATATTTCAACTTTAACCTCATATTAAAATTATTCTCTAAAATACTAAAGACAATTATTCATTCTGACTAGATTTAAACAAAACTGGAATTTAAAGTCGTTTAATGTACAAATAGTTTAAATATTATGTTGATAAATCCTATAAAAATTTAGTAACTAAATAAATTATGTTTACAGGGAAAATTTCTATAACCCAGTTACTCGTAATTAACAAGTGAAGTTTATACTGAAGATTATACTATATTAAAATCCTTAAATAAAATTTTTTGCAATAAAATAATTTAATAATTATTATTCTAACAATAAAAATTCGTTGTATCATTAAAATTGTAATCAATAGTATTAATAGTAATTAATAAAACCTGAAATGTAAAAAAATAATAGTTAATTATAATCAATAATTATTTTTATGTTCACTGAAAGATACTAACCAATTATTAAAAAAGTAAAAAAATATTTTTTATTAATTACTTACGTGGTGAATAATAATAAATAGAAGAAATAATGTCACTTACTTTCACCTGAAAAAAAATAATATTGCGTAAATAAAACAATTTTACTTACTGATATAAGAGAGATTACATTAATAATTACAACATAGGAAATAAAAACTATATCAATTTTGTAATTACTAAAATAACTGGTTGTAATTTGAGTGTACGTGTACTTATTTCTAATGAATAAATATATATATATATTTCTGTAATCTAATTTATATCATACGCACTGATTGAAGAGTTGTTCAAAAATTATGTCATGCTATTAGGAGAGTGAAACAATGTAATCAGTGGAATCATGACAATCAGTACAATGATTTGGCATGGGGGTGGCAGAGAGGATGTCTACGTGACATATCTGTCACGATCTCTGTTATTCATAGGTTTTTAGTACAGTTTTTGTCATTGTTCTTGATGTAATAGTAATTTTTTATTTTTTTGAAATTACATGACTTTTAATTAAGTTTTTATTTGATGTATTTCGTTTTAATATACATTTTATAATGAATATTTATGTATGTAATCTTTGTGAATGAAAATATTTGCAGTATAAAATGATGTAATTTAAATTAATATAAAAAGTTTTAAGAAATGATCAACCTAAGACATGAAAAACTAGTTTAAGAAAATGAATTGCTTTTAAACGTTTCAATTTATCATGAAATAACGAAAAAATTAAGAAGTATTTTACTGATAAAATTAAAGGAAAAAATAATTATAAAATATTTTATATAAATTAGAAGGAAGATGATTTTCCATTTATAATGGTATATCACATTTTTGTTAACAAAGTAAAAAAAAAATCTGATGTGGACTTCCTTTTAAACCAATACACATTTTGTTTTTTTAAATGAAAAGTACATAAAATTTCATTTCATTAATAACTTTGATATTTTTACATTTTTTTTTTATTGTTATTATTGAATTATTAATTATTGTAATTTTTTTTACAATCACAGGTTAATAATTATTATTAATAAATCAATATATTTAAATTAAAAAAAAGCAAAATCTAAAAAAGGGAAATGAAGTCGGATTCGAACCGAGGTGCCTTCCCCTTGTAAGATCCAAATATTTCATTAATTAAAATTTCATTTGGTTATAACTATGGAACCAATGAAAATAAGTACCATTTATAATATAACATTGAAAAGCTCTCAATCAGGGTTTATTACTGTAGTTAAGATAAAGTCCAAAATCCATTTTTTTTTTTTTGATTTTTGGACACTTTTGAATCAGTCGATTGCAATCAAAAGGGGAGGTGCACAATTAGATGTTACAAAAATCCCAAATTTCTACATCTTACGGCCAATCCTAATTCAGTTATGTGAGATACGTACATGTGTACGTACGTACAGACGTCACGCCGAAACTAGTGAAAATAGATTCAGGGATGGTCAAAATGGATATTTCCGTTGAAATCTGGAAAGCAAAATTTTCGCCATCAAAATACTTTATTTCGTACAAGGAAGTAATTTCTTAAGTAATACTTAGTTAAACAATTGAATTGTACTAGGAGACTTAACTGATTTCTTTCCATAGTCACCTGACAAAATGGCATTGGACGAGTATAATGACATGAAAAATTTAATTTATAAATAAAACAGTAAATATGAGAGAAGTGTGAGTATTCATAGTAGATTATTAGACCTGGTGAATATCAGTACTGTACTATACAGGAAGCCATCCAAGGATTTTTGTATCGAGCGGTATTATGTGTAAAAAGTGACAATAAATAATTACTATTAATTGTAGTTTGTAATATTATTTTTTTTTTTTTTTTACTTATTTTGTCAAATTAATTTTGTTTCTCACAGTTTCTTTATTATTAATAAATACATGCATTGTATTGCTGCATGCATTTATATTGATAATATGTATTGCACGTGAGTCTGTACAAAATGTAAAAATATTTCTTAGCAATTTTTACACAAAAAAATGAGGTGTTGTTTCAAATAAAAACTGAATTTTGTAATTTAAAGCAGTGTTATCCACTTAATTTATATAATTAGTTGAAAATTTAATTTTCTTTGTTGATTTAAAGAAGTAATGATTGTTATTTTCAGAAAGAATTTTTAAAATTATTCATTGCTCAAAATTCTATATTTGTTTTTACTTTTCTCGCTATAGGAATGCTTGCAGCTTTAACGAAAAAACGTATAGATCGGCGTTAAAAATTGATCTTTTTTTAAGTTTTGTACCTTAAGGAGACATTAAAAATAAAAAATAAAAAATCTGATGTGGACAACACATGGCTTCCTTGTACGCCTATTAAACTACAAATACTAATTTTTGCTGCACTTCATTTAAACTTATTTCCTTTGAAAGTATATACGAGTCTCAAATTCTATAATAAAGTAGACAGTTACACAATTGCGTTGCGGCGGACACCAGATTCATAAAGTTTTTTGTGGTGTCCGTATCAACATTTTGTATAACTTTATATATTAATTTTGTTTCACGTCGCTCTAGTAGTTAGGTAATGTAAGTGAAAACGTATCGGATCCGTAACAATGCACTCGAATCCGACTTCATACACATATATTTTATTTAAAATTTGTTTTTTTTTTTTAAATTTAAATATATTGATTTATTAATAATTAATCTCCGTAATATCGGATTCGAATTGACGTGGTTTCCCTTTGTAAGACCCAGATATTTCATTAATTAAATTGTAATTTGGAAGTCTGCAAACAATGAAAATAAATACCACTTATACATCGTTGAAAAGCTCTCAATGAGGGCTTACATAAGCACATAAAGCAGTCAGTAAGTCCTAGGCTTACTAGGGCAGTTACTGCAGTTAAGTTCAAAATCCAAATGTTTTGGATTTTGGGCTTTTTGGACACTTTTGGTCCAGTCGATTGCAATCCGAAAGGGAGGAGCACAACTAGATGTTACAACGGTCCTAAATCCAAAATTTCAACATCCTACGGCTAATCGTTTTTGAGTTATGCGAGATACAAACGTACGTACAGAGGTCAAGCCGAAACTAGTCAAATGGATTCAGGGATGGTCAAAATGGATATTTCTGTTAAAATCTGAAATCCGACATTTTTCGCGATTACAATACTTCCTATATTTTGTACAAGGAAATAAAAAAGATTTAATAAATTGTAAATAATCTGGGAAGAATTTTATTCCATCGCTTAACTCCAAAAAATATATTTTTGTCAGACGTACGTTTGAGCATATATTGCGTATGTACGTTGGCCTGTATTTAGTCTTATAACTTTATATGCCCTATTGATCGATTTTCTTAAAACTTAGTAGACAGGTACTACCTCGGGGAAAAAGAATCTATCCATTTTTTTTTAAATTGGATAAAGGGGTGGGGGTTTTTGGCTGAAATAAAATTCCAAATCTTTACTGGAGCACTTTAGCCAAACATTTTTTTACAAAATTTGAAATCTTTTTTATAAAGATTATAAATTACCAAAAACGTTTATTTAATATTCTATTCACCTCCTCTGCAAAAAATTACTATATTCTTCTGTTTTTAGCTATACTGTTTTTAGCTTTAGAAAAGAAGTTAATGAGGGATTTTTAATTTATATTTTCTACATCAATAGGCCTTCAAACTGCTGTTTAAGGTTTTGATTCAGTCTGCTCCTATAGTTGCGGTACTATAAAATAATTTTTTAATATTTAAAAATTTGTTTAAATTTATATCCATGTCTCAAGTTACCCACTGTACTTAAAATCTAAAAAAACTTTTTTTTTTTGATAGGTCTTACTCTTTAGTTTTTTTTTTTGTTGAAAAAGACATTAGGTAATAATTTTCACCCCTTCCTAGAAAATTAAAAGAACTTCGTTTATTTAGAGTTATTACTGTATCTTTGTGCTTTTTAAACAAGTTAAAAAAAAATTATTATTTTTTTTATTTATTATCTCCACTTAAGGATTTTCTCTTATAAATTAATTTAACCATAATGTTTCCGCTCGAGTAACGGAATCCCCCAAAAAAAATTTAAAATTTCTAATTTCTAATACTGAGAACGTATTTTCTTAAACAATTAAGTCAATAAAATAACTTAATACCCCTGTCCTGTTGGGGAACTCCAAAATTAAAAAAAAAATCTAAAATTTCTTTTAGTTCATTTAAAGTCAATTTTAGTGAATGTTTTAATTATATAAAAAAATGGCTGATGAACGATTCCCCAAATTTTCAAAAAAATTGAAAACACATTTTTCGAAATGCGATGCTAATATAATAATAAAAATTTTGGTTATTGTTTTATTTTGTTGAGAATTTTGGCTTCAAAAATTAAAATTACAAGATTTAAATATAATCAAACAAATAATTTTAAATTAAATTTAAAAAAAAATTGTTTTATCAGTCAGATAAAAAATTTATTAGATGCCCGTATTTTTAATATACTGATGAAGAAGTAACTGAAGCGGCTAATTGATTTTTTTTTCTATATTCACTTGCTCTACATTTAATTATTGTATATGTTTGGAATAGAAAAAGAACACAAAACTATAGTCCCACCTTTGAACTTTCATTAATTTTTCACAGTATAGAAATAATCAGTTTTTTGTTGTATTTATTTAACTAAAATACAAATTTACTAATTTATTTATTGGTTCTTTCATCATATAATTAGAAATAATAATTTAACAAAAAAATTCATAATTTTGGTTATTGTTTTTCAATAAAAAGGAAGTATTTTATCATAAAGATACAAATAGAGCTTAAAATGATTGAATAGAGTCAGAAATGAACTACCGCCTTTTTTAACATTATAATGCAAATCTGTGAATTTTATTGATTGTATTAATGCTACTAATATTATACAATACTACTGACTTTATAGCTAGAATAATTAATTTTTCTATAAAATTAGTAAACATTTAAAATTCTAAATCACTGGTTTTAATTTGCAATGAAATAAGGGTTAAGTTTTACGATAACTTTAATCGTCTTTTGACTTCTGTTTAAAGGAAAACTCTTCTTTATTTTCATCAGAAGAAAAACTTTTAGTGAATTTATTTCCTTATTTTACGAAATACTTTGTACATATTATATATGAATAGTCTATTCACGTGGAGAGGGGATTACTGACACGTGTTTATTATATTTCACCTTATTAAATACGTATATTCATCAATTAATATTAATATACAATAAAAACATAATAAACATAATAATTATGTTGAGAATTTTGGCTTCAAAAATTAAAATTAGAAGATAAAATATAATCAAACAAATAATTTTAAATTAAATGTTATATTACGTTATAAATTCTCAACATAATAAAATATCAATAAAAACATTGTGTAGGTTACTGTTACATCTTGATTGAAATATTTTAAGCTTTATTTCTTGTTAACATTCAAATGTTAATCAGTTGACAATTCCAATACTTTTAAGAAGTATTATTTTTTTATTATTTATATTTAGCATCATTATACTTGTAAATATTTTAGGCAAACATTTTATTCGCATAAATAATTTACCAACAAGGAGATTGAAAGAATGTGAGTGTACCTTAAAATAAATAAAAAAGTAAAATTTAATTTTTGTTTAGAAAATGTAAAAAAAAATCTGTTGAAAAAAAACAAATATTTAAAAAACTTAAGATAGGTTGCAAAATTAAAAATAAAAAATAAATTAGAATTATGCATTAATATATTAACATAATAAATAATTATATTGATATCGTGATAGATAAGTAGATAAGTAAAGATTTATTATAACGTATTACAATGAAATGACGTAATGTTATTCTTTTGGTGGTTAAGAAGATTCATAACAAAACTTGACGGACGATGGTGAAGGTAGGTTTCTAAAATAAGTTACATGACGTAATTTCTAAGTAGTCCCTTAAAGCGTTTTTTCTTTCATAAGATATGTCTCGTAAAATGTAAATATATATGAAAACGTTAGAATAAGAGTCATTAATTTAGTTTGTATTCCAGCATAGATCTATGTAATCAATTCCAAAATAAATCCCCCAATTCTACCATTTGTTAATTGAATCCATTTTAATTAGCAACAAACGATAAAAATAAAAACCAACGATTTAGTGTTGTTAAGCTATATCATGGCAATCCATCTAAGTTTAATTGAGATTGCGGCCTTATGTTAAGTAGAATAATATTGAATAAAAGATAAGGGCAACAGCAAATTAACATTCACAGCTAAACTTTAATGGCATTTTAATAAAGGTTAAACCCTTCTCTGCGTGATCAATTTTTAAAATATTTTAAACATACTACGTTATTTATAATCTTATTAAAAAAAAGTAATGTGATAAAACGTTTTTGGTTAAATGCGTTAAAGTAATATATATTCTGAAAATACAACTCAATACAAATTTTAAGATAAAGAAAATTAATTAATAATTAGAAATGAAACTATTTTTGGTCATTAATACAAAAATTATTATATAAAACAATTAAAACATTTATTTTTTATAACCTATACTATGGTAAGTAGAAAAATAATTATATCCTGACAATTGCATCATTTTGAAAAAAATAAAAACTAATTCAAAATAATTTCAATCCAATAATTGAAGAATTTTTTTTTTAATTAGAACAAAAATATTTACTTTTTTAATACTGATTTAAAATAATACTTTTTTTACCATATTGCACGTTCTTTAAAAAAGCACATTTCTTAATGAATTATTAAAAATTAAACAAAACTTAAACCAACCATAAAATATATTACCCCAAACAGCCATAAAGTATATTAAAAAAACAGCCATAAGATATATTATGCAGTATAAATCTATCTTGCAACGACATCTTAAAAATACGAGTAACTATGAATCAATAATTTATTTGTCCATCGACGTTTGGAACATCTAACTATGTCTAGAACAATCACCAACATAATGTTCGGAACATCAAAGTAGATCCAATTTTTTACCACTGTTAGTTGTTACCTATCACTTGCTGCGACATACTACTGATAAATTACCAATGCGAGGTAATTTTCTTTATTTTTAATTAAAATTAAAATCTACAGGGTAACATAAAACCGAACCCAATGTAATGTAATCGCTACCCAACACTATTTATGATTTTTTTTTTTTTTGTATCTCTACTCCCCTGGGCCGGACCTGCACAAGGATTGCAAGATCATCTGCAATGTATATGATACTACTGATTGTTGCTGCCGTTTGTCAAGTGGTTACGAGTCAATGCAGTAAACGTTTTGTTGCAGTGCAGTATTGTGAGTGCAGTTGTGTTTGTGTAAAATGCTTTAGTCCATCCACGAGAGGATAATTATAGTTGACTTCTTTATTCATTTTGGATTGTTTGAAGAATCACGTCAAGTATTCGTAGAAAAATTTCCGAATTTCGACTGTCAATACACAAGTTTACTTCACAATTTTCAAAGAATTCTAAGCGTAATTAATTGATAATGAAAAAGAATACAGCTTTTTCAAACAATACAGAGCAACGTGTCATACACCAAACGTTCAGTGAATCCCGTTCATGCAGTTTTCACAAATGAACGAACTGTCAGCTGAGGACGGTGGCCTCCACGTTCCCCAGAATTGTCTACTTGCAATTTTTTTCCTTTGAAACTACTTAACGGAGAGTGTTTATGCATATATTCCCCACAATGTTGATTAACTGGAGGTAAACATTCGATGAGAAATCAACGCAATCGACAACAACGTTTTGCGTCAGATGACTCTCAATATGATCAATCGAGCAGAAAAGTGCTTCGATGCCCAGGGTGGTGATTTTGAATATCTTTTGTTACAATCACGTAAATAAATGCGACATCTGAATTACGTTTTATGTTTTTCTTATTTAATCATTCATAAAATTCGTATCATTCATAAAATTTCATTCCAACATAACCTACCGATTCTGCAGCGGTTACGTTATGGGTTCGGTTTTATATTGCTCCCAATTATAAAATTAGGCTAGTGATAGTTTTTTAATTTTTCAAACGTGAATCATCTCAATTCAAAAAATAACTCTTCTATTGTGTACAGATGTCATAAATTATAAATACGTTTGTAAATGATCTAAAACCGTAGAACAAAGAATGTTCAAAGTGAAGCCTAATCAATACCTTTTTGCCGACCTCTGTGTTATGGTCTCGGCCTTTCATCCGGAGGTCCCGCGTTCCCGGTCAGGGCTGGTATTTTTCATACTCTACAAAATTTAATTTCCGTATCCCATACACAAGCTTCAAACTTACATGGTGATATCATCAAGCCAAAAATTTAATTGAGTACATTAGTGATAGAATAAAAATAAACTCATTAAAACGATAAAATATTAGTACTTCTCAATACGTACGACACTCAAACTTTCTTTTTATGGTTAGCGAAGTAAATAAATACTATACTAATATTTCTAATGATACTTTTATGAAGTAAAAATAAAAAAAACAAATAAATCTTTCCAAACAAACGATAGAACTCTTAACCCACTTTGAGATAAATATCTTATTCAGACGATTTAAGAAATAATGTTCATAAAATCATTTTTCTTAACATATAAACCACAATAACTCAAATCATACCTGAAATGTAAAATAAAATATAAATTACAAAATTCACATTTTAATATATCATTTATAGATGTCATTATTATAAGAACATTTTTAACCGGAATTCTTATTCACAAAATTTCATGTTTTTTACACTCAAAAAAGTGTCAAAATATCGAGAAATCAATTCAAAAGAGATTTTTTCCGTCAATATCAGCATATATTACGTATACATACTACGCATAAGAGTCAAAAACATTGACGTAAGTAGAAGTAGTTAAAAAAAATTAAATAAAGAACCAAGGATTATTTCTGCTAATATTACTAGTAAACATTATTCATTCTATTGAGGATACGCGAGGTCTACAGTTTATTAAAAACGGTTTAGCATATTTATATATGAATATTCAAATCAGATATTATTGTATATAATACAAATATTAATAAAAAAAAAAAAAAAAAAAAGAGTTAAATATACATTCCAGTTTGTTCTCAAATACTGAAATTTTTACAATAATAGGTTATAGTATTTTTAATCAGATTCGAATTTTCATACTTATTGGGTTAGGTTATATAAAATCTTTTAACCTTGTAGTCAGTATCAATATTAAAAAATTAAATAAAACAGTTTTTTTCTGAAAATACCTCTATTTTACTTTTTTCCTTATATTAATTTTACAATTTTTTATCACTGTCTTGGAATTTATTTTTTTAAAACGTTTATAAAATACAATCATATTAGATAAACAAAAAATATTTTGTTTCAAATACTTATTTATTTTTTTAAAGAAAAAATAAGTGAGGTAATACTTTTCAATCAGGTAATTCTGCATTAACGGTTTATGATATTTTTTTCTAATAACTAATTAAATCAAGTATTTAGAATAAGGGAAAGCGATTCAAACAGATATAAATATATTATTCTTTATCTATCTAAATGTATAGATTTCTCTATCTAAATCAATATAAATTCATAAACTTCGTTCTCAAAGTTCATATTACTCAAATGTACCACGATTTTTTTTTTCTAATTTTGGTTTACAAATTAATAAAAAAAATAAATACAATATCTAATTCTAAAACAAAAATAAATTATATACATATTTGGATATAAATAAGCAAAAAACTTAGGTTTCTTTCAACGAATAAACAACGACAATAAATGATAGCTAACAAGTATTCTTGAAACTTTCAATTCGAAGGTAATATTTAAAACTAATATTTAAAAAACTAATTACCATCTACTTACTACTTAATAAAACTATCACTTCTCTTTGCTTTCAAATCAGATCTTTTCTTTGTGAAAAAAATGAAATTATGCGTTTGTGTGTGTGTGTGTGTCTGCGCGCGCGCGAGTTTTTACACATAATTGCGTAACAAATACATAATTTTTCAATATTTTAGATTGTTTTGAAATAAGTATTGAGCATTTGCTAAATTTATTTTTTCGGCGTTATATTGTTGAGAATTATTTAAGAAATATTATTAACCATTTATCAAACTTTACAAAATATTAAACGAAAAACCTTTTGGTTTTTCGTTTACCAAATGTTAAAGATTTTTTAATCCCCCTTTCAAATAAAGTATCAAAACTGTACCCTTCGATTTAATAGCTACCTCCTCATGAATGTTTCCATAGTTTATTCAGAAAAATAGATCTTTGTGAGGTAGACGAATTTGTTAAATTTAATTTTTTTTCTATGCTAAAAATTGAAAAAAAATTATATAATACCTTTTAACAAAGCATCTTTTTTCTGTAAAAGCATTTGATTTGAGATAAAAAGAAATATTAAGCTGTAAGTAGTAATGTTAAGCAGTATTTTTGATGGTGCTAAGATAAAATTGATAGATTATTTTTTAACACAAATTCAATAGATTTAATATTTAAAAAAAAAGAAAAAAATTAAAATAATAATAATAAGAAAAAGAATAAATATATATATAATGACGAAATATGAGGAAAATAATTCTATTTTCTAAATAATGCTGAAGATCTGCATTGTAAGAAAGTCTTTTTCCTATAAAACTGATTCTTTTATTTAAAAAAAAAATCTTGTAAATCCAAACTGTAAGTCGTAAAATTTTTACTAATGAACTAGGAATTTTTTATATTTTTTTCATAAATAAGCAGTTAGGAAAAAAGTTTTATTTTTGATTGTTTCGAGTTTAGTTACTTCTTCAAACCCAAAAATGGCTTTTAATTTTTAGGTAAAAAACGGCAAAGATTAGTTGAAACAAGTTATAATAATATCTTGACATTATAAATAATGTATGCTGATTAGTTTGAATTTAGAATTTTTTTTTCATTGAACTCATTATTGTCAGTTATTTTGGTAAGTTAAAAAATAGTATGACAGTTAGTGAGATGTAAACAATCGTTAATAATCGAAGAAAGAACAGTTTCGGTTGATTTTTGTTTGTTAGTGTTTTTTTTTTTTTTTTTTTTTTTTTTTTTACTAACACTTTTGCAAGTTAAATATTTCAAATTCTACAACAGTTGTAAAATCATTTATGGCCCTGAAATGGAAATAATTAACTTTACTTTACTTACTGAAAAGAAAAGTTTTGTAAATATTTTTGACAACGTGCTTATTAAGTTTGGTAAATGTTTTAAGACCAAGGAAATTATCTCAGCATGTGATTAAGTAAGAAAAACCATATACACACACACACACACACACTCATATTATATATATATATATATATATATATATATATATAAGATCCCCGTCTAGGAATTGAATGAATCTGTTTCAAAAATTTAAATACAAGGGAGAGAAAAAACTCAAAAAAAACGAGAAACAGGAAGCATTTACAAAAATGGTTAAGATTCTTAAAAAAAATCGCGAATTTTCGTTCACTAAAAAATAAAACTTACATTATAACAGGTAATAACGCTTTTTTATGCACTTTTCTGTATATAAAAGTCATTTTCACTTTTAAATATTCAATAATTGACACGTTCACATGTTTTTGCTCTTTTCTCATCACGCAAAATATAACCGTCATTTTTATTTTTCTTCGGCAGCAGGCTTCGTCTTAATTCATCAGTTAGCGAAATTACTAGGATATGTATCAAAAGGTTATTAGGAAAAACCGTTTTAATAAATAATACATACATATCATTGAATAAATCATTGGATTTAATATGAATATAATACTGATAATGAATAATTAGTAGTAATAAAAATAATACTAATAATTATAATTTAAATATACTAGTAATAATATATTTTATGTATTACTAGAGAAAATGTAGCCCACCGAGAAAATGTTATATGGTTTATGTTTCATTGTACATGATTCTTTTAAATGTTTTAGCGAACTGTAACTAGACAACGTTCATGAATTTAGCGTACTAACAACAAAAAAAACTTTTACAACGAAAAGTTTCAGAATTCTGAACATTTTTAGTTATTTCTTGAGATGTGGTTTTTTAACGTAGATTTAACCCTAATGATTTCCTTTTTTATCCCCAAAACCTACATATAATTTTAGATAAATCGTTCTTATAAAAAAATACAAATCGTTCGAACGAATGAATCGTTCATGCACTGCGTACAGCTGCCCAGCTGCCAGGCGCATCACGTGGTCCGATCTGCGCCAATAACTGATAAAACAAACATTTGAACACAAATCAAACAAGCAAACCCGTACATCATCCTTTTTTACTTCTTTATACGAAGTATTGTAATCGTGAAAAATTTCGGTTTTCAGATTTCAACGGAACTATCCATTTTGACCATCCCTGAATCCATGTTGACGGCGTGACGTCTGTACGTATATACGTATGCATCTCGCATAACTCGCATAATCTCGATTAGCCATAGAATGTTGAAAATTTGTATTTAGAACTGTTCTAACATCTAGTTTGTGCACCTAACCGTTTGATTGCGATCGACTCAGCCAAAAATGTGTTTACAATCAGACCTCAAAATAAATTTAGATTTTGGACGTTTTCTTAACTGCAGTAATAAGACTTTGTCGAGAGATTTTCAACGATATATCATAAGTGGTACTTATTTTATGTTGGTACAGAGGTATATCCAAATAAAATATTAATCAATGAAATATTTGGTCTTATAAGGAGAATTCTGTTCGAATCTGACTTCATATATGTATATTTTTTTAAACATTTTTTTAAATTTAAATATATTGATTTATTAATAATTATTAAACCCTGTAGTAAAAAAAACAAAAAAAAAAACAATAAATAATAATTCAACAATAGCAATAACAAAAAATATGAAAAAACATCAGAAATTATTTGTGAAATAAAATTTTATGTTCTATTCGATTTAATTCAGAAATTTTTATAATCAGAGGTTAATATTATTAATAAATCAATATATTTAAATTAAAAAAAAAGTTAAAAAAATATATATATATATGAAGTCGGATTCGAACCGATGTGTGCATAATTACGGATCAAACACGTTCTCACTTACACCACATATTTATTTGAGTGACGTGAAACAAAAATTAATATACAAACTAATATAAAACACTGATACAGACACCACAAAAAATTGTGATGCAATTTGGTGTCATCACAATGCAGTTGTGTACCTGTCCTCTTTATTAACGAATTGGAGGATCGTATCTCACTTTCAAATGAAATAATTTTAAATGAAGTACACAAAAAATGTGTATATGTAATTTAATAGGCGTACAAGGAAGTCATGTGGTTTCCACGTCAAATTTTTATGGGAAAGAGTTATGATGAAGGGTAAACAAAGTAAAATCACAAGTGAAGTACGATCAGTTGTTTATGATAAGATAAATTTCCAGTTAAATGGGTATAATAAATTTAAGTTACATCAAAATAATTTTTGTTCGATATCTATACCTATTAAAACTGGGTAGATTAAACAAAATAGAAATGAATTTATATTTAAAAGATTTAAACATTTATGTATTATTATCTATTTATATCCTTTTTAATTTTGCTTCTTTTTTTAAAATTTAAACA
The DNA here is from genome assembly GCF_047948215.1 of Lycorma delicatula. Taxonomy (NCBI): domain Eukaryota; kingdom Metazoa; phylum Arthropoda; class Insecta; order Hemiptera; family Fulgoridae; genus Lycorma; species Lycorma delicatula. The sequence goes on from NC_134462.1 coordinate 37,559,457, forward strand.
TTTAAAAAATAAAGTTTCTGAACAAAGCACATTGTGATTACATGTGTTTCAGCACATTTCCGAATTTCGAGTGTTACTAATATTGTATTTACGAATTGTAGTAGCGGAATGTAGTGGAAAATGAAATAAATGTCCATACAACTACCAAAAAAAGGTAATATGAAATAATCTACACATATTTTAGCAAGGTATAACAAAAATAGCTGGTATCATAACCAACAAAAAGCATTCCATTGTAAAAGGGTTAGCGAATCTCCTTATTATTACCCTTCCAAAAAGAAACATTATTTATTGAAAGAGGCCCAAAAGAAAAAAAAGATAAAAAAAAGAAAAATTCGTATTGTTCATAATAAATATAAAAAAAACAAAAAACAAAATGATCTAGAAAAAATGAAGAATAATATAAATTACAAACTCACTCACCACGGGGCTGTTTTAATAACAAAATAATATTACTCTAAATAAACTTTCCACTATTTAAGTAAATTAATGAACTTCATTTATATGGAAAAACCTTTTACTTTCACAAAATAAAAATTCATTGAAGCAATTGTTTAAAAATGATTGGCGACCATCATATTTTAATACCCTAAAAATTATGCACGAACAGAATAGCCTGTGTTTTGGGTTCTTACACCCAAAGCAAGAAAAACAATAATGTTTGCTAACACATAAAACAATAAGAAAAGACAGTCTTCAACAAATGAACATAGAAAAAAAAACTGCCCCGTAGCGAGTGAATTGTTTCTACGTCTTTATTAAATATTTTTTCTCTGCAATTAAACAAATAATTGTGTTTTATAGAAGTTTGAGTAGCGAATAATATTCAGTTTCTTTGTATATTAATTTTTTTTTCAGATTCGGAATAAACAATAGTTTTTTGAGGATACCTTCACACTGTAATTGTTTGTGATGAATTTGCATTATTAACCATTTTTTTTTATATAATTCTGTTTTTATTGGTATTCATGACAAAAATTTTTTTTTGGGTCTCTATGCAACTTATTTTTTTGGGGGGATGATAAGGAGATTATTCACTAACACTTTTACAATGAAATTATTATTTTTTTACATTTCAGTAGAACGTTTACGCTAATTTATATAAATTATTAAAATAAATCTAATTAAAAATAAATAAAACCATAAATAATTTATTTTATTTATTAAATAAACGTCAATAAAGTTTCCGTTAAATTGATTTAATTATACTTATCTTCTAAAGAGGTAAATGTATTCCTCAGCTATGATCATTTAATTTTTGAAGTTATTCAATACGGCTGCCACTGAATATTTTTACTTAATTTTTTCTCTTCCTTCAACTTTGATAATTATTTGTTTTTCGTTACATTGCCTAACGGTAATTTAAAAGTTTAAATACATTTTTTCATGTATCTTAAACATTTCTTGAAAACAAGGAAAAGATTATATTTTCAGAATTTTGTTTATTACTTAAAACTATTAAAAAGTGACTATTCATAAACAAAAGAAGTACGTACCTGAAATAATTAAACGGTAGGTTTTATTAGGAGGAAAATAGTTTTTTCCCTGTTTACTGATAAGGTTCTTTAAATTTTTATTTTTTTTTAATTAATATCAATAAATACTGGTAAAAACCGTACAGTATAATCTTTGGAAAAATGATTATTATTTGAAACTAATAATATTCCTTCAACATAATTAAAATGCAACTGTATGTATAAACTATTCAGTATTATAATTCAAGTAATATACAGAGAAGCAGCGAACGATAAATCCCCAAATTACTTTGGCCATAGATTAAAAGTGTACAACGATTATAAAATATCTTTAGTGTAGTTCAGCTGATTGATTTAAAAATTTAAAAGGGTACTTTTCAACGTATAACATATTTCCGGGACGGGTGAAATTTTGTTCCTTAAGAAATATCTACCTGTTTTTGGATGATTCTTTAATTTCCGGGGAAAAATTTATTACAGAAAAAATATCGATAGTACGGTGTTACTGACATCTAACTAAAATATCTCGAAACCTGTTAGACAATAAGCCAAATGGAGTCTTACTTCCTCCAGAAAGATCTTGAACTTTCCTTTGAATAGGAAAGTTTGTTGTGTGTTGCAATTCCTGGTTTTGAAGAGATAATACAAAAATAAAATGAATACCAAAATGAACAGTCATCACAATAAAAAATAAAAGATGATCATCCTCTGCATCTATGACATGACCTTTGAACAGACTGTCTACCTGTTTAGTTCCGACAAAAGAGAAAAAATGTATTTTTTTGTGTATTTACAAAATAACAACTTATTAATTAATTTTTTATTTATAATATCCATCCTAATAACACTGATAAAATTAAATGTATTACATAAAGAGATTAATTAGATATTGTTTGATAGAAATTTTATGAATTAGCTATTTTCCGTTACAACAAAGCGAGTTTGAAAATGTAAAATACGATAAAATAATTTAAAAAAATCAGATTATTAATAAGGTAAATTGTTAATTTAATTTGTAATAATATATAAAGCAATTAAAAAGTATCTAAATATATTGTTTTTGTTCTCAGCATCATAAATAAAGCAAGTTTTTCTCCTCTTACATATAATACAAGGAACAGATTTTCCTAGTTGATGTACTTTTCAAGATGACATTCCACCTCAATCTCTAAACATAATATTAAAAAAATTCTATTATTCTTAATTAATATTCCCTTCTCTGATCGGTTATCTTTTCATCCAGATACCTTTTCATCTTTTCCAAAATAAGATTGCACTTGTTTTTTTTTTTTTTGAGGTTTTTAGGGGCATCGACTACTTTGGTCATTAGCCCCATCTCACTTCAAAAAAAAAATTAATAAATAAAAGGGTTCAATATTTCACATTTTCATGTGTCAAAAAAAAATGATCAAAATTTTACTTTTCTTATAACTTCTGATCCAATAAAATTACTTTCTAGGCTTTCCTTTCGGCCATCCTTTTTTACGTTTCTCCATGCTTCTGACAGCCTCAACCTCTGATGACAGCGTATCTGAGGCCTCAAACATGGCATCGTCTTCCTCTATTTCGGATGTCAGTGACGTTCTTCGGCTGACGTCAGTTGATGAAACTTTCGCCGGCGCTGTTAGCGTCTTTGCTAAAGAATCTAAATTAATGTGCGATGATGTCTCCGCAGCGGATGAGCCGGACTCTATCTCTACTGCAGTACTGGGTCCACCTGAAATAGGTGCTCTCACCGAAGCTGATCTTTGCGCTTTTGGAGGCTCTATTGGTACAGGTTTTATTTCATCTGCGCCTGGTGCTTTTTCTATAATAACTTGCACCTCCATTTCCGCAGATTCAGGTTTTCTTGTCACAATTTCTTTAGATTTGTGACTACACGACGGAGCGATCTGTTTCTCTTTGTCAGATAAATCAAGATTTTTAATTCTTACACAAGTTGGTGACTTTGCAATCGTAGATTTAGCTGGTTTTTTAACGGCGCTGGTGTGTCTCTCATGTCAACGGCGTCAGTCCGGGGATGAGCCTTCTCATCTTTACTTTGTTTTCTCTGATGAGTCGACTCAATCTTTGAATCAATGATTCTTTCAATCATCGTCGCAAGACTTGGTGCCATCGTGTTAAGCAACTGCTCCACGTTAATTTTAGATGTGGAAGGGGCAGCCGCTGCTTCTGCATAAGAAGTCGATGGTCGTGGTGTACGCTTATTAACAATCTTCTTTGCTTCAGGATAGCTTACCTTCTGAAGCGTTTTAACTTCCTGAATTGCTGTTTCTAATTTATATGTAGGGCAGTTGCTTGAACGACAATTGTGATGCCCTTTACAGTTAACGCAGGTTGGAGGGTCTTTACATGGGTAACCCTCATGTGTTTTCTCTCCACATATACATATTTCCTGCGCTTCACATCTTGCTGCTGTGTGTCCGAATCGTTGACACTTAAAACATCTCATCGGCTGCGGGATGAAAGCTCGTACATCAAGCCGATGGATGCCAGCTCGTACCTTTTCAGGAAGATTCGGCCTATTAAATGTCAAAACATGCGAGGCCGAAGGAAGAATCTCACCATTTCTTCTCATAGTAAGTCTGCGACATTGAGTTACTCCCTGACTCGACATTTCTTGTACAATTTCTTCTTCTGTACAATTAAGAAGATCGCGAAAACAACAACTCCTCTGGATGTGTTCAGTATGCTATGCGGTTGGACAGAAACCGCAAGTTCACCGATCTTCTTCAACGCCAAAACTTTCTGGCTTTGCATGTCGTTGATGGTTTTGACATGCAATCCATTAAAAGTTTTACGAATTTCCTTGACAGGACCACCAGCACAATTTGTAATTTCTCTTGCGATAAGGAATGGACTAACTTTTTAAAAGTTTACATTCTCCCTTGTAATAATTAAAAATCTTGGCTTAGGTGCGCTATAGCCAAATAAACTTTTCTTTAATTTTTTACTGATTCTATTAGCATCTTTCTTTATCCTATCAGATTCTTTACTTTTTTTCCTCTTCGCTTGCGGCGAATCGGAGGTTTCTAAACGAGGGTGTTTACGTGCACCCTCTGCCACGTTTGATTGTTCAATATTCATGAACAGTGGATCCCTTCTGTAGCAAGGATAGCCGCCGGGGTACACCCCCACTCCAGGGCTACTAACCTTGGAGGTCCGATCTGGTACTCCGGTGGAACCGGCATATGTTCTGGCAGAGAGCGGATGCGCAGTCTGTGCACTGACTCCAGGCTCCTACTCACCGAAGCTTTCAGAGCTCCCATGCACCGACATACATGGACACCATTGCTACATGCTTGCCATCGCAGGGGGCATGTGGACAACGGAAGGGTCTCCGTTACACCTGCAATAACATTGACCCTGGCCGCCACATCGCCAGCTCTAAGAGTGGTATGAATCCATTTCCAAAATCGTTTGTCATTCCATTTCCTGCAGGTAGCCAAAAATCCAGTCCGTTTAGTGACCTGAAGTTGGAACCAGGTCAAACTTAACAAAGCATAACTGAGGAATTTACTCGGAACCCCGTTAGCCTGCTATATGTAATGTACGAAGGTACAGCTGTTACCGCCCTGGACGTGGAACGTAGATGTTGTGTTCCAGACGTGGGGATTACCTACCTCAGGGCGATTGCACTTGTTTTTCACCAAAATGTTTGTCAAACGTAACATCTTGTTTTAAGTTTTTAACTATATTAATCATTTTTTTAACAAGTTAACTTTCTTTTCAAGAACAATTCTCAATTCTAATTAATTTATTTTCCAGATTCTTATTTAGAAAAAAAAATGTCCGGTTTACAGTTAGAGTTGTAAGTAATTAAAGTATGCCTTTAATTATATAATCTGTGATTTACTTTTACATAAAGAAAATAATTAAGCTTGTTTTCCTGAAAACCCTGTTAAGATAAAACATCTGAAAACCTTTGACTCATCCATTTTTTTTTTCGAAGAGTAGGAGGAACTCCATTTACGGACAAAGTGTCGGGTTCCCTAATAGGTTCCGCAAGATGTTATGAAGGATGCGTGTGTCTGCCTGCGCCTTACCGACTAAACCTCTTATCTCACCAATCCTCCTCTCCCGGGGCCGGACCCACAATTAATCATGCTCAGCCCCGGGAGGTGTATCTGGCTCAGAGGATTCAGAGTTCCCGTGCCTCATCACCATCGCCGATCCACGCAAACGTGGACCAATGACGTCTCCGCAGGGAGTTGTCCTACATCCTTTCTCCCTTCGGCCGATTTCTTCACCTCAGCCTTGGAGGATTTATTCCAGGAATCTATTTCGCAGCCCATTCTTGTTTTCCTGTCCGCATGAAGTATGATAGTATTTTTTGGAGTGTTTCTGGGATTAGGAGATAACATTCGCCTGTATCCAGTGTATGCAGGCAGTGTATGCACTTACATATGTATCCATATATAAGTACCTCATTTGTAGTACTCTTATCCGTGTTGTAATTCACAAACTTACGTCCTATACTGAACTAATAGGCTTAAAATTCACTTCAAATACTAATTTTTTCATTGTCATAAAATAATTTGTAAAAAGATTACATGGCGAACTATGTTAAAAAAAAAAAAAAAAAAAAATTGGAACCGTTTTCACGTTTTTTACCATTAGTTTAGGGAAATATAATTTTAAAATATCACTAGTCGATAAACTAAAGCAAAAAAATAAATTAAAGATTAATATTTTTAGGGTTGGAATTTCTAATGAAACGTTTTTAATGATATTATTACTACAAAGTATGCTACTGTGCGATGGTATTATTTATCTTTAACCTTAAAACCACGCAATAATAAAACTGTCATACAGTTTAATTCCATTCGTGATGCAGTAACATTTTAAATAGAATTATAATATTTAAAATAATAAAGGAACACGTTTGAAAAATTCTGAATTTTTTTTCACAAAGTATTCTCATTTTTATTTTTTTTCTTATTCTTATTCTTTGTTCTTCTTTCCTTTCTTCCGTTCAATTTCTTTCAAGTTTAGATTGTCTTTCCTTTTCTCATTTTGTGAATTAACTTTCTAAATTTGTTCCTATTTTCTATTTTGTTTTTGTGATTTCTAAACTTCTGAGTTTTTTCCAATTTCTGTGAACTATTATATTTGATTTTTCTTTTATCAAAGTAGTTGAATATTTGGTTAGTCGATCTATTATCTTCTATTAAATAGACAAGACTAAAAAATCTTAGCCTTCTTTATTTTATTGTTTGTTCTATTTTTTCTACAGATTTTCGTAAATTTCCATGGTCCTTCTAAGTCTGTATTGTTAATCTTCTGTAATCGTTGGGCCTATATTCTCCGTAGGACTTCTTGCTTTTCTAATCTAAATATTTCTTAGCTATGTAAACATTTAGATCCATATAAAACTTGAAGTACAACTACTGTTTTATAATGTTTGGTTTATAAATTTTTAAATAAAAATTTTTGTTATGAAGTTTCAAATCTAGAAAAGAGCTTCTTCCATTTTCCTACTTATATTTAATTCGTTTTTTATCTATTCCCTCTCAGGTAATGATTTTTTTCTAAAATCCATAAATTTATTGACATTTTTAAGAACTTTCTTTTCTGAAATTTTAATTTTATTTGTAAAATTTTTGGATCTAGGTTTAGAGAACCATTACGTTTCTTTTATCAACGATGTTTGTAGACCAATTTTATTTGCGAATTTTTTATAATTCTAAAATTTTGTTTATGGCTTTTTTTGTCTTTGCTAATACTATCAAAACGTCTGAAAACGCAAAAACATCTATTCTTGCGTTTTCAGACGATATTATAACTTTAATATAAATGTTTTTTTGATATAAATGTATTTTTAACTCATATTTTAATACTTTGATCTATTTCTAATTCCTTTAGTTTTACTCTTCATTCTCTTATAAGTTTTTCTAAGGCGCAATTAAATATACAAGGGGATATTCTAACTCCTCGTCTTTCGTCTTGAGTTCAAAGGGCTCAGACAATACTTCCATAAATCTAATTTTAGAGTGCGTCTCAGTTAACGTTTCTTTTTGTATAGTTGTAGTTTTTAAATAAATTTTAAGTTCTTTTAATATCTTAATAAGTGATTCTCTATGCACTGAATTGTAAATTTTTTTTGAATTCACAAAACTCATGATTATTTCAGGATAGTAACTTACAAAATAATTTAATAACATTTTAAGGTTAAAAATTTGTTCCGTACGTCTTTTTAACCTAAAACCAATTTGATATTTCCTGAGCTCTTTCTCTGCTGTTTACTGTACTCTATCTAGTAAAGCAATAGACAATATTTTATATGTTACAGCTATGAGAAATATGCCTCTATAATTATTTAAATCTGTCTTCTCTCCTTTTATATGAAATGGATGAATTAAAGCGTTTTCCCAATACTTCGGAATTTTTTCAGTTTGCCAAATCTCTTTGAATAACAACTCTAATTTATCTGCAAATTCCTCGTGAAAATATTTCAACATTTCTGTTGCTATGCTTCTTCTTCTAGTTTTATTTTTTTAAGCCTCTTTATTATGCTTATAATTTCTTCTTTATTTAATGGTTCGGAGTTTCGAATATCATTGTTGTTTATGTTCACAAAACTAAATTTTCGTTGAGTTTAGGACCACGTAGTGAATTTTCAAAATACTTTGCTAAGGTTTCCAAGTTATCTTGAGACTTTATCATTATTTCTTCTTTTTAATTTTAAAAATTCATGTAGATGGACTGATAGCCTTTGATTTTGTATCTGACAGCTTGATAGAATTTATTTGTATTATTTATGTTAAACTCAATTTCAATTCTTTCTATAGTTTGTTTTTTGAATTTTCTTTTTCCCGTATTATTATTTTGGATGTATCTTTTTTACGTTTGGATCATTCTACTTCAGCCTGTTCTTGAGGATTGTTGATGGAATTATATTTATGCCAAAATTTACCTTTTAATTCTAAAACGTCTTCGCATTTTTCGTTCCACCATTTTCTTATTATTATTTTTCATTTTCTTATTATTTTTAAATAGAGAAAAACTATTTTCTGCACTTTTAATTATTTCTTGTTTAATTCCCTTCTGATTTTATTAAAAGAAAAAATATTAATTTTCTTACCTAATGCACAATCTAACATATTTTATTGTGTCTGTGTGTGTGTGATGTTTACGTACGCGAGCATACACACACATACATACATAAAAGAAATTATTAACCAATATTTTAAACTTCAAAACATGTGAAATAAAAAAAAAATAAAGAAAATTATTCTTTTAAAAATAACATTTCATCAGTATTTACTTCAATATTAAGTATGTAACCTCAATATTAAAAAAGTGCCTAATTCTAAAATGAATAAGTCGTTTCAAAAATATAATTTCGCATGATCAATTATTTATTTCTTAAATTGTAGATTTTATTAATAAAACGCGAACTAATTCATTAAATTCACTAATTAATTAACTGGATTTTTCCCCATTTATCAGATAAAACAATTTGACCTATTTATTAATAAAATAAATAACATCATACGAAAAAAATTGTTAAAATATACCTCACTTTCACCATTGATATTTAATAATAAAACATTCTATACAAAGTTTCAATGAAAATAACGGACAATAATTACATGAAAAAAAATAATAAATACAATAACGAAACTTAAAAAAAAAAATAAAAACAAAAAAACACAATACGACAAAGATATACTTGAATATTAGATATGCCAAACACAATTATTTAATTTAAAAACAACTAAGATAATTTGACCTCTTTTAATCGTGTAAAAAATAAAAAAATAAAATGAGAAAAAACTACGGGTGTTCGGATATTCTATTACCTTGAAAATAAAACACCTTGAAGGGAATGTTATGTGTTCTACTTGGCAAAGTTAGGTTGTACCTGTCTAAAGGCGTGAATATTTTTATACTCTTCCTATTATAAGAAATTAATTAATTCTGAGTCTTTTTTCTGTTTTTTAAAGTTGCGTAATATATATATATATATATACACATATGAATATAAATACTTAATTATACGTTCGAGTAATTTATAAAAATGCATTTGAATTTAAATACATATTAATATGTTATACTTACATAAAATGTGGATGATGGAAAAATTTATGACAATAATTTTCATTTTAAATCAAACCAAAAAAAAAACTCCTATGTATATATAGAATATTATATACGTAATCGAAAAAATTAAATAATATTATAATTATTTTACTGATTTGATAAAAAATTAGGTAAAAATGAAGAGTAAAATGAAGATTGTGACCTAGAATCTATAAACTACAGTAAAATTTTTATTGACTAAAAAAGTTTAAACAGAGCGTAGAAAATCTTATATACACGTAAGTAAGATTTCAATAAAAAGAAGAGAAATAGATAACGAAAAGTTTACAACTGGATTTTTTCTCAAATACTATTTCCAACCATCTTATTTCCTTACAAAAACAATTAATGAAAATACTATACGAAAAAATATTGCTACAAATAAATCTGCAGTATGAAATATTAATAATATATAATACTAGTACAATAGCATAATATATGAATGTACGATCAGAACATCCAAATAATCATAATTAACCCTAAGTTAATCATAAATTAAATTATTTAAGATGTATATATATATATATATATATATATATATATATATATATATATATATATATATATACACATTATTCTACGTAAGTAATTTCAAATATATTTCCACAAGACATCTTTAGTGAACATTTTAAACAAATTTAGCAAACTATCGAAATCTAAATTGTAATATTCATAGCTACACAGAAACTTTCCATAAGATAACTACAAAAAAAAATATATATATAAAAAAATGGTCAATACATCTTTTATAATAATTTTCAGTATTCTGATGGATTTAAATTCACATACTTTTAATTTACCTCTTACCCTCCAGCATTAATCTATGAAATAATAATTAAAATTCAACGATCAAATTAATTAATTTTTACTATGATTTGACTGACCAGTGGGCCTTATGCTTCTTCCAATTTAATTTTTTTTAAATTTTATTGTTCAGGTTTATACAGCTCATGTAATGTAGCTCATCTATATATCAAGTTAAGCTTATGTAATATACGTATATATGTACAAATTAGTTTAAAAAATAAAACACAAAATAGGAGAAAATCATAACAGTTGATACTATAAAAATGTAAACTGAGTTTAAATTGTTAAATTAATTTTTTAGATTTATATTTCCAGATTTATTATTAAAAAAAAAAAAAAAAAAATTAACCTAAGTTCTTAATTTTGGTTATTTATTATAAAGTATAATAAATGGATTGTATAAACTTCTTTTTTTTATTCCTAGTGTGTGGAGTGGAACCTAATAACCATCCCCTCCATGGCTTAATGACATGAGGATGATATACATATATGACATGTAAATGAGATATAGTCTTGGAACAGATTCTGGCTGACCATTCCTGAGATGTGCGGTAATTGAACCCCAACTACCAAAGTAGGAGTGAAGTAGAAGTTTTAGTCGGTAGGGTGCGGGCACACACACACACAGGCTCTTAATATCAACATCTAGCCAAACCCGTGCGAGTGAGTCCCCGATACTCCCCCACTTGTGGAGGGTACGTAAATAGTATTTCTCCGCAACACCGATAACAAAAAAACACCAAAGTACACTGGTATTCACTGTCTCGTATTTAAATCCGTATAAAAGTAATTATCTTTTACTAGAATTTGAACCTCAGAACCTTGGACTTCAAAAATCAGCTGTTAAAGAAGTGATTTGCTACGACGAGTTTACTATTAAACTAGCCCAGTGGGCTGTATAAATCTGAGCAATATATATATTTTTTTAAATTAAATTCGAAGAAGCATAAGACCCAGTGGTCAATCAAATAAATTATCATAGTAAAAATTAATTAATTTAATCGTTAAATTTTAATTATTATTTCATAGATTAATGCTGGTGGGTAAGAGGTAAATTAAAAAATTAAAAGTATGTGAATTTAAATTCATCGGAATACTGAAAATTATTATATTGACCGTTTATTGACCGATTTTTTTTTGTAGTTATCTTACGGAAAGTTTCTGTATAACTATGAATATTATAAACATTTAGATTTCCATAGACAGCTAAATTTATTTAAAATTTTCACTAAAGATGTCTCGTGGAAATATTTTTGAAATCACTTACGTAGAATAATGTGTTTATGATTCTTCTTAATAATTTAGATACTATTTGAATTTTATTTGCATGACAGCGTTTTGCAATATCATAAATTTCTATTAAGTACATCCCAATAGATCTAAGAAATATTTTCTACAGGGCTAATTTATTAAAAATGTTTAATTTTTAAGTTTTTTTTTAAGAAATATAAAATATTTAACTTATTAACTGAAATAATTTTGTCTTTACATGATTAAAATATGAAAGCAAATGATCGAATACACATTCAGATATTTTACCTAATTATCATAAAAGATGGATCACTTGGTTATTTAAAAATAACGATAGACAACCACGTCAATAAATTTCGCCGATTTTACTTTCGTAAACTATTGTTTTTACGAGATTCCAAAAAAAAAGAATATTAAGTAATAACATAATTTGCTTGTTTTTGATGACGGCAGAGTGGTGTTATCATCATCAAACGATACTACGATGGGATTCAAAGTTTCAGAAATACCTGACGTGAAATCGTAGATATATTGAATATATATACAGTGTATTGTAGTCTAATAAAATAAAACAATAGAATGAAGCATTACAGGATACTTGCGTCAATTTATTTTTAAGTTGGATTAGTCTAAACCATGACGTAGTACAAAATATCTATCTTCCAAGATGTTTTCCTTCATTTTGCTTAATAATAATCCCTACATGTATGAATGAAACCTAAATTAGTTTTAAAGTTGATTATTTTATTAAAACTGTTTTCGTGTAACTCTATACGGAGAACACTTGTACGTTATCATACTTCAAAGGGCCTTAGTTATTTCCCTTAAAAAGTTATTTTACAAAAAAATCGTATTAATTATTTATGCTTTTGCAAGTTTTAACGTATTACCTAACCGATACAAAAACTTTCCAACAAAAAGATATTTTCTTTTATAGAAAAATACTAAGTTTCGATCAGCTTTTAATCCATTTCATTAACCTTTGGAAAATTTTTATTAGAAATTGCAATTTGGTACCAAATTAAGATTTTACTAATTGTTGATAACTGTTTTAATTTCAAGAATTTGAAATATGCTCTAAAACTATTTTTTTTAACAATTTTTAAGCTTTTGAAGTTAATCTTTTAAGTTTTATTTTGATTTTTTTAAATATCTATTTAAAATATAGATAGATGTCTTACAAAAAATACTAATTACAAAAAAAATTATTTGCAGAAAACAAAAAAGCTAAAATCATACATCTTGATTAAAATAACTAAACGGGATTTAAGAAACGACTTAAAAAGACTCAAAGAGGTTATGAGTGAACTAATCCTTCCAAGAAAATGGAAATTATTATTGTTATTATTATTTTTTACTTATCTTGCATTTTTCTTGAATTTTCAAAATTTTCGAAAATACCTTTAAATTTGAATGACTTTTTAACGTTACAAAATTTTAATAATACCACCATTAGTAATGACAAACGTTAATATATATATTTTCAAGTACCCTGTGTAAATCAAAAGGTTTTTTTAAATCTAAACAATTATATAAAAGAAACATATCTCAGTATCATCTAAGTAATTTTATCCACAAAAAAAAAATAAACCAAATATCCATCGTTGTAACTATTTGGTAAAAATATGAATTTTCCATACAAATATATATAATATATACACACACAAACACACACACACACACACACAAACACACACACATCACCTGAAACATATATAATAAACGCCAAAATCCGCCATACAAGACCGTCTTCCATCCCCAATGCTTATATGTAGAATGGCTAACCATTAACAAAACGTGACACCAAAGACCAAAGAAATAAAGATACTGAGAAATCTACATCCAAGGGAGACCAATGATAACTGCAAACTCGGAACTAACAAAGTACAAGCGCGCGCGCGCACACACACACACACAGTGAATAACTAACCGACATGTAATCCAATAACACAAGATCTATCTAATTCTATGGCCACAAAACTCACAAAACTATCTTCACGTACATAAAAACTCAGATGAATATAGACGATCCATCTATCGTCTATATTCCTAAAGATAAGCAAGAAATAAATATCAAAGATAAAGGAACACAAGACGACATATTTCGACACAAAATCAAGAATTTCAGTGGGTTTTAAGAACAAACAAAACAATTCAACAACTTGGCGCGATCTGAGGAGAAAAAACAGTGCCACCCACAAAAAAATGAAAAATTGCTGGAGTAAAAGGATTAAAATCTGTCAACTTGTTCACGGAGTCCATATATGGCCTAAATATAAGAAAAACAAAATATACATGAAAAGTAAGAACTGAAGATTTCCTTGTTTCAAATCAACTAAGAATCAAAGGCCTTTCTTTTTCTTTTTTTTTTAATAATTCCAGACCCAATTTTTGATGTTTTTATATTTGAGATATTTTTGCAATAGATTACTGTAATACAAGTAATAATTAAAAGTAAATTAAAAAAATATGTTGTTTACCCATAATAGAAGACTTTTAAAAAATTTTATCTTAATTTGTTAGATTTTATTGAAGTTAGCTATTTTATTTTTTAGTTAATTCAACATTTTTTCTATCTAATTATTAAATATTAAACACTTCCTTTTTTAATTTTCCACCTATTTCCAACAAAAGCAATACGTCAAAAATTTCAACCTCCTACATTATGAAAGCATCTATTTTAGGGCAACCAAAATAAATAGTAGTTAGGTATAAAATTAAATTTGTTAATGATATTTAAAAATTGAAATTTATAACAAAAATAACTTTATTATTCTAATAAATAAAATATTTTAATATGGTAAAACCTGAGCCGGAGTCTAATTATTGAAAAGTATTCTAGTCTAAGCAAATAAAAATCCGAAAAAAGAAGAATTTTAATTGAAAGTTGTTATTACATTATCTAAAAAAAATACTTAATTTCTACATTTAAATCTAGGCAAGAGAGAAGAAAGTACAACACAGATTTAAAAAAAAAAACATTAAATATCTATATCCATAAAGAACACGTCCTGACTGACTGATTCATCAACGCCCATAAATAACTACTGAAGATAAATTGATAAAAATTTGAATATATGTTCTTACGGTGTAAGTGTAAACTAAAATAATCATTTCTGGAATTTCGAATTTAAAGTATTAAAATTGAATAAGAAAATATTTACCTTTTTTTTTTTTTTTAATTTTTTTGGTAAAAAGAGAGGATATAACTTGATTTTTGGTGTCAGTAATCATGCGAATACCTAAAACCACTTTCTAGATTCTTTCAGAGTCAACCTTGAAAGCGCTGAAGAAAGGTAAAAAATTTCGTATGACGAAAATTTTCCCCATTTCTGACTATTCTAAACGAGATATTTACTAGCTTGCAAATACTCTTCAGATAAATATCTAAAAATAATTTTCGGGTTTTTGAATTTTAATATTTGAAAGGGAAAAAAGACAGAAATTATTTAAAAACTTTTGCCAATTTATGCTACCGCTATTAACTCGGTCTTTATGAGATTTGCTAACAGTGTGGTGATAATCTATGTTTGTAATTCTGATTATACATTTCGCGAGCAAAGCTGCAACCGGAAATCTAAAAACCAATTAATGTGTCTGACAAAACTGCTACTAAGAAGAAATTACAAGCTTTAATTTTTATTTATTATTTATATTTTATTTATTTATTTCAAGATAGGAATTATTTATTTATTTCCACTAGATAGGGAATCTTAGAGAGCTACCTCAGATCTAGGGATCTAGATCAGACCAAGGGATCTAGATCTCTGCTTGGATTTCTCTTTTATTCTATTTTTGTTAATGATTTGTTTTATAATTTATGTTTTTGTTGTTCTTGTCCTTGTTTTGTTTTGTTTCAGTGTTACTGTGTTGTTATTGTTCCATATAATATTTTTATGTGTCGTGTTGTGTGTTGAATTCACTTTTACCTTCTACGGGTAGGTAGTTCAATTCTTTTGTTGGTTAGGTATTTTCAGTCTTGCTTATGACTCGGTGAATACTGTGAGATAGTTTTGAGTACAATAATTAGTAGTACACCCATAGGAATATCACTCGTGGCATTCGCATCGATGGCATCCTGGCCGAGGCGGACTGGAATATGTCAAAAGCCGAGGTTTCGAAGATGACCTCCGGTAAAGCCCATAAGGGCTCGGCACGGAGAGTGTCTTCCCCTACGGGTCAGAGCTGCATCAAACCAGTCAAGTGACTGAAGACAAAAAAAATTATTTCTATTTATTTATTACTTTTATTTATTCTCACGCATGTGTTTAATGAACACAGGAGATCCAAGGTGCAGAGCCTCCTGGTTAGATGGGAAGGGCGAGTAACCATATAGCGCGGGCGAAGCTGCAATGGGGATGCTTATATATTGACATAAAATATACCTATTACAGGTGCTTTCACATCCATGCGCAAAAAATCCAGCTGTAGAAAGAGTATTAAAAAAGATATATTTTTATTGGTTAATAGGAAACAATAACTGCAATTATTACAACCGGTTTTACTGCGACCGAGTAAACTAAATAAATTGGTAATTCAACAAGCTATTTCTATAGAAAAATAAACAAACTGGAAATAATAAAAAATTAAAAAGCTATTTGTATCATTGACTCAAGTGGGGATAATCATACTTAGCTTGTAAAAATACTTTTAAGTATTACTCTGAAAGAAATTAAATAAAAATTACAATTACACAAATAAATAAACAAATAATAATTTTCATATATATTCGTTCCACATCACAGAACATTAATTACCTAGCCATTACTAAGCAATAAGTATATGCTTTGGCTACTTTATAATGAGGTAGAGATGTATTTTGCTGTTTTATTTAACAAAAAATATTTGTTATAATTAGCTACACAAGAAACATATATTGCAGTAATTTCTGTTTTCATAAGAATTTAACGATAATACGAATAAAATAAATGACCTCAATAAAAGTGTATATGAATCAATTTACAATTATTTTTTTTAATGTTTAATCTTAGGTACATAAAAAAAAAGATAAATTGTTTGAAAATTGATCACGAAACATATTACGAAAAAAGAACAAGAAAAATGTTATTGAATTATTACTTTGAATTATTTTTTATTTCTTTATTGAGATGACTAAGATAAAAATCATAAAAGATTTAAAAATAAAAATCTTACTATAATCCTGATTCAACACTGTTCACAATGTGTAAGGTCATTTACATATTTAAGAAAATTTTTGTATTCACCATGAAGTTTGTCATTTTTTAAATAAAGTTAAAAAATTATTATCTAAACTAATTTTGTTTATTTTAAATAAACAAACAAATGTCTACAAAATTAACGGATGAAAATTATAATTTAAACTTAAAACTGGATTACGTGTGGTAAATATTACCTGTAATTCCAAAAATCGTTAAACAGAATTTTTCTCTGAAAGAAGATTATTTCAAAAAAATTTTGAAAAAATAATATAATTAACGGTAAAATTAAGAAAAAAATAAAAATAAACAAGGAACCAAATAAAAATTAATCAAAAGAGGAAATGACTCAGATCTAACTTTTAATAAGTATGTTAAAACAAAGTTTGGAAAAATTCTGAGCTTAATGGTTACAAGGCTTTATTATCAAATATAAAAACAAATTCAATGTAAACTATTCAAATAAACGTTTTAACAGAATAAAAAAGAGCTAACTAAATGGCAGAAACCATTTTTAACAATCAAAGCGGAAAAATTGAGGATGAGGATTTCAAAGTAGTTTTAGGTAAAAATCTGTTGTTTGTAATTTATTCAGAATTTTTAAATATTTATCCTGTAAATTGTTTAAAGCGAAAAAAACAAAGAAAGTGAAAAACAGTAAAAACTATTTTCATCGATAAAAATCTAGAGCCTCGTACCGAATACTTAAAAATTATTTTAAACAAAAATTATTGTCCACTACATCGACTTCGATTTTTTCCTTTAATTTTTGTTTATAAAATGAAAAGTAAAGGAGAAAACCGACAAAAATATAATTTTTCAACAGACAAAGTTAATCATTATCTAAAATTTCAAAAAATACTAAATATTTTTAAATTGTATATTCAATGAATACATTAAACAATATTTTTTCCTAGCCGACCTCCAAGGCTGAGTAGGTAGCGTCTCGGCATTTCGTGCGGAGGCGCCGAGTTCGATACCCGGTCAGATATGGTATCTTTTCATACGCTACCAATTTCCATCAGGGTAATGACCGATCATAGATGTATTAATCCCCGCTCTTTTATAACAAAAAGAAATATGTGTGTGTGTGTATATGTATATAAATATATATTTTCCCTTCCTAAAGAAAAAACATTTTCGTAGAACGCAAAATAACTGAGAAAATTGCTGGTAAATCCTTCTAATAATTATTGTTTTTTTCTAAAGGTGAATATTTTATTCAGATCTGATCAATATTTTGTAAGATAAAGAGTAACGAATACGCAAAAAAAGAATAACTTAAATAAACGTGATATAAATTTTTTTGTATTTAAATTGGAAAATAATACGTTAAGATTAATAAAATATAAATGCGCAGATAGATATAATATTGTTATTATAGTAAATAAAAATTCATCAAAAAAACTGTAAGTGTATTTTACAACATAATTAATTATAAAACAAAACTACAATTAAATTAAATTTTGTGTGCTAATGGCAAGAAATTTAAATAATCAAATAAAATAATAATTTATACAATTTTCTATTAGATTTTTAACATAAAGTTGGTAATAAAATTAAACTTTTAAGAGTATGGATGTTCATAAATTTTTCATAGATTTACTTAAACCTAATGAAATTTGAATGAAATGTAACATTAAAATTTCAGATATGTATAACCAAACATCAGTCCGCATATCCAAACATCAGATCGTGGTTCGGGATGGGATTTGGCGAGCTGAGTTATTGGCTCGTCCAGTTTCTAACCGGCCAAGGAGTCTTTAAAACATACTTATACTGGAGACGGAGGGCTGATGATGAGGAATGCCCATACTATAGTGAGAGGGATACACCTGATCATGTAATATTAGAGTGCGGTAGATAGATCCGCGAGCGTCGGTATTGTATATCACTGGTGGGTCTGCTAAATACTGAAAATATCATTGATAGGATGCTGGAGAGCGAACAGAGATCATCATTATCTCGAACTTCATTGCGGGTGTGATATAGCAAAAAGACCGAGGAGCGAAGGGATAAGGGACAGCCCACTGTGGAGTCTACATTCATCTGGGCTTGCTTGGATGGGCGGTGGCGATGAAGCAGTGGGACTTCTCGGCCCCGAGCTAAAAAGATCAAGAACCGGCGGGTATTCCCCTTGGGGTTACCTCGTTAGAGGCGACACACGTGAATAACGAGTCCCGGCCATTGGGTTGGGGAGGCTGTGAATGGTTTAACCGGTCATGGCATGTTCCCTCCTGGTGGTTAGAGGCGAAGGCCCCTCCCGGAGCCGAGTTTGTGCTTAAATGTGGATCCGATTCGTGTGGGGAGGATCGGTGTGACAGGAGGTTTAATCGGTAAGGCGCAGGCATACATGCGTACTCTTAATATCTTGCAGAACCTGTTAGCGAGCCCGACACTCAGCACGTAAATGGTATCCCACCGACTCACCGAAAACCAAAAAAACAAAAATATGTATTACCATATCCGTATAAGAGTCAAGCCAAATAATCACTGGATTATTAGGGAAAAAAGGAGTATAAAAATAAAATCCACTATTTACAAAATACATGTGTTGGAGAGCATTCATTATCGCGAAAGTAAGAGTCAGTAGTAAAACTACTGATATATCAGTAGTTATATATCTAATTTTTACGAAGGATATATATATAGTTTAATTAATTAAAATTTTTTTGGTTTATGAATTTTTAAAAATAAATTTCATTTTTGTAAATAATAAACGCCAAAGATTTAATTCCGCGTTACATATTTGGTGTTTAGTATTACTGTACGACTGCACTAGAAAGTTTTATATCCTTGCCTACTTATCCAGCGGCGTATTTATTCCAGAAATCAAACACTGGATTAATTATTATTAAAAATATAGGTACTTCTAATTCTAGTAAAAAAATGTATAAAAATATAATTAGACCTATCCTTGTATCAGAAGTGAAACTATTAGACAGAAAATTTGGAAACCTTCCATCTAGAAAGAATTATTATTTATTCTTATCGGTATGTACAGAAAATAAATATAATAATTATATTTTGCTGTAGGTAACTTATCAAGTGTTGCAAATTATTTTTGAAAATGACCCAACTATCTTAAAGAATAACGACATCCCATGTTAGGTTTACTAAGAAAAGCGAAGATAAGTAGCTTCCCGCTGCCTTCTTACTAAGCCAAATATACAGATGAACACCAGAGTAAGAAGCCCATAGAAACTGAGTTGATATTTAGTCCTAAAAGTGATGATACCTTAATCCAATTTACCACAGGATACCTTAATTCTGTCTCTGGCTTTCATCCTGAGATTCCGGGTTCAAATCCTGGTCAGGTATAACATTTTTCATAGGCTACAAAATTTCATTTTCATATCTCACATACAAACTTTCAAGTTTATGTGTCGATATCATCAAGCAAAAAAAAAAAAAATAATATCATTACTTTAGTGAATATACCTTTCATTGATACCCCTTACAAAAAAAAATCTCTTACAAGAAAAACTGGATAAATAGTGTACAATAAATTAATTCACCCCTTTTCTCAAACAACTACAACGCGTTATGTTCACTGCTTCAAACAATGCTTACTTTCTATTGTTTATTACCTGAGGAATAAGGAATAGAAAGCAGCAATTAATTATATTCTGATGAAGTAATTAATTCTTTTGCTTCAGGCCTCATTTGCTTTTTAAATATTAACTACTATAGATAATTAACTTATAAATTAAAATAAAACGGTATGCTTAATACAGCTTATAATGTATTAATTTTTTTTTATTTTAATAAAGCATATCACTGTATATACCACTGTGTACTCTCACAAGATAGATGGAAAAAACCCTCCTCCAAATAGCGAGCTAATTTTTTATGAACTCAAAGAATTTTGACTAAAAAATTCAGGAAAAAATATTTTTGTTTGTTTGAATACTAGAATAATGATCTGAAATAGACGGTTTCTGGGGGAAAATTTAAATCATTCTCAAAAAAAATCTGTGTTTATCAAGATAATTATGCTGTTTAACTTTAATTTTTTTAGAGCTCAAAAATTAAATTATGAGAAATGTACCAGAAAAGTTAACTGTTTTTTTTTCAAACATATGACAAATTAAGAATTTTTATAATATTTTAGATTTCAAAGAATAAAAAAATTGTCGACTTTTATTGCGTGCAATTTAACGAATAGTAATGCGATCTTAAATTTATTAAAAGTGCACGGTCATGTTATGAAAATAACTCAAGTAATACTGCGTTCTTTGATTAAAATTATTACGTAACTATATTAAATATGCATTTATTTTATTCTTTTGTAACTTTTGTATCAATAAATAATCATAATTTATAGATTATTTCGTAATGAAAACATCTAACAATATCATCTACTAAAAAACAAACCCAATGATTTATAATTAATTTAAAAAAAAAAACTTAATTTATACTAAGTTTAATCTGTGATTTGAGTTTTCTTAGTCGTATATCAAATAACTTATTCAATTTACTTATTAAAAACAATTATACAGAAGCTTAATTTGAAACAAGATGATAATTTAATCACGAAATATCTAAATAAAATTATCTTCTTACAAAACGAAAAAAGAGAAGATAAAGTTGTATAATCCAGAGAAGCAAATTATGTAGGTAATAACTTGAAATGTATTAACTGGTGAAGAAAACCTTTTACACAGATGCAATCCACCGACTAACCGTGTATTTGCTGAAAGGTTGGGAAGTAACTGGAAAGCCAGAAAAATTCCTTTGTGCCGTATTTGCCGGTTTACAATAAACAAATAAATTTATTAGAAACCTAGTATTTATAAAATTAATAATTTTTTTCTGTTGCAATATTTCGATATTTCATTCATTTTTATTAAATTATATAACATTAAAAAAAAAGTAACGTCGAACCTGATTGAATTGTTCGACTGTTTATCTTATCTACATGGATATTTTGAAGAGAATACATCGTCATAACGTAGCCTCATTTACTCTTTCTCTCTGTTTATTCCCTCCTACTCCATTATACAGCCAGTTTCTATCAGCTATACAAGCGAGAGTTTAATGAATTTGCAATTGATGAATGAATGTATTTGTGGATCGTTAGTGGGCGAAAAGAGAGCGTAGAGGAATTTTATAAACGTGAATTGACAGTTGAATAGAGTTCAAGGAAGGATTTAAAGACTTTTTTTACGCCTTAAAAATAAATTTTCTATTCTTAATTTTTTTTTTTAATTTAACAACCTGTTTTTCTTAAGAATGTATCAGTTATAAGATTTTTTTATGATCTGATTCTAGTTCTTCGAAAAACTTGTCTTACAGTATTAAAATATTTCCTTATAAAAGAAGACGTAATTACATTATCCATTAATCCTTTACCTCTTTCGGGTTTCTCTGGAAAGGAGGAGTAACGATTTTTTGAGTATGAATACTACTCATGGTTTGAAGGAAGTGCGCACCTCACACTTCCTTTAAACAATACGTAACTATAACAAAACCAAATAATTTTATAATTGGACATGGACATAAGTCCTGGAATCATTTTAATAATAAAATAATTATTTAAAAATGTAGTTATGTCAAAATTTTTATGAAGTGTTTATTTTACTGCAACTAAAACAGAGCTCAAAAGAAAAACTTCTGTTAATAACAGACCATACAGTTTAATTAAAACTACTACAAGCAATAAGATAATTTTTCAATACCGTACCTATTAATGATACTTCTCTAAATAAGACGACTATAGTAATATAGAACAATTTGCATTTAAATAATCTTAAAAAAAAAACTTATTATTCTGGTTTTTTTTTATAAATTAAGATTCATTCGTGATATTTTCTTAAAACAAAAAAAAAATTCTTATAAAATTGATGAAGTTATTTTTATAAGTTTATATATATATATTTTCCAATTTAATTTATATCCAGGATACAAAGGTTCATCTAATTCTAATAACAATTGTAGACAATTTTAATAAATTATCTTACCAGTAATAAAAAGCATGAATTTATTAACTTTTAACAACCATAGGTAACAATGCTTTTATTATTTGAAAAAAAGGTAAAAAATAATTTTATACTGTATTTGAAAATAGAAAAAAAATTTCATCAGGCTATAAATAAGAGACGAAGATGATAATATGCATAACAATGAGGAAGATAAAAAAAATTCCCATGATTCTTATAAAGAGTCCTTCTAATGTCTTGTTAATTTTATTTATTTATTTTTCATTCTACTAATTACACATTATAGTAAGTTATTAATTTTTTTTTTTTTATATAAGAATAGATCTGATCTATTCAAAGATTAAAAGAAAATTATAAGTAATGGAAATCCATTGAGGAATAAAAAATATCCATCCATTATATCATATGCCCAGAAAATTATGAAAAATGTATAAAAAATAAAGTCATCAGAGGATGGAACAGATATACTGGCATAGTACATCTTGAAAAATGGCTTTATGAAAGAAATAGTGTATTGGAGAGATATAAGAGACAAAATAACTATTTTTTAATGTTATATTATCATGTAGCAGATTGGATGAAATCATTTGTGTAAAAAGTACTAATAATAAATGAGGCAAGAATTCCAGTAATGAAACAAAAATCCATTCCGGCGATCTTTTGTAGTAGAACAAAATGAAGAATTTTCAAAAAAATGGTAAAGAGTAATTAGTGCATTTTATGATTTAAACCTGTAAACAACTATTACGTAAGAGAAAAGCTGAATCAATTTAAGATTCTGGAGAAGATGTAATGGGATGAATCAGGGAGATCACATTAGGAATGAAGAGAATTAAGAAAAGCGATGAATGTATGTTGATGGATGACTTATTGAAATTATTGAGGCACAACGTATTCAATGATATGGCTATTTGCTAAGAATATTCATAAATATATTATCTAGGAAAGTGTATAAATGGGTTCCAAAAAAATAGAACCAAATGTGGGAGGCCACGTATAATTAGGATGGATAAAA
Source organism: Lycorma delicatula (assembly GCF_047948215.1). NCBI lineage: Eukaryota > Metazoa > Arthropoda > Insecta > Hemiptera > Fulgoridae > Lycorma > Lycorma delicatula. Next base: position 37,583,209 of record NC_134462.1, read on the forward strand.
CTGAGACATCTCTGCTGAATATCTCAAGAGATATCCGGTAGGACAAAAAACCAATGACAAATTAAAATGTAGAAACATTCAATTTTCATTGCAACAACCATATAAAGAATTGCAAAAAGTATCAAAATTATTAAATTCATATGTTTTCGTATTATCATTCTCAGGAGTTGTATCGAGAAAAACAAATGACATTGAAGTTATCAGTGTTCAAAGTTGGTGATTCTAATATACACAACAATACAAAACTTAAGGCTGTCAAGTAAAGATGTCATAGTACATGAATAAATGCTGACAAAAAGAAAAGCTCATTATAGCTGTAGAATTTAAAACGCTAGTTTACAAAGTCTTTGACCTGTAACTTTGTTGTTTTGTAGGCAAAGTTATGAAGAATAAAATACGACAGTCAATATCCAGAAATGGCTGAAAAATCAAATGAGCGAAATATAAAATTAATGTTACTTACTAAAATGTCATGTTGTTGAGCGTAATGATAGAACTGAATAAAGATGCAAATAATGAGGATGATTATGGAGAATTGATTCTTGGACTAAGGGGAATGGATAACACCAGTTGAAGGCCAAATCCGAAGAAACTTTGGTGAAAGAATTTGACAATAATGATGAAAAGAAGTAAGTTTTACTATATAAAATAAAAATTTTTTTATAAATTCTCAGAATATTCTTTATGGATGTAAACAGTATCTTCAGATAACAGGATTGTCTTATAAATCAATCTTTCTTTTTCCTGTTTAGCCTCTGGTAATTACCTTTCAGATTATCTGAAAGGTAATTACCAGAGGCTAAACAGCCTCATCCTCTGAAGTATTCTTCAGAGGATGAATGAGGATGATATGTATGAGTGTAAATGAAATGCAGTCTTGTACATTCTCAGTTTGACCATTCCTCAGATGTGTGTTTAATTGAAACCCAACCACCAAAGAACACCGGTATCCACGATCTAGTATACAAATCTGTGTAAAAATAACTGACTTTACTAGGACTTGAACGCTAGAAATCTCGACTTCTAAGCTGATTCAGCTGATTTGGGAAGACGCGTTCGCCACTAGACTAACCTAGGGGGTTTGCCTTATAAATGTATCTCAAATGTAAATTTCTTGGGGTGATCAAATTTCAAAACAAAAAATAGAATAAATTTGGGTGCTCTGAATTTTAAGATGACTCTATAATTGGAATTATTGTAACTTTTTTTAGGCCAACTGTAATACATTTTTTAATGTTTCTGTAGTAAAAACACAATGCCACATATGAAGACATTCTGACAAATATTTTTAAAATGGCAGCCGGTATAATATGAAAGTTTTAAACTAAAACAAATGATATTCTTTCAAATGTTTATCTGAAACCATTTTGCAGATGCTGAGAATATGTGACCATATTTAGTATTTCACATATATACATATATATATTACTCTCTAAAAGTATCAGAGAAAATACAATCTTGGTCTTTGTTTCAAGGAAGGAAATATACTCTTTAAAAGGGTATTTATGACACACTCTTGCCTTTGGGGAATGAAATCACATTAAATGGCAGACAAATCAAATTTGGTCAATGGCTTCAGGATGCATATGGCAATGATACAGAGAGACAAATTTCTTATAAATCTTATTACAAATTTCTGTAGACCTGGGAATAAGTTTTCAGAATAAAGTGTTCACAAAGGAATGTCTGCATAGGCATTACCTCAGAAATGTTAGTTTTTGAAAGAGATCGAGGAAGAAAAAGGAAAGAAAATACATGGTACATGGAATGTACATAAGATAAACAGAAGAGGAAGTTGATGAATATGAAAAAAAAATAACACCTTGTTGACATTTTAGGCTTAAATGAAGTAAGACAATAAAATAAAGATGAGTTAGAATGTGGAGATTATAAATCGATTTACAAAGTAGAGATAACTAGAAAAGTGGAGATAGAATAAAATCTACAGAAAAATAATATAAAGAATTATTACCATTCTGATCACTGAAAGTGAGAGAAGGAGAGCAATCAAGAGACAAATTGTTCTGAAACATGATTATTTAAATACATGCAAACAACATAATTGATAATGAATCGGGCAAAATGTTCAAATAGGTTCTTCAAAAATGTGTATCAGAAAAATGGTAAAGCTAAAACACTGGAAGAGTGCAGTCAATAGAAGAAGACATGGTAATGTAGCAGAGTATAGACTAGGGAGACATAATGAAAAAGGAGAAAGGTTTATGAACTTCAATGAGGAATATGATTTAAGGATACATAATATTTGGTTCTAGAATCAAGAAGGAAGTCTGTACACCTTCAAAGCTTCTGGCTTTAGAACAAGGTGTCAAGTAGATTTTATTATTACTAATCAAAAATTTAAAATCCGCATCAAGAAAGCTGTAATGTTTCCACATGCAGAATTGCATCAAACCATAACCTGGTTACAACAGACCTGAGAAATACATTATAAAGAAGCTACTGATGAGAAATCAAGAATTTCAGTGGGTTTTAAGAACAAACAAAACAATTCAACAACTTGGCGCGATCTGAGGAGAAAAAACAGTGCCACCCACAAAAAAATGAAAAATTGCTGGAGTAAAAGGATTAAAATCTGTCAACTTGTTCACGGAGTCCATATATGGCCTAAATATAAGAAAAACAAAATATACATGAAAAGTAAGAACTGAAGATTTCCTTGTTTCAAATCAACTAAGAATCAAAGGCCTTTCTTTTTCTTTTTTTTTTAATAATTCCAGACCCAATTTTTGATGTTTTTATATTTGAGATATTTTTGCAATAGATTACTGTAATACAAGTAATAATTAAAAGTAAATTAAAAAAATATGTTGTTTACCCATAATAGAAGACTTTTAAAAAATTTTATCTTAATTTGTTAGATTTTATTGAAGTTAGCTATTTTATTTTTTAGTTAATTCAACATTTTTTCTATCTAATTATTAAATATTAAACACTTCCTTTTTTAATTTTCCACCTATTTCCAACAAAAGCAATACGTCAAAAATTTCAACCTCCTACATTATGAAAGCATCTATTTTAGGGCAACCAAAATAAATAGTAGTTAGGTATAAAATTAAATTTGTTAATGATATTTAAAAATTGAAATTTATAACAAAAATAACTTTATTATTCTAATAAATAAAATATTTTAATATGGTAAAACCTGAGCCGGAGTCTAATTATTGAAAAGTATTCTAGTCTAAGCAAATAAAAATCCGAAAAAAGAAGAATTTTAATTGAAAGTTGTTATTACATTATCTAAAAAAAATACTTAATTTCTACATTTAAATCTAGGCAAGAGAGAAGAAAGTACAACACAGATTTAAAAAAAAAAACATTAAATATCTATATCCATAAAGAACACGTCCTGACTGACTGATTCATCAACGCCCATAAATAACTACTGAAGATAAATTGATAAAAATTTGAATATATGTTCTTACGGTGTAAGTGTAAACTAAAATAATCATTTCTGGAATTTCGAATTTAAAGTATTAAAATTGAATAAGAAAATATTTACCTTTTTTTTTTTTTTTAATTTTTTTGGTAAAAAGAGAGGATATAACTTGATTTTTGGTGTCAGTAATCATGCGAATACCTAAAACCACTTTCTAGATTCTTTCAGAGTCAACCTTGAAAGCGCTGAAGAAAGGTAAAAAATTTCGTATGACGAAAATTTTCCCCATTTCTGACTATTCTAAACGAGATATTTACTAGCTTGCAAATACTCTTCAGATAAATATCTAAAAATAATTTTCGGGTTTTTGAATTTTAATATTTGAAAGGGAAAAAAGACAGAAATTATTTAAAAACTTTTGCCAATTTATGCTACCGCTATTAACTCGGTCTTTATGAGATTTGCTAACAGTGTGGTGATAATCTATGTTTGTAATTCTGATTATACATTTCGCGAGCAAAGCTGCAACCGGAAATCTAAAAACCAATTAATGTGTCTGACAAAACTGCTACTAAGAAGAAATTACAAGCTTTAATTTTTATTTATTATTTATATTTTATTTATTTATTTCAAGATAGGAATTATTTATTTATTTCCACTAGATAGGGAATCTTAGAGAGCTACCTCAGATCTAGGGATCTAGATCAGACCAAGGGATCTAGATCTCTGCTTGGATTTCTCTTTTATTCTATTTTTGTTAATGATTTGTTTTATAATTTATGTTTTTGTTGTTCTTGTCCTTGTTTTGTTTTGTTTCAGTGTTACTGTGTTGTTATTGTTCCATATAATATTTTTATGTGTCGTGTTGTGTGTTGAATTCACTTTTACCTTCTACGGGTAGGTAGTTCAATTCTTTTGTTGGTTAGGTATTTTCAGTCTTGCTTATGACTCGGTGAATACTGTGAGATAGTTTTGAGTACAATAATTAGTAGTACACCCATAGGAATATCACTCGTGGCATTCGCATCGATGGCATCCTGGCCGAGGCGGACTGGAATATGTCAAAAGCCGAGGTTTCGAAGATGACCTCCGGTAAAGCCCATAAGGGCTCGGCACGGAGAGTGTCTTCCCCTACGGGTCAGAGCTGCATCAAACCAGTCAAGTGACTGAAGACAAAAAAAATTATTTCTATTTATTTATTACTTTTATTTATTCTCACGCATGTGTTTAATGAACACAGGAGATCCAAGGTGCAGAGCCTCCTGGTTAGATGGGAAGGGCGAGTAACCATATAGCGCGGGCGAAGCTGCAATGGGGATGCTTATATATTGACATAAAATATACCTATTACAGGTGCTTTCACATCCATGCGCAAAAAATCCAGCTGTAGAAAGAGTATTAAAAAAGATATATTTTTATTGGTTAATAGGAAACAATAACTGCAATTATTACAACCGGTTTTACTGCGACCGAGTAAACTAAATAAATTGGTAATTCAACAAGCTATTTCTATAGAAAAATAAACAAACTGGAAATAATAAAAAATTAAAAAGCTATTTGTATCATTGACTCAAGTGGGGATAATCATACTTAGCTTGTAAAAATACTTTTAAGTATTACTCTGAAAGAAATTAAATAAAAATTACAATTACACAAATAAATAAACAAATAATAATTTTCATATATATTCGTTCCACATCACAGAACATTAATTACCTAGCCATTACTAAGCAATAAGTATATGCTTTGGCTACTTTATAATGAGGTAGAGATGTATTTTGCTGTTTTATTTAACAAAAAATATTTGTTATAATTAGCTACACAAGAAACATATATTGCAGTAATTTCTGTTTTCATAAGAATTTAACGATAATACGAATAAAATAAATGACCTCAATAAAAGTGTATATGAATCAATTTACAATTATTTTTTTTAATGTTTAATCTTAGGTACATAAAAAAAAAGATAAATTGTTTGAAAATTGATCACGAAACATATTACGAAAAAAGAACAAGAAAAATGTTATTGAATTATTACTTTGAATTATTTTTTATTTCTTTATTGAGATGACTAAGATAAAAATCATAAAAGATTTAAAAATAAAAATCTTACTATAATCCTGATTCAACACTGTTCACAATGTGTAAGGTCATTTACATATTTAAGAAAATTTTTGTATTCACCATGAAGTTTGTCATTTTTTAAATAAAGTTAAAAAATTATTATCTAAACTAATTTTGTTTATTTTAAATAAACAAACAAATGTCTACAAAATTAACGGATGAAAATTATAATTTAAACTTAAAACTGGATTACGTGTGGTAAATATTACCTGTAATTCCAAAAATCGTTAAACAGAATTTTTCTCTGAAAGAAGATTATTTCAAAAAAATTTTGAAAAAATAATATAATTAACGGTAAAATTAAGAAAAAAATAAAAATAAACAAGGAACCAAATAAAAATTAATCAAAAGAGGAAATGACTCAGATCTAACTTTTAATAAGTATGTTAAAACAAAGTTTGGAAAAATTCTGAGCTTAATGGTTACAAGGCTTTATTATCAAATATAAAAACAAATTCAATGTAAACTATTCAAATAAACGTTTTAACAGAATAAAAAAGAGCTAACTAAATGGCAGAAACCATTTTTAACAATCAAAGCGGAAAAATTGAGGATGAGGATTTCAAAGTAGTTTTAGGTAAAAATCTGTTGTTTGTAATTTATTCAGAATTTTTAAATATTTATCCTGTAAATTGTTTAAAGCGAAAAAAACAAAGAAAGTGAAAAACAGTAAAAACTATTTTCATCGATAAAAATCTAGAGCCTCGTACCGAATACTTAAAAATTATTTTAAACAAAAATTATTGTCCACTACATCGACTTCGATTTTTTCCTTTAATTTTTGTTTATAAAATGAAAAGTAAAGGAGAAAACCGACAAAAATATAATTTTTCAACAGACAAAGTTAATCATTATCTAAAATTTCAAAAAATACTAAATATTTTTAAATTGTATATTCAATGAATACATTAAACAATATTTTTTCCTAGCCGACCTCCAAGGCTGAGTAGGTAGCGTCTCGGCATTTCGTGCGGAGGCGCCGAGTTCGATACCCGGTCAGATATGGTATCTTTTCATACGCTACCAATTTCCATCAGGGTAATGACCGATCATAGATGTATTAATCCCCGCTCTTTTATAACAAAAAGAAATATGTGTGTGTGTGTATATGTATATAAATATATATTTTCCCTTCCTAAAGAAAAAACATTTTCGTAGAACGCAAAATAACTGAGAAAATTGCTGGTAAATCCTTCTAATAATTATTGTTTTTTTCTAAAGGTGAATATTTTATTCAGATCTGATCAATATTTTGTAAGATAAAGAGTAACGAATACGCAAAAAAAGAATAACTTAAATAAACGTGATATAAATTTTTTTGTATTTAAATTGGAAAATAATACGTTAAGATTAATAAAATATAAATGCGCAGATAGATATAATATTGTTATTATAGTAAATAAAAATTCATCAAAAAAACTGTAAGTGTATTTTACAACATAATTAATTATAAAACAAAACTACAATTAAATTAAATTTTGTGTGCTAATGGCAAGAAATTTAAATAATCAAATAAAATAATAATTTATACAATTTTCTATTAGATTTTTAACATAAAGTTGGTAATAAAATTAAACTTTTAAGAGTATGGATGTTCATAAATTTTTCATAGATTTACTTAAACCTAATGAAATTTGAATGAAATGTAACATTAAAATTTCAGATATGTATAACCAAACATCAGTCCGCATATCCAAACATCAGATCGTGGTTCGGGATGGGATTTGGCGAGCTGAGTTATTGGCTCGTCCAGTTTCTAACCGGCCAAGGAGTCTTTAAAACATACTTATACTGGAGACGGAGGGCTGATGATGAGGAATGCCCATACTATAGTGAGAGGGATACACCTGATCATGTAATATTAGAGTGCGGTAGATAGATCCGCGAGCGTCGGTATTGTATATCACTGGTGGGTCTGCTAAATACTGAAAATATCATTGATAGGATGCTGGAGAGCGAACAGAGATCATCATTATCTCGAACTTCATTGCGGGTGTGATATAGCAAAAAGACCGAGGAGCGAAGGGATAAGGGACAGCCCACTGTGGAGTCTACATTCATCTGGGCTTGCTTGGATGGGCGGTGGCGATGAAGCAGTGGGACTTCTCGGCCCCGAGCTAAAAAGATCAAGAACCGGCGGGTATTCCCCTTGGGGTTACCTCGTTAGAGGCGACACACGTGAATAACGAGTCCCGGCCATTGGGTTGGGGAGGCTGTGAATGGTTTAACCGGTCATGGCATGTTCCCTCCTGGTGGTTAGAGGCGAAGGCCCCTCCCGGAGCCGAGTTTGTGCTTAAATGTGGATCCGATTCGTGTGGGGAGGATCGGTGTGACAGGAGGTTTAATCGGTAAGGCGCAGGCATACATGCGTACTCTTAATATCTTGCAGAACCTGTTAGCGAGCCCGACACTCAGCACGTAAATGGTATCCCACCGACTCACCGAAAACCAAAAAAACAAAAATATGTATTACCATATCCGTATAAGAGTCAAGCCAAATAATCACTGGATTATTAGGGAAAAAAGGAGTATAAAAATAAAATCCACTATTTACAAAATACATGTGTTGGAGAGCATTCATTATCGCGAAAGTAAGAGTCAGTAGTAAAACTACTGATATATCAGTAGTTATATATCTAATTTTTACGAAGGATATATATATAGTTTAATTAATTAAAATTTTTTTGGTTTATGAATTTTTAAAAATAAATTTCATTTTTGTAAATAATAAACGCCAAAGATTTAATTCCGCGTTACATATTTGGTGTTTAGTATTACTGTACGACTGCACTAGAAAGTTTTATATCCTTGCCTACTTATCCAGCGGCGTATTTATTCCAGAAATCAAACACTGGATTAATTATTATTAAAAATATAGGTACTTCTAATTCTAGTAAAAAAATGTATAAAAATATAATTAGACCTATCCTTGTATCAGAAGTGAAACTATTAGACAGAAAATTTGGAAACCTTCCATCTAGAAAGAATTATTATTTATTCTTATCGGTATGTACAGAAAATAAATATAATAATTATATTTTGCTGTAGGTAACTTATCAAGTGTTGCAAATTATTTTTGAAAATGACCCAACTATCTTAAAGAATAACGACATCCCATGTTAGGTTTACTAAGAAAAGCGAAGATAAGTAGCTTCCCGCTGCCTTCTTACTAAGCCAAATATACAGATGAACACCAGAGTAAGAAGCCCATAGAAACTGAGTTGATATTTAGTCCTAAAAGTGATGATACCTTAATCCAATTTACCACAGGATACCTTAATTCTGTCTCTGGCTTTCATCCTGAGATTCCGGGTTCAAATCCTGGTCAGGTATAACATTTTTCATAGGCTACAAAATTTCATTTTCATATCTCACATACAAACTTTCAAGTTTATGTGTCGATATCATCAAGCAAAAAAAAAAAAAATAATATCATTACTTTAGTGAATATACCTTTCATTGATACCCCTTACAAAAAAAAATCTCTTACAAGAAAAACTGGATAAATAGTGTACAATAAATTAATTCACCCCTTTTCTCAAACAACTACAACGCGTTATGTTCACTGCTTCAAACAATGCTTACTTTCTATTGTTTATTACCTGAGGAATAAGGAATAGAAAGCAGCAATTAATTATATTCTGATGAAGTAATTAATTCTTTTGCTTCAGGCCTCATTTGCTTTTTAAATATTAACTACTATAGATAATTAACTTATAAATTAAAATAAAACGGTATGCTTAATACAGCTTATAATGTATTAATTTTTTTTTATTTTAATAAAGCATATCACTGTATATACCACTGTGTACTCTCACAAGATAGATGGAAAAAACCCTCCTCCAAATAGCGAGCTAATTTTTTATGAACTCAAAGAATTTTGACTAAAAAATTCAGGAAAAAATATTTTTGTTTGTTTGAATACTAGAATAATGATCTGAAATAGACGGTTTCTGGGGGAAAATTTAAATCATTCTCAAAAAAAATCTGTGTTTATCAAGATAATTATGCTGTTTAACTTTAATTTTTTTAGAGCTCAAAAATTAAATTATGAGAAATGTACCAGAAAAGTTAACTGTTTTTTTTTCAAACATATGACAAATTAAGAATTTTTATAATATTTTAGATTTCAAAGAATAAAAAAATTGTCGACTTTTATTGCGTGCAATTTAACGAATAGTAATGCGATCTTAAATTTATTAAAAGTGCACGGTCATGTTATGAAAATAACTCAAGTAATACTGCGTTCTTTGATTAAAATTATTACGTAACTATATTAAATATGCATTTATTTTATTCTTTTGTAACTTTTGTATCAATAAATAATCATAATTTATAGATTATTTCGTAATGAAAACATCTAACAATATCATCTACTAAAAAACAAACCCAATGATTTATAATTAATTTAAAAAAAAAAACTTAATTTATACTAAGTTTAATCTGTGATTTGAGTTTTCTTAGTCGTATATCAAATAACTTATTCAATTTACTTATTAAAAACAATTATACAGAAGCTTAATTTGAAACAAGATGATAATTTAATCACGAAATATCTAAATAAAATTATCTTCTTACAAAACGAAAAAAGAGAAGATAAAGTTGTATAATCCAGAGAAGCAAATTATGTAGGTAATAACTTGAAATGTATTAACTGGTGAAGAAAACCTTTTACACAGATGCAATCCACCGACTAACCGTGTATTTGCTGAAAGGTTGGGAAGTAACTGGAAAGCCAGAAAAATTCCTTTGTGCCGTATTTGCCGGTTTACAATAAACAAATAAATTTATTAGAAACCTAGTATTTATAAAATTAATAATTTTTTTCTGTTGCAATATTTCGATATTTCATTCATTTTTATTAAATTATATAACATTAAAAAAAAAGTAACGTCGAACCTGATTGAATTGTTCGACTGTTTATCTTATCTACATGGATATTTTGAAGAGAATACATCGTCATAACGTAGCCTCATTTACTCTTTCTCTCTGTTTATTCCCTCCTACTCCATTATACAGCCAGTTTCTATCAGCTATACAAGCGAGAGTTTAATGAATTTGCAATTGATGAATGAATGTATTTGTGGATCGTTAGTGGGCGAAAAGAGAGCGTAGAGGAATTTTATAAACGTGAATTGACAGTTGAATAGAGTTCAAGGAAGGATTTAAAGACTTTTTTTACGCCTTAAAAATAAATTTTCTATTCTTAATTTTTTTTTTTAATTTAACAACCTGTTTTTCTTAAGAATGTATCAGTTATAAGATTTTTTTATGATCTGATTCTAGTTCTTCGAAAAACTTGTCTTACAGTATTAAAATATTTCCTTATAAAAGAAGACGTAATTACATTATCCATTAATCCTTTACCTCTTTCGGGTTTCTCTGGAAAGGAGGAGTAACGATTTTTTGAGTATGAATACTACTCATGGTTTGAAGGAAGTGCGCACCTCACACTTCCTTTAAACAATACGTAACTATAACAAAACCAAATAATTTTATAATTGGACATGGACATAAGTCCTGGAATCATTTTAATAATAAAATAATTATTTAAAAATGTAGTTATGTCAAAATTTTTATGAAGTGTTTATTTTACTGCAACTAAAACAGAGCTCAAAAGAAAAACTTCTGTTAATAACAGACCATACAGTTTAATTAAAACTACTACAAGCAATAAGATAATTTTTCAATACCGTACCTATTAATGATACTTCTCTAAATAAGACGACTATAGTAATATAGAACAATTTGCATTTAAATAATCTTAAAAAAAAAACTTATTATTCTGGTTTTTTTTTATAAATTAAGATTCATTCGTGATATTTTCTTAAAACAAAAAAAAAATTCTTATAAAATTGATGAAGTTATTTTTATAAGTTTATATATATATATTTTCCAATTTAATTTATATCCAGGATACAAAGGTTCATCTAATTCTAATAACAATTGTAGACAATTTTAATAAATTATCTTACCAGTAATAAAAAGCATGAATTTATTAACTTTTAACAACCATAGGTAACAATGCTTTTATTATTTGAAAAAAAGGTAAAAAATAATTTTATACTGTATTTGAAAATAGAAAAAAAATTTCATCAGGCTATAAATAAGAGACGAAGATGATAATATGCATAACAATGAGGAAGATAAAAAAAATTCCCATGATTCTTATAAAGAGTCCTTCTAATGTCTTGTTAATTTTATTTATTTATTTTTCATTCTACTAATTACACATTATAGTAAGTTATTAATTTTTTTTTTTTTATATAAGAATAGATCTGATCTATTCAAAGATTAAAAGAAAATTATAAGTAATGGAAATCCATTGAGGAATAAAAAATATCCATCCATTATATCATATGCCCAGAAAATTATGAAAAATGTATAAAAAATAAAGTCATCAGAGGATGGAACAGATATACTGGCATAGTACATCTTGAAAAATGGCTTTATGAAAGAAATAGTGTATTGGAGAGATATAAGAGACAAAATAACTATTTTTTAATGTTATATTATCATGTAGCAGATTGGATGAAATCATTTGTGTAAAAAGTACTAATAATAAATGAGGCAAGAATTCCAGTAATGAAACAAAAATCCATTCCGGCGATCTTTTGTAGTAGAACAAAATGAAGAATTTTCAAAAAAATGGTAAAGAGTAATTAGTGCATTTTATGATTTAAACCTGTAAACAACTATTACGTAAGAGAAAAGCTGAATCAATTTAAGATTCTGGAGAAGATGTAATGGGATGAATCAGGGAGATCACATTAGGAATGAAGAGAATTAAGAAAAGCGATGAATGTATGTTGATGGATGACTTATTGAAATTATTGAGGCACAACGTATTCAATGATATGGCTATTTGCTAAGAATATTCATAAATATATTATCTAGGAAAGTGTATAAATGGGTTCCAAAAAAATAGAACCAAATGTGGGAGGCCACGTATAATTAGGATGGATAAAACTGAGACATCTCTGCTGAATATCTCAAGAGATATCCGGTAGGACAAAAAACCAATGACAAATTAAAATGTAGAAACATTCAATTTTCATTGCAACAACCATATAAAGAATTGCAAAAAGTATCAAAATTATTAAATTCATATGTTTTCGTATTATCATTCTCAGGAGTTGTATCGAGAAAAACAAATGACATTGAAGTTATCAGTGTTCAAAGTTGGTGATTCTAATATACACAACAATACAAAACTTAAGGCTGTCAAGTAAAGATGTCATAGTACATGAATAAATGCTGACAAAAAGAAAAGCTCATTATAGCTGTAGAATTTAAAACGCTAGTTTACAAAGTCTTTGACCTGTAACTTTGTTGTTTTGTAGGCAAAGTTATGAAGAATAAAATACGACAGTCAATATCCAGAAATGGCTGAAAAATCAAATGAGCGAAATATAAAATTAATGTTACTTACTAAAATGTCATGTTGTTGAGCGTAATGATAGAACTGAATAAAGATGCAAATAATGAGGATGATTATGGAGAATTGATTCTTGGACTAAGGGGAATGGATAACACCAGTTGAAGGCCAAATCCGAAGAAACTTTGGTGAAAGAATTTGACAATAATGATGAAAAGAAGTAAGTTTTACTATATAAAATAAAAATTTTTTTATAAATTCTCAGAATATTCTTTATGGATGTAAACAGTATCTTCAGATAACAGGATTGTCTTATAAATCAATCTTTCTTTTTCCTGTTTAGCCTCTGGTAATTACCTTTCAGATTATCTGAAAGGTAATTACCAGAGGCTAAACAGCCTCATCCTCTGAAGTATTCTTCAGAGGATGAATGAGGATGATATGTATGAGTGTAAATGAAATGCAGTCTTGTACATTCTCAGTTTGACCATTCCTCAGATGTGTGTTTAATTGAAACCCAACCACCAAAGAACACCGGTATCCACGATCTAGTATACAAATCTGTGTAAAAATAACTGACTTTACTAGGACTTGAACGCTAGAAATCTCGACTTCTAAGCTGATTCAGCTGATTTGGGAAGACGCGTTCGCCACTAGACTAACCTAGGGGGTTTGCCTTATAAATGTATCTCAAATGTAAATTTCTTGGGGTGATCAAATTTCAAAACAAAAAATAGAATAAATTTGGGTGCTCTGAATTTTAAGATGACTCTATAATTGGAATTATTGTAACTTTTTTTAGGCCAACTGTAATACATTTTTTAATGTTTCTGTAGTAAAAACACAATGCCACATATGAAGACATTCTGACAAATATTTTTAAAATGGCAGCCGGTATAATATGAAAGTTTTAAACTAAAACAAATGATATTCTTTCAAATGTTTATCTGAAACCATTTTGCAGATGCTGAGAATATGTGACCATATTTAGTATTTCACATATATACATATATATATTACTCTCTAAAAGTATCAGAGAAAATACAATCTTGGTCTTTGTTTCAAGGAAGGAAATATACTCTTTAAAAGGGTATTTATGACACACTCTTGCCTTTGGGGAATGAAATCACATTAAATGGCAGACAAATCAAATTTGGTCAATGGCTTCAGGATGCATATGGCAATGATACAGAGAGACAAATTTCTTATAAATCTTATTACAAATTTCTGTAGACCTGGGAATAAGTTTTCAGAATAAAGTGTTCACAAAGGAATGTCTGCATAGGCATTACCTCAGAAATGTTAGTTTTTGAAAGAGATCGAGGAAGAAAAAGGAAAGAAAATACATGGTACATGGAATGTACATAAGATAAACAGAAGAGGAAGTTGATGAATATGAAAAAAAAATAACACCTTGTTGACATTTTAGGCTTAAATGAAGTAAGACAATAAAATAAAGATGAGTTAGAATGTGGAGATTATAAATCGATTTACAAAGTAGAGATAACTAGAAAAGTGGAGATAGAATAAAATCTACAGAAAAATAATATAAAGAATTATTACCATTCTGATCACTGAAAGTGAGAGAAGGAGAGCAATCAAGAGACAAATTGTTCTGAAACATGATTATTTAAATACATGCAAACAACATAATTGATAATGAATCGGGCAAAATGTTCAAATAGGTTCTTCAAAAATGTGTATCAGAAAAATGGTAAAGCTAAAACACTGGAAGAGTGCAGTCAATAGAAGAAGACATGGTAATGTAGCAGAGTATAGACTAGGGAGACATAATGAAAAAGGAGAAAGGTTTATGAACTTCAATGAGGAATATGATTTAAGGATACATAATATTTGGTTCTAGAATCAAGAAGGAAGTCTGTACACCTTCAAAGCTTCTGGCTTTAGAACAAGGTGTCAAGTAGATTTTATTATTACTAATCAAAAATTTAAAATCCGCATCAAGAAAGCTGTAATGTTTCCACATGCAGAATTGCATCAAACCATAACCTGGTTACAACAGACCTGAGAAATACATTATAAAGAAGCTACTGATGAGAAACTGGAATATGGTTCAATTAAAATTAAAAGTAAGAGAGAAGTACAATAAGCATGTGGAGGGAAAGCTACAAAACTAGAAAGATTATACGGATGTCTCAGAGAAATGAAATTCAGTTTATTATTATTATTATTATTATTAAATACTATGTAATAATAATTTTCATTATACAATTTTATTGCAGTATTTTTATTAATTGTTAAATCATAATTAAATCGTTGAATTTAATAGTAACTGCTTGGAAATAGAAGTAGGCAAAGAATGAAAGAAAAATATTTTTTATTTTGCTTTGAAAAAAGGATTAATTTTAGTCATTCTTTTTTAGTGAATCATTCAAGAAATAATAAATAAGATGGATGAATGAAAAAATTACAAGAATCATTATCAATATATTAAAAGGAAAATGAGAAGAGTCATTGACAAGGAAAAGGAACAGTTTCTTTACACTGAATGTAGAGGTAACTATTTAGATTAAGTGGAACCAAAAAAAATAAATAGTACAGGCATATTAGATAAAAGTAGACTAATGACAGATAGTAGACTAATGAGTGTGGAGTGGAATAAATGGTAAAAGCCAGTGCATATCTTCAGCTCTCCACTACACTTATAATAATTTAACAGAAAGAAAGGGCATAGGATAGATAGGAAAGAATCTGTGAAATGGGTGGAAAAGAGACAGAAATACATACAAATTGTCAAATAAATAAAGAATTGCAACAGCAGTATTTAAACTTGGAATGAAAATTAATGTTGACAAAACTAACATTATGAGTTTGAGTAAAGAAGATTTGAATGACTAGTAAGAGGTAAAAAATTAAATCTGTTGAGATCATTTTACTTAGAAAGCAGAGTTACCTTTACTAGAAGCTGAACTAATAAAATAAAAAAACAGAATTTGATTAAACAACTGGAAAAATTATATTTAAAAAATTTGCAGACAGCAAGAAAGATACTACTAGAATGAAAAAAAGTTTTTTTTTGAGTGAGGAGCTATATGGAGAAAAAACTTAACCATTAATAAGAAGGGAAAAAAAATCTTGAAATTTTTTTTATGGAGTTATAATGAAAAATGAGGAAAATAAACTGGATGAAAAAATAAATAATGAAGAGGTATTAATCTGAGTTGGAGAACGATGTCTTAGGAAAGATTTTTAAAAAATAATACATCATGGAATGGGAAAACATTAAGAACAAACTGCTTTCAGAAAAGATCATAAAAGATCACAAAAGAAGAAGAACAAAGAATTATTATGTTACTGGACATGATGAGAAGAAGGAGTTATGTTCAGCAAACGAAGGTTACTCATGATAGAGATAGGTGAAGAGCCACTTCATACACAACTTGAACAGATTTACTAAAGAAGACATATTTTATATATATATATATATATATATATATATTTATATGAGTATATCATCTCCGGAAACTATACAGAAGTAATTAAATGATATAAATATGGATTTATATAATAATAACACCCTTATTAAAATTTTATCCAACCTTTTCTTATTCTTTAAATAAATTTAAAACTTTTTGGTAACAATAATTGTGCTTAATGTTCAAAAATAATCAAGTCTAATTTCATAAAATTGATGAGTTACATATGAATGTGAATTAAATTAGCTGTTCAAAAAGAATATGTTTTGTGAATTCATGGTTTAATCATATCATTGATAAGGCATATCGTTACCCTAAATGTCAAAACAGATTCAACAAAAATTGTTGGATAAGCTCTGAATATATACGAATAATACAGATAATAATAAAATCTGATATATTGTACACTTTTATATCGTTTCAGAGAAATATTTACTCACAAATGAGTTAGTAGAATTTACCTACAACTTGAAGGTAACAAAAACTATATAAATAAATCTTTTTGAAATTTATGTTTCTACGTGAAAAAATAACATTTTACCATAAATTTAAAAACTCATAAAACTGAATAACCACATTTGCATAAATTTTTATGTTAAGTTAAACGAAATAAAGGTAAAACCATAAAATTTAATGGTAATAAAATGTTACCGAAAACTTATTTAAGTTTCGAGGAGTTCAAGCAGTTTTTAAAGAAAATAAACCATGTTTTTTTAAAATACCTTTAAATACAAATCAACTATTATTAAGAATTTTTTTAAAGCAAAGGTTTTTAATTTAGCCTCGGAAGTGCATACAGCTATCTATATGTCTATTGCGATTACTTTGGAAACCAGTAGAGCAAAACAAAAAACACACGAAAAGATTATTTTAGAAAATTTAAAAATATTTTAGTTAAAATATCATAAAATAAAAGACGGATCCAAATATCGAAACGTCAAAATAAGATGTCTGGCTTTTACTGACGACATGGCTCTTTTATCTTAATTGAAGGAAGGCCCAATAGCATTAATAGAGGAATTAACAGGAACAGCCCAAAAAACACAAGCCTATATTTATCCTTTAGAAAATCATGACGAACATTAAATCATTCACATACAAAACAATAGGGACTAGATATGGAAAGGTAAATGTTACCAACCACTTCAAATACTTAGGAGATATTATAAGCCAAATAACAATACAAAAAGAGTCGATTGAAAATAGAATATTAAACCGGAGAAACTTAGATTTATCATCAAAGGCATTTATATAATAAAATTGCTCAAAATCGAAAGAGGCTTAATAAGGAAAATCATTGGTAACAGAGGAAAGATACAAACTAGAATCCAAAAAGGGGATTTACCAAAATCAAAAAGTCCTAGAAACAGCGATAAGGAAAAAACGGTTGAATTTTTAACAGCATATGATTAGGATTGATCCTATAGCTTAAATAAACAACTCTTTGACAAGCTGTAGAACATGAAAAGCACATCAAATTACCTAAAAGAGATAGAATATTTCCAAAGGATAGGCTTGAAAGAAAAGGACTGTTGCGATAGAGATAACTTCCGAAGAAAAATTTACAATTTAAAAGTTCTTGTGGTAAAAAAACAGAAAACTAGCAAAAAGCGGAAGATGAACTAAAACGAAGCCATGCCGAAAAAATGAAAAACGCGTGGAAGAAGAGAAAATAATCTAAGAAAAATGATATTTTCGGGGTTCTATGTTGATCTTTCTTCATGAAAAAAGGTAAAAGGTAATTAATATCTATTCAGTAAGTACTATATACAATTTAAAGCATTAAAAAAAAATTAAATTAATAATGTAAACTCTTCTCATGAGAATTTGAAGAAGAAATTGAAGGTAGATATAACTCCACTAAAACTCAACAGGGAAAAATATATCTCTAAGCTTCATATAAAAAACTGAATATTATATAAATTAATTTTCTCGGCAGTTGTGCAAAGATTGTGGGTAAAGATATGTGGACATTAATTACGAGTATATACATGAGCGGATTCAGTAAATATAGAGATTAAATTTAATCATTTTCAAAAGATAAAATTAAAAATATTTTTAAGCTTAATAGGGTCCAAAAAATAAATAAACCTCGAGGAATAACATTTTAATCTTGTTTAAAAATTTCAAGACTTAGTATTCCCATATCATTTAACCCTCTCATCTATTTCTAAAAACAAATTAATAAAATTATTCCCTTAACAAAGAAATCTAACTTAATGATTTTTGAACTGAACGATTTCTAAAATATAAAACATAATAAACTGCAGCACATACACGAAAGAATATGACTAAAATTTAAAGATTAAAAGATATAGGATTCAAGGATTTAAACAATACAAAAATCAGGATTCAATTTTTAACCAATAGTTAGATAAGAATTATCATACTTGCTGGGTGTGGTTAATCCCCACTACTATGAATGGATAATACAAATAATCAACCAATTTATAGGTGGGCCATATAAAACCGGTCTCAGCCGTCTGATACAGTATTTTCTGATACTTATTGTGTCAGAAGTTGGTATGTTTGGCAAGCATGCGTATTAGTTGAAGGTCATTGACTCATTTCAAAGCCTTCAGCCTTTCCCTCCCTTTTAGTGAGCTGGCTGTGTTTGTGCATCATAGTGTATTCAATTGAGCAGCGTATTTTCATTGTGGAGGAATATGTACACATAAGGTAAATAAATTTGCTTAGAAGTAATGTTCCTGAAAAATCAACAATTCAAGATTTAACGAAAAAGTGGCGATCCACTTTTTGGAAAAGCTCTGTTACCAATGCGAAGAGAGTGAAACAACCAACTGTCGCTGATATACTAATTTTTCGGCTAATGCCACACGGTCTCTCACTCGTATCCACCAAGATTTCACGAATAATCAACAAGGACTTTTGGCCACCCGGATTTTCAGACTTATCGGCGTGTGATTTTTATCTCTGGGTCTATCTGAAAGGGATACTCTACAAGAACAACCCACGGATGTTAGAAGAGTTGAAAGACAACATTGACAGAATTCCAGTTGGATAAATGCTGGTGGTGAGCATTTTGAATAGAAACTTTAAAATTACATTGCAACATTACATTGTAAACATTTATTTTTTTAAAAGCACTTCAATCAAGAATCAATAAATATAAGTAATTTTATATTAATTTTTACTTTTCATTTTAAAATTTTTTATTTCCTGGGAACGATTTTATGTACTACAGACATATCGGATTTCCTGCTACAGACATATCGGATAGCTGTATCCAATCATAATTGTAGATTTATACTAAATACCTATAGCCATCATAGTATGGAATACTATGACAATCATAGTAGAAGATTTCTACTACTGTGATTGGATAGTTGACTATCCATTTCATCTTTTGTCTTTAGCCTTCATCAAAGATGGCCACTAATGTATAAATTTGATACATTAAATAATTTGATAAATAGCTTCTACCGCGATAATTTGGATATAAACTTCAGCAGACTCCAACTCTCATATATATATATATACATTACTCATTAAAAAACAGTCATGACTATTTCTTACCGTCCTACTAGTATACTTAGTATACTAGTATGCTCTGAGTATACTAGTAGGACCTGGACAGTCATCTTCTTTTTTTAAATTTTATCTATGATTTAAATTCATTAATTTTAACTCCTGATGATGGCTTCCATGTAAGCCGAAAGATCTATAGAACGTATCAAAGTCTGGTAAGGTGGATTATATTAATTGTTAATTTATTTATTTAAATATCAACATGTTTGAGAAATTAACATATATATCTAGAGTCATATATAAAAATAATTAAATAATACAGTTTTAGAGTAAAAAAAAAAAAAAAATTAAAAATAAAAAAAACTTAAAAAACAAATCTTTTCAGGGATTTTTTTTTAAAACAATAGCAATGCTATCTCTATTATACATTATTCAAAAGAATTGAAACCAATTCGAAAAAAGGTTTAAAATAAAAATAAAAAAAACTTTTATAATCTACCGCAATTACATAATATTTTTCTGTTTTTCTTAATTGCTGTACATGCTTCATTTGCAGACGTGTTGTTCTTAGAAAAACAATGATCATGAAGAAATTTAATAACAGTCTTTATGTACACACGTACATGGTGTTGAAAAAAATAGAATTTTTATTTTAAACACAATATTTATTATTTAATGAATCAAGCATTAGATGGAAAAAATATTTTAATGATTATTTTTCTAACAGAAGATTGTTAGATTTCTTTGTTATTATATTTTATATTCGTTTTCATTGATTAAACACATATATACATATTTTTGTATTGTATTTTTAGTCCTTCGCGGGTAATTACAATTTATTTTTTATTTATTTTGTTAGTTAAAAAATCCAAATATTCTAATTTTATTTGAAAGATAATTAAATTAAAAAAAAAAAATTAAACAACAAACACGAGTTAAAATTTCCGACTTTATCCAATATGTTTTTGTTTTATTGTTTTGTTTTTATTCTTTAAAGAAAGAAGTTCGTTCTGGAAGATAGACAAAAAAATGAACGTTGACTGACGTACACGAACTATCACGATCTGTACATTTCAATTTAAAGTTACAAATTACAGTAATCTTATTTTTTTATGCACTGTCAGAATAAAATGTAATCCATAGAAACAGACATATAAATAGATATATAAATATTTTTTCGCTATATTTTTCTCTAAACTTCTAATTTTTGCTGTAATTCAAGGTTAAAAATAAATAAGTATTCTTTTTACATAAAATTGTTTACTAGATCAGCGTTAAATATTACATAAATCTTTATTCATAATAATACTAACCTAAGTAAAAAAGTTGAACTCTTGATTAACAACCTTCTTATTAAAAAAAAAATATATATATATATTATTATTATTATGCTTTTACGGCCAACATGGAACCACTTAAGTCAATTTTAGTTGGATCTTTTCTGAGAAAAGCGTGTTATTTTACTCTTCCGAGCTGCCCAGTATTTCTTCATCCGTTCAGATCTTGCTTTCTTTTCTTCATCCGTAAACACCCTCTTTGTTGTATTTTGTCGTTTGTCTGTCTTTTATTTAAATCTAATGCTTTTGTCTTTTAGCTTTGTAATTTTTCCAGTTTTATTCTGTAGGTCAGTCAGGAAAATTCCCAATTTTTTCATATCTTCTCTAATTTCTTTGATCCATCCTACTTCTAGCTTTTGGAACCAGAGCTTTTCAACGATATTTCTTGACAGTCTTGTTTCCGGTGTCCTTATGAGATGACCAATAAAAGAGATTCTTTTTTCCGCATAGTATCAGTAACAGGCTCTATTTCTCGATACACCACTTCATTTGGCACAATCCCCCACTGGCCTTCTTTTTGGTGTTTTTTATTGATACACGTTATGACAATTCTCCTCTCTATTTTCAGAATTTTTTCAATTCGGTTTTTCTGAGTGATTTTGTAAAGGGTCTCGCTTCCGTAGGTGACTTCTGGCTGAACTACAATTTTATAATGTTTAAGTTTTGTTTTAGCAGAAAGGCATTTTTTGTTATATGTTGACCAAGTTAATTTTTGGGATTTAATCATTTTATTTGTCCTGTTTTCCCATGTCACTTTTTCATTTAAATTATAAGTTATTATTTCCCCTAGATATTTAAATTGTTTTACTATTTTAATTTTATGATTGTTTACCGTAATGTGCTCTATTACCAGAGGATCTATGGCCATTAGTTCAGTTTTTTCGAAAGAGATATGAAGCCCTATCTTTTGTGCTAGGTGTTGAAAGCTCATGATTTGTGTTTTGGCTTCTTGAATATTATTTGCTAAAGGAGCGAGGTCATCCGCAAATCCTAGGAAATTTAGTGTGATGGAGTTTTTCTTAGTACCCATTTTCATATTTTTTGGATTTATTTCATACCATTTTCTCATGACAAATTCGAGGCGCAGTTAAAAAGGAGTGGTGAGAGGTCGTCTCCTTGCCTCAATCCAGTTTTTATGTAGAAGGGTTGAGAGAGTTCACCTCTGAATTTCACTCTGGACTGGGTATTGGTTAAAGTTAATTTTATCATGTTTACGAGTTTAGGGTGAAGGCCCAGGTTTCTCAGAATATTCAGCATGGATGGTCGATGTATACAATCATAGGCCCTTTTAAAGTCGACGAAGGTGATTATTAGTTGTTTTTTCCGTCTTTTATATAAGTCCATCATAAGTTTTAGGGATATTATTTGCTCCGGGCAACCTCTCAATGGCCTAAATCCCCCTTGGTATTCCCCAAGTTCCAGTTCAAGTTGGTCTTTGCATCGGTTGTATATGATTCTCGACAGAATTTTGTATGTGCAATCCAGGAGAGATATGCCTCTGTAGTTTTCCGGATTAGTTTTATCCCCTTTTTTATGTAATGGATGAATAAGGGCTGTGTTCCAGTGTTCTGGAAGTTTTTCTTCGTTCCATATTTTCACGAGGCATATATGTAGGGAAGTTTTGCCTGAATAAACTGATGAGTGTTTCCAGCGTTCTGCGAAAAGCTGGTCGTCTCCACTAAATATATATATATATATATTTAGAGAAATTTTTGTATTTATTTGGAGCTAAGTTGTACGTAATAACTAGAGTAATTATCAGTGTAATAACATCTGAAATAATTTTTTTAAGTGGTTCTCGATTCAAATGAAAGCACGTTAATTTTTCCGTTATATATTAACATGAATTCTTTTTTAAAAATGATGTTTCTAAAAAAACGTATATTCTTAATTTTTCACTACTAAATTGAAAACCATAATAAAAGAATGGTTAAGTTTAAACATGAATTAATAAAACAAAAATACTTATAATTATATGCTTTATTTGAAAAATATCTCTTTCTTAACCATTGAATTTCTATTTGTGTACCCTTCGTCAGCCGGCAAAAAGTTCAATCAATATTCAGTTTCTACCCATACACGATGTACCATATCGTCCGTTATAGTTGAAATTGATTCCCTGATTCTTTCCTTTAGATGATTCAGAAGACATAACTTTTGCAAATATGTTATGTTTTTAATATATCTCTACAAGAAAACAATCACAAGTCCGGACTTCTAAGTCCGGTTAAGTCCGGACTTCTTGGAGATCAAGAAATGACCTCCTCGACTATCCATCTATATTGAGATTAATTATCCAATTCCTGGCTAATGAATATATTAAGGTTTTACAGTGTACAGTCTTGTTGGAAATAAAGTTGATGTATATTTTTAAATTAATTCAGTTGTAGAAAGCAATACTCATTTAATTTATCATGATAAACATTTCCGTTAATAGTCTTTACAGTAAAGAAAGAAAGTCGAATTACACTAGTTTTCATTAAATCACACAAAACATTAATTTTACGTGTGTCAGATTTGATTTGCTTGGCATTTCTCCCACCACCACTCCATTTGTAGCCCTAAATCATAATACAGAATGTCTGTGCCGCAAACGGCTACTGAGCCTCGAAAAAGTTTAGCGACCAGTGTCCTAACTACCTCCTAGAGCTAACCTAAAAGAGTGGTACCATCCACCACTCGTTTGCGTGTCCCATCACCCACTTGTCATATAACACTAAAATGGGTAGGCGCACCCCGTCAACTACTAAAACATATATGACTATCAATAATTAAATTTATCTCGTCAAAGACAGCAATTCGCTGCCACGCCTAAGCCGCTGAATGCCAGCAAGTATCTATCCACCATTAAAGCGCTTGGAGCCTTAATCTGGCTGGTAGCCAGCCATATCTCTGGGCTAGCTTCCTACAGCAGCGCGGTAGGAGTCTTTTCCCTTATGCAAACTGCTGATGTCGGTTGAACAAAGCAACCGCATTAAGGAACTCCCACACGGTCCGACAATGCGGCTCTCGCCACATTGACTCGCCGTTTGTGAGTGGCCAATTTTCCCCTTGACCTCTAAGTTCCAGGGTGGCCTGAGTTCTGGTCCCCCAAGAGCTGGGCAGTCGAACATCATGTGTTCGTTTGACTGGACCTCCCCGCAGACGCACAGCTCATCAGCTGCCAGGCGGAACCGAAACAAATGTTGGTTTAAATTTGCATTTAAATCTGTCACATGTTTTCTCAAAAATTACATGTCGAATTTTGATCTCCATATTTGTAAATTGTAAATATTATGGTTAAATTACATAATTCAAAAATTATGAATTTTAATTTTCATTATTTATTTATTTTTTAATTTCAACAGCGAACCGTAAACATTTTTATAAATCAGATCAGTTTTATTTCTGGCAGTAGCTGAATTTTGTATGAGTGTAAGTACAAAAGTTTACATAGTTTTATGCGTGGTTATTTCTGTAATCTGTAATTCGATGCTTCAATGGATTTGTTAGGAATTCTGGCAGCAGATCGTCTAATTTGTTCAAAACTTTGTTCTAATAATGATGGCCTTCCAGGCGTTTTCTATTAGAGAATACACCCTGTTTCT
Source organism: Lycorma delicatula (assembly GCF_047948215.1). Lineage (NCBI taxonomy): Eukaryota > Metazoa > Arthropoda > Insecta > Hemiptera > Fulgoridae > Lycorma > Lycorma delicatula. The sequence goes on from NC_134462.1 coordinate 37,607,958, forward strand.
TTGAACCGATCGATTCAGAATCGCATATCTTTTCATGTAGAAGCGCCTTTTCAAATGCTGTTAGAAATGTACGTTGAACCGAAATCGAGTTAAATTCAGCATGCGACAAAATTAACTGTGATTCATAAAACTCACTGTGTGAATAAAACAGATATTGATATACTGGTTAAAATGACTGTTACATAATCATTTCTGTTGGAGGCATTCAGTGCTACCAAAATAATCTCTCGCAATTTTATAACCTCAATTATAATAACCTCGCAATTTTATTATGATAACGTATATATATATATATATATATATATATATATATTTTCCCCCAAATTTATCATTACCGTGTGAAGAACAATCGCATTCAATATTGGATTTTTTAACAGGTTATTTGTACCCGTTTTTTCAAGTTTCCAGTTAGTTACTTAAAATAATAAAAAATATTGTTGATTAATAAATTATATATTGTATGATATCTTTCAGAAGAATTTGAAAATTATTTTTTCAGGTCTATGTTCATAGAGTATATATATTTAAATACTTAAAAATATTTAAAACTTTATATGTAAAGGTTTTTATATATAAATATATATATATATATATATATATTTACATATAAAAAACTTAATTATTATTCTTAATCTGTATATTTAAATCTGTTCAATTAGTGAATAATTATCAACCTCCCATGGCCGAATGAAATGAGGATGATATGTATAACATCTAAATGAGGTGGTATCTTGTACAGACTCAGGCCGACCATTCCTGAGATCTGTGGTTAATTAAACCCCCAACCACAAAAGCACATCGGTATCTACTTTCCAATGCATGTAAATAACTAACTTTTATTAAGATTTGAAACTCAGAACCTTCGACTTCGAAGGTTTGTAATAATAAACAATAAAAAATATGTTTAAAAAATTAAAAATTAATTAATGAAACATAAAAATTAAGAAATTGCATTAATTACTCGTAATTAATTAATTGTAAACAATACTAAAAAAAAAAAAAAATTATAATAATAATGAATAAAAAAACGAATATTTCTCTTTGTATAAAAATAAAAATAATTGCTTCATTAAAACTAAACAGTACGCTTTAGGCATCACTAATAGAAAGCGTTAGATTTTAATCTGTTCTATATATATATATAAATGGATGTTTGGTTGTTTGTTTGTTTGACCTGTATGTGTTCCTATACCCTATATGTATGAGTTGTACGCACGCCCGCGAAGGTTTCTGAATTTGTTTGAACCCGTTATGTGGCGCTGAAGTCTAGATATTTCGAAAAAAAATTGCATTTATGGACCGATTTGGCTCATATTCAGAATATATATTAGTTACGTGAAAAGAAAAATTTTTACAAAAACTATACCCGCTACACCGGTGTCGATATATTTACGAAACAAACAAACAAACATACAAACAGACTTTCTCCTTCTGTTTGTATATAAAAGGCAATTTTCGTATGTGTGTCTGCTATAGACTAAAAACTACTGGACCGATTTACGCGCGGGCTTTTTCAAAATGGTCCGCACTGCTTGGAGAAGGTTTAAAGCAATTGAAAACTTCGATCTGACCAGTAGAAAGAAAGTTATGGGTATTTTGAACCGAATATTGTGTTTAGAGAATAGTCTGAATTAAATCCGATATGTAGTGCTGTTTTGATAATTGATTTTATTTACATTCTGACTCTTATAACGTGAAAGGTTAAATTTTGTGAAGTTTCGTAATGTTTTGTAAGTTTATTAATGTTCAGTATTAACTGTGATGATATTGCAGCCATATCTATTTTCGTTAAAAAGTTATTTTCCACGGACTACTGTATTTAGAAAGTGGTTTCAATTAAATCCTATGGGTAGTGTTGTTGTTGTGCCAATTAGATTTATTTATATTCTGACTTTTTTAAATTTTGTAAAGTTCCGAAATGTTCAGTTTTTTTAATGTTTCATCAAACTTTCAATTGTGTTCATTTAATCTATATATATGTCGATTGAGTATTGAGTATATATATACGAACTCAAATCTAGCAATAGCGAAGCATTGCCGAGTCTACTAGTACATAAATATTTAAAACTTCCAACTGAGAATGCCCACTACTATCTAACGTGCACCTCATGCATAAACATGGAAAAAGAAAAATTTATTCCAATGTATGATATCATGTATCAGAAATTGAATTATCTATTACATCTTTTTATTTCTTAAAAAGCAGTTTATGTAGTTTTTCTATAAAACATTCAAGCTCAAGATAATAGTAAAAATTATTTCTACACAGCGGTGGATGATTTGGGTTTCATTAAACCTATATTTTAATTAGAGACCAAATCACTGTGTAAATTCAATTAAAAGGGATATCATTTAGAAGCGATGTTCGATCAGACTCTTTCATTTATCTACATATGTATATATATATATATATATATATATATATATATGACAATTTCCCTTATCTTTTACTTCATGTTTGTTTTCTTTATACTATTTTATCTCATCAAATATTTTATTTTTTGAATGTTATATTCAGTGTTAGTTTAGAATTATTAATAATCTGTTCATTAAGAATATAAATGCAAACCGTAACAACATTCAATGAGATTAAATAACTACATAAACAGCAGATATATAGTGTAACAAAAATATCTGCGTAGGAGTAAGCTTAAAGAATACATGACTAAAAGAAAAGAAACAATAAAAAAAAAAAAAAAAAAAAACATAAACGATAGAGAAGAAATACGATTGACAAAGACAACAAGAACAAAAACAAAATCTTCTTTCTCTCTACCATTCTTGAATCTACTAGACACGGTTTTAACCCTTGCCCTTGTTGTTTCAGATCAATGAACTTGTGTAGAACTCAAGGTCAGTATAAATGAATAATATAATCCACAGCTTTTAATATTTTCAAGGTCAAGATATTTGCATATCAAGAAAAGATATATTAGTTCCTGGACGATAAAAAGAACGCACAAAAAATACGAATGTATTTCCAGCAATGGTTAATGTTTAGAACTACAATTACGTAGTATAAATACAACGCAATAGAATAATTTACAACAAAAAAATACAACACGGTCCAATATAATCATCATTTATTGCACAACAACGGTGAATTGTAGATAAAATAACATTAAGTCACATAATTTTTACTTTTTGAAAGGTATAGAATTATTTTTTAAATTACTTTCGACTATAGTAGAACGCATAATGGTCATTACTTAATTTTAATAATAATGATACCAAAATCCATTAGCAACAAAGATGTGTTCAGTACCATAACCCGGATTTTCTTTTCATAAAAAAAAAGAAAAATTAATAAAATGAAATTGTATTCACGAGTGATTTTTCGTCATGTTATTATATAATTTTTTTTAAACAAAATAATAAAAAAATTAACATTGGTCAAGGACAAAATAATGACATGCTCCCTTATAGCATATACAATTCGTTACGTTGGTCGTAAAAAAGAAAATCACTCTTGCTATTTATTACACCGTAACAAATAAATAATTTTCATGCATGATGCACAAATTTTTTAGATAAAGTATAAAAATTTTATATATATATATATATATATATATATATATATATATATATAATTCATATTTCTTTATACAAGTAATATTTCCTGCGTTCAAAAAATTAATTTAAATCAGTTTATTAATTAAAAATGTCGGTATATTTTTAATTTATATTTAACGCTTTCGATAGTTAGTCATCTTCTTCAGAACAGTACTGATTACAATGTTCATAAAACTTCAAAAACTTTCAACTAGTTTTGAACTAGATAGATGAGCGAGTAACGTATAAACAAGTTTACTTATCTTAATTTGTTGTTGAAGTAAATAAATGGATCATAAAAAAAATTTGAAATCAATAAAATATTATAAAAATTAAGTAACACTAAGTAAATAATAAATTGGTCTTATTTAATATTTTAATTATACTATTTGTAAATTCAAATATTAATTTAATTCTGAATAATTGTATTTATAGAAGGATTATTTGATATACAATCTTGAAAAATAAAATCATACACACTTGAAAAACATACTAAAATGAAAAAGTTTTATCAAATGTAATAAGAATATGTTCTTAAGGAAGGTCAAAATTTCCTAGTGTTTCCTTTTTACCACTAAATGAGTTGAAATAATTACATTAAATTCAATGTATGAAATTCGAAATTCAGTTTCTAATACCAACTGAAAATTGCTACTTTATAGCTAATTTGTAAGAAATATAAAAATACCAAAAACTATTGAGAGAAAAGACAAAACTATACTTCGGGACACTCATCAGTTTACTTGATGGTAAAATTCTAGACTTTAATTTTCGCCACAAGGAATGAGTTTGGTGTATCGGTTACGCACGAGTTAAGAAAGATGCAAGAACAACTTAGTAAAAAAAGAGCATTTGTGGAAATTCCAACTGCTTTTATGATTATTCAGTATAAAAATATATTTAAGAGAAATTTTCCGTGTATAATATATATATATGCATCTTTGTATGAAAATAAAAAATTGAACGATAATATTAAAGTTAATTTAAAAGCTAGTGATTTGAATTAATAAAATGACATTGTAAAAAAGGTATTAAAAGAAAAAAATAAGCTTAAATAATACCTTCCAATCCTTTAAATTTATACTTTTTGAGACCAACTCCATAGAAGTAAGTTGAAGATTAGTAAGTTGATATTTATAAATTATTGCACCAGTGTTTGAAAATTTATTTAATATAAATTATGTGAAATTATTATATTATATAATATAATAATATATTATAAATATATTATAATATACATTTATTATTATATATTATATTAAATTATTATGTTATCCCTATCTCCGTTACTTTTTAATCTTTACATGGAACTAGCAGTTAATGACGTTAAAGAACAATTTAGATTCGGATTAACAGTACAAGGTGAAAAGATAAAGATGCTACGATTTGCTAATGATATAGTAATTCCAGCCGAGAGTAAAAAGGATTTAGAAGTAACAATGAACGGCATAGATGAAGTCCTACGCAAGAACTATCGCATGAAAATAAACAAGAACAAAACAAAAGTAATGAAATGTAGTAGAAATAACAAAGATGGACCACTGAATGTGAAAATAGGAGGAGAAAAGATTATGGAGGTAGAAGAATTTTGTTATTTGGGAAGTAGAATTACTAAATGGACGAAGCAGGAGCGATGTAAAATGCCGAATAGCACAAGCGAAACGAGCCTTCAGTAAGAAATATAATTTGTTTACATCAAAAATTAATTTAAACGTCAGGAAAAGATTTTTGGAAGTATATTATTGGAGTGTCGCTTTATATGGAAGTGAAACTTGGACAATCGGAGTATCTGAGAAGAAAAGATTAGAAGCTTTTGAAATGTGGTGCTATAGGAGAATGTTAAAAATCAGATGGGTGGATAAAGTGACAAATGAAGAGGTATTGCGGCAAATAGATGAAGAAAGAAGCATTTGGAAAAATATAGTTAAAAGAAGAAACAGATTTATAGGCCACATACTAAGGCATCCTGGAATAGTCGCTTTAATATTGGAAGGACAGGTAGAAGGAAAAAATTGTGTAGGCAGGCCACGTTTGGAATATGTAAAACAAATTGTTAGGGATGTACGATGTAGAGGGTATACTGAAATGAAACGATTAGCACCAGATAGGGAATCTTGGAGAGCTGGATCAAACCAGTCAAATGACTGAAGACAAAAAAATAAAAAATAAATAATGTAAAAATAGTAAAAATAGTAAAAGTTTCTTCCTACTATAACCACAAGGGCTAAGGACAAACTTTACAACCTAAATTTATTTTTTTCTTTTAAAATTCTAACTAATTAGAAATTACAAGTTATATTTGACCTAGATTTTACCACAATAAGATGTAAAGTTTCATTATTATTTATACTTTTAATACCTTTGCTGATTTTTCAATAAGTAAAAATTGGTTTAAAAAGATATATACATATAAACAATAAAATATTGTACGATAATATATAAATATGAATATACAACAAAAAGTGATCCATATTTACGTAAGTATGAGAAAAAACTTTTAATTAATCGAATTAATATTTTGAAATCTTTAATCAACTTCTGCTACTCAACAATGTTCTGCTTATTTTTATTGCATAATATTAATTAGATTTAGATACTTTCACCATGGATATAGTAAATATAAAATATGAACTATATAATAATGTAATTACAGAAAGACATAAAAAATTAGATAATGAATGATTTATTATATATACTGAATTTACTAATGTCAAACAAACCTTATACAGACATAAGTACTGATTAGGTACGACATAATATGTAGGTTGAATTATGAATACTCACCCATACTTGTAAATAAATTTATATATATATATATATATATATATATATATATATATTAATATGTGTCTCTGTATGCGAGCAAAGGTTTTATTTCATAGCGACAAAGAAACTATACGTATAAATATTTTTAATAATATAGTTAAATAAATAGTGATTCCAAGTTGCACGTAATCTCTCGGGGGATAATTGTAATGTCAAAAATAGAAGAAAAGTTTATATAAACATAGATCAGAAAACGATTCATTAGCGAGTTTCTGCTCGCAAAACATTTATCTCAGCTTTCTCCTCCCTCTGTGAAATTAAATCTTACTAAAATTCTTGGGGTACAAATCGAGGGTAAATTTATGCTTTCTTATGGTTTTTGATCTAAGAAATTGAATAAAAGTGAACCCAGATCAATATCTATCTATAAGCACAAATTAATTAGAAACAAAACACATAAACTGGATCGGAAAAGTGATACGATTTTATAAAGAAAAATTTACATACAAATGGTAAAAATTATAAAAATAAATTTGAAAGACATCCTTTTAAAACATATTAAAAATTTTATTTTTTCATAGGTTGGCATAAACAGCTGATCAGCAATTAAGTTTAGCGTTTAGCATTTGAATATTATTCATTAGGGTGGTGTTTATGCTGTTATTGTTCGCTACGTAATTCAAAATTAACAATAGTTGATACCAAAAATTTGTTTTCATTTGGAAAATTGTTAATTTATGGTAAACATGCTGTTAATTTATGGTAAAGTAAATAAAAATTGATTAGTTGCTGTGCTTGAATACCGGGAAAATTATCTAGATGGAATAGTACCGGATAGTAAAGCATTTGAGGCTTTAGAGAGGCGAGTTAGAGAAACGCTGTGTTTAAACCATAACAATTCGATGCTGGTCGTGAACGTTTTGTGAGAAATTGCAATGCTGAAGAAACAATATTGAATTCGGTACAAGTATCTCCCATCTCAAGCACCAGAAGGTTGTCACATCGTATTCATATTTCGTAATTAAGTGTGTGGCAAACGTAACGGGAGCAATAACTACACCCATTCCAAACGACACGTGTACAAGAGTTATTGCCACCTAATTATTGAAAAACGGATGAAATTCTGTCGATGGTTAATTAGAAAATGTGAACATCATCCCAATTTCCTGAGTGATTTCTTAATACTGATGAATCTTTTTTTACAAGAAATGGTATTGTAAATTATCGAAACACATTTGGGAAGAAGAAAATCCCCATGAGACTGCTACAAGTTATTTCCAACGCACGTTTTCGTTTAATGTGTGGTGTGTTCTTCTTGGTGACAATCCCATTAGACCTTTTTACTTACCGCCAAAGCTTAATGGAGAAAGGTACTAAAATTTTTTTAAACAAATTTATGGAAGATATTCCACTTGAAGATAGAGTGCAGATGTGGTTTTTCAATTATGGCGATATATCAGTGATGGAAATTACATATTTAGTCAGCAACGGTTTGATAGAAACAGACCAGTAAAACGGCCATCTCGATCTCCCAATCTCAAGCCAGTGGACGTTTTCCTTTGGGGTTGGATGAAGTCATTAGTCTATTCCGCTCGTACTATCATACAAGAAGAATTGAAATATCGTATAATAGAAGCTGGACTACTATTAGGAATAATAATGTTGCTATTAGACGTGCCCGGCTAGCATGGATTTGCCGAGCTGAATTATGCATTGAACGGAATGGTGGCCATATTGAGCAACTGTTTTGAAGAAATCTTTGCAGCTTTATCAAGTAATCATTTAGATATTTAATAATTTAAAAAAAAAAACAAAAAGTATGTGATTTTTATTTTTTTAAATCTATTTTATATTCATTTATTTCTGTTATTAATAAGTTTTCAATTTGCTTTCATTTACATTATGTTGTTCAAACACAGATGAAAATTGTTCTGTTTAAAATCGTATCACTTTTCCGTTCCAGTTCGTTCTTTTATTTCCAATTAAAATTGAACTACTTGAATTAATGTTTAATTTTAATAAAAGTTATTTATATAAATTTTCTAAAACCTAAATCCGCTACAGAATTAACTAGAAATTTTCATTTTCATAGGTAGATTAACAAAGTTATTTTATTCCAAACCTAGAAAACTGTTTTTTCTGACAAAACCATTTCGTGTTTCACTTCGTTTTTCTTAAAACATAAGGGCGATAGAGATCTGGGACTACTTTTATTCAATTTTATAAATTAAAAATCTGATGTGGACACCACATGATTTTCTTGTACGCCTATTAAATTACATATACACATTTTTTGCTACATTATTTTTTACTTCATTTAAACGTATTTCATTTGAAAGTGAGATACAATCCTGCAATTCTTTAATAAAGTGAACTGTCACACAACTGCTAAAATATTAGTTTTTATTTACATCAAATATTAATATAATTATCAGTTCAACAATCTTATAAAAGATAGAATAAAAGTCCCTTTATTATTCGTATTACTAGATCAGTATTATTCGTATCTTCGTGAATTACTGATTAACAAAAGTTTCTGATTTCTGGTCTGTCGTATAAATAAAAGTTAATAATAATTAGACTATTCCGTTTAGAGAACTCCTGTAAACTTGTTACAAATGTGAATTTCGACCTTACGGTGTAAACTATTCAGTTTTTATTATTGGATTATTTGGTGAATAATCAAAAATGAAAACGAAAGCTAACAAGAAGTCAAAAACCGAAAGGAAGATGAATATGAAGAGGAAGAAAATGTTAAAATCAAAGAAAGAATATAAAGGAAGAAAATAATGCAAACAAAGTAGGAATAAAAACATTAAGAGAAGATGATAAATATAAAGAGAGAGAAAATTTGAAAACAAGAGAACGTGTACACAAATTAAGATCAGAAGAATTGTATCAAACCAAAGAGCGAATAAATGACAACAAAAAAAAATAAACGAAATGATAAAAAACTCAGACTTAGGAAGAATATTGTCCGACAATATCAGGGGAATAATGAACTAGAAGATACGAATATTTTGCAATTTATTAACGATCGGGCAAGTATGCCTCAGTGTATATGTTGTTCTTGTGAGAGTCTGTTTTTCAGTAACAGTGTAGTTAACTTTATAATTTTAACTAATATTAAATTATCAGATGTTTCACCAAATCTATTACATATAAACATACGTAATAATGCTTATTAAATTACACATACACATTTATAAAAGTATATAAAATTTTATTTCAGTAATAACTTCTGATTTTTTTTCATATTTATTTTTAAATTGATATTATTGAATTATTATTTATTGTAAAAATGTTTACAATTATAAACACACGGGTTTATAATTATTAATATATCAATATAATTAAATTAAAAAAAAAAAAATTAAAAAAAGGAAATGAAATCTGATTCGAACCGATGTGCCTTCTCTTTTAAGACCCAAATATTTCATTAATTAAAATTTTTTTTTGGTTATAGAACAAATGAAAATAATACCATTTATATCGTTGAAAAGCTTACAATCAGAGCTTATTACTGCAGTTAAGAGAAAGTCCAAAATCCAAGTTTTTTGGGGATTTTGGGCTTTTTTGGACACTTTTGGTTCAGTCGATTGCAATAAAAAGGGGAGGTGCACAACTAGATGTTACAACAGTCCTAAATCCAAAATTTAAACATCTTATGGCTAATCCTTTTTCAGTTAAGCGAGATTCGTACGTACGTACAGACGTCACGCCGAAACTAGCCAAAATGGATTCAGAAATGATAAACTTGATATTTCCATTAAAATTTGAAATTGTACCCCAAGAATTCGTTTTGTACCCCAACAATTTTATTACGGTTTAATTGTACAGAGCTGAGCTAAATGTTTTGCGAGTCGAAACTCGCTAATGAACTGTTTTCTGACCTATGTTTATCTGAACTTTTTTTCTATTTTTGACATTACAGTCATCCCCTGAGAGATTACCGTGCAATTTGGAATCATTCTATATCTAACTATATCATTAAAAATATTTATATGTCTTTTCTTTATCGCTCTGAAAAAAAACCATTGCTCACGTACAGATACACGCAAAAATTATTTATATATATTTATTTATAAGTGTGGGTGTATGTTCATAATTCAACCTACAAAATATTATGTCGTATTTAATCAGTACGTTAGTCTGCATAAGGTTTGTTTGACATTAATAAATTCAGTATATACATATAATAAACAAATCATTCATTAGCTAAGTTTTTATGTCTTTCTATAATTACATTATTATATAGTTCATATTTTATATTTACTATATTTATGGTGAAAGTATCTAAATTTAATTAATATTATGAAATAAAAATAAGCAGAACATTGTTGTGTAGCAGAAGTTGATTAAATGTTTCAAAATATTAAATCAATTAATTAATTAAAAGTTTTTTTCTCACAATTACGTAAATATCAGTTACTTTTTGTTACATATTCATATTCATATATCATATTAAAACAAATTTATTTCATCACCAGTACAAAGAAAAAATACTAAAAAAATTTTACTACATTAAATAAAAAAATAAAAATATTAAAATTTTGTGACAAAATTTAGCTTACCGAGCTTAATTTACAAATAATTGGGTACATGCGAACTGCGACCAAAATTTTGCTCCATGACTATTTTACTCTAATGAAAAATAAATGAATGTCATCACAAGATGATAACCATAATTTTAGCTCATTTTTAAATCGATACAGATTATTAATTCCGTTAGGTTTAGTGGTAATTTCTTATAAATAGTGGTGCATTATAGGTAAAAAGGTTTTCTGTATCAGTTTTATGAGTTCTAGGAATAGGAAATGAGTACCACGAGTTTTATGCACTTTTTTTTTTGAATGGAGTACTATTCCCGCTTCTGGTACAAAAGATGTATAAAAGTATAAATATATAAATAGTGTAAAGGAAGTAAATTAAGATCCCTAAATAATAGAAGAGATGGTAATATATGTGATTGTCGAACAATATTTTATTTTAATGTTTGTATATATATTTTTTTAAACCTAACTTTTACATAATGAAGAATATGTAAAAATATAACAGACTGCCTGTAATTATATTACAGCAAAATAGTGTGTTATCTTTTTTCATGTTTTCCAATCTATAATATAATAAATAAAAAATAAATAAATTTTTTTGTCCAACTTATAAATAGTGAACCCTCATATATAAAAGTGTAATTTTATAATTTAAAAGAAATTTTAAGCGTCATTATGGAGGTAAAATAAAATTTTAAAGATATTTTTAACTAGCCGGTTAGAGCTCGCTTTTCTCGCCCTTACCATCTAGCCAGTTTGTTTGGCTCAAAACGTTGATGACTGTAAACAATTGGAGAGGAAGTCATTTTCTTATCGATTTCAATATTTTTTCTCATTTATAATTATTATCCAAAAAATATGAGAAATGAAATCTCATGAAGTTGTTAAAATGATCAAATAAAATTCAATTTGATGTAAAATTAAAACATGAGAGAGATGGAGATAGAGCAAATAATTAAGTTAATAAGAGTTAATAGTTAATTAATAAACAACTAATTATATTTTACTTGATTTCTTAAATTTAAGCAATAGTTTAGTTAAATGCATGCAATTCAACTTAGATATTAATATGTTAATAACCTTCAACAAAGGTGAAGAAGTTGTCGAAGAAGATGGATTAATAGAATAAAATGACGAAGGTTATTGAATCGACATGGTTAAAGATTAAAATTGAAGGTATTTTTTATTTTTATCGGTCAAGTTTTCAAGGTGAAAAATTATACTTGTAAGCTACATAATACAATTACTTTTTTTTTCAATTAATTTATGAAAGAAAATTTAAGGTAAAACTAAATCGCATAGTGCAAAAAACTCAACAGCTCAAAATAAATTAAATATTAAAAAAAAATTTATTTAATAATTTACGACCTATACAGTCATTATATTTTTATTATTATTTTTAATTTAATTATCTTTATATTATATTTTTAAATAAATAGTCCTTTAAATGCTATGATTATTACAGTGTGTAACATAGACAACGAAAGAATATTGATCGAAAAATAAAATAAACCCCATTAGGAGTTTAGTACTTTGATGTTTTGAGTCCAAAAATACAAAAGCTGGTAATTAATTGCGTAGCATTCCCGGAAACCCCGGTTATGTAATTTATTTTTGGAAACTTTCAGGAAAACGTTTTCAAATTCAATAATTTTAAGTCTATTTATATCTTTATGATAAATAATTCTTTTTATTGAAAAACAATAATCAAAATTGTTAATTATAGATACAGCCATAATTCTAAATAGACAAAGTTTTAATTTTCTTGGAAGGAATGGAAAGTTTTGGCTGTTTTTTCAAAAAATACTAAAGAATAAGGGCTATTAAAAAAATTAACATTTTTACGTTTTAAATGCAATGGGTAACTAGTGAGATGAATTTAAATTTAAAATAAATTTAGAAACATTCCTTTAAAGATTAAAAAAATATTTTTTTTGTTTTCACAGACCATTGGTGTGAAAGGGCAGAAAGTTTTAATAATGATTTTAAAGCCTGTTAAGAAACAAGATGTAGCTAAAAAAAGAAAAAATATATAAAGTAATTTTTTGGGGAGGGGATAATATTAAATAAAAGGTTTAGGTAATTTAAAATCAGGATAAAAACTTTAACTTTTGAAGTAAAGATTAGAAATTTTATTTCAGCCAAAACACCCCCGTTTACAATTTTTTGCAAAAATTGCATATACTAGGCTCGGCTGATAAATTTTGTACGCTAGTGTGCTACACAGAGACAAAAAGTATTACCTGAAGTGGTCGTGACAGTACATGATAGCTAAACTCTCCCACTACAAACCTGCGATAATGCGTTGAAATCCGTTTGCCAGTTTCTTTTCAGTAAACTCGAAATGGAGTACTCGAAATGGAGTCGAGTACAACAAATATGACAACACGGTTAAAACAGCGCGCATTGGTCGAATTTTTAACAGCAGAAAATATGAATCCTGCGAATATTTTTCATCGTTTAAAAGCGATTTACGGTAGTGAAACTGTTGACAGAAGTACTGTGAATAGGTTGGCGTTGATATTTCGAGATTGTGAAGCTGGTAAAGCGACAATTGAGGACGCACCTCGCAGAGGACAACCAGTTTCTGTGACTGACGAGAAACATTGAAAGAAGGTCCAAAATTTGCTTCAAAGTGACCAACGAATCATCCAGAAATGCACCGCTATTCAGTTAGGCATATCTAAAGAACGAGTAGGCCTTATAATCGAGCAACTGGGTTACCGTAAAATCTGTACATGATGGATACCGCGCAAACTCTCTGATAGCTCTCCTCACGCTGAAATTTGAACCTATTACGCATCCCCCATACTCGCCGGATTTGGCTCCGTGTGACTTCCACTACTTCCTCAATTCAAGAGGGTTCTCGAGAAAGACCACCAGAATTTTTCAGTGACGCAATGCAAAAACTTGTCACACGCTGGGAAAAGTGTGTCAGTGTAAACGGGGATTATATTGAAAAATAAATACTGTATTTTGAAGTTAAGGTATTGTACTTTTATTCATTTTCCATTTCATTCCAATATCTCTTTTCATTCCCATGCTACGCATATATATGAAAAATTTATCAGCCGAACCGTATTCTTTCTCCAACGGCAGTACCTGACTACCAAGTTTGATTAAAATCGGTGAACGAGGTCTAGAGTTATAAGACAAAATACATATACGTGCAAATACGTACGTAAGATACAAAACTTGAAAAATACCAATTTTTTTAGATTGTTTTTGACCCGTTACAGATTATTTTTACTTTCTCATTATACCTGTAGCTAGTAGTATATATTGTTATAAACGAGAAAGTAACAATAAAGTTAAAAAATTGTGAATGTATTGTGTGTAACCTAGATTAGGATTATGTCTAAGAAACAGAATTTTTTCTAAAATAATATTTTTTTGCTTTACGGAGGTAGATTCTTATATATATATATATATATATATATATATATCTAAAAACCATTCATCTTCCTTTTGTAAATGATCAAACACTTCTTGAAAATTGAGAGGCTCAATAGTCTTAATACACAGTTTGCCAAATTGATGACCTAAAACGACACTAGAAAAAGCAGGCTTTCTAATTTCCTTCTCAAAAACAGAAATCATGACAAACCTAAAAGATTATCTTGAAAAATTAATAGAGATCAATTATGGAAAAATAAGTATCAAAACCCCCAATTTAAATATTTACGAGAAAAAATCAATAAAAACGGGATAGACACAATAGCTTTGGAAATCCAAATTAGAAAAATAAAATTTCCAAACAAAAGCAATTTGCAATAAAACTAATATTTCTATAAATGAGAAATTGAGGCTTTACAATACCTTAGTCAGACCAGTGATTTTATATGGAGTTGAAACTGCAAATTTGATTAACATAGAAAATCGAAAGGGAAATCCAAAGAGAATGTACGGTTCCAGAAAAACAGAAGAATACTGACTGAAATTAAATTAGAAAATGTATAAACACCAAGAAGATTTGTTAACCAAAATTAAGAAAAGAAAATTAAATTCTTTGTTATTTTTTTACAGATTTTTATACTTGTGACTGTTTTAGGATCTTTTGACCTTTTTAGGACATTTTTGACCTACAATTTAGGACCTTTTTGACCTACAATTTAGGAACGGTTGAAAAATTGCACTTTCAAACGTGGAGCGAATTCACCTCTACCCTAATGGTCCGTGTTTCACTATGACTTTGTAAGCAGTGAACTTCATCTCTTGCCTCTTCATGCAAGGTTTGTGTCTAGTGGGTAACCCCAGGTTACCACCTGGATCTAATTGGGTGACACACCAAAGCAGTATTGGCCGTGCCCAAAACCTCTAACAGGTCGCTGACCAAGTCCTTTCTCGTCAAAAATCCGTGTTTCTTAGCATTAAACCAACCGTTTCTCCCCAGAAAGCACGGAGAGTTGATTAATACGTCCATTGAACGTTCATGTTGAGTGCCACTTAGCTGAGATTAACGTGGGATTATCAGCTCTAAATCTTCTTCTGCGACCAATTCGGAATGAGAAACAAGCTGCTGCTTTACTCATCGGTAGTGTAACTACAGATGCACAATTTTTAAGCACTTCCTTATCCCAAAAAACAGGAATAAGTAAAATGATTCATTAATTCAATTTATCAAATTAAATATTTTTTCTTCATATGTGGAGGTCACCAGAATAGAAAGAGTTCTAAACTTTTTTACGTGCTTAAAAGAGTATATTAAAAAATTAATTATTTTTTTACATTATGATTATTAACATAAGAGTGAACCTAATTGACTTAAAAACAGAATAAAAATTAAAATAACTAGTTATAAAGAAAGAGAATGTACGATAGAAAAATATTAAGAAACAAAAAAACTAAAAACAACTAAAATATCCAGGAAAACTAAAAGCAAAAAGTGGAGAAGAACCTAGAACAGAGGAATAAAAACTAACTCAAAGTAAAAGAATGAAAAAATAATGGCAAAACGCCAAAGCCAAAAAAATAAAATGCAAAGTGAAGTTCTTCTAACATGGTTCATAGAAGACCCAAAGGGAAAAAACAAAAATAAAAAATTACATTTTTACTTTGTCTTGTAATTAAATTACAAGACAATCTTGTTAGTTTTTACTTATTATTATTTTCACTGTTATAATGGTGAAATTACATATATTAATTTTTTTTTTAAATAAATTTTTATCAAGTAAAAAATCAAATAATTAAATAAAAATATAAATAAGAGTAATAATAACAATAACAACAATAATAATAATTTTCAAATTTATAATGGAAGAAGGGTTATACTTTTAAGCTCTACACAACTGCCAAAAAGTTCAATAATATGTTTCAAAGCGATTTTAATTATTTAAGTACTTAAATAAAAAATGAGTTGCGATTACAAAATTAAAGCACAACAAAAATAAATAGAGAATGAAGTTCATCATTGAAAATTTATGACAAAAAAATCCCTTACGGCACGCCAGAAGACGGAGGTAGGTTTCACCAGGGCTAAGTAGGAGATAAAAAAGATTTCCACCTTAAAGTTAAAAAAACTTCAAATTTACTCAATACGACAATGGTTACATGTGAAAAAAGTTTGACAAGTTTAGCATACGACAAGCTCCATCTTCTTACAATTCCAGCAACATTTCGGTCATCCCTTGTCGTAAGGGTTGATCAAATCAAAAATTGTTTCAGACAAAAGTTTTAGGTAATGTATAGAGTTAACTAACGACCACTTTAAACCGATTTAATACTGTGTCTATTAAGGGATGGATGTATAATTTTTTTTATGTTCAAAACTCCATTTTCTCTATCCCCTGAGCCAATGGTTGGTGATATCAAAAACTTTTACAAAGTTAAGTTTTAGGCCCTTATCCAAATAATAGTACGAACTTTAAAAGAATTTGATATTTTTTTAATAAGAAAGTTATAGCAATATTTTGTTTTTTTCGAAAAAGCGCACCATTTCCACCCCCATGGTCCGATTTTGCCCAGCAATGAACTCAACCGATATTTTGGGTTGTTATATTTTATGTATCAATTTGAAAGTGATTGGCGCAAAATTACGGCAGTTATCGTGTACACACGAAAGTGAAATATCTTTATATATATATATATATATTTTGTCCGTGTGTATGTGACTGTACTCCTCCTAAACGGCTGGACTGATTTTGATGAAATTTTATTGTGTCATTAAATTGATTCGAGAATGGTTTAGATTCACAAATTGATCCGATAAATTTTTTTTTTTTAATTAATTTATTTATTTATGTGTTGGTGATCTTGGGATGGTTAAGGTTCACAATTGGATCCGGTAGGCAGCGCTGCTATCGCGTTTATAATTTCGCGCATATTGAGAATATTATATTATTATTTATTGAAATAACTTTTAAAGTGTAATTAAAAAATATACATTGTGCAAAAATATACGAATACGTGCATTCAATAACAATCAACTTAATCTACAAATTTAAATTGTCAGTTCTCATTTGATTCTACGTAACCTATGAAGTATTGAATGGCTCTTTGAAAATAAAAATGTAAGTTTGGAATATAAATTATAACATTTATAAAATTAAAATATATGTTACTTATAATAATTATAGTTTAAAGTATATTTAAAAAATTGAAGTTATAATTTTTGTAGCTCATTAATTTTATAAAACATTTTCTAAAGTTGTTTTTAATTTACAATTTATCTTAAAATTGGTAAAATAGATGCTAAAATAAAGAATGAGAAAAATGATAAAAATTTTAATTACGTTGTTTTTTTACAGTGTTTTAATTTTTTTATTAACTGATTAATTAAGATATCACATGGCTGTGAAACTTCAGAATTATTAAACTTTTTTAAAATGATTTTAAGTGAAAATTAGCAGTAATGTGAATGAAAATTTATTAATTACACTAATTATTCATTTTACGACGTAAACGGCATGCACACAGTCCATAACCGTCGGTTAAATAGAACAGCCGAAGATGTTTTTTTACGAACAATGTAAATTTAAGAGACCAGGTTGCAAACACACGCGCATGAAAGTCGAGAGCATCACAATGAACGTCTTCGAGCTAATGCATTGAGACAAAGAGAGGCACGTCAACGAGTCACCGACGCACACAGAGCACATGATCGACAGCACGTGCAAGAACGACGCACAGTGACACGTGCATCCCTTCACCGCCTTGCGTTTGAATATGAGCCGGAAATAGACTATTCTTCAAATGCACTAATTGTTATCGGCAATATGGACAAAGAATGCCAACACTGACATGCATTTAAATAGAAAGGTGAATCGGCCGGTCTTTGCTAAGCATCAGGAAAAGTTTCACTTCCATATTGAATTCAGTCCTAGAACCATTAAAAACACTATTGGTTGGAGCCACATCTCAATCGAAATTGTTTTTGCGTAAAATTCGCAAATTCAATTCTTGCTTCCAAATGACAAAAATCGTAATTTTTAATCAACATTTAAGATTCAGGGCCAAGTGTATCATCAAATTGGTTCTTTGTTCTCAATGCCTGATGCCGATCCAAAATTTTTGCAAATCTACTTCATGGGAAATGAGGAGCAACAAATTAACACACGTTGCCAATACAACCACATCGAGCAGATAGATGGAGGAGCGAGAAATAGTGGCAACTTTGGAAAAGGTTTTGCGTTGGCAATTGCTTTATCAGGCATAGCAGCACACATGATGATGTTGAGCACACATTTACTGACTGCCATAAATAGAGAGAAGAATTAGTAGACATCGATCTATCATCTGATGGTAACGGCAGATTAATTAATCACATGTTGCAGAGTGAAGATGCCTGGAAGAGGGTTGATTCAGCTATTAAGAAAATATTAACGCAGAAAAATGAGGACGAGAGGAGATTGGGGTTCTGATCTTAGTATAGGGAAGGGCGGATAGCTCCAGTGGTGAGGACTGGCATGCTGAGGTGTGCCAGTTTCGATGAGCCACTGGGGACTCCAAGGGTTTTCTTGATAGGAAAGATCAAAGAAAAGACCCAATCGTCACGTCAAGACAATCATGGTATGGCGTGGCGATATATATAGATGGGCGTATCAATAGACTCAAAAGAACTGACCGGTGGGCCGACCTGCCATGCCGGACATACAGCCGGTAGGCCCATTTGAGTACAACAGGCACTCCCCTGGGTGGCGCAATACCAAACAGTCGGACCGGCTCAAGGGAGGAGAGTAAAAAAAAAAAAGGCATAGCAGCGGCCTTGCTTGATGGTGGGTGGACTGCGCATTCAGCACTCAAGTTGCCATTCACACAAATCCAGACGCAACGTGTAACATAAAGAAGCATTCAGGCATGGCTGAAGTTTTTAAAAAATGCAAAATTATTATCCGGGATGAATGCACTATGTCTCAAAAGCATTCACTTGCTCTCCATAGAACGCTGAAAGATCTCATAGGTTGAATTGTGATAACACTTCCATTGTTTTTATTTCATGATTCAGCTCTAACGAAAACATAAACAAAAATGAGCAATTTCTTAAGATCTTGACAATTATGAAATTTATAAATATACAGGGTGAGAACTACTCATTAAATATATCGTAAAAACGAGAACGTTTTAATATAAGAGCATTTTATTGTAAAATTCGATTCTGCTTGTTACACAAGTTTTATTTTAAAAACGATTATTGCCATCCGTCATGGATAAAACCTCAGAAAATTTGTAATAAATCTTTCAATTTGACATCTTCCCATTCATATCATAGGAAGCAAAAAAATAATTTGAAAAATTATTTTTGAAAATTCAAGATTTTTTTTAATAACGTACAAGCGGTATTAGTATTCTTCTTATTAAGTAGCAACCCTTCTTCGTCTTATTAGTCATATCTTCTTATTTACTTTCTTATTCAACTCCTTCTTCGTTGTTCTTTTCCTGTCGTTCTCTTGGTGTGTCCGAAATATCCAGATTTTCTCTGTTATTTCAAACACAATTTTTGCATTTATAAACTTTCTTACTTCAACGTTGGTCAATCACATCTGTCTTTCCTATAATGCTTCTACAAATCTCATTCACGTAGCTTGTAGTATAATTTTATTTTATTCATTAGTAACTAGTACATATGTACTATATATATATATATATAGATATAGATATAGATATAGTACGATTAACAAAAATGAAAAATCCTTTCTTATGTGTGTTTTTTGCCACATTATAATCGAAATAGTGAGTAAGCATGATTAAAAAAAATAGCAGTACTAATGAAATCAGACGTCCAGTGATATGTATGGATTCTGGTTTTCGAATGATAGACAATAAGAATACTGAGTTATGAAATATAATAAAACAGAAACCAGTTGAAACTATCTATTATAAAATAACATGAAAACATATACTTGTGATGAAGAAAAATATGACAATATCAGTGAAGAAATACATGAAACTGATTACATTAGTAATTTAAGTTTAGGAATTTTGAGTTGTATACCGTAATAACCTAATTTATAAAGCAAATTGATACGTCCATACCGATAAAGTTTAACTTAATAAAAATGACTAGAAGCAAGGAGTTTAAATGCTAAAAATTTAGCATGTACATTAAAAACTTTATTGATAATTTTAATAAATACAAACTGTAAAGCTTTAGAGAATACACAGTATTCCATAGTGTAGCAATAAATAGCATATTTATCAAGATATGAAAAAAAAACAAAGAAAAAATAACAAAAAATAAGTTTGTAGCCAGAAAGTAGATTTTATATTGAATAATTTTATCTACATTTATTAACATTGTCATAATTAAATCACATTTGATGCGGTTTGGGTATATTCTGCTTTCAAAACTCGAGTACAGCAAGTTTGATTAGATAAATGTATTCAATATAAATATTATGACGGTCTTAGCAAAAAATGTATATATTTTAATAGTAATTTTACAGTATATTTTACCTCAGTAGTTTTGAAATAATACATATCTAAATTTAAATTAGATTAATGGTAAATAAGGTGTAATTTCATTTTAAAAAACCGATAAATCATTCAGTAATGATGCTAGAACATAAAAACTTACGGTTCTCTAAAAATAGTTTTATTTATCAGATAAACAAGTTAATAAATAAATAATTTACTTGTTAAAAACCTCGAATTTGAAACTATATTTAAAAACTGAAGGTTAATTTAACTATGAATAGCCTACTAGAAAAATCGTTGTACCATTATCGCAGTTGTCAGGCCTTCAGTAACGAACCTTCTGTTAAGTTAATCTACTGCCACTAGTCCAATAACCTAGGCCTTCTACAATTAAAATGACCCAACTTGGAATTCCGTAGACGAATTCCTAGTCCACATTATTATCATAAACTTAACTATTTTATTGTTGACGTTATTTATTAAATAAATACAAAAAATAAATAAATAAAAGAAAGGTCATACAGAGTAGAAGATGAAAAGGACCTTCTAAAAGAAGGACGGAAGAAGTATTCTATACTATTTAATTAGCGTGTACTCTTCACGTGGTAATTGAAACAAATCAACATAATAGTTGTAATAATTTTATTTCAAGTACTTATATACCACAATACAAAGGTAAGTAAATTGCTTTACAAATAATAATAATAATTAAGCATATCTTGTTTTCTTATAATTCTTTAAATAAACATATAAAAATAAACTATCGCAAAATTTCTGAACATTTCTGGTATTTGCCCCTTATAAAATTTACTTTCCTCTTGATAGAATTTATATTTACATATATTTATCCTCAACAATCCTATTTAATAAAACTTAAAAACAAAATATATTTTTTTAGTTTAAAACGTTAAAAAAATTTCACAAGCATTACCTAGATATACTGCATCCTGATTTTCGTAAGGAAAGACACCCGCCTTATAACGATGCCGGTTGCCACACCACTCCCATCGTTCATAGTACTGATCGGCTTTACAGGAGATCTTCTTTTAGACCCCTTAAACTTGATAACACAACATAGTCATCAGTTTGGCCTTTGTCAGGATAACACCGATGCAAATTCCTCGATAGACATTTCTATCGGAGTATTTACACAATCTACAATCGCTTTCATATTGCACCTTCCAACCACGATCAACTACCATAACTTACAACCCTCAACTTTCACACAAAAACTCCTCTTATATCTAACGTCAATTAGATTATGCACTCAGATCAATACTTGTTGAGTCTTTAAACACTAAAAATACTATCCTCGTGCCAACAAAACAAAGTGTTGATCGCAACGACAATTTTGTCCTACAATTCAATTTATTCGAAATCCTCTTGATTTACTTAAAAATCAAGAAACAGTTTTACAAACTTAATAAGCCTCTTATGAAAACACACCCTATCTCTTTCTGCTCTAATCCGCTTTCAAGGGTGAGGTCAATGCCAACTCCCTCCTACACCGCAGCTCCATTATAGTGTTCTTCATACATTCATCTCATCCTAAAAGCGAATAATTTCGGTAATCGTGGTTCAATGCCAAAGGCGTCAAGCTCCGGTTGGCGAAGAAAAAATAAGGCAAAATAAGCACCCAGGCGGGCCTCCAGCCAGCCGGGTTACTATTCTATTTGTACATCTATTTCCACAAAAAAACTGTGTAAGCCGAATGGAGGAAATCCACCAACTAACTGTATACTTCTTACATCAGGAAAAATACCATGCATCTAACGGCCATCGGGCGATTCACTCCATTAGATCATTCTTGATCGTAGCATAAGGTCTTCAATTTTTTATCATCAGTCGTTTAACTGTTCTAATGCAATCCATCATTCCTTTTTTTCTGAGTTAATCTTTCAGCCGCAATATTTAAAGTGTTATCTCTCACATTCGACATCACCAATTATTTATTCCATATTTTTATTAAATTTTTAATTTTCTTTACTATTATTATTATTATAATTATTATATTTTGTTATTTGGGAAGTAGAATTACTAAAGATGGACGAAGCAGGAGCGATATAAAATGCCGAATAGCACAAGCGAAACGAGCCTTCAGTAAGAAATATAATTTGTTTACATCAAAAATTATATAAATGTCAGGAAAAGATTTTTGAAAGTATATATTTGAAGCGTAGCTTTTCATGGAAGTGGAACTTGGACGATCGGAGTACCTGAGAAGAAAAGATTAGAAGCTTTTGAAATGTGGTGCTATAGGAGAATGTTAAAAATCAGATGGGTGGATAAAGTGACAAATGAAGAGGTATTGCGGCAAATAGATGAAGAAAGAAGCATTTGGAAAAACATAGTTAAAAGAAGAGACAGACTTATAGGCCACATTCTAAGCATCCTGGAATAGTCGCTTTAATATTGGAAGGACAAGTAGAAGGAAAAAATTGTGTAGGCAGACCACGTTTGGAATATGTAAAACAAATTGTTAGGGATGTAGGATGTGGAGGGTATACTGAAATGAAACGACTAGCACTAGATAGGGAATCTTGGAGAGCTGCATCAAACCAGTCAAATGACTGAAGACAAAAAAAAAAATTATTATTAATACTGCCTTTAAGAAGCAAATTCACTATAAGAATTCACTTTAAGAAGCATGGAATCACTCCTTTCAAATTCTTTATTGAGCCTTTTAGTTTTTTATTCTATCGACCCCTTAATTTTCAACAACTTGATAAATCTTAACTTAAGAACATTAGAACTTCTGCTACTTATTGGTGTTCTATCTTTTCTTGATATGAATTCCGTTTGTACGAGTATATTATAAGAACAAATAATAAAGTAATTAAGAGTTAAAATTTCCCTAATACTCATTTTTTAATCTTGATTTAGAGCTCCAATATTCTTAAAAAATAAATAAATTCCGTTAATTTTTCGCGTGTTTTATATTCGTTGAAATGGGGAAAATAGTCAAAAGATAATTAATTATTTTTCGTTTTAATCGTTTAGCCGGTTAGATACATTTTTGAATTCCATTCTAGCTTGTCTAAATCTCTTAACATGAACAAAATTATCTTTTAGTTATTAATTTTTTATCTATATATTTCAATCGTTGACGTCCTTTAATTATTTTATATTTTATTCATATTTTTATAATCAAATTTACTAATTTTGAATATCTTAATATACAGTCCAATAGCACAATGTCCTTTTTTTTAGATCTTTTTCACAAATTTCTTTTCTTCTACTTTTCATCTCTACCCTCTAAATCTTTTACTTTATAGTCCATCTTACGTTTTTTCATCATTCTTCAGAGGCAACAGTCATTCATTTTTCACACGTTCCTATTTTCCATACTTTGCTGCTGTAAAATGTTGCTGTAAATTTTTGTACAAGCAATAAAAATATTTTAAAATTCTTGTCTAATAATTAAATTTATGTTACAGTTTTACTGCTTTTTACATTATTTACTTTTCTTAAATATGTAAATGTTATAAGGAAAAAGAATATTGTTTAAAAATTAAATTGAGAAAATATAATAAGTTTAATTCTACATTTATATTATATATCTAAATTCTTGGTATACTTGTATTTCCCAAATTAATTTTCAATATCAATTTATTTATTTTCTACATAAAAGCTATTTTGGCTTAACGAAATTGCTTTTGATATATTCTTCACTTCATCCATTTTTCAATTGAAATAACAAAAGATCTACAACTTTTTATACTGCGTTTTGTTATCTTAATATTTAACTCCTCATTACCCTGTATTCCTTTCTGTTGTATCTCATTACCTATTTTTATATCCTCGTTTAATTTTAGTTTCACCCAGAAATGAATAATCACTCATATTTTTATATATATTTATCCAGTTTCTATTAAAATAAAAATATCATCAGGGAATATCAGCATTTGTATTTTCTTCTCGCAAGAGCGTTAATTTTCATTTGGTTCTTTTATTCTTTATTTTTCCTAAATATATTAAAAAAGATTTATTATCATTTCACTTTTTTCTATATTGTACCTGGATTTTCCTCTATCTGGTTCTTTTAAAAATTATAAATATCTTCTTTTTATGATACGTTTCTAAAAATCGTACAAATAAATTTTTTAAAAGATTTTATTAAAAGTGGTTAAAATTCGTAAAAAAAATTATAATAATTTTAGCTGTACGGGGAAACCCGAAATTTTAAAACTTTAATTTATTCCATTTTAACAATATGATAAAGTTAAATGTAAGATATTTCCTACTTGATAACGGCAAACATAGAAAAATAAATTTAAATTGAATAGGTTGAATCAATTAAAAATGAAACAATTAACAGGATTTTTTTTAGAAATATGGTCAAAAATTAACTTTACTTGTGTAGTAACGTAAAGTTCTTATAGAATCACGCTTCATGTAGTGAAAAAAAACCCTAATTGATGGTCTAAACAAACAAAATCTTAACAAAAAAAATGTTATAAAATGTAATATTTATCGGTGGAAGGAAATTACATATTAATTTTTTTCAAACAATATTTCTAATGTTATTGTTTTATTATAGGTTAAAAAAATACCAGTAAAATTTTTAGGCCGAATAAACACCCTCAAAATAAAATTCATCAAAACCCTCATTCCATTCTTTAAAAGATTTAATTCTTTATACCAAAGATACCAAACCAAATTTCAAGATTACTATAATTCCTGCGATAATAAGATGAGTACACACAAAATTTAATTTATTTATAATTTTTTTATTTATTAGTTGTTATATTTTAAATTCAGTAAAACTTGTAATAAGTTTACTAAAAGGATTTTTTTTAATTTTTGTTGAAGTAAAAAAAACTATACATATTTAATAAATTAAAATAGGCTATTCCAAAATTTAACACCCTACCAACTGCTGATAGCGTAGCTTATAATAAATATATTTTTAGTGAGTAAAATTGTTTATGAAAACTGCTAAAAATCATAAATTTATTACCTTAACAAAATAAGATACGGTTAAAAATAATTTGTTTTAAAGTTTACAAAAGAATGGAAATTATTTTTTTATAAAAAAATATTATCTCTTTTAAGATATTTGATTTTTTGAAATTAAATTATAACTTACGTTAAAAGTAGAAAATCTCTCCATAGGATCAAGCGAAAAAAATTGTATCATCTTTGAATAGATGTATAAACATTGATCACAATTTATCAGTTTAAAGATTATATCTTCTCATTATACAACTACAACCTAATTATAATTCAGAAGTTGATTTTATCGATGTATGTTTATTTCTGAAACAGTTCCATTAACAAAATTCAAAAGCAATTGTCCTAATAATTTAGAATATATATTTAAATCAATGTAAATCTGGGCTCTAAGTATTGCAAAATTTTAATTTGTAATTTTTCTATCCTCTTTGAATAACTGACGCTGAAAACGTAATAAATAAAAATTCAAGAACATTCCTGTTATAAAATAATTCTAATATAAAACAAAAAGAAAAAAACCATAAACTAGCAGTAATTATAAAACGCATGTTACACGCTAATGAAATAAAAAATGAAATTCTCTCTCTTATGGGAATAGACTACTTATCATTTAGCACTCCACCCACTTTTCCCCCTTTTCTGCATACGATATTATAATTCCAAATATAAATACTGTCTATACATTAAAAATAGTTTCGATAAAACTTATTAACTTGATAAATAATATTTTAAAAACGTTTGTAGGCCTACTTTCCATTATTCATTCAACTATATAATTTATTCCACTACTAAATTATTAATAAATATTTTGAAATTTCAAGCCCAACTTTAGTGTTTAACTCGTCATCGTAAATTAATTGTTAACAGTGATTTTTGAAGTCGAAGGTACAGAGATACGAATTCTAGTAAACGTTAGTTGCTTTTATACGGGACTAAAAACTAGATGTGGATATCGATGAACTTTTTTTTTTGTTTAACCTCCGGAATCTTAGTTAGATACTGCTTCAGGGGACGAGATGAATGTTTTGTAGCGTGTGAAAATGTCACGCTGACAGGGATTCGAACCCAGGACGTCAGGATGAAAGGCCGGAAAACTACCAGTCCCGCCACGGAGGCCGGCGTACTTTGGTTGTTGGGTTCAATAAACCACACGTTTCAGGAACGGTCGGCCTGAGTCTGTACAAGACTACACCTCATTTAAATTCGTACATATCATTCTCATCGCACTGGGCCTTGTGGAAAGGTTTGCTTATTGTTCCCTAGTTGAACAGATTGCAATGTATAATTAGGTAAATAAAAATAATATTCAAAAATATCGAAAAACTACATGAACCTACCAATTCAATTTAAACTTCTATTCAATTCTACATCAGAGTTTTCTTTTTTTTTTATTATTAAAAAGTGACAAGACCAAACTTTCAAACACATTGAAGTGGATCTCCATTCATTATTTCTTTCACTGCCAATTATATGTAGGATTTTTCAGAATTGGGAATCCTGACAACAAAAGATAATCTCAATACCAAAGGATTACAAAACAAGAAAAATAATTTACCCAGAGATTTCATCATTCTCTTATTTTATCATGTTTTATGAAATTTTATTTTACTGAAAAGTTGTTATTCATCCAAATTAATATATTTTATCCGCTAATTTGTGAGCAGCAACCATGAAAGCAATAACCCATACATAATTATTAAAAAACTATTTCCAGCTTTAAAAGTTCTATACGGATATAGGGTGAGTGAAGCCGATAAGTGGGATGCAAGTGATATTATTATATTATTAAAAGGAAATATACATACGTATGTATAATAAATACATATTTAGTAATAATGAAAAGTGTTTAAATTTCTATTTAGATAATCGATGAATGAAGCCGTTATTTGATGAAAATTTAATCGTAACAAAAAGAAAATAAGTAAAAAAGTTATTTGATTTTCACAAAATTTATTTAAAAAATCACTACAGCTGTTTCGGTGCATTGTACCTTCCTCAGATATTACGACAGACATGTTTCTGTACGTACAGAAACATGTTGTTGGTTATTTATTTTTGTCTTTATTTCAACATTTCAAAACGAAAAAGTATAATTTGACTATATTTCAGACGAAATCAATTTAGTCATTCCATGAGAATATAACATCCAACAAGACATCGAAAGTTTTCACCGACGGAAAATAAAAAAATACATAAGTAGTATCACTGACCAGAATGCTCCTCTAGCAATTAACTATGTTATGTATACTTGAGACGACTTAAAACTTGGACTTCTTGCTTAAATTGGCATGTGAGGGCAAATGAAAATAAAAGTGTTTATGGCACCTTTAAGCATAGCAGAGAAACATGTCTAGCTGTATTTCTTAGCAATGGCCGACTTTCCATACTAGATATAAAGAAACATGTAAACTAAATGTTTATTAAAATAATCTAAAAAGCAAGAAAACGTTAAAAAACAATTTACTGTATTATTGTAAACAGTTTTCTATTTATACCATCACGACTTTTTGTTTTCGAATTTAATCTCATATCAGATTCAACAAAAACTTTAGAATACGTCTTTATCAAAGACTAATTTGAAAAAAATTCCACATATATAAAATGAAAGGTAGTAAATTATAATTTTTTTTATATATATTTTGACTTTTATAGAAAAAATGGAATTCTTTACTTCACAACGAAATTCCTATTTATAAAATTATTGACAAATTCTTTATTTGATTTTGATGATGGGGAGGGAATTTCGATCGTTTTGAAAAATGTTTGTATTCTGCCATTTACCAACTTGGGTACATTTCAGAAAAAATCTCATGGAAAAGTGTTTACAACAAGTAAAAATTAAAATGACTTCGTTATTTTTATTGGAATACAAGGAGATTTAACCATTAAATACTCATACCAGAAGGATCAAAAGGGAATTTAAAACTATTTAGTAAACTATCAAATTAATTTTATAAAACACATATATATTTAAGTAATATGATATTATATTTCATATATTTATATAGTTCACTGTTTAATAGACAAGAAAAAAGAGAAAGTAAATGTAATTAAACAAACAAAAAATAATTTAAAAAATTTAGTTTCTTTATAATCTTGTTAATTTAATTACATTCATTTACTACCTCGGTATTCAAACAATAAATTTTGCTAACAAATGATGACTAAGAAAAACAAGAAATTACTTTTAAATTACGCAAAACTAATTGGAAAATACAGTAATACAAATTGTATAGATAAAAAAATAATTAAAAATTGGAAAAAAGCATTAAAACACTTAACTTCTACTGTTAATTTAATTATCATGCAGAACTTAAAACGTTATTGTGACTTACATGTTAATTAATATGTTTTTTAACGATAGGATTTTAAATAGTAATACCGTATATATAAATTAGTAACGGAAAAATACAAAATAGTTTCTATTTTTGTGTATATATATATGTATATATGTGTGTGTGTGTGTGTATTAACACTTCTATTTATTTTTAATCTGTACAGAAATTTATAGATTATGATAATGTGCTCTCTATTTGTATAATTTCCGGTTTTTTCTTTCTTATCTAATAAAGACTTAAAAACTGAGTTATATTTTTCTGAACACTCAAATAATTATTGTTTCAGTATATACTCAATTTCATTTCAAAAAAATTATAATTACACGTTATTCCTATAATTATGTTATGTGCTTCAAAATGACTGAGTACGTTTTGATAGCTTTTGATTTAATTAGTATAGCAGTTTACAAAAAAATTTTTTTTTTTTTTGTGTAAGTGATATCAAAATGTTTATTTATATATTTACACATTTTGACAATTACAAAATGAAGTTATCAATTAATGGAATTTTTTTTTTTTTTTTTAGCTCTGGTGTAACGAACGAGTAAAAATGACAAAGAACTGAATGGGATTTGAAATCAAAACCTTTCAGATGAAAGATTTATTATATCTCAAAATTATTTCCCAGATAAACAACATTACATTATAATACTTATATAAAAAAATATATATTTAATTTTTTACTATCATTATTTTTTTTAATCAATAAATTATGTGATGTTGAGCACATATTCCAAAGCTGCTGAAGTTAAAAAATAAATAAACGGATGGAGTACTTATGTTACACAGAACATATTCTATACGTTGTTCAAGTGTGCAAAAAGGCTAATTTGTCCAACCTCAATCATTTTATCACTTTCATTCATTATCAGCATAAAAAGTAAAATTGCAATACAAAAAAGTATGTGTAATATGAATCGAAATTTATTTTATTTTGAAGTTTATAATATTACATTACGTTCGAAAAACAATATCATTTATATCACCGGTTGACACCACCAAATATATCAACCAAATTTTGCTTAACTATTTCGAAAAAATCAGATTAAATTCCACTAATAACGCATTCAATATTTGCTTTCAAGTCATCAATCGTTCGTGGTTTGTTGTTACAGACTTGTGACTTAAAGTAACACAAGGAGAAAAAGTCTAAGAAAGTCAAAACACATGATCTAGGTAGCCAATTGACATTACCATTTCGTAAAATGATCGAATCACCAAACTTCTGACGCAATAACTGAACTGTTTCAGTATCTGTGTGGCAAATAGAACCATCCTACTGAAACCACATCTCATTGAAAACAAAATTTTCCGAATTATCAAACAAAAAATCACTAATCACAGCTCAATAACATTCAACATTTATTGTAATAGCAAATCTTTGCTCTTTTTCGAAAAAAAACATGGCCAAATGATGCCACCAGCTCATAATCTACACCAAACAGTGATTTTTTTTGGTTGTAATAGTCACTGTTGAATCATAAATAGATTGGAATCATCCCAAATAAAAAATTCTTACTTGCTTATAAAGTCATCATCAAGCCATAAATGAGCCTCATCTGAAAATATGATTTTTGATGAAAATTTGGATTTACTTCGAGCTGCTCTAGATTTCAATCAGCAAATCGTCGACGCAAAGAATAGTCCCGTGGCTTTAATTCATGATTTAGTTGAATCTTTTATAGATTAACATCAAGATTTTTACGAAAACTTCCGATGTTGTAGTTGAAGGAAGCTGAAATTCTTATGAACTATGTGAAATTAATCAATTTCTCGAACAGTAGCTCTTACAGCATCAATATTCTTTTCATTCTTTGAATTTTTTTTTAGTAAATTGGTCTATCAATAACAAGTTGAGAAGAATCTCTTCGATAATTTTTAACTAAAGTATGAATTGTGCTTTATTTGGCCAATTAATACATACTATAAATATCGTGAATTACATGTTACCTACGATTTCATATTTCGATAATAAATTTGTATGATTTGTAACTGTTGTTGAGGCATGTAGCATTTCATGACGATTTATCATAAACTACTGAAGACAAATGACGCTTGAAAAATTTAAAAAGTACCCACCGCCACAAAAAAAAAAATTGTAAATTTTTTGCGCTATTTTCATGAATATTATATAAAATTTATGAATAAGATGCATAAAAAAAATTTTCATAAATTACATCCACTTTTAAAGTACAGCCAATTTTCACATATTTTCACCTAATATTAAAAGAAAAGATTACATTCTTCCTAATAAATGAAGTGAAATAAATATAACAATGGGAACATATATGAAATGTTTTAAATATATGTTAATACTTTTGGATTAAGGGATCAAATATCGGAAAATACAAAATTCCTAGGACTGTTATTTTTTACTATTTTTTCTTCTATTTATAATTTCTACAAAAAATTCTAATTACATTATAATAAATATAAAATGTAAACAAAAAATTACATTATATACGTAATTATAACAAAGAAGTTTAGTGTTTAAACTATTATCGAAAATTCTGATAATAATTATCATATAAAAGAAGCAGTAACTTCATACTTCAACTTTTTATAAAAGAAGTAGTAAACTAAAAAATTCAAGTTACTTTACTTTGAACTTTTTTTTTTTTTTATATTTTCCAGAATTTCAACTATCATACCAACTATGAATGAAATAAAAAAAAAAATTAATCATTGTTACTTTTTTGTCTGACAATGAAATAAATACAAAAAAAACTAGGGATAAACAATTTCTAATAGGTAGAATAAATAATTACAATAATAACATAACACAACATAGAATTCATGATTATTTACCAAAAGCTTCCGATTAGTAATGACTGACTTCCTTAATATATGTATATATACTGTTCATAATAATGATTCCAAAATCGTAGGTCTGTATTGTTTATGAATGACAGATAGGAAACGAATAAACTACTCGCGTAACACGCTACCGAAATAACTACCTAATTCAGTTACCCCAATCCTTTCCCCACCAGAAATGACTAAACTACCGCAATTCAATAAATGTTAAATAAAATATTAGGACTGTACATATTAATTTCCTGGATTTTTTTTTGTTTTAATAACCTGATGTCACGAAATTTAAAAAAATTATTTTCTTAAAATATAAACTGCGTAGTTAAAGGTTACGTTTTTATGTGAAATATTATTTAATTTCTAAAAAAATAAAAGTAGAAATCTGCAATAAATTTATTTTTGGAATAAAATTAGCTTATCGTTCCTCGATTAGTAATTTTTCAATAGAAAAAAGGCGTAGTTCTGCAGTTACAATAAGTTTTAATCCATCTGCCTCCGTGGCGCGAGTGGTAGCATCTCGGCCTTTCATCCGGAGGTCCCGGGTTTGAATCCCGGTTAGGCATGAAATTTTCACAAGCT
Organism: Lycorma delicatula; assembly: GCF_047948215.1. Lineage (NCBI taxonomy): Eukaryota > Metazoa > Arthropoda > Insecta > Hemiptera > Fulgoridae > Lycorma > Lycorma delicatula. The sequence continues at coordinate 37,640,368 of NC_134462.1, forward strand.
AAAAATCATCCAGCTCATCCTCTAAAGTAATACCTAACGGTGGTCTTGGAGGTTAAAAAAAATATGTTTTAATCTAATTATTAAGTTTTTTTAGCGTGCAAACCATTCAATTTACGCAAGCTATATAAAAGTACTTTTTGTCATCAATTATGATTAAAATTGAAAATATCACCTTATATTACTATTATTATTTTTGTTGTAAGTTTTTACAATCACTGATTTGAATTGATGACTTGGTTTTTAGTCACGTTTCGGCCGGCGTCCTGCAAGAATTCATGACGGTAACCTTTTTAGTTTTCAAGTACGTTGACCACTAATCAGACGTCTCATAATATTCGTGGTTTCTAAGATCACTCACTATGTTCTGGAGGAGAGTTATCACATTATGATTGAGATCCAGTTTTGTGAGGCAGTTCTTGAAGTTTACAGGGATTTCCCCTATAGCACCTATTACTACTGGTACTATCCTAACCTATTCTGATGCCGTATATGTTTTGTCTCGCCTGCAAATGGCAGACGAGATAAATATTATCATTCCCTGTCTCTCGCTTTCTCTGTTTTATTTCTCCTTCTTATCGCCCTCTCGTTTTTTATGACATTGTTTGACGGTAACACAGTTACATCCTTAAGGAGCGTGAATTTTTTTTCTTCTTATTCGTATATACAACTTCTTATGAATTATTGCCCTATCCGTTTTTAACATTATACTCCAGTAAAGTTTGATATTTTCCATTTTTTAAATTATCAATTCCTCTTTATATACATAATATAGCTTCAATATATTTATTATTCCGTTATTGTAGAAAAGTTTTTGATGAATCATTCCATCGGTATATCAGTTAAGCCTCCTTGTATATTCCTTTGGAGCTATTACGGGAATATGTAGATCCCCATGCACTTACTATGGGGGTCTACATTTCCCTCGAACTGCTCACACATCCGAGATTTGTCTGTAGCCAGTTTAGTTTCTTTCAATATATGTTTCCCGCAGTCCCTTTTGGGAACTACCTGGTTTTAAATCGCCAGCACGAATTCCTCCATTTCCGAAAAAATGTCACCTTTATTCAACCACATATAACTTGCCCTTTCGTTTATGTCTAAGTTCTTCAGTTAGCTGGAACCGTCCATGGAACACTTACTTTCTCAGGCCGTGATTCTGGTATTCTCGGAGACTGTCTTTGTGTGTGGGTCGTACTGCGTGTTTTTCAGATTCAGGGGCAAAAATAGCGTCATTTGCTCTCATAACAGCTTGATGCAGGCGACTATCCTCTGCTCGTTTGTAGAAGAGGTTTCTCAGCTTGCCAAGCTGGGTTTAGTCAAGTTTTTAATATTAGCTGACAAGTTTTTAATAATCTTTCAACAGAGCTTCTAGGATGGTGTATCCTGAATTGCGTGCAAGTGGTCTTAAACATTCGATTCAACACATCCAGTTCAGTCTCAGCCCAGGTTAAAATTCCCAGACTGTATATCATCACAAGCACAGCGTTAGTATTCAGCGCTTTGATATTGTTGTGGGCATGTAGTTGGGTGTGTAAGACTTTCTTTGCTTTGGTCTGAAACTTATTTCTTCCTTCAACTTGGATTTCTGTATTCCAGAAGCCTATTGGTAATATATGTATTTATAAATTTCATCTTTTTCCAATTCCCTCTACGTGATGACCTACCCCTATGGCAACTTTGAACCCTTCACGGTACTGCCATTTCCCTCTAACAATTCCAGTTGTTCTGCTTGTCAAAACCGAATTACTTTTATCACCACGGCTGTATTCTGCGATTGTTTTCAATAAGGTGTCCAATCCTTTCTTCGTTTGTGCATATATGTTTATGTCTTCCATGTATAACAGGTGCAAAACCGTAATATTATCCGGTGGATCAAGTACAAATCCCCCATTCTTAGTGTTTAGCATACTAGACAAGGGTTATATCGCGAGGCAAAAGCATATGAGGCTAATGGGTCTCCCTGGAATATTCCTTTTCTCATATTATTTTTTTGTGTCCTGGGTGACTGGGCTCTGGTTTTTCTTATATATGATCATGATTGTCGTCCACTTTATCATTAGATAGATATTCTAAGCATTGTAATATTATAATTGTTATTATTACATTAATAATATTAAATTATATTATTATATTAATATTATCTAAAATTATTTTTTTTTTATTCAGGATTTTGGATACCTACTACTTCGGCCATTGTTTTTGCCAAACAACAAAAGACCAAAAAACTTTCAACTTTGATATTAAGAACTAATCGACTATTAAAACAATCTTAATAAAAACTTATAAAATCTTGATAACAAACATATCACCGTTTGTTTATCGCTGTCTTACCATTAGGCCATCCTTTTGTACACTTTTCTCCATCCTCCTGATATCTTCCACTTCTGATAACTGGGTGTCTGAGGCATCATCATCATCATCATCATTATTATTTTTTTTTTCCGTAGGGGAGGAAAAAGCTCTGCCAGCCGCCGTCAGGCCCGCACTGACGGCAGTGCGGGGCTCTCACCCGCTAAAAAAACCTCCCCTCCTACCATGCAGGGGCCGGATCTAAGCTATATGGTATGTACAGCACCTGTGATCACCCAGGCACTCTACTATCCGAATCCGTGTGACCGGAAAGCGTCTCCACGGGGCGATCGACGAGCGACGACTCCGAGGAACCCCCGCCGCCCAACCCCAGAAGCTGGCCTCCCTTGATCATCCGTCATCGAACTCCAAGTCTCCATAGATTCGCATCTACTCAGCCTGCCGTCGCCTCTCTTCATAGGCCTTCTCTCGTACCATTGATGTGATCGTAGTCGAGACACACTCTCACTTGTTGCTATTGCTGAGCATTGCCTTGTTTATATTGTTGGTCCCCTCCACACCCTGATCCTCGAGCACTACGCGGAAGTTGCGCCATCTAGGGCAAAAAAACCCTACATCCTCTGCTGTATCCAGTCCGCCGCAATCGTGACAGCGACTTGTATGGCATCTGCCCATCCTGTACAGATAGTACCGAAAACGTCCATGTTCAGACAGGATAGTATTATTATTATTGTTGTTTTTTTTTTGTTTTTTTTTTTTTGAGGTTTTTAGGGGCATCGACTACTTTGGTCATTAGCCCCATCCCACTTCAAAAAAAATAAATAAAAAAAGGTTCAAAATTTCACATTTTCATGTGTCAAAAAAAAATGATCAAAATTTTACTTTTCCTTATAATTTCTGATCCAATTATATTACTTTCTAGGCTTTCCTTTCGGCCAACCTTTTTTACACCGTTTTTCCATTCTGCGAACGGCCTCAACTTCCGACGACAGAGTGTCTGAGGCTTCGGACATGGCATCGTCTTCTCTTTCTGACGCCAATGACGTTCGCCGGCTTACATCAGGTGATGAAAGCTTCAATGGTGCTGTGAGCATCGTTGCAATTGAGTCTAAACTTGCAACCGATGCACTTTCGGCGGCTGATGAACTCGATTCGATGTCTAAGGCTGTGCTTGGGCCGGCTGATACAGATGCTCTCGCCACAGTTGTTCTCTGAGCTTTTGCGGCCTCTGTAGGTACGGTTTTAATATCGTCTGTGTCTGGTGCTTTTTCGATACTTACTTGCACCTCCATTTTGGTTGACGCAGATTTTTCCTGTACTCTTGTCACAGTATCCTTAGCTATATGACTCGTCGTCGGGGTGATCTTTAGATCTTTGTTGGATAAATCAAGATTTTTCTTCATTACGTCTATTGCTGGAGTTATAATCGAGGATTTTGCCGGTTTTTTAAACTGCGCTGGTACGGGTCTTCTGTCGGCGACGTCAGTCCGGGATTGAGCCTTCTCATGTTTACTTTGTTGTATCTGATGAGTCGACTCGATCTTGGAATCAATGATTCTTTCTATCATTGTCGCGAGACTTGGTGCCATCGTATTAAGCAACTGCTCCACGTTGATTTTAGGTGTGGGGGGAGCAGCAGCTGCTTCTGCGTATGAAGTCGATGGTCTAGGTGTACGTAGGTTTACAATCTTCTTCGCTTCAGGGTAGCTGACTTTTTGAAGCGTTTTAATCTCCTGAATGGCTGTTTCTGATTTGTATACTGGGCAGTTCCTGGATCGACAGTTATGGTGCCCTTTACAATTAATGCAGACTGGAGGGTCTTTACATGGATCACCCTCATGTATCTTCATTCCGCATATACAAATTTCCTGCGCTTCACACCTAGCCGCAGTGTGTCCGAAACGTTGACATCTAAAACATCTCATCGGCTGCGGAATAAATGCCCGTACATCAAGCCGATGGATGCCAGCTCGTACCTTTTCAGGAAGACCTGGCCTATTGAATGTCAAAACATGAGAGGCCGAAGGAAGAATCTCACCATTTCGTCTCATAGAAAGTCTGCGACAATGTGTCACTCCCTGACTAGACATTTCCTGCACTATTTCTTCTTCAGTACAGTTAAGAAGATCACGGCAAACAACAACTCCTCTAGATGAATTAAGTGTACTATGCGGTTGGACAGTAACCGCAAATTCACCGATCTTCTTCAACGACTGGACTTTCTGGCTTTGCATGTCGTTTATAGTTTCGACATGTAATCCGTTAAACGTCTTACGGATTTCCTTGACAGGACCACCAGCACAATTTGTAATCTCTCTAGCAATTAAGAATGGACTTACCTTTTGGAAGTTACCATTCTCTTTTGTAATGACCAAAAATCTTGGTTTGGGAAAATTATTTCAAAACAAAGCTTTTCTTAAATCTTTACTGATTTTATCAGCATCTTTTCTTAACTTATCACTCTCCTTACTTTTTTTCCTCTTCGCTTGTGGCGAATCGGAGGTTTCTAAACGAGGGTGTTTACGTGCACCCTCTGCCACGTTTAAATGTTCAATGTTCATGAACAGTGGATCCCTTCTGTAGCAAGGCTAGCCGCCGGGGTACACCCCCACTCCAGGGCTACTAACCTTGGAGGTCCTATCCGGTACTCCGATGGAACCGGCATATGTCCTGGCAGAGAGCGGATGCGCAGTCTCTGCACTGACTCCAGGCTCCTACTCACCGAAGCTTTCAGAGCTCCCATGCACCGACATACATGGGCACCATTGCTACATGCTTGCCATCGCAGGGGGCATGTGGACAACGGAAGGGTCTCCGTTACACCTGCAATAACATTGACCCTGGCCGCCACATCGCCAGCTCTAAGAATGGTATGAATCCATTTCCAAAATCGTTTGATAGTTCATTTCCTGCAGGTAGCCAAAAATCCAGTCCGTTTAGTGACCTGAAGTTGGAACCAGGTCAAACTTAGCAAAGCATAACCGAGGAATTTACTCGGAACCCCGTTAGCCAGCTATATGTGATGTACAAAGGTACAGCTGTTGCCGCCCTGGACGTGGAACATAGATGTTGTGTTCCGGACGTGGGGATTATCTACCTCAGGGCATTATTGTTGTTATTATTATTATTATTACACATTAATTAATTATTTATTCTTTTTTACAGTAAGCATCATATAAAAGACCGTGGAAAGTTGTAACAAAACATATTGTTACTCCCATACGAGAGTGTGAAAACGTTAACACTGCTGCAGTAAGAGTCAAACAGTATTATTTTACCTTAAATTAATCTATAAAAATGCTCTCATTGCTAACTTACTAATTATAATTTTATTTTAAATTTTAACGATTTACTTTCCGAAATTTATTGATAAAACTTATATAATAAGGTGCACTCTGTACCTGCTCCAAACAATAATTGCTTATAAATAAACAAAATCGAAAAATATAAAAGAGATTTTTACAAAATATACAATATCAAGAAACAAACCACTTTTAATTTCTTTGTTTTATAACTCGACTATTATCTTTTAACCGATTTTACAAAACAAAATGCCATTTTCTATCAAATAAAAGGCTTAATGTTTTAGAAAAAAAAAACATAAATTTTGATAAAACTATTATTTCTGGAGATATAACAGAGTAAAAAATAAACATGGCCGCCATTTTGTAATTTTCAAAGGCATTTATGTCCTGATTTCTTAATAATTTTATAACTTTATTACCAAGACGCTTACTAAATATTAATGCGATTCATCTATCCGAACTTGAGATACAAATCAATATAAAAAATAACAAAATGGCGGACAGGGGGAGAACGAAGAAGAAATTGCCATTTTTCGTAAAGATATTTTTTGTTTAGTTTTACAAGTAGAATCCGAAAAAGTACAGCCAGTCCACCATTTTAAAAACACTCTCTATATATTACAGAGTATGTTTTTTTTTTGTTGTTGCTTTTACGACCTCATAGGATCACTTTAATTCAATTTCTGGGCCAGTCAATTTTGTAATCGGTTCTTCTTATTTCCGAATCGTGTGAGTTATTTTTTTTTTCCTCCTTTCTTTTTGCCCACATCTTTTTTAGACGTTCTGATCTTTGGTGCCTGTCCTCGTCTGAATACACACTATTGGATTTTTTTTTGATTTTAGGTTCAAATGTTATCATATTAGTTTTAATTAGTTTTTCGTATTTTCCAGATTTTATTATTAGATTTTCTTTGGAGATTCTCAACTCTTCCATATCTTTTCGGACTTCCTTTATCCATTTCGGTTTTGTTGTTCTTTCCCAGTATAAGTTAATTATTTGGTTTTCAAGTCTGGTGTTTTCTGCAGAGTATTTACAATATTAAAATTTTTAATTTTAAATATATATATACATATATATAGAATAAGAGGAAGAAAGTGTTTGTTTGTTTGGGATAAATAAAAAACTACCAGATCAATCGCAACAAAATTTTTACCCATGTTTCTTAGCATAACCAAGAAGTTTTTTGGATACATTTAATCTCGAAAAATCACGAAAAAAAAATATATATAATAGTGGAGATTTGCCGGTTGAAGTAGAAACTTTAATTAATTGAATTAATGAACTGTGAACAGGGTTTGAACTGAATGATTCGAATCAATGGAATGCTTTTATACGGATTTAAATATTAGATCGTGGATACCGACATTGTTTGGTGGTTTGTCCACACTTCTAAGGAATGGTCGGCCTGAGTTTGTTCAAGACTACACGTTTACCAGCACATTTACAGTACACTCCAGTCGCTAATCACTGTAATTATTGATGCGACAATAAATACAGATATTAAAAAAATTAAATAAATAAAAATTTAGTGAAAAATGAGATTTAATAAAAAAAAAAAAAAATGGTTAAAATAATTATCACCAATATAATAATGACAATAAAAGTGACTAACTTAGATTAAATGTATTTAATGAACAAAATAATTCAATAAAGTTTATATATTTTTAAATTAAATCAGTATTTCATAAATTATATGTTTACTAATAGATAGGAATTTAGTGAAAGATTTACAACGTAAATCATACATTAAATTTATGCTAAGATGAGGTTATTGAACTACAATGAAAAGAATAAAATAAAACCTCGTTATGAAATTCAATGGATTAAATAAAATAAAATAAAATAAAAAAATTACGTTATTATTCATTTCTGAATAAGCTGTAACACTCTATGTATAAATTTTTTAGGTTTAAAATATACATTGTATTTTTATATTATTATTATTATTAATAGATATTTCTAAGAATATATATGAATATAAAAAAAGACGCAACACTTAAATTATTTCAAATATTTATAGACCTCAATAATCTTTCTCATTTTATTATCTAAAACCGGTTTTTTAAATGAAAAAAATGGATTAATAATAAATTATTTTGTGAATCAATTTTTTAATGAAAGATAGAATTAAAGATGAAAGAAAAAAGGAGGGCGATGAGAAACACCAACAGCAGAAGAGAAAAGAAGTATGAATGGTCAGTGACCAGATGTCAAATGATTTTCATCTAAAAAGAAGGAATAGGCAACTAAAAGATTATATTATATCAGATTAAAATCTGCAAACTAACCTGTTTTACTTCCTTTCAGAGAAACACACACGCACACCTGTATATATACAAATAAATAAATAAAACCAAAATTATTTCAAACCATGTCATTCAACTTTTAATAGCGGGAATAAAAATATAAAAAAAAAAACAAAACAGCTAAAAACAAAGTCCTGTTACTCGGCAAAATAATTAAAACAAAACGAAAACTGAAAAATAAAAAAGAAGAATTCTTTTAAATACAAAAAAAGACATTAAAATACGAAAAGAAACATTAATAAAAGAAAGTTAATAAAAATAGTTTTATAAATTTATAATTAACTAGCTTGTCAGGGCTTGATTCGTTTGCCCTTTCCGTGGTTTCAGGGTGATGTGGTCGTCTAGCGAGACCACATTGTATTTATTATTCTCATGCATGAAAGAATAATAATGATAAATAGAGATAATAGTCTGTTGAATTTATAAAAACTACCAGTGTTCTGTAATTTCCTCAAAGCAACAATTCGATCATCACAGGTCTTGAAAGTTTAAATGATCTGAAGCATACGGGTTTCCGAATACTCGATTCCAATCTTAAAATTAGTAGTTACCCGACCTTCGTACGGGTAAAAAAGTATTTTACTCGGTTCTTAGCGTTACCCAATTAGCACCACGAGAAGGTAAATATACTTCATTTCTCATTTTTTATTATATTTCTTTTTTATTTTATTTTTTAATTTTTTCGTGTTTTTGTGGAACAATTTTCAATTTAGTAATCCAAAGAATGGACTTGTATACAAACTTTATAGCTTTTCTCTATAGAGTGTATTTATACATATTGTTCCCTCAAGATACTTTGAAGGAAGCTAGATACAGTTGCTCATGCTAGAAGCATTGACTCTCTAAATGGATATCAGCACAAAGCATATGCTTGTGACTTATTTACTGTCATCGAAAATCCAGCATTAACTGGAGCCGCTTGAAAGTGATGAGCAACTCTAAAGGAATACAAGGTCTTAGCGTTACTCGATAAACAGGACGAGGAGGTGATCGTATTCGTCTCTCACTTTTTATTAGTTTTAATGTTATGTTTCTAAGTCAAGTAACAGGAGGCAGGTGCAGCCATTCGCATCGCAGAAACAGTGACAGTGTTTTTGGTTATGTTGATTGAGTCACCGCTTTATACATTGTCACACCTTTAAAAGTACTTTTATCAAAAACTGAAAGATATATCGAAAAAAAATTTTTTTTTAGAAAATTTAATTTCAAATACTGCAAGTGGCCTCCGAATTCGATTTGACCAACGGGTTGGCAGTAGTAAATTTGAATATCGGCCAAGGAAAATAATCTGCTTGTTACCGTTAAGTCATTAAAACGGCTAACATCTTGATACGATGAAAGATTTCGTAACAGAAATAGCCCTATGTTCTTTTCATTCGTAAACCTTTTTCCTTGTTTAGCCTCCGGGAATTACCGTAACGTATTACTTCAAAGGATAATATGTATAAATGTAAATGAAATGTAGTCTTGTATAGTCTCAGGTCGACCATTTCTGAGATGTGTCGTTAATTGAAAACCAACCACCAAAGAAAACCGGTATCCACGACATAGTATTCAAATCCGTATAAAATTAACTCTGCCTTTACTAGGACTTGAACGTTGGAAATCTCGACTTCGAAATCAGCTGATTTGTGAAGAAGCGTGCACCACTAGACCAAATCGGTGGGTTCATTCATAAAACCTATGTTCATGCAAAATTTAGCCTTAATCAGTTGAGTAGTTATTCGTAAAAAAATAACAGATTCACAGACAACAACAGATTTTTATATATTATCATAAATATTTATTTTTTAAATCCAAAAGTAGGATAACAAAATTAATTTACTTCGTTTGAAAAATCGAATAATCAAATCCGAAGGTCCAGATTTTTATATGGACGTTCAATAATGGATTTTACAGGTAATTTAATTGTTGAATTTGAGTCTTAGAAATGCATCATAAAAAAAAATTGAGAATTACACTATAAAAATAACCATATAAATAACCTTGTTATTTTTATATTATCCTTTATGGTTTAAATTTTTTTTTGTCTTCAGTCATTTGATGCAGCTGTCCAAGATTTCCTATCTAGTACTAGTCGTTTCATTTCGGTATACTCCCTACATCCTACATCCCTAACAATTTGTTTTACATATTCCAAACGTTGCCTACCAGCACAAGTTTTTCCTTCTACCTGTCCCTCCAATATTAAAGCGACTATTCCAGGATGTCTTAATATGTGGCCTATAAGTCTGTCTCTTCTTTTAACCACATTTTTCTAAATTATTCTTTCTTCATCGATTTGCCGCAACACTTCATTTGTCACTTTATCCACCCATCTGATTTTTAACATTCTCCTATACCACCACATTTCAAAAGTTTCTAATCTTTTTTTCTCAGGTACTCCGATCGTCGAAGTTTCACTTCCATGAAAAGCTACGCTTCAAATATATACTTTCAAAAATCTTTTCCTGACGTTTAAATTAATTTTTGATGTAAACATATTATATTTCTAACTGAAGGCTCGTTTCGCCTGTGTTATTCGGCATTTTATATCACTCCTGCTTCGTCCATCTTTAGTAATTCTAGTTCACAAATAACAAAATTCTTCTACCTCATGATCTAATTTTAATTTATTTAAAGAAAATATGGTTTAGAAGTTTCCGTAAGAGATTAGATAACAAACGTTCAATTTTTATTTTGTTATTGTGTAAGTAAAATTTAAATGTCCCATAACGTTTTAATAGGTTGTATAAAAAATTACTGTGAAGTTCATTTAAGTATTATGCAAAAGAGAATTTAAAGAAATTTAAATTTTCCCGATTGTAAGAAACGTTTATTTAAATGAATTATCTAAAAAGGATAAAAATGGGTAGTACTAGGTATATAATTTGCTAAAATTCTAAGTAGTTTTCAATAAGTAAATTGAAACTTTCAAGAATAAGGCTTAATATAGAATTAATTTTAATTTTTTCCATCGATGATATAAGGTAAAATATTTAAAAGGTTTTTCTTTCCTCGCCAGTGTTATAATGCAGGTAACCTTAATCATGCACATCCCATTACCAATCAATGCTCTACCAATATAATATTATACTAATACCTAATCAACTTATGGCATTAATGGGTAAAAAAAATAAACGCTTCGGAGAAGCAATTTGAATTTAGAGAAAAGATCCCTCACTCTTTCGCTCAGCAAAACAACGATTGATGAATATGAACATACGTTTTAATGAGGAAGTCAATATTCTATTAAAATAAAATAGATATCCTGGATACTACTTATTTATTTTATTTTTTGATGAGCTGATTTACCATCATAAAAGCTTATAAAGAAGCTTGTACGTGGGAAATGGAATTTTGTATCGTATGAAAAAAGATATCCCTGTCCGAGATTCGAACCCAGAAGTTTCGGATTAAAGGCCGGGATACTACCACGAAGATAAGCTATTAATTTGTTTTAGGGTGGAAGAATAACAACATAGAATCTAAAATGAATTAAATAATGGTCTCTGACAAGTAACCCTCACATCTAAAATGTAAATTTCTCTTATTGAAGAATCCAGAATAAGTTGCTAAACACTATTAAAATTTTACTGGAAAGGTTTTGCCAGGCGATCAGTTATTTAATAGAAATCATGTCATTAGAATTAAATTCCAACAGATTGTTGTCCTGAGCATAATAATGTTTAAAAATCACAACAAAAAAATACACTATGGTTTTCTTACCAAAAAAGCAAGAATAAAGATAATGATAATAATTCAGAGAGAATGGTAGACAATTATTTTTAAATCCTAAAAAAAAAATTAGACTTTATTTTAGGCATAGTTTCTAGTTTCTAGTTTTGAATCACAAAGGTTGTAGTACATAAAAAATCTAATAGACTTAGGTATATAAGGTTTAATCCGCTTCTCTAAAATTCGAAAACCTAGAAAAAGTACGTTACACTATGTTTAACCATTGATTCTAACATAAATCTTCACTGAAGATTTACTTTAAAAATTAACTGATCGTACTTTAAAAATTCTCGAATAAAATTCGTTCCATTTGATCTTTGGATGTGTTAAAACAACGTGAGAAATGAAATAATTTTTTTAACTTATTCATAAAAATGACATTAATTGGTTACTATTGTTTTTAAATATAAAATTAAGTTTTTTTTTATGATTAATGTACCACATAAACTCGAAGTTTTTTTTGTAGGTTTACGAAATGGAAATTTTATAAAATATGACGTCATCTTTGTTTGAAATTATTTTACTTACGTTCAAAAAGAAAAATTTATTAGATATTTTAATGTATTTATGACGCAATGATGTTATTCTAAAAAAAAAAAAAAAAAAAAAAAAAAACTTATGTAAAGAACACCATCAATATCGTAACTAAATAAACTAAATATTAAACGATGATATCGGATTTATTAAAATAACTGTTACTATCATCTACATGGAAAAACCAAGAAGAAATACCTTAAAATTTATTTGTATAAAACAAAGAAATGTATTTGATTTAAAGAAAATTAAATAATTATACAATACTGTAACATATTTCATATCTTTTAAAATGACTAATGGCTATATTATTATTGGAAAATAAGATTCTTAATTGATTTATTACAATTTACGTAATTCCTACGTCAATTTTTGCTTCTTTGTTAGATAATAATTAACTAATAAAAAACTCTCAAGTCCAAGCTGAAAATTCTTCCGCGTGACTATTGTATTTCAGCCGAGTGATTTTCTGCAACTCCATTCAATGTTTTCGTAAATATGTATTCAAATAATTTTCATAACTGCCTTCTAAATAGCAATATATTTTGCACTTATTTTATATACTTAGGTTTTCATATATTTTCCGTAATATCATTTTTTAATCATTTTTTAAATGTTAAATATTAGTATGAACTTAAAAGTATTTTAAAATATCACTGATAGACTTAATTTTTGTTTCCTAACATCTGACGGATGATTTTAATCTGTTTTTTATGCTGAAAACGAATATGAACTCATAATCATTCTATCACTCACCATTTTTGAAAAATTTTTAAATTTTAATTAAAGGTTTTTTTTTTAATTTTTCAACGTATAGTTAGCATTTTAAGTTCCTATATTGCACTTTGTTAACTCATTTTTTATTGTTTACCTTTGTAAACATAATTTGTAAGCTATAAATAAACAACAATACTAGAAAAATAATTAAGTCGTATCAAAGTCATATATTATGACATTATATCTGATACTGAACAGTGAGCCTTCATAGACAAGATTAATCATGTCTGTGCAGGTCAAAACATGTAACTGAAAACACAGCTGTGTTGTTTGTATTACGCACTGGATTTAGAAATTAATTAATTTTGTTCAGTCTTATTACTGTCTTAAGTTTGTTAACAGTGCTGTGTCATAATGCCTCGAAATTGTGTAAATGATGCTGATGCCTTTTGTTAGTGTATGGTGAGTTTACCGTAAAATCAAATAGAAAAAACATTACACCTTTAATTAAAAAAGCATGTCATTTGTACTTTCAGTGTAAAATTGATCAGGATAAAGCGTGGGCTCCTCATATAATATGCACTAACAGTTCTGTATATTTAAGAGGATGGCTGAAAGGTACACGGAAGGTTTTGCCATTTGGTGTATCTATGGTTTGGCGTAAACCAAAGGATCATGTAACCGATTTTTACTTTTGTTTAACAGGTGTGTCTGGAATTTCTAAAAAATCTAAACATACTGTAAAATATCCTTCATTGCATTCGCCAATCAGGCTTGTACCTCACAGTGAAATTATTCCAGTTCCTGAGCCACCTATGAATGTATATTTCGAAAGCAGCGATGAAGAATCAGGCAGTACTGAAGACGACAACAATGATTTAGATTTTGAATTATCTTCCAATAAGCCACATTTTATATCACAAGGAGAATTAAACGACTTGGTTAGGGATTTAAATTTATCAAAAATCAATCTGAACTGTTAGAATCAAGACTGCAAGGTTGGAATTTATTTCAAAAAAATACACAAATTTCGGGCTTTCTAAGCCGTCAAAAAGAACTTTCTCAGTACTTTATTGATGAAAATAATTTGGTTTATTGCACAAATATTGTAGAGCTTATGTTGCACTTAGGACAAGTTCATAAACCTGAGGACTGGCGCCTTTTCATAGATTCATTCAAGTATAGTTTAAAAGTGGTTTTATTACACAACGGTAACAAATATCCTTCGATACCAATCGCTTATGGTATTAATTTGAAAAAGACATACGATGTGATGAAAGACGTTCTTGAAAAAATAAATTATAAAAAACATAGCTGGAATATATGTGGTGATTTGAAAGTTACAGCTATTTTGTTAGGCTTGCAGTTAGGCTATACTAAGTACATGTGTTTTCTTTGCGAATGGGACAGCCGAGCTGGGGATAAACATTATGTTACCAAAGAGTGGAAGAAACGAGATAACTTAAATCAAAATGGGAAAAATATTATTTATGAGTCCTTCGTTGAATATTTTTACCCCATCTCCATTTCAAGCTAGGACTAACGAAAAATTTTGTAAAAGCAATGAAGAACGATAGTCCCGGATTTTTGTACATCAGGCAGAAATTTCCGAATGTAAGTGAGGGAAAAATTAAAGAAGGAATATTTGTTGGTCCTCAAATAAGAGAGTTGATCAAAGATGAAGTAATTAACTCAATGTTAAATACTTCTTACTTCATACAGAGCTATGGAATGTAATATGTGTTTGAAAATACATTTCCTCCTCTCGCATCTGGACTTTTCCCGAACAACCTGAGAGTCATAAATGACGAATACGGTGAAAGTTTCTAAGACATTTCGGTGATGGAAAGCCATTACAAAGGGAAATGCAAGACTAATATGCTAGCCGATTACTGTTGTACATTAATTCGGGGTGTGCCTGAGGCTATTTATAAAAGAAAAGCATCAGCGAAATCATTCTAGCACAGGTATGGCCATGCAAAATTATATATTTTTTTCAGATTTTAACTATATTTTCCCTTAATTTTGTTTTGAAGCATAATTTATTTAAAACTAAGGGTGATAGAAAAATTGTATTTACAGATTTGTAATGTACGCAAAAAAAGCAATTCAATAAATGACAATTTATTGAATGATAAACAATTTATTTTTGTTTATCAGTGATATTATTATTACATTTTTATTATATGATGCACCCTAATCAATGTTTTAATCATTTTCCTTGATCTCTGCAGGTAAATCTTTGACATTTCCCTTTTTCTTATTAGTAAAATATCATATCTACTTATTTTTGAAGCGGTTTATATAATTTATTATTATCTACCGATCTGAATAAAGAATTTATTCCTTTATTTATTTATTCCTTAATCAGCTGAGTTACTGAAACGAACTAATAATAATAATAATCAAT
The DNA here is from genome assembly GCF_047948215.1 of Lycorma delicatula. Classification (NCBI taxonomy): domain Eukaryota; kingdom Metazoa; phylum Arthropoda; class Insecta; order Hemiptera; family Fulgoridae; genus Lycorma; species Lycorma delicatula. Next base: position 37,655,668 of record NC_134462.1, read on the forward strand.
AAAAAAAAAACATTGTAAATGGTATCATATAACGGCTTGCAAAGAGTTTTAGACTGTATTAGAAATTAACTGTACAAGATTGTTATTCATTTATAATGTTAAATGGCGGCGTTCAAACAAAAGGCGGTATCCTCTCTGAATTAATAATTAAACAATGTTTAACTCTACAAGTGTAACATGAACAACAGTCGCATTCGCGGAATTAATGCAGCTGGAATGTAAAATGTATATAAATATATTTGTGTGTGTGTGTGATATAAATTTTCCAGTAACAAAAACAGAAGTTTGCGTATTTTATTAAAAACGTTTGTTTTTTGACTCCTTTAATTTTTTCTTCATCAAAATTTATGACTCAATTAAATTTAATTATATAAATAAATTACACAGTCAAATATAAGAAAAAATTGGTAAATTAAATGAATGAGCTAAAATTACATTGCGTAATTATTAGAATAGTGTTGGAGAGTAAATTACATAATAATAATAATAATAAACGTGGTATATTAAGTAGAAGATAAAAGCTTAACCCCCCCCCCCCTCAACAAACAACATAAGTAATGATAAAATTTGGATGCAGCTATATTTCATTTCACGATAGCGTGTAGCAATCCAAAACATAACTATACGATTATTCTAATTTAATTTAGCGCAATCCATCCGAGAAGGATGGATTAAAAAAGGATGGTTAAAAGAGCTTTTCCTTTTAACATAAAAATGAAGTAAAAATAACTTACAATACAAAATTGCGATAAAATGATATATTTATCTTAAAAATAATCATTTTAAGAAAATACGTTACCGCTATATTAAAATTTCATCAAGTAAAACAAAAAAAAAATATCTTTACTTCAATGTATATCTTCAATACCTGATAAGCTGCTGCCTGTTGAACAATTGTCATCGTTTCCCAAATTTATTACAATAACTTCAACAATTTTTTTTCAATAGCTTTTATCAAAAGCTTGGGAAACAGATAAGAAAAAAAGAGGTAAGCTTGAGAAATATGTAATATTAATTACACGTTGAATACAAATCTTCCAAGCATTTGCATCTATTATATTAAAACCTTCCATCAAAAATTTTTTAAATCACCTAACTTACATGTTGTGTTATTACACCAATGTACCCTTTGACATGTACCCATATCAATTCTACCGCGTTAAAATTGCAATGGTATGAAGCAAGACGCAACAAGAAACAGTTTTTTAATTTTTCTATTTTTTTATTTTTTGAATGAATATATTTTTGTTAATGAACTAATGAACTAATTTTACTAATAAGTTCTATTTTTGACATGTCTTCGGGGTACGCGATTTTATTTGATTTTAACCATTCGGCAATTTTCGATTTTCGGATCGAAGCATTTGAAATTTTTTCAGTTTTCAGGTAATAGTACGGCGCATTATCTATTACTATTACCTATATAATTTAGTAGATATCTATTACTATGACGGATCCTTCAGCAACAATTTCAACAATTTTTTTAAATCGCTGCATAAAACTATCATCATTCATTTCATCGAGATACTCTTGGGAAGATCTGGAATCAAATACCCATAAACCATCAATCAAAAACCCATTTTTAATTCGTGTGTGCGGTACTATTAATAGTTTACCTTTTTTAGCCGAGTTGTTACCCCCAGTTGATAAACCTTCCTTAAAAGCGTCTTTTGCGCTCTTTATTTTTTTATCCACCCATACCTTTTTTCGTACATTAACCCAAGTTTCATTTACATAATTAAGTTGTCTTACCCTTTTCAAGAAGTCGTTTAATTTCTCTTAAATATTCTCTACCCTATGAAATAATATATTCGCATTCAATCAATAAAGAATTGTATTTTCTGGACATGAAACGAAAATTCATTGATTTTAAAACGCAATGTAATGTATTCTAGAAAAATTCGGCAGTTCAGAATGGGTAATCACGGCATTTAATATTTTAAGTTGGAACCTGGTTATTGAAATAAAACGAATGAGTTTTTTTGTGATAGTAGTTTTAGTAAAAATGCCCAACCTTTCATCATTTTCATGCGCTTTCGAATCTTTTTAGGGCTAACATGATTACCATTAATTTTGTGTTTCTTTATTATTTTTAAACATTGTTCTTTCGCAACATCTGTTGCAGTACTTGCTTTCCGAACAATGTTTCTGACTGCAGTTTCAGGGTTATCTTGTTTAAGGTTGTAAGTAGATAATTATTTTATTTCGGAATTACTAAAGGATTTTCCTGGTTTAGGTTTCACGACAGAATCACTCACTATTAAAACCAGATTGGCACAAAAACATAGGGTAATTTAAATTTATGAAAATAACAATGAATAAAAACTGTTATAATAAGGAACTGTAAAACTTACAGTACTGTATGGTGTAACAGGATATCTTAGACTGAGATATTTTCTTTCACTGAACTGAATATCTGTGTAAAGCATTACAAATGATGTTATCGTTATTAAACATCAATAACAAAGAACTCAACAAAATTTTTAATTGCTTATCATTGGCATGCCACGGCGCCAGACAAATGATAGCTTACCACCATTATTGTACGCAGAAAACAATAATTATATTTGCACGTGGGAGTGACAGAATGATTCAGCCTTTTTTTCCTGTTTAGCCAGCGGGAATCAACGCCAGGTATTACTTCAGAGGAAAAATGAGGATGATACGTAAGTGATGTGTAATCTTGTACAACCTCAGGTTGACTATTTCTGAGATATGGGGTTAATTGAAACCCAACCATCAAAGAACACAGGTATCCAAGATCTATTATTCAAATCCGTATAAAAGTAACTGCCTTTACAAGGATTTGAATGTCGGAACTCTCTGCTTCGAAACCAGCTGATTTGCGAAGACGCGTTCACCACTAAACCAAACCGGTGGGTTAAAATGACTCAGCCTAAACTACTGAAATATAAATCATACATGTTGAATTGAATTTTGTGACACAAGAATTAGTAAGTGGACAGTAGAAAAATGAATTGTAAAAGTTATTTTTCATTGCAAATTTCATCTAATTTTTTTTTTTTTTGATTGAATGCTCCTCAATAGAAATCAAAATTAACTGAGATTGAATACAAAAAATTAAATAATAATAAATCGCTTTATACACTGTTTACTATTATTATTTTTTTATTTAGTTTGTTTGTTCATAACGGCCACAATGCAGTTTTGTGACACTTTTAGAATTGTTGGAACTCCAATCATATTAACTTTAAACTTTTCATTAGCTACAAGGCCCGACAAAGTTCAGTGTTTCACGAGAGAAAAATTACTTTTCTATCTAAAAAATAAAATTTAAAATAAAATCTACTTAAAATAAATTTATTTACGGAATAGTGAATATTATGTAACAATATAAGGTGCTACTTTATATTCATAATTCAGGTATGTATTAAAAATAGCTTTAATAGTCTTCTACATATTAAAAATTTTATAGGACACAAAAAGCTTCCCGTAACAGTAGAAAGAATCCCAAATAACTACAGTCTTGAAAACAGGTAAGCCCGTCCACGACGTGTGCTCATACAGACCGATAAATTTGCCATCCATCCTTTCCAAGGTCTTTGAGAGGTCTTCCTTTGCATGCTGTGGCCGATTCTGATAAGCAATCACAGTATTCCAAATCATTAGTCTGGCTTTAAAAGCGGTCATTCAACCAATGACAGACTCATAGAACTGATACTGTAACCTACGGATGTCTGGAAAGGAACGATTTTGTTCGGCAGCATTCTTAAATGCGCAACAGGCATTTGACAAAGTCCGGCTACCTGGTCTTTTTTATAAGTTGAAATTGAACCTACCTCAAACGTTTTATTTAGTACTCATAGAAATCTGGCAGGACGCTTTTCGATAATTAGATACAATCAGGAATTATCTTCCTTTCTCGATACTTAGTCAAGAGTTCCACAAGGTTCGGTTTTGGGTACAACCTTATATCCGATTTACACTGAAGGTTTGCAGACCTTCTCAATCTTGACTATGTGACAATCACATAGTTTCCCAACTTTCCCCTCGCGGGTAAACTACACTCTGCATTGGAACTTATCAACATATATTTACGTAGATAAAGGCAAATCCAATTAAGTCTCTTCAAGTAATATATATAATGTAGAGAGATTATTGTCCACACGTCCACCGTGATAATATTTACATCCTTTTTTCCTATTTAGCCTCCGGTAATTACCTTTCAGATAATATTTCAGAGGATGATATGTATGAGTGTAATCTTGTACAGTCTCAGTTCGACCACTTCTGAGATGTGTGGTTAATTGAAACACAACCACCAAAGAACACCGGTATCCACGATATAGTATTCTAATCCGTATAAAAGTAACTGCCTTTACTAGGACTTGAACGCTGGAACTCTCGACTTCCAAATCAGCTGATTTGCGAAGACGCGTTCATCAACAGACCAAGTCGGTGGGTTAATGTTTACATCCGACATACAAACAATGTACGGTATCTGAGATTGCATTTGGATCGTCGATTAACGTGAAGAGATCTCATAAAAGAGAACAGCAAGCAATTGGATACTAAGTTTAAGTGAAAGTACTGATTCCTGGGCAGCAGACCTCTTTTATTTCTACCAAAAAATTACTACTATAAAAAACCATTTATGAAACCAAAATAGAGCTATGGCATACAGCTATAGGGAACAACGTGTAACAGCAACGTTGAGATCATCCAGAGGTTCCAAAACAAAGTATGGAGGATCTTAACGAAAGCGCCGTGGTTTGTAAGTAACAATGATATCCAAATATACCTAAAATTCCGTATATTCGTGAGAAAATCCAACGTATAAATGCGAAATACATACCTACACTAAATGAACACGTGAACCACCTAGCGGTGAATCTGTGAGGTTTTTAGACGTCTAAAATGACGACATGTGTTGAACCTGGGATATGTTGCGTGACGATGGATTTTACATTCCAGGATGTTAAAAACCTGGACAGCAACTAAGATAATTATTATTGCGGATAACTTAGTTTGTTACGTTAGATTCTGATTTTTAGATTGCTTTTATGTGTTTACTACAAGTGAGAATACACCCACTGATTGGAATTATTCGACCATTATGGCATATTCAGGACTATTAGTTGCGGTGTGATCAGTCATATTCTCGTCAGATCTCGTTTAATAATAAATCTTTCTACTATTTTTTCTTGTGTTATGTTTAATTCCTTTATCTCATTTGTTTGTTGAACTCCTTTGATTTTGTTTCCTGTTGTAATCTGTTATTTTTATTTGTGATTATTTTTTTAATGTTTTGTTATTATGGTTGTGCGGATAAATACTCATTATGTGTTGTATAGAAGTATTGTAAACTACTGGTGTTAGTATTTCACGAAGAGTACCTGTGTGTACTCTTCATTCATGTTATTATTAGTCAATCCATTTACTTATGGTTTCGTTGTTTGTAGAAACAGATTGTAAATAAAGTACAGCAACAAAAAAAAATATGTATAGGTTTTAAATTAACGATACAGTTTTAAATCTTTGTAATTTTTTTTAAAATCATGTTTAATATTAGTAATCATGCAACTCATTTGTATCAGAAATGGTCTGGATGGTAATTTGTTTTAAATAAAATATAATTATTCTTCAGAAAATTTTGTTTACATTAAGTTTGATTGTCATATATTTTATGTGACGCCGACATATATTTAAACAAAAAAAGGCTATTTAAAAAAAAATATTAACCTTTACGGCGTATATTCAACTATCAACGTGGATTCGTATACGATATCGTCCTTCAGTAAAAGTAATAATTGAACAATAAAACATCGTTTAAGATACCCATATACAGAAAAATGCTTTCCCGTCTCAAATTGGATGAAATTGACGATTGATGTAAATTGATGTTGGTATAAAAGCAAACAACAATCCTGTTGATAAAATTCTGCATTTCCTTAAATGGTCAATAGGAGCCATCATTTCGTTGAAACAGATACGATTTGTTTTTTCTGTTACTTAAGGGAAAAATTTTCTGAAACGGCATACTGTACTCAACTCCATGTATGTTTTAAGTTTTACTTTTTTTTAAAAAATGCTATGCGAGTGAGCTATTCATGCCATAAACTCCAATAAAATAGTATAAAAGAATCATTTATCAATCCTCTGATAATGCTTAGAATTCCAAAGATTTTAAATTAGTACGTCTATTATTATAACAAACCTGGTGAGAATTTGGCTGGTCGGTAACAATAACGATAAAAAAGTAAATATGGTAAGAAGGTACTGCGATTGTAATTTGCGTCACATTTACGAAGATTTTATTCAAAACCGGCATACACAGAAAAAACTTTCTAAAAAGTGAACTATGGTATTATGGTAAAAAAGAAAATGTATAAAATCAATAATATTCTTCTAATCAAAATTCATAAAATGTTATTTATAAAAACGAAATTTTAAAAAATTTCCTGTAGTTTATATATTTGTTTACAATGCAGTTTTTTCCCGTTTCTCTTAATTAAAGATAATTTAATATTAAATGTACAAAATACGGCTTAAAAAATATAAAATATTAAAGTGGTTTTAGTAATTTATCTATGATAACCAATGAACTCTTAACTTTAAGAAAAATAAGAGTGAAGATTATTCGTTTGAAAATCACTTAAAATTATTAAAACCTATAATCCACTTTTCGCTTAAAATAGTTTTAATAAGTTAAACGTATATTGCATCAGTACTAATTCACAATGTATTCATCCAGTAGCCTTTATCTAACTATTTTAAGAAATTCTTCTAGCGCAAAAGCATCAAATACATAGTTACTATGTTAAAATTCATATCTGATGAAATACATACCAAACCTGTCGATAAAGGTATGTAGTAACAAAAATAACAATAATGTGTATAACATGAAATAAATAGCAAATATGAATGATAAACACAATCGGTTATACAGAATGTCCCAAACTAAACTAATATTTTTAATTTATCACCATTTTTCGCGGAAAAACCAGAGAATAAATCTTTATATGCTGTTATGAGTAAATACTAAACTTAAATTACTGAAAAATACACACCTGAAAAACGCGTAGAAATTGTAAAAATAACAATATAATGAGTTTTCGAAAAAAATCATCTTTAGGGATGAGGCACATTTTCTTCTTGCTGGCTTTCTCAATTAACAAAATTGTCGAATTCAGGGATCAGAAAATCTAAAAATGATTAAAAAAGTTTCTATGCATTCACGACAGGTCACTGTTTGGTGCGGATTTTGAGCTGGGGGATTGATTGGACCTTACATCTTTGAAATTGGACCTTACATCTTTGAAAATGAAAATAGAAATACCGTTACAAGTAACAAAACCAACAACAACAAAACATAGTAACAAAAGATATTTACAACAAAAAGAGCATCTCAATAAAAGGTCGAAATCAGATAGTAAAATATGATAATCAAACCAGAAGGCCTGTACGTATCAAAATTTATCTTCAGATTGAAATCAGGTACAATAAATGCTACAGTTTAAAAAAAAATCTTGAGAATTAATAATACAAATTTAGAAGTAATAAACATTTCACAATTGCAATGAAACTGAGAAAATATCATAACAATCAGAAAACGAAGAGGGACAAATTCTTCGGCCAAATTATGAAATGAATGATAAAAGGATCACTAAACAACCTCTCAACTTCTTTTAAAACAAAAAGAACAGAAATCAATTCACCTTTTTTCACGGACAGAGGTTTGCGTTGTATAGTCTTTTTTAGTCCTGGTTTTGAGCTGTAGTCGAGTGTGTACCTTCCCCAGTTTCTCAATCCTGCTGTCTGAGAACTGTTACAACGGTTTTGCTTCTTACTGTTAAGTCCTTCAAAAAGATCCAAAAAAAAGAAAATATCTGAAGAAATAGTACAAGTTAGAACAACTGTCAGAAAACTGGTAGAAGGTTTCAAAGGTTTCCAAGAGAATAAGAAAAAGTAGACAAGCAGCGTCTGGCCAGAAGGGAAAGATTAAAAAAAGGGGGAAAATGAAGAACTATTGGAAAACCAAGAAATAGAACGCCCAGAGGGAGGATAAATGAATGGAAAATGGTTTTTCACGTCATCGTCAATGAGCCATAAAAAATATTATATAAATAAGAAATTCAATCAATGTATATAATATTATTTATTATCACATTCTCATCTAGCGGGTTAATTAAATAATATTTGATAAATAAATTCATAATATTATCACAGCAGGTAATAAAAACTTAGCAAACAAACATTGCGTCAATAAGTTTGAAGATTTTTATTATTGCAACAGAATTGCGCAGTTTCAAAAATTTATTTAAAGATATTATTTCCATGACAACCACTTTATTTTACGGTTATAAATCAGAAGATTATATTACCACAACTAATTTAATACTACTGAAAAATTAAAATTTACATGCAAACTTGCAGAGGAGATACGTACCCACTAAACAAACGTAATATTAGAAATTATAAAGATTGTATCATTTAGGCTCCATATAAAGTTCTAATAGTGAAATGACCATTTCAAGGTCATTGAAAATACGGCTTTTAATCGCACATCTACAAATTGAAATCGCTCCTCGATTGAAAAAGAACCACTCCTATTGCACACCAATCAAAAGACTAATTATCACTCTCCGAAATGTCCTTGAAATCCAAAATGAAGATTACGTGTATTCATTCAGCCAATCATACAAATTAATAATAATAATAATAGTATAATTAAATTCTTTGTGTTTTTTTTTTGTTTTTGTTTAATTTAATTATTCTTTAATAGGGTTTTTGTTAATAGTTAAGCTAATAGCAATTAGAACAAAACTATCACTAAAATCTTAATATACCTACATAATATAAACTAATAAATATAGTTCAGCAACAATTTATATACGTAATAAAGAATTAAATCAATTATAATGGCACGTGTGTTTATAAATGATAATTTAACTCTTTTCTTTTCCTTTTTTAAATATTTTCGCTTTAGGGACAACCCTCATATATTTATCAACATCTCTTCCGAGCCCTCTATTTTCCTCCTTTTGTAATTTTCCTGTTTTTCATCTTACAATTTTAAAAATAAATTTAAAAAACTGTTTTAATTTCTATTTCTTTAGAATTGCCTCAAATTACTTGGTCAACCGACTATTACTCTTAGTACAAGTAAGAACATCTCTTTATATTGCTGCTTGAGATGTCTCAAGAAAAATAAAAAATAATAAAAAAATACATACGCAACCATTAAATCTTGTATTAAAAAACAGCAGGTGAATAGGGATTCCCAGCAAACATCCTTAATAAAGCGTATACAGATAAATAAACATAAAATGTTAATAAACAACATATACATAAAAATTCTATACAAACAAACACACTTGTGTTAACTGGGATCACAAAGATTTAAGAGATCACAATAGTTCAGTAAAAAAAAAAACACAAAGCAAAAAACAATCCACAAAATAGTTAAAAAATAGACATATATAAACTGTTTTGTTTATCTCTATCAAAAAATTATAGTTGCAAAATAATAGAAAGAAATAGAAGCAAAAAAAATAGTAACAGGAGTAACAAAAGGAAAATAAATAGAAGGGTGCTAGGCTCCTGGCTAAGGCTTAGTAAAGACGTTTATCACATGTCTGATATCGAACTAGTACAAGTGTAACTAAGATATCGCAAGTTCAGCACGTGTTGGCGTTTCAGTCGCCGGATATTTTCACTGTGGTCTAAGAGATTAACTGCTACAAATTTTATATGATTGTCCAATTGCTGTCTGTTACTTAACCGAGCCCTTTGATCTCATCAATAACATAAGGCAAAAACAAATAAACAAAGAAATATTAAAAATCTTCTTTGGCGAATCTACTAAGATACCTTTTAAAATATAACTAATGCCCTATAAAATAATTATTTAATAACCACTAACTAAAGTAAAATCCACTTTTCTAACGGATTTTTAAGAGATACTAACTAAGAATAAATAATACTGATAAGTTATATTTGTAATAATATTAAAAAAATATATTAATACATTATGTTAAATTCTAAAATGTACATTTCCAGAAAACCAACAAATTCTGTAAAATTAAACCCTTTTTATAATTTAATTCGTTAGTTACACTGTGTAATAAGCACTGAAGAATAGAAACAATATTAAAAAAATTTCCTTAAATCTTTATTAATTTAAATTCATATTTGAATCTTTGATGACATATATTGTACAGTATACGTTATGGTGGTATATATATATATATATATATATATAGAGGGTATAAAAAGTTCTCCCGAGACTTTCATAACCTATTCCAATCAAAATAATAAAATAAGTTCATATGTCCTAAAATGCTTCGTCTGCGTGTTACGGTTAGTGAAAGTTTCTCTCAGATTTCAGCTACCCCGGTGAATGAGGTCGTATTGACACTTTTAGGACTTTAGTTACGGGACAGAATTAGTGATTTCCTATGGTTTTTGGCCTGAAAATACGAATAAAATAAATTAAAGAACTATATCTGCATTAGTTTTTGAGAAATCTGGTGTGAAAACCAATAAATTTGGGTAAAAAACCCTAATTTTTATGTTTAACTTACAATAACTTTGTTAAATGGGCAATGAACACATACATATTTACAGAATTTAATTCTAAATAAAATAGTGTAAGATAAGGTGATTAGAATTAACAAAAGTTAGAAAAATTCGAATTTTATTTAGAAACAGTCCATTACTCCATTTGTCAGAAAAGTACTACTTATTAACGTAAACTAAAACCAAATTTTTTTTGGTGATGTGAAAAATTTGTAAAAAGAAAATTGCTGTTAAAAAACATTATTATTAATGTTTTTAAACAATTATTTAAAATGAATTATTTTAAACAGTAAACGAAATATTTTCAAGGTAATGTAATTTATGTAATACAGCAATTTTTAGTTTTTTACCTTTGAAAAAATAAAGATAATTTTAAAATTAATACCATCTACTGTTTTATTTTATATACATTCAAGCAGAGGAAAAATAATAACGTAATAAAATTTATGTTATACAGTTAAAGAAAATTGCAAGACCAAATGATAACAAAATATAATAATTTATGACCGGTCTTTTCTTCTTATATAATGTAAAAAGATATGGAATTACAAGGCGCCTCGTAAAATAATAATTTGAAAAATAGTATTTAAACATAAGAAAATATTAATTACATATTTCTGTGCCTATAAAACAACTTGTCCTAACTGACTGATTGATTCATAAACACCCATAAAAAAATACTGAGGATAAATTGATGACAATTTGTTTACATGTTCTTCTTACGGTGTAATTGCATATTAAGAAAGTATTTTTGGAAATTCCGATTTTAAAGGGGTAAAATGAAGTAAAAATTAAATTAAATTTTTTTTTTTTCTGTAACAAATGAAGATATCAACTTGATTTTTAATGTGTGTAATTTTTCTGTAAATAACTAAAAAGAAATTTCTAGATTTTTCGAAATTTGACCTTAAAAGGGATGAAGAAAGGTAAAAAAAATTTGAACAACGATTCCAAATTTTTCTCTTTACCGACTATACTAAACGAGATACGAGGTGTGTCTATTAATAACGAGACCAATGCTGTAAAATATTTTATTTTAAATTTATACATGTTTAGTTATTATCCCCTTCAATATAAACCTCTTCTCTATCCCTACAACGCTCCATACGAATTTCCATTGTTCGAAACAGTGCTGGAAGTCTTCTTCTGTGAGCTCTTTCATGACGCCTGCCGCTTTTTTTTCACAACTTCAACGGTCTCAAATCTTGTTCCTTTTAATCCAGATTTAACCTTGGGGGACACATAAAGGTCACATGATGCCAGGTCAGGCGAATAAGACGGATGGTGTAATACTGGGATATTATACTTGGCTAGAAACGGTTTGAAAATAATTTCAATCTTAAAAAAATATTGTGAAATTATTTATTCAAATATTATTTAATCAACCCGGTAGATGAGAATGTGATACTAAATACAATAGTATTTATAATACAATAGTATAATAGTAGTACATTGACAGAATTTTTTATTTATATTTTTTATGGATCAATGACGATGGCGTGAAAAAAACATTTTCCACTCATTTCTCCTCCCTCTGGGCGTTCTTGGTTTTCCAATATTTCTTCATTTTTCACTTTTTTTTAATCTTTCCCTTCTGGCCAGACGCTGCTTGCTTTTTCTTCTTCTCTTGGAAACCTTTGAAACCTTCTACCAGTTTTCTGACAGTTGTTCTAACTTGTACTATTTCTTCAGATATTTTCCTTTTTTTTGGATCTTTTTGAAGGACTTAACAGTAGGGCGCAAAACCGTTGAAACAGTTCTCAGACAGCAAGATTAGGAAACTGGGGAAGGTCCACACTCAACCACCAGCTCAAAACCAGCACTGAAAAAGACTATACAACGCAAACCTCTGTTCGTGAAAAGAGGTGAATTGATTTCCGATCTTTTTGTTGTAAAAGTGGTGGACGATTTTTTTGTGATTCTTTTCTCATTCATTTCATAATTTGGCCGAAGAATTTGACCCTCTTCTTTTTCTGATTGTTATGATATTTTCTCAGTTTCATTGCAATTGTGAAATGTTTATTACTTCTAAATTTGTATTATTAATTCTCAAGATTTTTTTTTTAAACTGTAGCATTTATTGTACCTGATTTCAATCTGAAGATAAATTTTGATACGTACAGGCCTTCTGGTTTGATTATCATATTTTACTATCTGATTTCGACCTTTTATTGAGATGCTCTTTTTGTTGTAAATATCGTTTGTTACTTGGTTTTGTTGTTGTTGGTTTTGTTACTTGTAACGGTATTTCTATTTTCATTTTCAAAGATATAAGGTCCAATCAATCCCCCAGCTCAAAATCCGCACCAAACCGTGACCTGTCGTGAATGCATAGAAACTTCTTTAATCATTTTTGGATTTTCTGATCCCCGAATTTGACAATTTTGTTAATTGAGAAAGCCAGTAAGAAGAAAATGTGCCTCATCCCTAAAGATGATTTTTTTTTCGAAAACTCGTTATATTGTTATTTTTACAATTTCTACGCGTTTTTCAGGTGTACAGGCCTTCTGGTTTGATTATCATATTTTACTATCTGATTTCGACTTTTATTGAGATGCTCTTTTTGTTGTAAATATCTTTTCTTACATTTTTTTGTTGTTGTAGGTCTTGTTACTTGTAACGTCAATTCTATTTTCATATTCAAAGAAGTAAGGTCCAATCTATCCTCCAGCTAAAAATCCGTACCAAACCGTGACCTATCGAGAATGCATAGGAATTTAATCATTTTTAGATTTTCTGATCCCCGAATTGGACAATTTTGTTAATTGAGAAAGCCAGTAATTCATTTATTAATAATTATTAACCTCTGATTGTAAAGAAATTTTTAGGATAAATAATAATTCAATAAAAAAAAATAACAGAAGTTATTAATGAAATAAAATTGTATGTACTTCTCATTTAAAAAAAATGTGTATATGTAATTTAATAGGCGTACAAGGAAGTAATGTGGTGTCCATATCAGTTTTTTTTTTTAATTTAATAATGCTTTATTATCAGTTTTATGAATCTCCTCTTAAAAATATTACGTAAATAATACTAAAACAAAGCAATAATTGCATATCTTCATTTTAATAACTCAGATTTTTATGTTTCTTTTACGAGTAAGGAAATTCTTTGGAAAAAAATAACAGAAATATAAACAATCTTTTATTCGTAAAAAATCAAAATAATAAAATTTCATTGAGAAGTTTTGTACAAGTATTTATTTTAAAATCGTGATTATTTCTGAGATCAACTTACAACAACGTAAAAACATATATAAATACGAAGTTAATTTTAAAGTTATAAAAAATTAACTTTCAATAATTGTTCAACGATTTATTATAGAAAGAAACAAAGAACTAACATAAAATTTATACTGCATTGATCATAAATTACTACGAAACCAACAATTAAAGTTTTACGAAATAGTCAAATGGAAATGCAAAAATATCAAGTCTTGACTGGTCTGATCCGCTTCAAGTATAACCTAACCTACATTAACGCCTACTGCTAATTTAACTCGGCATATTAATGGAGTGGGCAACAGCAACATAACAAATAAAACCCAGGATTTTACTAAACAAAAATTTTATCAAAGATTTTTTTTCTTTTTTTAATTAATTTTTAATATTTATATTCCACAAAAATCATTTAATTATATATCATTAACCTTTATTATTCATAAAAGTTTTTATTCATTAAAATTTATTATTAGTAATTCTTAGTAAAAATTTTATTCAAAGAAACCTGAGTGGATATATTTAAAAATTGAAAAATGTTTTTTTAATAACCAATTTTGAAACTATAAAATACACCGACATGAATATTACGTTAAAAAAAAAATAAACTGGTTTTTCTTGGTTAAATCTCTATACTGAAAAATATATATATATATGCCATTGTAATCTGCTGATCGAGATTTTATCTTTTCTCTCTAATACGCAGCTGACTAATTAAAAAAAATATTAAGCTAAGAGAAATTACAATAGTATATTCTATTTATTCATAATAAACAATTTTATAAATGTGAATATTTGTTTATACGCATAAGAATATTTTTCAAACTTTTAGTAAATATACTACTAGAAAAAAATTATATAAATTACAATGTTATTTATTAATTTAATAAATAAATTATAGTATTGAAAAAAAATAAAAATTATATTTACGTCTACTTCCAAATCAAATTAACGTTTATGAAAGGCTATAAAAAGTTAAAAAACGACGACAGACATGATAGAAAAGTTGGATTATACACTTAAATAAACATATAGAATTTTTAAAAATCTTATGCAGAACTGCACATGACAACAGACTTCCTTTATTTTCTTTTGTTTCCATGTTCCAACTTGTAGCATCATTACAAACCATGCTTCTCACTTTCTCCGATCAATTTTTTACAACTTCATATACACTGCTACAGTATATTTAAATTTCAATGAAATTGATCTCGTAGCTTTTGAGATTTTCGAGCTGAAGAATTTTATAAATAGGCCTATAAATAAATAAATAAATATATTTAATGTCACCATTTAAAAGAATGGTATTTTCGTACTCCTCATACCTCAAGGTATTTTCACTTCCCCCCCCCCTTTAAACCCTTCCATTTGACTGAAAGTAATGCCGTAATTTTTTTCGAAATGTTGGTTAAAAAAAATCCCTTTGGGTTTGCCGGAAGACGGAGGTAGATTTCACCGCTGCTAAGTAAGGGATAAAAAACATTTCCACCTTAAATTTAAGAAAAATTCCAAATTTACTAAATACAACAACGGTTGCATGTGAAAAAATGTTTCACATGTTTAGCATACGACAAGCCCCATCTTCTTAAAATTCCAGCAACATTTTGGTCATCCCTTGCCGTAAGGTTCGTCATATCAAAAATTGTTTCACATAAAGTTTTAGGTAATATTTAGAGGACTAACAACCGCTATAAACCGATTCGATACTGAGCCTATTAAGGGAGGTATGATTTTTTTTTGTTTCAAAACCTCAATTTTTCTATCCCCTGAGCCAATGGTTGGTGACATAAAATAATTTACTTAGGTAAGTTTTAGGCCCTTATCTAAAGAATAGTAGGAACTTTAAACGAATTCGATATTTTACGTAATAAGAATGTTATAGCGATATCTTGGTTTTTTTATAAAAATCTCCTCCTCCCCTTTCCACCACCATGGTCCGATTTTGATCGTTAAGGAACTCGATCGAGATTTTGGGACGAATTATTTTTAAGGGACATTTTGAAAGTGATTGGCACAAAATTACCGTAGTTATTGTGTCCACAAGAAAATTATATATATATATATATATATATAGAATTGTATATATAAACTTTAGAGGTGACGATGGTTTTGGGGTCTGGAGGATGTGAACCGCGAAGATATGTCCAAATGTTCCGTAAGTCGAATCATAGTACCCATTACAATAGGTAGCTTTCTAATGAAATCTACCAAAAAAAAAAAAAAAAATAGAAAATACGTAATGAAATCTGTATAATGTATAGAACTTCCTTCAGCTGTAGTTTTTATTTACATCTAGTCTAAAGTGAATGGAGCACTTCTTATGGATAGTAACCATAATAATAATTTTAAATATTTTCAATTTGAACCAAAAAAAGTGTTGAATATTTTAACAAAATTTTAATACTTAAATTTTAGGGTTGAAAAAATATTTTTGCACATGATTAAATGGGTGCAAAAACTTCAACAAAATTATAGCTCTTCACATAATCAGCTTCCGTTGTAGAAATATTAACGGAGTTATTTCATAATTACTGATTAAATGCTATTTTTTACTACGCGTTAATGTAATTAATAAATTAAAAGAACTGGAAGTATTATATACTGTACATGTACTTGTATATGTTACGATAAATTTAACTAATCCGGTAATTATGCATAATTACCGGGTGAATTTAATTAATCACCTCCAATATTGAAGAATTTAAAAATATATACAATTTATTAAATTTACCGATCATTTTACATCTTCTCCGGATTAACATATTTTACATATTTAAGTAAAAACTACACTATAAACAGTAATTACTGAATTTATTATTTAAATAATCGAAACATTACTGTTAATTAGTTGAGGTTAGCAAAGCGAGCATATTTTGTTTGTTTAAATTATCATAACCTACCAAAACATAACATACGCTCGCTTTGCTCGCTAACCTCGTCTAATTAACGTTACATATACCAATTATGTATGTTATTTTTCAACATTGGAGGCGATCAACCTAATTCATCGGTAATTATGTTTAATCATTGGGGTAATAAGATTTACCGTAACACATATACAAACATTAGCATTACACAAACATAAATATAAATAGATTCTCCCCACGATACAAACGAGAGGTTTTAAATCATATTAATAATTTTTTTTAATTTTTTAATTCCTATTTTATTTATTTCAAATTTTAACAAAATTTTCTAACTAACCTAAATACATTCGAACTAATAAATCTACTAAAAAAAATTCTACTAGTTTCACATCAACGAAAGAAAGTGAAGGAAAATAGTGGGATGTTTAGGATGATGAAATAGTTTATTTTTAAAGAAACAAGCTTAAAAAATCATAATCGAAACGGACTAGAAAAAGAAAATTTAAAAAAAATATTTTTACATACTTTTTTAATTTTCACTTTTTAAGTAAGCGTCTAATTAAGGGTTATTAAATCGTTAATAGTATCTGATTTTAAAATATTAATTACTTAAAAATGTGAAATTTAAAGAAAAAAAAATATTATTAATAATTTTTTTTTAAATTTTAATATATAGAAACTACTGGAAAACATTACCTATAAATAAAAAAAAACGGCTATTGATAATAAAAAAAAAAAAAAACGTATAAAACCTATGCTTATAGAAATAAATAAAAAATATACAAAGAGACGATTTTAAGAGATTACAAACAGATGTAATCTAAGGGTGTCTGAATTGTGAAAATATCTATTATCAATTTTTTATTTTCTCAGCAATGTTTTTTAAATTTTTGCCTGAAAATAATGTTGATTATTACAATGAAATTCAGATCTGTAAAAAAGCATATTGTATTTAGCTATGATGAAAGAAAAAAAATCACATTTTTTATGTAAAACACGTAATTTTTTTATTAAAAGAAACTTTTATTGAAATTATTTATTAAAGTTTTAGAAAAATATCACTTTTTTCGAGGATCCCCTCGACAAAATAAAAAATCTGATGTGTATTAAGTCACATGACTTACTTGTACGTCTATTAAATTATATATATAATTTTTTTTTACAATCAGAGGTTAATATTTATTAATAAATCAATCGATTTGCCGGCCTCCATGGCGTAAGTGGTAGCGTCTCGGTCTTTCATCCGGAGGTCCGCTGTTTGAATCCCGGTCAGACATGGCATTTTCATACACGCTATAAATTATTCAATTCATCCTCTGAAGCAATACCTAAAGGTGGTCCCGAAGGTTATAAAAAAAAGTCAATATATATAAATTTAAAAAAAAGAGAAGGAAATAAAGTCCGATTCGAACGGATGTGCTTTTCCCCTTGTAAGATCCAAATATTTCGTTAATAAAATTTTATTTTTCTATAACTCTAGAACCAATGAAAATAAGTATCACTTACGATATATATCGTTGAAAAGCTCTCAATGAGGGCTGATTAGTGCAGTTAAGAAGAAATTCAAAATCCAATTATTTTTTTTTGGATTTTGGACTTCTTTTGACACTTTTGGTCCATCTGATTGCGATCAAAAGGGGACGTGCATAACTAGATGTTACACAGTCCTAAATCCAAAATTTCAACATTCTACGGCTAATTGTTTTTTAGTTATGCTAGATACATACTTACGTACAGACATCACGCCGAAACTAATCAAAATGGATTAAGGGTTGGTCAAAGTGCATATTTCCGTTGAAATTTGAAAACCGAAATTTTTCGTGATCACAATACTTCCTTTACTTCGTACAAGGAAGTAAAAATAAATCAACAAAATCTTTGCATGTTATAAGATTTAAAGCTTGAAAATAAACAAAACTGATATATGCCCACAAGAAAATCCTTTCATTTTTTGAAATCGTTTAAAATGATAATTAAATTTTATTACGCACAGTTCAGTTACCTTTGTAAAAAGAAACCTTTTATTGAAAAGTAACAATTTATAAGCAATGTATTAATTATTTTATATATTTAATTAATTTCTTAACGCCAAAATTAACATAAAGAAAACTATTTATTCTTCGATTTACTCGCTTTCTCTTGGTTGATTTTCATTATTTAAAAAACGATTCATTTTTCATGTGGAAATAGAAAAAAAGTTGTTTATATCCTGAAAGATTCTTTTCTTTCGTTTGATTTTTCAATGCGAAATAAGTCTTCATTAAAAAGGTAAACACACGACTTTGCAAACTAAGAATATTATTTTTATTTCAGTTATGTTAAAATATTATTCTTTGGCTATTTCTTTGTTTCATATTACTATCTTTAACTATTAAAATGATTACTTTATTTTAAATTCTCTCGGTAATAATCTTAGTGTAAATTATGAATTCTTTATGAATACGTCAAAAGCCGAGATTTCGAAGATGACCTCCGGTAAAGTCCATAAGGGCTCGGAACGGTAGGGGTGACGGAGGATGTCTTCCCTTACGGAGTCAGAATGTGAATTCTTTATATAACAATTTATCATATTAAATTAAATATGGATACAAAAATTCAAAATATGGAAAATGTGTATTTTTTAATGTGTAATTTTGAAGTTCTCAAAATTAAAATTGGTCTAAAATATACGACTGAGTGATTTCTCCTGAATAAAATATGTTTATAATTGAATTACGAATGCATTTATATTTTATTAAGTTACATTTACGTTGAAATTTTATTACATTCTAAGCCTTTAATAGTAACAGAAGACTTAGAGGTGGGCTGATACAGTGACGTCATACTGATTGCACCACACCCAACATTATCTTTAACTTTTCTCTTCAGTGAATATGCTGGACAGACGAGGAGTAATGTAAATCTGATTTGGACAAAAACCAGCAACCTTTTGATAAAAAGCCACTGCAATAATATTTAATATTTATTATAAATTAAAAAAAAGTACAGCTTGAAGTGTGTGATAGTATTATCTAACACATTAAGAATTAGGTAATTCTAAATTTGAGAAGTAACATTTCATAAATTGTTCAAGGACTGAAGACTAAATAAAGCTTTTATAATTATTTTTTTAATTTCATCAAAAAAATTTCATTCTAGTGTAATACAAACTACGTAACGTTCAAATATATACGTAACTTAAAACGATCATGTAACACAAAATGACCTTGCTAAATAAAAATTACATATACAAGTGTATATTACTATATTAAAAAGATTTATTACTTAAATAGAAATTAAAAGTAAATTATACTAAATTTAGTAAATATTTCGGGGAACTAAAAATTATAATTAAGTAAAACCAGTACTATTTATTAAATCCTTAACCCTTAAATGCTTTAATATAAAAGACAACAAAGATTTAATGTTTTAAATTATGGATACACAAAAACTCATTTAAAAAAAAGGAAATTAAATCAAAAATTGCAAAACAGCATGAAAAATAAATGAAAAAAATTTTTATACGTAATTTAATTTCTAGTACCAAGGAAAAAAAATTCTCAACTGAAAAAAAATTTGATGTGGGCACCACATAACTTCCTTGTACGTTTATTAATTTACTTATACACCACATTTTTGCTGCACTTCATTTAAACTTATTTCATTTGAAAGTGAGATAAGATCCTCCAATTCTTTAATAAAATGGACAGTTACACAATTCTAAAATATTAGTTTTTATTAAGATCAAATATTTACACAATTATTAATTTAACACCTGAAATATTAGGTTAGAGTAAAAGTCTCTTGAGTATTCTTTAAATAATTGTTTACCAAATAATCCAATAATAAAAAATCATTCTACACCGTAAGGTCAAAATTAATATTTGTTACTAGTATACAGGAGTTCACTAAACCGGATACTTTAATTATTATTAACTATTATACGACAAACCAGAAATCTCAAATACACACCAGAAATCTTGTCCATATTACGCACAAGTGAAAAAAATTCAACAATCACTTTAAATTGAATAAAATACAAAAAATTATTTTATTTTTCCGTCAAATAATTAAAGAAAATGATTTTTTTTTAAATAGATATACAATTTTTATAAGAATTTTCTAAGAAAATCCAAAAATAATACGATTCTAAATTATAATTTTCAATTAATATTAAATAATTACATGTTTCACCAAATATATTACATGTACACATATGTAATAATGCCTATTAAATTACATTTACACATTTTTAAAAATACATAAAATTTTATTTCGTTAATAGCTTTTTCATTTTTTTTTTAAATCATTGAATTATTATTTATTGTATTTTTTTTTTTACAAAAACGGGTTAATAATTATTAAATCAGTATATTTAAATTAAAAAAAGGAAAGTTAAAAAAAAAGTAAAATAAAACAAAAGGAGATGAAGTCTGATTCGAACCGATGTGCCTTCTATTTAAGATCCAAATATTTCATTAATTAAAATTTTAATTTTGATTGGAATCAAAGAGGGAGGTACACAACTAGATGTTACAACAGTTCTAAATCCAAAATTTGAACATCCTACGGCTAATCGTTTATGAATTATGCGAGATACATGCATTCATACATACGTACGTACAGACGTCACGCCGAAACTAGTCAAAATGAATTTAGGGACGGTCAAAATGGATATTTCCGTTGAAATATGAAAACCGAATTGTTTCACCATCACAATAATTCCTTTACTTCAAACAAGGAAGCAAAAAGATAAACAATTACTGATGACATAGAAAGATAAAATTTATTAATCTAAGGTCATCACATTAGATCCAAATGGGAAATGAAAAAAAATTACTGGAAACCTGTTTCCAAAAAAAATAAAAGTTTTCCACACTTTATACTAGAATATTATATATACTTACGATCACATTTATTACCTCTTGGAGTAAGAAATATAGTCAACCCTAACTAATAAAAAATGACTAACTTGAAAAATTAGTTTCTATAAAGTAAAAAATGGAATTTAAAATTTTATAAAATACCATTTTTAATAAAAAGAATTAATTAATATTCTTTTTTTGTAATTCTAATTTCCTTAATTTTTATATATTTTAATCCACTTTAATTGGACAACTTTTATAATCCTTCTGGTTTTGCAGGAAGAAAGATATATCGTAGAATACTAAATATCTTAGCGTTTCATTGCATTTTTATGTACACCTCGAATAACTGCGATTTCTAAGAAATATTAAATTGATTTCATTTCTTTTTTATAAACAGTTTTGCTATTTAATAAAAGAACCTAAAAAAAGATAAATTATATAATCAGCCGGCTTTATGTATGTTAATTTCTTTGTTTTCTACTTTTTTTATTTATTAACTTTTTTTTTTAATTTTAAAATGTTTTGGAAAAAACTAACGCCATAAAACATTTATGTTTTACGCTTTACTAAGTTATTTTTTAATTTCCATTTACAGTTTTCTAATTGAAAAAACTAGTATAAAAATAAATAATACGGGTAATACTTTTTTTGATGAATTTTTTATTTAAAATTAGCTTCCATATTGAAGCTACTATATCTAAAACTATGTAAGTCGTATGACAGATTATCAGTAGAAACAGGATTATCCCAATGATAACCCTCAACAAGAAAAAAAAAAATTAATATGATAACTACAAGATAGACAAATACTATGAATGTGTAATATGAAACAACATAATATTTGATAGTGTCTTTAAATATCTTCACACCATTAATCAAGTCGGGACGTACATAGAACAAAATAAATAAACCACTTACTTTAAATAGAACAGTAAATGAAACATAACTTTAAAATAACCATACATAAATAATAAACGTAAGCATCAATAAATTTGAATAACCGAAGATAAAACAAAAGTAATTATTAGAAGTGGTATCTTCAAAAAATCAATCATCATACAGTCCACCAAACAAATCAAGCCATGGTGGAGTCTTTCAGCCTTCTGACTACGCATCTCTGTGCCAAATTTCATCAAAAAAATGTTTATCTAGCCAAACATTATTAAGCTTTAAACACGCAAACACACGTACATACGCACAAATATTATCCATTACTTCCTTCTGTTTTTTGGGGTCTCTAGGTCATGAAACGTTGAAAAATGAAAAAAAACTATATCCCATTTTTACTTTCTCTGTAGATAGCGCAATAGCACAGCTGTAGCTCTAGAAGGAAAAGTATTGTAATCGGTCAAATTTGGGTATATACGGTATTCATCGTATCTTTATGTTTTTACACCTTAGAAACCCAAAATACCCAAAAAATTCTATTGCAAATTTTTTTTTTTGAAAATAGGAAAAATAATTGATAAATAAATTTGAAAAATAGAATTTTTTTGCAAATAGAATTAAATAAATGAATAATATTTAAAGTGTAAAAAGTAAGTCAATCTGGCTGGGTATCGAATTCGATCACCCGGTTGACTCAGTACCTGGTGCGTTAAGTCTCGCGGCTACGCCAGCCTGCCAACCATACAAGCTAAATTTGTTTATGTAAGTTGTGAAATTACATTAGTTAAGTTAGCGCTAACTCGCTAACTAACATTAGTTTAGCTAGCGACCACCGTTGTTAGTACGCTACATCCGCGCGAATTAAATGTAGTATGTGCGAGCGCTTAAGTTAGAATCATTGAATTAAATAAACCAAAAAATAATATATTTAAATAAAATGATAACTATTTTAAATTAAATTGTGCGTACATGTGTGTATAATCCGTGCAACAACATGAAACAACCCACAGCTGTAGGACTTTCCCGGAACGCATTTTTCAGCCGCATGATAGGAAAGTCCTACAACTGTGCTGTCAACTTTTTCAACTGATTACCATACTTTTCTACTTGCAGCATAGCTTTAGAACTATGATGCCAGGAAAGTAAAACGATGAAAATGAGTCGTAAAAAATAATTAATAAATATATTAAGACTCCCTGTTTATTATTTGGAGTAAAGCTTCGAAGAACTTTTTTTTTGGAATTTGGAGAAAAGCTTCGAGAACTTTAGAACCTTTGACTTCAAAAATCAGCTATTACACAACTGATTTGCGACGACGAGTTAACCATTAGACCAGCCCGCTGGGAAATTTTAAATTTTACGTTACTTTTGTTTTTAATGAGTGCATTCAACTTTTGAACAATTAGCGCAACTCTATGTCCCAATGAGATGAGGATGATATGTATGACATGTAAATGAGGTGTAGTCTTGTACAAACGCAGGCCGATTATTTCTGAGATGTCTGGTTAACAGAGCACCAAAATATACCAGAATACATTGTCTAATATTCAAATCCGTATAAAAATTTTACATTTACTAGCGTTTGAATCTCACAATATACGAGCGACGACGATTTTATCATTAAACCAACCCGATTGGTCAATGAATTAATTATTAAAGTATTATTTTTTTCCCTTTCGTGTGTGTTTTTTGATGTAAAAGGGTATTATTAAGTTTTAACTCAATATCAAAGATATTTAAAATTGCATAAATTAACAAAAGATTAATGGAAAAAACAAAAACATCTTCTACCTATTAAACAACGATTTATTACGTTAAAATTTCCAAGAAAAAATCTAATAAAATTATTTTAATGAACAAACATTAAATAATCTGAAGCACATAGAATTATAAATATTGATAATATATGATACAAACAAACAAATCGTCCTTTATTTTGACATCAGTTTTGATTTGACATTGATTTTTAAGCTACTGGTCAAGGAAGAAATAAAGTACGTACGTGGAATGTTTTACTTGTTAATTATAACCAGTAGTTATGAAGCAGCGCCATTGATAGAATGTAAACAAATACTACTCATAATAATATTAATAATAATAATAATATCTGGCACCTTATTGAGGTTAAAAAGTCGTTAATCTTAATAAATGACAGTTAATTTACTAAATATATAAAAACAAGGTTCATATATACGAAAAATAATTGTTTCCAAATTCAAACTGATTCATAAGTTGAAAAAGGTTTAGCAATAGATCGCCTTGATTTAATATGTAAGAATGTAAGCAAACAGCAAGTGTCGCTAACCTATAGGCTCAACCTTTAATGTGTGTTATATGTGTGACGTTAAATGGTGTTTATTCAGCCCACATATTACGTATAATAAGCTTCTCATGCATGTGTGTGTACATATACTAATAGAATAATTAATATACTTGTATATCTTGCATGTATTGTAATTCTGACCCTCAGATAAATGTGATAAAAGTTTACAACTGTATGTTGTTTAGTAAACAAAACCATAAATCAGCAGTTTACTTTCTAGTGTCATATTTTGCATTCGAAATATACATATACATATACGGTATTATAGTTAATCTTGTTTTTTATATAAAATATCAAATTCTTATATAAAAATTCAAAATTACCGAAATATCTTTCCAAGATTTTTTTTTTTTTTTTTAATAATTAGAAACCAGAATTGAACATAAATGATAATTTATATTTTTTAAATTTAATATCAAAATAAACTCCTGGACAAGTATTTGGGAAAAAATTCAGATTTAATATTTACCCCGATAAAACGGATTTGATAATCGTTATTACCTTTACAATTACTAATGTGACCGCTTGCTGCACCGCAGAATTATTACAAATTAATGTTATGAATTTTAAAATATTGGCTAAAAAGCTGTTCAATTTACAACATATTTCACCCCACCCTCTTGTTTTTCTCTTTCCTTTCCTACTACAGCTAAAATGCGTGCTCAAAACTTACTTACAGTCCGTGTAAGCGTTCTACTGGATGGATCAGTCTGATTATTTTTTATTCCACTCGGAATGGCTCCTAGATATGTCATCAAGCATCGACAGATCATGAAATTGATTTTCCTGTGAGTAATAACTTTGGAAATTCCTCAATGAAGTAAAAAAAAGACTTTTTGAGGAATTCTCTGAGAAGATTTAAGTTTGGGGGTCTCATGACGTTTGATGATATATCTGCGAGTCATACTGAGCAAAATAAAGAAAAAATCAGCCCGATCCGTTTAGTAGAATTCCCACACGGATTGAAAGTAGATTTTGAACACAATTTTTTTTTAAATATATAAGATGGTCGTACGTTATTATCTTTCTTTTTATAAAAAGAAAAAGGTTTTGTGTTTTGTTAAGCTAAAAATAATAAAAAAATTAATAAAGATCTTAATTCTAGAATGACCCAGCTATATATGATTACAACTGCGGTTTTTACTTCCTAAAGCAAGGAGGTATTGTAACTGCGAAAAATTTGGTTTTCATTTCAAAGGAAATATTCGTTTTGACCATCCCTGAATCCATTTTGACTAGTTTCGGCGTGTCGTTTGTACGTACGTATGTATCTCGCATAACTAAAAAACGATTAACCGTAGAATATTGAAATTTGAGATTTAGGCCTGTTGTAACTTCTAGTTGTGCACCTCCCCTTTTGATTAAATCCCAAAAAGTAAAAACTTTCGATTTTTAGACTTTTTTATTAACAGCAGTAATAAGGCCTCATTAAGAGCTTTACAACATTTGTCATAAGTGTACAAAGTACAAGGAAGTATTGTAATCGCGAAAAATTCGGTGTTTAGATTTCAACGAAAATATCCATTTTGACCATCTCTGAATCCATATTGACTAGTTTCGGTATGATGTCTGTACGTACATATGTATCTCGCACAACTAAAAACGATTAGCCGTAGAGTGTTGAAATTTTGGGTTTAGGACTGTTGTAAAATCTAGTTGTGCACCTCCCCTTCTGATTGTATTCGACTTGACCAAAACTGTTCAAAAAACCAAAAAAATTGGATTTTTGACTTTTTCTGAACTGCTTTATTAAGCTCTCATTGAGAGATTTTCAACGATATACCATAAGTGGTACTACTTATTTTCATTGGTTCCAGAGTTATATCCAAATTAAAGTTTACGTAATTAATGAAATATTTGTATCTTACAAGGGAAAGGTACATCGGTTCGAATCCGATTAAATTTTCTTCTTTTTTTAGCTTTTTTTTAAATTTAAATATATTGGTTTATTATAATTATTAACCTATGATTGTAAAAAAAAATACAATAAATAATAATTCAATAATAACAATAAAAAAAATATATATATGAAAATAAATCAGAAATTGTTAGTGAAATAAAATTTTATGTACTTTTCATGTTAAAAAAATGTGTATGTGTTTTAATAGGCGTAAAAAGAAGTCATGTGGTGTCCACATCAGATTTTTTTGTAGTTGTTTATAAGGAGCATTAAAATATTTTTTTTTAATAGAACGATATTAGATTATTGAAATACAAATTGTTAAAATTATTAAATAATACCTTTGTTTATTTCATTTCTTTTTTTCTTTTTTTTTTAAGTTTTAGGAATAAGGTATCAACTGTACGTGTTTTATAAATGAATAATATTGTGTAAATGCCAATTTAAAAAGAAGAAATACCGAGAAGAAACGTTAATAAATATTTGATTAAATATAATTTAAATATCAGAACACTAAAAATGATGATAAAAACAAACAATAAAAATAATAAAGAATCGATTCTTCAAATTATGTATCTAGATTTTTGCCTAAAACATTTTTAACTTAGTAAGTATATGAAATGAGACGGCCTCCGTGGTGCGAATGGTAGCGTCTCGGCCTTTCATCCCGAGGTCCCGGGTTCGAATCTTGATCAGGCATGGCTTTTTCACACGCTACAAATCATCTATCTCATCCTCTGAAGCAATACCTAACGGTGGTTCCGGAGGTTAAAATATATATGTATATACGAAATGAACCCATAAAATGGTCACTATGGATATCTGCAGAACCAAATGAACAAAAAATTGTTGAAATTAATGTATTTGGTCATGACTATGCCTTATGTGTACATACATAAAACGTACAAAAGGACTGAATTGAGGTACCCCAGTTTTTAGTAATGGTAAGATAAGGTGTGCAAGAAAAATGAATTGCAATTAAATCTTTACCATTCTTGATACAACTACGTCTATGATGGGTTACTTTTAACCGAATTCAAATACGAAGAAGATTCAAATATTTTTATAGTATAATTGACTGCCAAATATAACAACTTTCGATAATTCTTCTACTTTATTCTATCTCGTAGGCAATTAATTGTTACTGATTGTTCAGTCAGATATCATTGACATATATATTAGTACTGTCACGCGGAAATTATTTTCAAATTTTATGGTAAAAAGAGATATATACAAAACTTTCTCGGCTAATATTGCTTATATCAAAAGGGAAACTACGGTAATCATGTAAAAAATAGGATATAAGGTTATTTGCAAATCTTTACGTTAGAGGGTCCAACTAGTTCATACAGACTAAAGATATACATGTATGGATGTACCTATGTGCGTCCCACTGCTTTTGTCGTTGTACATCAGGATTGACCGAACCGATTTTCTTCAAATTTCGCTCCAATATTTCTATACGTGAGGCATTGATCTTTTTTTAACAATTCTTTAAGGGGTGGAGTGATATCGCGAAAAACCAATTTCGATTTTTTTCAGAGGAATTTTAGAGAAAAGTTTATTAAAGCAAATTTGTTGCTTACAATATATATAGATAAATAATCCAAAAATTTACTTTCTCATAAAATATATCAATTTCTTAAAATTGGCATATATGTTTTTTTTTTTTTATTTTGTTCTATCTCCCTTTAGTTTAAACCTTTTTTAAATTTTAAAAAAAATTTTTAATTCGTACATAGAACTATCAACAAATGTCTACAATTTTTTTTAAATCGTTGACCTCGGATCTAAACTACAGAAACGATTTTTGAAAATTTTATTATTCTTATTTTGGCCTTTATTGAAGAAGGATTTTGAATAAATCTTTACTTAAGCAATTTTTAATCTTATTCTTTACACGAATATTTTCGAAAAACTTACGAGATAGAAGAATACAAAATTAACAGTTGTGCAAGGTATTGTATGAATTGAACGGCGAAGCCGGGAAGCTCATGTTCAATAGCAGTTTTTACCTCATTTCTCTACACTTTTTCCTTTTATCTAGATGCAGATTTTTCGCCTTTGGAGTCTAGCAAACAAATTTTTTTTTCATATAGTCAGAAATTTTTGTAGGCCAATCTAGTTTTTTAATAAAAATCAACCTGAAAAGTTGATTTAACAGAAGACACTGAAAAAAAATTATCATTTTTTTTTTTGTATTTCGATTTTTTTAATTAGATTCTAAATGAAGGTTTATAAGGGGATAATATAATTGTTTTTTTAATTAGGTGCCAACTTAAAAAAAAAAAACTGAATGGTTTTATTATTTTAGAATTTTATTATAATCTGATACTAATAATATTTTAGATAATTATTCTAAAAAAAACATTTTAATCTCGGTAAAATAATAATAAAGTTTTTTCAAAAGAGTTTTTGTATAAAAGCAATCTAATAGTACGTATATAAATTTTTGTAAGCGTAAATAAGTATCTAAATACGATTGGCCAATTAAAGGTTTGATTTTAAAATTGTTTATACCTTGGCTATTTTTTACCTGAAGACAACATACACATGTTGATCAAAAGACGTGGTATTTACTGAAGGTCTCGTCTCAGTTGAGTGGACCAATCTACTCTAAGAATTTAAAAAATAAAAATAAATTAAACTATTCATGATTGTAGGAGGGAAAAAATATAACCTTAATTTTACTTACGCAGTTAATAAAACACTTCAAAATAAAGTTTCCGTGATTTTAGGTATAGTTTTAGGCGTTAAAAATTCCGGTATTTGTGAATAATAAATAATAAATTTTATCAAAAACTATAAGTTATGAGATTAATTAAGATATATACAGAACACTTATTCCTTACAAAAACATGATGTAATTACATAAATCAAACGAGATACAATCCCCCAGAAAATCGTGTAAAGTATAAGAAATAGTAGTTATGAAATTCAAGGTAACCAATATACCATAATAAGAATATTTATTCATATTTTTTAGAGAAAATTAATTAGAATTTAACATACAACTAAAATATGGTGATAAAGAAATTATTAGTTTGATTGCTTAACTTTTGTTTCCGTTATTCGCAATTCTCAATTTGGTAACCTGATTTTACGCGTTATAAGATAGCTGTAGAACATAAATTTATACACAACATTATTTTTTTAATGCTTATAAGTTAAAATCTTTACCACTATGTATCAATGCTGTTACTGGTTTATACTTTTTTCGATAATCCTTAACCTGCTCTAAGAAAAAAAAACTAGAGTTGTGCACGAGAACCTACAAGGAGGTTGAATATCTGTAGGTTGTATACTAGTTATTCAATGCCTCGAATACATTTATGTCTCTTTCTTAACTAAATTTATTTGTTATCAAAAAAATAAAACTTTGACAGAAAAAAGATCTGAATTTGACATTTTCGACAAAAGGTAATTTGTTCAAATGTTGAAAAAAAAATTACATCGATTTTTCCGCTAAAAAGATAATTTGATTTTTCATTTTTAATTACAATAAAACATTTGTAATTAAAAATTTCTATTAAAATTCAAAAACTTTCTCTTTTTTTCATCAAATAGTATTAAATTTATTTATTTCATGATACATTCAAATATATATAAAAAAAAACACACGAATAATAAATGTTTAAAACAGTATTTAACTAATAAAATCGTACTTTATTAAAAATATATTACTACACAAACTATCTTTTATGTGATTTTTTTATGAGATTACACATGGATCGCCAATTCACTTCGCCAACCGTTCTGCAAGGTGTAATTTTAAAGCGAAGCTTCTTAACGCAGGCTTCGGAATGTGGAGCCATCTGAGAAAAAACGAACGTCACTTAAAAGTGCCACGCGCTATCTGATAACACAGTTCATTCAAGAATCGTGTTCAAAGATTGATACAATTACTCTTTTGTGAACGGTTTTTTTACGCTAATATCAGAGATAGGATTTAGTCGTTGACGGACTTAACAGATTGGATTTCATTGTTTGTTCATATTTCTTATTAATAAACATTTTTATCATTTGTGTTTATTGTGTATACGTTATTTTACACCATTAATAATTAATACAATATTTCGTAAGAAGCTTCGCTTCCGTATTGTATCCATGCACCCTCACACTCGTTTATTTATTTATTTTTTAATTTTCAGTAGTTTGAATAAAAAATAAAATTACCTTTCATTTGTTAAAACGTAAGTATAAACTTTATTCAATAAAATAAGTTATGAAAATGTTCGTTACTTAAAAAAAAATATTTTAATTGGAATAAATGAAATAATTATTTATTAATAAGTATAACAATTATAATTATTAATTAATAGCGCGTAAATATTATATGAATACTTAAAATATACAGATAATTTTAACTACAGCAATCTGATAATAAGTAATGATGTTGTCAAATAAATAAAACGTATTTTTTAGCGGGGGCCAACAATATAATCGAGGTGATGCTCAGCAATAACGACAAACGGGAATGTGTCTCGATTATGATCACAACAATGATAAGAGAAAAGGCCAATGAGGAGAGGCGACGACAGGCTGAGGAGATGCAGACGAATAGACATGGAGTTCGAACACGGGTTATCAAGGGGAAGGCCAGCTTCTGGTGGTGGGCGGCGGAGGCTCCTCGGAGTCGATTGCCTCCTGGGGACGCCTTCCAGTCATCCAGGTTAGGATGACCGGATGACTCGATGGTTCGGATGAGGTAGACTGTCTGGGTGATCATGCAGGGGCTGTACATACCATATAGTTTAGATCTGGCTCCAGCATGATAAGAAGGGAGGTTTTTTAGCGGGTGAGAACCCCGCACTGCCATCAGTGCTGACCTGACGGCGGTTGTCAGGTCAGCATTGACAGGGAGCTTTTTTTAGATTGTTTATACAATCACGCAACTTTTCGTTACCCTAGCTTAAATGTTCTACGACTTGAAAGAACTTACTATAGGACCACTAGAGGATTAACCTTAAAAAATACAAAAGGAATCATCAAAATCATTTTGATTTC
Organism: Lycorma delicatula; assembly: GCF_047948215.1. Lineage (NCBI taxonomy): Eukaryota > Metazoa > Arthropoda > Insecta > Hemiptera > Fulgoridae > Lycorma > Lycorma delicatula. The sequence continues at coordinate 37,687,263 of NC_134462.1, forward strand.
GACAAATATCAAGGTTAAAATATAGTTTAGATATCAAAATGAGAATTCTTCCATATTTTTTTTTTTTTAATTGGTTAATAAATAATTGTAGGATACTGGAACCTGAATTCAGTTATTTTTCACTGACAATAATTAATATTTTATACTTCTTAATCTTACTAGTTCTTGATTCTATTTTAATATTTTATTTATTTTTTTGGAAATTTTATTAGGTACACATTTTGATTTAAAAATTATAAGATCCAGTTATGAATAGTAAATAAAAACCGCAAAAGTAAACGTAAAAATACTAACACTTTTTTATTTTAGTATTTGTAATAAAATAACACTCGTAACTTGTATTTTTTCAAGTTGCCGTTCTTTTTGAAAACAATTAAAACACATTTAAACATGTTCATTTGGTTAACGAGTAAATGATTTTTGATAAAAACATATTTGGTTAATAATAATTTTGTAAATAAGATTAGGGTGTAAAAGTTTAAAAGTTTATTTTATTCACATACACACCAATTAAAGAAGTATATTATAATTTAATAAATGTTTTTTTTTACAATCTATGAAATTTTAAAACATTTTAAAATCTATGAAATATTTTGCAATAGCATCTGTTTCTGTTTCCCACGTTAAGGATGATTTTTAAGAAAAAGATGATGGAATTCCACCGACCGTCCAATGAATCTCAAAGTTTTAGCATCACGATATAACCTACGTCTGTTAAATGTTCCAAGGTAAAGTTGCTTCCTATTTGAATCTCCGGAGGAAACAACATATACAATTTTGGCAGTTAGCTATTAGAAAATAATCAACAAGTAATTGTAAACGAACGTTACACAAATAGGAGCATGAAATATAAGAACACTTCTACAAGCAAGTGATTGAGAAAATTTAATAGAAATAGAAATTTCTCGTGAATTATTATGTTTGGAGAGCATTTTTGTTTGAATATGACAAAGATCGCTAAGAAAAATATATTGATTAAATGAGCAAACCGACAAAATGAAAATTGAAGAAAAAAATAAGTATGAATAACAGTAGAAGCCTAATCAGAACAATTAGAAAACGAGACCAATTGTTGGAAATATCATGAAAGGAAAAAGCGTTAGTTCAAACAACTCTAAAAGGATAAATAAAGGATACGAAAAGAAGGCCAGAGAACAGAAAAAATTCCAAATTATAAAAAATAATCAAAATTTTACCTGGTGATACAGAAGAATGGAAATTACATGGTGCAAGGGACCTGCTAAAAGGTACATAATGAAATTTAAAGAGTGGATAATGTAATTTAGAAACTAAATAAATTTATTTAATAAATCTATTATTGTAGTATTAAGATAATATATAATAAAATAGATTTTAACAAGGCATAAATGATGTTTGAATATTTTCACTCAGAACCAATTAGTAGATAAAAATTTCGTAAGTCATTTGAAAGAGGAGGTAAACGTTTATAAATCAACCTGTCAAACTTATTTTTATAAAACTTATTGGAAACCTGTATAAATAAGGAAAAGACATCTGGTATATTAAAATTACTGAACTATTTTTATAAATGAAAAGTATTGTTTTGTATCGTTAAAACGTTTATTTAAAAAAAAAGAAAAAAAACAAAATCCTTTTTTTTAATTCCAAGAAAATATCATATGATATTAACATAAAAATTATTCGTTTTAACTAATAATTCCGTAAGAATATATAATTCTGGTAATTTATCAGTTTTCCTTTCTTCGAAGAAAAATATTTTTTTTTTTTAGTCAAGCATATCGAAAACATATGTTAATTTTTTACATTTTGTTATTCAAATATTTCTGTTAACTCCGTAGGTGTGTTCATTAAAGTAGATACTAACAAAAATATAATTAAATTCCTGGCGTTTTAATTGCATTTTCATTAACATATTAAATTGTTGATGATATCAATAAAATAATTGTTGCTATAAAATACGGAAATGTATATTTATTTGTTTATTTATTTTTTAAAGACGCAAGGTGAATCTTAGTTACATGTTAATTACTAGTGAAATTAAGATGTTTACAATACAAAACATTTGTGTAAGGTTGGAATTAAAATATTAGTTTAGTTACAGGTTATTTTCTAGTTTTTATGAAAGAAAAAAACATTGAAAACTATATATTTTTTTTTAATAGGTGTATTTATAATCCATTTCAAAACAACATTTTATATTCTTTTATTTACCAGTAAAAAACTAATCCTATTTAAAAGATTTTATTCAAGAAAAACTTTGTTTTGAGTAAATAAACTACGTTTAGTTTATATCATTCCTTTTGTTTTTTGGAACTTAAATATATTTTTAAAAGATGAAATGAAGTAAAAAAGAGATTGCAATTTCAAAATTTTTATTTGAAATTTAAGATTATTTGTTTTTAGAATCTGTAAATTAAAATATAAAGGCAGTAAAATCCACGGTAGAATAAAGAAATCGCTGAGATAGAATTTAACAAATAAAGTATTACGAAATTACTACTACTGATTAATAACATTAAGTGCTAAGGTTACATTCCAATCTTACTCGAGAAGAACTACAATAATTGCGATGGGTTTTTTTAATATTTTTTTATTTATTCATTTTGAAAGAAGATTATTATAGAACAAGATCCGGCAGCTGATTTCTGCAGGTGTCTGTTTTTTTGAATGAAACTATTTAAGTGAATGATTAATGATTATTTACTACATTACTGCCGGGTTGCCTAGCACAAATTAGCTGCAATTACCTTTAATTAAATATATTGTAATTTATTTATTTTAACGAATTGCGACCATATTTTTTTAAAGTGAATTAAACGTCATTTGAAAGAAAATGATGTGAAGAATGAAAAAAAAGTTTAGCCGCAACCTCCATGTTGCCAGGTATAAACAGGTATGTTATTGTTTATTATTTACGCTCATCGTGTTTTTTAAAAGAATGATGAACTAAATTGAAGTTTAATTTTTTCTGTATGCGATAAAACATGGTTACCTGTAAAAAGTGGCCGCAAGTAGTGGTTGCCATTACTTGATCTAATTACTTACAGTCTGGATGAGTGTGAACGAGAGAAAATGAATGCTCGCGCTGCTTCATGTTGTAAACAAAAACGCAGCGTAAACAGAAATACTAAACTTCAATTGTTTTTTGAAAAACACGATGAACGTAAATAATATGTGCAAAAAAAATATGTGTGCTTAAGACCGCACGGCCGAAGAGAAAACTTGTATGGGATCGCAATCGTTTCGAATTAATATATATTACAATTAGCATATAATGTTTACATTCAATAGCCACTTTAACCTTTGACCCCTAGAACCAATTTGACGTACAATTTGAACGTCCGATTTCCACGATTATCCCCTGTTTGTAGTTAAATTTTCACGCTGCAAGAGTGGATTTACTGAAAAATACGTACTAAAACACGGTTTGAGATGCCCCCATAATACCAACAAAAAAGATGGCTATTGAACCTCCACGGCTCTTTTCACGGGTTTATTCGAATATATTAAAGAACGGCTACTTTCAATGATGAATGTGTGTTCACATGTTCAAACAGTTCATTTATTGAAAAATTCATAGTAAAGCATATGTTTTAATTGCAAACAGCATGATTAATTTTAAATTTATGATCATCGATCGTTATTTACGATTTAAACTTCAAAATTATTGTTGAATTTTATAATATAACAGCTACTCAGTAAACGCTGTACATTTATAATGATGTTTTGCATCAATCAGTCATCATTACTTTCAGTATAAACTTTTAATTTTTATAATTGTGATGGCTAATTATTGACAGCTGATGTTATTTTGTTTATATTTTACATAAGAAACAGGATTTCTCAGACATATCTTTCGTTAAATAAAAAAAAGGGCGAATCTCAAAAACGGTCCTAGAGCATTAAAAATGTTTAACGCGATTTTGAAAGGCTTATCCGAAAAATATGCTTTACGATCACCCGGAACGTTAGGTCCTAGACCCATGCGTATAGCAGCCACCGTTTTCGAGATACTAGCGCAAGCAAAATTCGCTTCCACAGAATTTCAGGACCAAAGTATTTCATATAAAGTAATTTTTTAACAATAAACAGCAATCTTTATCGACAATATTTTCAAGTTAATGATTTTTTGATGCGTATAAATCAGGTATTAAAAATCTTCACATATGTTATCCAAACTCAATAAATATTATAATATGTTACACTTAGGCTGAATTTAAACAATTATTTTTTTTTTATTATTATGAGTGATAGAGAGGGAGAATTGTTGTGAATCACCGGCAGTTTTTCTCCCACCTCCCATCTTCTGCTACTACATATTATACTACACACTCATATGTGTGTGTATATATATATATATATATATATACATATATTCTCGCTCTATGCCTTTTTCTCTTTCATATATATATGCTTAGCGTCATGCGTTACGTTACAGATTTTGATTACGAGTCAGCGATTTTTTTTCCCCATGTTCCCGTGTAATTCGTATGTACAAAAAATTCTGACAACGCGCCTAAAGAAGTTTTCACCTCAATAATTAACAGTAACATACCTGTTTACATCTGGCAACATGGAGGTTGCAACTGACCATATTTGTTTTACATTCTTCACATCATTTTCTTTCAAATGATGTTTAATTCACTTAAAAAATTATAATTGTAATTCTTTGAAATAAATTAATTACAATATATTTAATTAAAGTTAATTGCGGCTAATTTTTGCTAGGCAACCCGGCAGAAATATAATAAATTATCATTAATTTTTCATTTAAATCGATTTTCATTAAAAAAACAGATGCCTGCAGAAATCAGCTGCCGGATCTTAAACTATTAATAAATTACCTGATGTAAGCTCCTCAGGTAAAATTTAAGATTATTTTTTAATGAAAAACCAAACGAGCACGTAAATGATTTCAAGATCGTTTTAGCAATTTTTCTTCGAAAAGTCTGTAAAAGTCATTAAAGATTTGAAATTTTATTTCGCCATAACAGCCCATTCCGTTTTACAATTTCTGCAAAAATTTAATATATCCTTTCTCTTTGAAAGAAACGGGGAAGGGGTCCGAATAGTAATTTTCCTTTATTAATGAGCTCTGAATGATAATTATTTTATTAAAATTGAATTTTGAAAACTGGAAGATCGGCTGCGAAGATATAAAAACATTTCCGAATAACAGTGATCTGTTAGATCGAGAGTGTACCTGATGAATGCAAAAGTAGCTTTCAACCTACTAACAAATACCCCGTTTGAATTTTGAAAATTGGACGATTGTTTGCAAAGATATTATAAGAGCATCCCATTGCACCTCCCACAAACGCGCAGCGCCCCAGGGGCATCCAGTTTGTTACCTCACCACTCTAGCTTTACACGCGGTCTCCAAGGGAAGCCCATTATTATTAAACAGAAATATTTACTTAACAGAAATTTTTATTTAAGAAAAATTTGTTAATTTAATTTTTTATTATTTAACATAAATTTTATTCTATTATTTTTGTAATATTATTCATTAGATTGATATACATCATTCAGTTCAAACCCAGCTATCACAGTGATTGAGGCTCACAGTTCACAGTTCATTAACTCAATTCAATGCAAATCCTCACTACTCTATATATATATATATATATATACACTATCAGACCCGGCAATGCTTCGCTATTGATAGATTTGAATATAAATATGTATAGAATAAATGAACACAATTGAAATTTTGGTAAACGATAAAAAATGAATATTATGGAACTTCACAAAATTTAATCTTTCTTCCTTTTTCCCTTTCCTTTTTGCCCTTTTCCCCATTTTAATTTTTATTATATTCCTTTCAATTTCACCAAATTCCCTTTCGCCATTTTCTCTTTTTAACCCTTTCCTTTCTCCAATTTCTCCTTACCTTATTTTTTTTAATTTTCCCCGTTTTCCCATTTCCTTTTCCTGTCTTTCCTTTTCCCCTTTTTTATTTTTCCCATTTTTTCCCTTCTTCCCTTTTACCTTATTCGATTTTTCCCTATTTCCCTTTTCCGATTTTTCCGTTTCTTCCTTTTTCCCGCGCGTAGATCGGTCCAGTTGTTTTTTAGTCTACAGAGGACACACATATCGGAAACATTGAAATGGAATCGTAAAATATTTAGTACAGCGTATGTTGGTTTTACGTTCAACAGATAGCTCAAGTTCAATAGATAGTTTTTAAAAAAAAAACATGTTTTTACCTGTAACAAGTGTGACATGTTAGATATATAAGTAGTAGGTATAAAAAACAAGCGCGTATTCCAATGCAACTTTGTGTCAAAATTTCAAAACAGTCGGTGAAGAACTTTTAGAGATTTAAGATTTTGAACAAACGAACATATACATTTTTATTTATATAGATATTTATATAGCCGATAAAAATCCCAGTAACTTAAAGATTCCAACGCGGGGTCATACATGGTTCAGCCGTTGAGCTGTTACGGTGGAACAAACACATACCCTAAATACATTATACTCCTTTTTGGGAAGTCGTGTAAATAATACGAAATGCTTTCTGTTTAAACTTGACAGGAAACTCAGTTAAGTAAATAAATTTATACAAAAAGTATTTGTAAACTGTAACAATATTATGGATAAACAATTACACCGGTTTCAAGCGGTTACACCGGTTTATAAATATATATATATATATAAAAAAAAAATATATATATATATATATATAAAATATATATATATATATATATATATATATATATATATATATATATATAGATATTAAAAGTTATACATGTGGAAGTTATTCCGATTTATTTTTAAAGATTTATATTTCTATGACTGAAAAACACATATATATAATCACATATACTTTCTTACGTATGTTAACCATAGTGTTCAATAGTCTTTAATGATGGAAATAAGGAAGTAGTATAGTTTTAAAGAGAAGGTCACAGAAAGGAGATTCGTCTTACAAGGTAACTTTACTGTTCTTTTTTTTTTTAACTATTATCATTTTTATAACCATACAACATTAATTTTATGTTGCTGTCAGGTAGAATAAACAACATGGGGAAATATTTCACGAGCAAAACAGTATATAATAATATTTAGGATAAATCTTTAGTGATATTTTGAAAAATTGATATCCATTATCGAGGAAAAGTTATTAAGTTTTCAAAAGTCACATTAAGTTTGGCAGTAACGTTTATTTAAAAAAATCACCACCTTACTATTTATGCAACTACAAAACTTAATAGCAATGATTTGTTAGACATTTTCGATCGTAAAAAATATTTCAAATAAAAAATGTAAAATAAATTTATGTAAAAGGCTTTTATTCCTAAGATACTAGAACGTTCGTGTAAATTGTGTAAATCGTTTATTATTATGGTTGCATAAGAATCAACATATTAAAAGATCTTAACTTGAAGGTGTTGAATTTATTAACGTAATAAAATTGAATTTATTGATAAAGTGATTTTAAACAAAATATTTTAGCAGTCCTAATACATTCTATATCATAGAAGCAGGGTTCTGAAGATGTCATAGTGGGTGGAGAAATTAATAAATAAGACTTATTTTTTACTCACATACAAGCTTATAAATTTGTGTTCTGATCACTCGGCGAAAAAAAATTCTTACAAGTTATTAAAAATGTTAATCTTACATTTCTTAAACTTCTCTCCAAATAACACCTACACCTATTCTGTCTCAACGTTAAAAAAATAATATTAATTATTTAAAAATGTGAAGATTTTATGAAGAGATATTAAATTAATTCTATCCTCCTATGGTATACAATTTAAATTTCTGCCACCAGAATAATAAACTGAACAATAAATTTCAGCTTGTATACTTAAAATTAATTGTAATTTTAAAATGTAATTTAAAATGTAATTTTCATTTAATATATTCAGAAAAAAAAATTTTAATATTTTAATACGTGATAATCAAAAACAAATTACAATGAAATTGTAAACCGTACGGTAAGAGTCTCGCAGATATCATTTCTTCCGCTCAAAGAACAAAGATTTCTATAATATCAATAAAAGTATTTTAACAAAACGATACTGATATCAAAAAAGGTAAGACACTACATTCCTATTATCAAAATCTCTTATTAATTTAGAATTTTCTTTAAAAAAAAATACATGTTAAATATATGTAAAGACAATAGATAATAAACTAATAAATAGATAATAAACAATGTTTAAGCGTTCCATATAATAAGCAAAAAAAGAAAAATTTGTTAGAAAACTCTTACAGGCCCGATTTAATTTATTTAACAACGAATAATCAATCATAAGAATTATATTATTTCTGTAAATGTGATATGTATTACATATAAATGAAATCGGGCCGGTAAGAGTTTTCTAACAAATTTTTGTTTTTTTGTACATATATTTAACATGTTTTTTTTTTTAAATTCTAAATAACAGATTTTGATAATAGAAATACAGTGTCTTATCTTTTATGATATTCGTATCGTTTTATTAAAAACAGTATTATTTATATTACAGAAATTTTTGTTTTTTGAGCGGAAGAAATTATATCTGCGAGACTCTTACCGTACGGTTTACAATTACATTGTAATTTTTTTTATATCGCTGTGTTTTGTTAGATTATTCTTTTATTTTTTTATGAATTACTGATGGATTTATTATTAAAATTTATTGCATTAGAACAAACAAATTGAATTTCACGGCCAATTCTTTTTGTTAATAGTTATGGCATTCTTCATACCATATTTTTCCTTTTTTAATAAAACTAGTTTAATGACCTTTATGAATCGAAAATCCGTGATGTAATATTGCAGTTATTACTTTATAAGTTTAACCCTCAATTTTTACCGTTAAATTCGATTGGTAAAATCGAATTTATTTGTGTTTTATTTATTCATTTTTTAATAAAACTAGTATAATCTCTTGTAAAGTAATACTTTTATTTTTTTTTTAAAAAGTGTTGGGAATTAAAAATTGTTTCATCTTCAGTACTTTAATTTACATAACGGCATTTACTATTAAAACAAGCTATAGTATATTTTCTTTTAAATTTTATTATTTCAAGTACATTATAAAGTTTTTGTACGCTATCTAGTAATATCAAGTACTGCTATCTAGCGGCGCGATTTATTTATTCCTGTAGCAACTTTTCATAAAGTTGTAAAGAAGGTATTAAGTATAAGTATAAAGTAAAGAAGGTATAATGTATTAGAGCAAGATAAAAACAAAATAAAGGCTTTTTAATAGAATTCATGAGTTTTTGAGGCATAATCAAGAGTGGATACTCAGAACAAAACAAAAAATATATTTAAAAAAAAAATATTTTTCATAATATACGAAGCTAAATATGTATCTGAATATTTTCGATGGATAGCAAAATAACTTAGAATATATATATTTTTTTAATTTCCTCAAGAGAAGAAAGAAATTCCAGTCTGAGATTTCAAAAACATATTCTAGACAAAAGAAAATAATTTTTGACACGTATTTCCTTTTCTCACGTTTTCTTTCATCTCCTTTTATTTTTTAACTTTTTTTTTTTAATTTAAATAGGAGTATATTGATTTATTAATAATTATTAACATATGATTGTAAAAACAGCTTTACAATAAATAATAATTCAATAATAAAAATTTAAAAAAAATATGAAAAAATATCAGAAGTTATTAATGAAATAAAATTTTATATGCTTTTCATTTAAAAAAAAGGGTATATGTAATTTAATAGCCGTACAAAAAAGTCATGTTATGTCTACATTAGATTTTTTTTTTATGATTAATTCATCATATAAGCTCCAAGCTTATGCATGGAAATATGAAATGAAAAATTTGTAGCGTATGAAAAATACCATGCCTGACGGAGATTCGAAGGTGAGACCTCCGGATAAAAATCTAAGACGCTAACACTCCACCACGGGGATCGACGGAGTGATTACTGTTTTTTAAATTGTAGAAAACAAAAAAAAGACAGACAAATTCTAAAAATCTCAGAATATATTTTATCAAACTACAAAAGTAAACAAGATCATTTTTGTTATTTCTCCTTCAACCTATTTTAGTCACCGTTAAAATTTCTAAATCAATGAAATGATTATTTTGTGGTATTTATTGTGGTATAAAAGAATGTTTCTTGTATACATCCAACCGATCTGCTCAAATTTTATTTGATCTTAATATCCACAGCAAATTTCGGGAATTACAAGTCAGAAACTTTTATTTTCTTACCAAAAAATAACACTTTTGGTTGGAGTCAATTATGAACATCAGTAAACCATCCTTTAAATATCACTTATTTAAGAGCCTGTCTTACTAATTCGCCCAAGTCAATATAGGTGAATGTCAAGAAATTATATTAACGGGATTAAAGAATACAGAGCAAATTTTCCATATTTAGATTACTTGTGGCCCAAAAGATATTGTAGAACAGATATTTTTGAGCGAAAGTTTATAGATATAGAGTAGCTTTAAAACCTGTAGACGATTCAATTTACGTTGTGCAGATTATTGATATTGAGGAATGAAGTCTACATAAAAAAATATATACGTACTGTATGTATTTACAGTATAAGGAAGGCTGATCTTTAACTTTCCGTGACTTGTCCAGCTGGTTGGTGAATAATGAAACATGTACCGTATGCAACTCCCTCAACGAGCCAAAAATGCGTTGGATCTTCCACAAAACTAGAGCCCCATCAGGCATAATCCTGCTAAATCCAAAGCCATTAGCACTGGAAGTTGTTCAGTGGATGAATTGAAGGGTAATCACGTCGGGAGAAGGACGTAAACAACATGCTAATCTACCAAGGAATAACCCGAATAAAATACTTTTCACAAACACGAACAACAAAGAACCGGAACGCAATTCAAAAAACTATCCGTCTTAAAACCAAACTAAAAATAAATATATAACCGTCATTAAAAATAAAATACCCGGCAGCAAAGTTTTGGGATCCAGGCTCTGCAATGAAGGTGGAGATAAAACATTCACGACATCCTTGCTTTCTGTTCCGTTTCGATAAATAAAAAATGTCAAAACTTTAAAAGTCATAAAAATTACAATTTACATAAACTTCACTTTATTTCTTTTCGATTCACGTCTCTGAAGGTCACGTTCCAAACTTCACCTTTGCAATTTTCTCTTTGCCCAATATTCTCTGATACTTTGGGCTTGCTATTCTTTCATTCCACCATTCTTGATCAGCGTTACCTTTTTTCTTTCTTTTTCTTGAAAATCCTGTATTAATTAAATGTCTCTTTATTAACCTTTTTGTCTAATATTTCACTTTCTGAGATGTTTTGGATTTCTAGATCGATTTTTAACCTTTTTTAATCCAATTAATTTCAGTTTTCCTTTTATAAAATTAATTAAATATTTGTTTTGTAAGACGATTAATCGGTCATTTGAAAAAGATGTCCAAAGAAAAATAATTTTTGTGTTTTTTTTTTCATTGTGCTGTTAAACTTCACTTTCATTTACAGATTTTTTTTTAATAATAGACTTTACAATTAAAAGTTGTGAATATCTCACTTGTAACAAATATTAAATGTATTCTTTGTAACTTAGAAATTCAGAAAGGTAGGAAACTTTGTATTATCATCCTTTCAACCTGGATATGAGGAAAGAAACATAACTATTTTTCCAGAGCAAGCGAAACAAGTAAATATTACATAAATTCGGATTTTCTCTAAAAAAACAAAAAAAAAGGTTAGAGACTAATAGGTAATTTAGTTTATCAAAATATAATAACAATAAAATAAATAAATTTTAATGAAAATCAAGATATCTTATCAATATAAAAACTAATATTCTACGTAAATGGATAACAAAAGAAGATCCAAATTATTTACAACTTACTTCTTTATAATAACAGCTGTCGAGGAAAAAAATTCATGATTTAATACAAATTGTAATTAATCCGGTAATGAATGAGTTGCAATATGCTAAAAGATGACTGACTACTATATTTTTTACTTATTAAAAAAAAAATATTGATATCCGGAGAAAATTAAAATAAATGCAATAAAAGAATAAATATTAAATTATTGAACTGTAACTCTATCTAGCGAAAATATTTCAAACTATTTGGAAAAAATATGTTGTAGCAAGGTAACGCTCTTTAGATTGTATTGAGTTAAAGAGTACGACGTAATTTAAATAATATTTTTATAAAATATTTACTATTTTTTAATACAAATTATACATTTCTTTAAATTAGTACCCTAAAATACTTTAAATTAAGAAAGCTTAACAAGAAAACAAAAAAATAGGTATAATCTGAACAATACTGGTAATGAACGATTAATATTTAAGCTGTCGTTAGTTTAGTTATACTGACCAAATCTTTAAGAAGCATGATTATCTTTAATCATTATTAAGTTATTTTCAACACAATAAATACCTGGTACCATTAATATTCAAGATAGTATAGCAGCGGTAATACATAAGGATAGTCATCAGTTATAATTCACATATTTTTAATTTTCTACTAAGCTTGCGGTCATTTTTTACTGTTCATTTTTATATTATTAATTTATTTATTTGATAATAACTAAAACATTTAATTGAAAAATAATTAATACATGTATATATATATATATTAAATTCCACAACCGTAACGCGGTTGTTGATGTTATAATAAAGAAACATGATGCTAATATCAAAAATGGTATATCCATACCAAGAAATTTATTCCAGACTTAAAGAAATTAATTACTTTTTGTTACCTTCTTTAATGAGTTGAATTAATTGTTTCTTATCAGCATGCTAATCTACCGACATGTACAACCACTAAAATGATAACTTCACCCGTGTAATAAATACAGTTACTCCAGGAAAGGAAATACGATTAGTATCATATATTTTGCATTTACAATAAATCACCTGGCTGATTCAAAAAGGCCTTCACAAATTTAAAACCATATAAAAATTTATTGAGATAACTTACAGATTCGATTGAGATCTCATTTCATAGAAAAACACATCAAGTTACTTCCGCCGCTGCGACGTTAATTCGAAATCTTAGCTCAACAAGATCGGCAGGCAAAGGTAGTACATAAACCCGATCTTTAATGAAATCTCACAAGGAAAAATCTAGCGAGGTCAAATCTGGTGAGCGAGGTGACCATGCAATTGGACCTTCACGACCAATCCACCGACCTGGGAATCGAGATCAAGAAAATCTTGGACTTCTAGGTGTAGTGAGGTTGTGCCCTGTCTTTCTGATAGTAATGTCATCCATCTTGGTCATCATCGTTTAACTGAGGAACTAGAACATTTTGAAACATGTCCAGATAAAAGATACTATTTACGGTTGTTTCCTGGAAGAAGAACGGGCCGTTCTGTCTGGAAGAAAAACAACCTGTCTCAACGAAGGTTTGGCGCCAAGTGTAAATTGTATGCCTAGTAGGAGACTCCATGCCGTACCTCAACGAAAATTACGTTGAACTGCAGTTTCTGACTACAAATCGTGAAACCAAAACACAACGAACACGTTCCGCACCAGTAAATGTAACCATTTTTAACAATACTGATGACAGCGATAGTGGCCGAATTCAGTAATAATGAATTACGTGATGTGTTTACTACGAAATAAGTACTCAACCGAATCTGTAAGTTATCTCAATAAATATTTATATGCTTTTTAAACTTGCGAAGTCATTTTTGAATCACCCGATATTTAAACATACCCACAATAAACACAGAAGTAGCGTTTTATTTTCTCAATGGAATTTAGAACAAAAGATCTGAATGTTTTATAAACATTTTAATTGTATAAATTTTAAATTTTAATTGTTATATTTAAAATGTGTGTGTTCAAAATGTTAAGCAGTTAATAAACTGATTTTCTTCTTCTTTTCTCAACCCAAAGGGTTGGGTATCTTACTGTTTTTCATTACATAGCTATTTACTACCACATACTTTCTTTCCTCCTTCAACTCATCCATGTATTATTGTCATAGTCTTCCCCTTTCATGGCTCATTTCATTCTATTATCAAATAATGTTGATAATATGATGTAAACCAGCTTGAATGTCAAGAAATTGCCAATTACATTTGTTTTCTCCTTTTGATTATTTTTGGAAGAATGGCTTTTTGTTCACTTACAATAGCTCCTCCTCATTATTCACAGTCTTTTTCCATGAAATCTTTAAAACATTCCTTCAACACCATATCACTAAAACTTCAGTCTTTTCTTTTTTGATTTCCTTGAAGTACATACTTCTGATACTTAAAAAAAATACTTCAAATTAAATTTTTAGTGAAGTGTTTCCTAGTAATCAAAACAACATTCTTTGACGTCAGCAAACTTATGTTTTTATTAAATACTTCTTCCGCTTGTGAAATTTTATATTTAATTTCTGCAGGCTTTTCTGCCCGATGTTATGCAATTTCCATGGTGTTTGAATATTTTTACAGTATCTTAAAAGGATTAATTTTTCATCCTCAAGCCATATTTGATATTCTGTTTTTTTTTTTTTTGTTTTTATTATTATTTATTCTCATAACGCAATTTAATTTCTCTTAAAATTGTGTTAATTTTATGTAAAACATTTGAGTCCTTCCTAATTATACTACCACGGCATTATCATCAGTAAGTCTAATCGTGTTGTAAAGCAATAATTAACTGTTAATATCTTTTGATTATTTATAACAGAAAACAATATTCAATTCTTTTAAATCTTAATAAATCTCACAATATTTTTTATGCTTCAAAATTATAAAAAAATAAAAAATAAATTATTGAAATCAAATCATACCACCAATTAGAGAAACAATTAATGATTGTATTTGCTTATAGTAAAAACCATGATATTGTAGAATAACAGTAAAATATAACAGTAATATATAGAAAGTGTCTTGATGACTCATCAACGCATACCTCAAATCGATTAATATAAATAGCTGAATTTTGGAAGATATATTGCTTTTATAATGTAAGCTCACACCACGAAAGGATTTTGTAAAACTCCGTCTGTAAAGGAGGAAAAGGGTAGGGGGGCAAACTGTTTTATGAAAATTCTATGTCTCAGGAACGGAAGGTGTTACTGTCCTGAAAACTGGTATTTTGACTCTTCTTTAAAAATAAGTTGACACATGTTTCACCAGTTTTTAAAAATGCTATTTGTGAGGGGCAAGGGGTGAGGGGCAAGATTTTAAAGCTCAACTGTGTAATAAATAGGAGATGACTTCAACGTCCAATGCTAACCGATTCTGACTAAGGGAAGTCGGTGTTTATTCTGCAAATGTCTTTTATACCACTACAACATCATTTTGAGCTTAAAAGACATCAGTTTCCCTTAAAGCTGCGTTTTTTACCACGACTATCAACAAGTTTCAGGAGTGGAATTTGAAGTTGGCGGGAAGTTGACCTACCGGACCTACAGTCATGGACTGTTTCAGAATAAGAGTTAATTTCACTTTCTTTTCATTCTCGCATCTCAACGGGAAAACCGTTAATGTAGCTTTTGAAAACTTATTTTAGTCACAAATAAAAAATAAATCCACGCGAGCGAAGCCGCGTAGATTTTAACAGTCACAATATAGTTTTATATATAATTAATTCATCAAATCGAGAAGCCGTCAGGTCGTCTTGTGTTTCTTTGGATGAGAGAAACACAAGATGCCCTGGAACAACTGAACATCTCAGAAGAAGAAATCAAGGACAGAAGAAAATTTAAGGATGAAATTAAAAATAAGAAAATTCAACAAGAGCAAAAAAGGAACGATAGGAAGAATGGAGACGGAGGAGAGAAAGAAGAAACGTAGTGAACGGATGAAGAGGTTTCGGGAAGAAAATCCAAGAGAAAAAGGAAGTAAAGCGATGATTGGCTCAAGTTCACGCGCTCTCCTGAAGGGGAAAAATCGGAAATAATATATACAATAGTACTTTTAATATTTGCAATTTAATTATTTTTAAGGTTAGATTAGTAAAGAATTTCTAATATGTTATTTATTTAATTAGATTAATTATATAACATCTTAATAAACAACCATTTTTGTTAATGTACATCAAAATCATCTTATTTCACATTGAATAATCTTCGGAAATGAAACGTAATGTGTATCCAAACTTAAAAACTTCTTCTTAATCTTCTTTAAATAAAAAAAGAGAAACAAATTTCAAAAACTTGAAAAGTGAATGAATTTTACACCGAAAAGTATTCAAAATAAGAGGTACTATTGAATATTTACGTAATAGATTATCAAAAAGTGACATTTAATTTTGAATGAAAGAAAGTTTTAAACTATTGCAAACAATTTTTCATAAGGAATAATTATATTTAAAAATGATTACGATACATAATTCATTTTTATTAAAATAAATAATTGTATAAATTATAATAAACTTGGTATTATATTTTTAAATTTTGCACTGAGTAATAATAAAAATCAAATAAAATATTTTTCATAAAATTTAAATATCTGAACGTACTTTTACAATAAATGCTAAATTAGATACAAACACTGCAATATAAATTGAGTGGAATTTAAATAAAACATAATTCTTATGAAGAATACTAATTACAGTACACTGTAGGAAAATACATGTAACGATGTCTACAGTACACACTTAACCTACAAATGCATTCTAAGTAATCGTTTTGGGCGTTGCCGAAGATGTTTATTTGTTTGTTTTTAATGTTGTTGACAATTATTATTATTATTATTATTATTATTACCTAAAAAACAATATTACGCAAATCTGGTTCTAAATAAAAATGGTAGAATAATTTTCCTACTAAGAATTTCATCTTAAAAGTATTACGTAATTACTATTTACAATAGCTAATGTATAATGCATTTAACATGAATACGTATATAATAAAATAAATATTATAATAGAAGACCCGTGCTGCCCCGCAGAATCAGTGAATAAATTAAGTTATAATAGATAATTTACTTTGTGCTTCATAAGACTTCCTTCGCTGTGCGTCAACCCTTAGGTAAAATCTTCATTTTCTCATTTTTAAAAGATTTTGCGCGTGATAGTGCATCGTACAATTGTCCATGGTTAAAAACTGGTTTACGTAGGTAGATTCCTGCTTGCTACAGAGTTTGTCCTTGAGTCTTATTGATTGTTATGCAAAATATATATATATAATAACAAGACATATTTTACTTAAATATATTACCTTTATTAATCACTTGGGTTAAACAATCAAGAATACAAATTTAAAAATTAAATTCACTACGTTTCACTTAGAATTCTCTAATCATCAGGTGACAATATATATTCATAAACGCATCATACAAAATTCTCTTACATACTGATTACTCAGTAGTCAGTATGTAAGAGAATTTTGAGTACCGAGTACTCAGTATGTAAGAGAATCTTTTTATGATGTGTTTATAAATATTTATTGTCCCCTGAGGAAGCTTAGAGAATTCTAAGTAAAACGTAATGAATTTAATTTATAAGTTTTTATACTTGATTGTTTAACCCAAGAGATTAATAAAGATAATATTTTTATGTAAAATATGTCTTGTTATTATATTTATTTCTATCCAATCAAGAGGAAAATAAACTTAAATAAATTACATTTAAGCGTATATATATATATATATATATATATATATATAATAAATATGTATATAATATATAATGTATAATAATATATATAATATATAATAATATATAATATAATATGTATATAATAAAGTAACGAGACTAGTCTTTTCTTGGCAGCCAAAATGGCAACACTGTAAGGTTACCAGTAAACATATGGTTATATGAACAGCTGATTTAAATTAGGTATTAATATTTTTAGTCTATTTTTGCCACGTGAGACGTAAATAAACTTTTCGTGAAATGAGTTTTTGTTGTGCGTTACAAAAATGAGTGATACTAATTATGAGCAACGTTGTGCAATCAATTTTTGTGTTGATTGAAAAAAAAATGACTTGAACCGGTGAGACTGCTACTGAAACTGTTTCAAAATTGAAAAGAGCGTATGGAAATAACACTCTATCACGAGCCCAAGTTTCTGGGTGGTTTAAAGCATTTTCAGATGGCCGGGGATCAATTGCGGATGTTTCACGCTCTGGAAAACCGTTAAAAAATGACGACAATGCTAAGCGAATCAGAGATTTGATACGGTACGACCGGGGATTTACTGTCAGAATGACTGAGAACAATTGAATTTGAACCGTACTACATTCCATCAAATTTTGAAAAACGAATTGGACATGAAAAAATTTGTGCAAAATTGGTTCAAAAAACCTCACTGTTGAACAGAAAAAAATAGGGTGGAGTGTGTCGTGATCTTCTAGGGCAAATTGAAATTGATTCTGATTTTCTAAAAAAATTATTATTGGTGATGAATATTGGGATATTTGATTACGACTCAAAAACAAAACGCCAGAGCAAGGAGTGGAACACTTCAAACTCACCACGTCCCAAAAAAGTAAAATGAGCAAATCAAAATCATTCTAATTTGTTTCTTCGATAGTTATAGCATTGTCCATAAGGAGTTTTTTACTTACAGGACAAATTGTAAATCAATATGTTTGCTGAGAAATTCTTGAAAGACTATGGAAAAAGTTACCCGCGTGAGACCAGTCATCAAGGACAACTGGATGCTGCATCATGATAATGCGCCTCGTCACAATGCACTCTCAATTAATGAGTTTTTGGCAAATATAAACATTCCTGTAGTTTCTCAACCACCTTATTCATCTGACTTGAGTCCCTGCGACTTTTTCCTGTTCCCGAATTTAAAAAAAACACCTCAAAGTACACCATTTTGGAATATATATATCCATTTCTTTCAGAGGAGTATATATTAAATAAAACGATTCGATAATATGTGATCTAGATAAAAAAATTTCAACTTTTGTAAGAAACCTTTTTTTATAAAGTTTCCCAGTAAAAACATGAAATTTTATTTTGGCCAAAACACCTTCCCTGTTTTCCAATTTTAAAAAAAAATTAATTTATTATTTCCTCCCCTCAAAGACAGTACCTGTCTGCTAAGTTTGAAGAAAATCGGTCAACGGGGTCCAAAGTTACAAAACCAAATACAAGCAAACATACTTGTACATACGTATATATGCGCAAATGTACGTCTGACAAAATTAGATTTTTTGACCTGGGACCATTTTTATCCCCAAATTATTAACATTTTATTTGAATTTATTTTTTATTAGACATTTTTTAATGTCATGAAGGCAAAAAATTAAAAAAAAATATCAATTTATTTAGATTTATATTTTACTAATTTATATTCATTGCAGTTACAGGTGTTTTATCAGCATTCATCGCTATAGCCGGGAAAAAATGGGTTTAGGACTGGGGCAGAACGCTCATCCAACGATAGATGAACAACTCAGCTTATCTCTAACATTATTAGAATGGAATTATCTATTGAATCAAATATTCTTAAAGGACATAGATATTTATATGCCTACCTTTCCAGGATAATAACAATAAAAGAACCTAATTTTCCTTCATTTTTATAGTTATTTTACTATAGAAAGTATGTTTTCATCTGGACTTCAACATTAATGATTATTGGAAAAAGTTTAAGCAAATTTTTCGTGATACATGATACCAGATAATTTTATACTGGCTTTATAGAAAATCTGGAATGCGATCAATTATTTTATCAAAACAATATTGAATGGATGAATAGCGCTAACAGATACGATAGGTCATCTCAACCCTTTTTCTATCTTTGAGAAGAAGCACGTAGAACTGCCATACATCTGTGACTAAAACTAGTCTATAAAGTAATGTCTAACAGTGATTCAAGAAAGTATAATGAATTTAACTATAAAAGATGTGATTTATGGGAATAACAGATTCCGAATACTGATCCGACTATCTTTCTGAAAATCTTTATGTGTCAACGTAATAAATGCGCACAATGCAGGTTCAACTAAAGATTCAATGAATACATCAATCGTTCAATATAAATTATAATAGCAAACTTCTCAATAATATAGAACACAGTTCTACCTATATATAACCAAAATATTTTGTAGAAATTGTGCCAAAAAAAAATATCCAGCAGTTAAAAAAAAATTAATTATTAATGAAAAAACGGGAAGCTCACGCAGTCTTGCGGTGGAACTCAAGGTCAACGATTCAACAGCTTTGCTACGCTAAAGCTGTTACATTTCAGAGAACATTTCATCTCAATCACTAAAAAAGTGAAAGAAAGATACGATAGCGTAGTACGTCTCCTCTTAAAAACGATTAGTTCAACTCGAGCTCTTTATCAAATAGAATGAACAATTAATACCTAAAAATTTCATCAATAAAGATTATTACCTTTAATGATAGTTGACACTTTTATAAATATAATTAATACTCTTAAGTTTATATTTACATATTAGGAGGAATTAGGAAATTCAGTCAGTTTATAAACGTATCAACTTTTAAACTTATAGTTCATACATCGAAAAAGAATCAAACTCCCTAACTTCTCAGATAGGTACTCTCCTCCCAAGTAGCGTTTTCACTGGTTCCCAAATCACCAATAGATTACAAGCTGGATTTATCACAGTAGTTGATCTTTATCCAGTGGACTAAAACTGAATAAAATGATCCAAGAATAAAAAAAAAAGTTGATGTTAAGGAAGATATATCTATCTATCCATGAAGAAGTTTCTCGGCATTAGGCAAGTAGGTACACCAAGAAGACGATTACAAGAATTCTTTCAGGTATCGATCCCGACTACAAATCATTGTAAGAAACTGGGAATTTTTAGCCATGACAAAACAGTTCAACGATTTCCGATTTCAACTTAAAGACATTCTATTTGAAACTACCTTTTCTTTAGTTAAATATGCACAATTAAGTTTTTTGCTGCAGTAAGGTCGATAAATTATTATGATTTTTGCTAAAATTAAAATTTCTGTAAAATACAATTACAATGATTTAGATTAAAATCTAAAGCAGTTTATAATTGTAATTCAAAATTCCTTTTACATACATAACGACTCAGCTAATCAATATGAAGTGATCAATTACTCTTTGCTGCTGTTGATCCCGACTTAAATCTAGTTAAAGTTAACTAGTTTTAACCAGATTTTAACGAGACTTAACTAGATAAATCTAGTTATCTTTTAATTGGATGTTTAATGACAAGTTATAAGTGAAATTATATCAAAAGGATTCAACTAATGACACTGTCTCAGAAGTAACAGACGTGAAATTTGTATGAATAATTGTCACAATACAACTGAGCTAAAAATTTGCTTGAAAAGTAAAACCGAAAATCTTAAATAACAATTCTTTTATTAATATCATTAATATTTGTCAGTACTTTAACTAATAATAACGCACAGTACAGCATACAGAATACCACCAATAAAATCTATAATAAAAATTTTATCGTATAAATTAAGTTAATTTTACGAGCATGTAATTAAATTTTATTTTATGTCATAATAGAAGCACTATTTAATGTACTTTATCAATAATAAAATAATTCATTTCGTATTGCTTCATAATTTACGAAGTTTTGTTGTTATAAATTATAATCTTTACATTATATTTCGTAATTTAACCCTTCATGATTTGTTAGATCGAGTAATTTTTAATTTATCTTAAAGCCACTTCTGCATGTATTTTTTTTTTATTACATTAGATCTTGAAAATTTATTGAAAAAAAAAATATTTTTACGTTTATAATTTGCATCTTTCTTAACGTAATCTTGCGAATTTCTTTTTGTACAGTTACATAGCATTTAATAAAGGATAATTTATCCTGTCCAACTTTTAGCCCGTAGGAAGCTAAAAACAATTATAAAGCCTACATTAGTTCTGATTACATCAATGCCCCTGGAACCTTTTATCCGGAGAGTATGATAACACTTTCTCCTCTTCGTTGTAGTAAGCGTCGCTTTTACTTTGATAAATTGCCGGTTATCTTCGTGTTATCCATAAATATTACATGGTCTGAGGTTAAAGATTTACTACTATATTTCTACTGATATTCTTAGCTATTAATTAAATTCCAATACGCTTAAAGGACGGGTGAATCAATCCTCACTTCCAATGATATTCCTCACAAAAAAATTGACGTTCTGATAAAAGCAGATTTGTTCCGTGGCCTACAATAGGCTACGTATCCATTGATGAGCCAATAAAAAGCCAATAAAAAGGATCTCATGAAGCCTAGCACTCAGTTACGCGGCGTTGGAACAATTGCCCCCCCCCCCCACACAGTAACTCGATAGGAAAAGTCCACTATCTTCAAAGCTGTTTCAGTCTTAACAAAGCTTGTTCCAGTTATAAAAGAGTACTTGGACGATAACAATCTCGACTAAAATCACAAATTCAAACCTAAAATGGTTGACAAAGGGAAAATTTGACTTTATTTCCAGTTCAATGGATATTACCAACCATCCTGATACCGTACATTCTGGCCTTATTTCACACATGGATCTACACCTAAACAGCCGACTTCTCCAATTTAAAACATTTTAAGGATCAGGGCTACAGTAACTTCTAGCCAATGTTTTACAATAAAATATAATACAACAACGGGATTCAAAAAACATTAAATATCTTTCATCTTCAGATGGAATAATTAGTGGTATCAATAAAACGTTTATGCTATATCTATCTGGGTTGTATCTTACCGCCACCGTTAATTATCGAGATTTATTTAACAATTCAAGCAAACCTAAGATATAATACTATTACATATTGTTACACAGACAATGTTTTTTTTTTAATTATCATTAACTGAAGACAACTGCTGGTCCCGACCAAATAAAACTATTCCAGATATCCAAAATTATACTACTTTATCACACATTTCGTTTTCTAGATTACTATTGTTGTAGTAGCATTTTTCCTTGATTACGAGTGATTTATTTTTTAATATACATTTTATGCCATATTCCAAATAAATAAAAAATCCAAAACGTATGTTTAAAATAAGAAATTAAGTATATCTATGCTAGAAATTAAAAAAAAAAACCTAAATTTCTAAAATAGATTTACCGAAATCTATTCATAAGCAGTAGTGGTGTATTTTTTGATAATTCTTAATTAATAGCAAATCTCACTGCAGAGAAAAACAAAAGTTGAATTATAAAATAGATAACAAAAAGTTTAAAAATGTAGAATGTTAAGAATAATGGCATCAACCAATCAAATTGTTATTAAATCCATAAACAATTACGTTACCTTTTTCAATTATAAACAACTGTCATCAATAGATATTGAGATAATGGTGCATTCGAAATTAAATAAGTAATTAATGAAAGAATCAAAACATAAACAAATAATAGAAAGTTAATAAACGTAAAATTCACTTACGTTACGGATAGTACTTATGGAATATTATAAAATAAATATTTCTACAGCGTGACAAACAATTATTATTATTTTGAGCAGTTCTTATCGAAAACTTATTTGCCTTTAATTTTCTTTTTACATTCTCTTCTAATGTTTTTCAACTGCGATTTTAGCTTTGTAGACCTATTATTTACTCTGATTTAGCAATTTAATATTGACTTTTTAAATAAAGTTTTACTATATTAATTATCGTTAAACTGAAGAACAGATTAAGAATTCCTCATGCTAATTTGTTAACTTAATTATGTAATAATTAATTAACAATTATTTCACTATTCATTTGAATTTTCACCAACTAATAATAATAAAACTTCGAAATATTTGTTAAATATATTTTTTATTTTATAAATTAGACTTAATTAAAAAATATCAAATCGTTATAGATGAAAAAAAAAGAAACACTTTAGGTTATTTAAATACGAGTACCTTACTATCGTTAATCATGTAATGATTTATGATTGTGATTACGAAGTTTAAAGGAAAATATTAAGATTACTTACATAAACGATTTTCCAAATAAAAATTAGAAAATAAAAAAATAATAATTTCTTCTCTTCTATTATCGATAGTTAATGGTTAAATAATATATAGATATTTCTTTCAGAAATGAAGGCCAAGATCCTGTTTAATGTTAGATTGATATAGGAATAGCTAATATATATTATTTATCTTAAGATATAATAAATTATAAACAACATCTTACTATATGGAATGTTGCACTCTTATTTAAATACACACACGTAATATTTTTTTTAATTTTCTTATGAACACAAACAGAAAATTGCAAGTAACGTAAATTAATATTAAATATAAATTATTCATAAAGGTTATTAAAACATAAGGAAATATTAATATACCGTTAAGTACCGAGTAATAACAGAAAACTTAGTAATTATTGTGATTAATAAAAAAAATAACAGTAAATCAATTTTAAAATAATTATATATTAGAGATAATAATAATCACACATGCGTTTTAATTTTGAGTTTTTCTTTTTTAAAAATACTGTGTATTTGCTTCTAAAATATTTTCAATTACGGCAGAATAATTTATATAATACTGGTACATGAATCTTATATATATATATATATAAATGAATGTTTGTTTGTCCCGTATGCGTTCCTATACCATTAATCTGATTGCGATGAAACTTCCGTGAGTTGTGCTCACGCCCGCGAAGATTTCTGAATTAGTTTGGACCCGCCAGGTGGCGCGGGGGTCGAGATATTACGAAAAATTGTATTTATAGTCCGATTTGGTTCATATTCAGAATATATATATTAGTAACGTAAAAAGAAAAACTTTTAAAAAAAACTATACCCGCTACCTGGCGCCAGTGTCGAGATATTTACGAAACAAACAAATATACAAACAGACTTTGTTCTTCTACCTACATATATATAAAAGGCAAAGTTCATATGTGTGTCCGCTATAGATTAAAAAACTACTGGACCGATTTACGTGCGGGGAAAAAGGGAGAAAAGGACAAAAGAAAAAATGGATTAGGGAAAGAGGGAAAAATGTAAAAAGGTAAAAAATAAAAAAGGGAAATGGGAAAAAAGTAAAAAAGAAATAGGAAAAAGGAAAATATGGGGAAAGGGGAAGAGGAAATATTGGAAAAGGGAAATATAGAAATGGAGAAAAGGTGTAAAGGGAAAAAGGCTGAAAAAGGATAAAGTGAAAGGTTACATATTTTTGAATTCCGTAATATTTGGTTTTTTAATGTTTTATCAAACATTCAATTGTGTTCATTTAATCTATATATATATATATATATATATATACATACTCAAATCTAGTTATGGCGGAGCATTGCCGGGTCAGCTAGTAACTTATAATAAACTGATGATTTGTTTCATTGATTGTCAGTCTTATACGGACGTTAACTGGATTGAGATTATAATAGAAAGCGAAAAATGAAATAAAGTTAAACGATAAGTTATTAAGAGGAGTTGCAAGTCAACTGATTAGTTTGGTGTAATTTTCCAATACTTTCTTTTACTTATATTTCATTCAAAACCCTCGAACATCTATTTTATACGAGTTATTCCAATTCTTGTTTTCTTCTACAGTTTTTACCATGTACACATACCTCTATCACTAAATAGCTCACCCATGATATCTTAATACATGGGCCACTAACGCAGTTCATCTTTCTAAAAGATTCTGTACCAAATTCTCTCCTACATTTAAAAATTCTTTATTTCAAATTTAATAATTTATCTAATTTTTAACAGTTTCCTATAATAAAAAATTTCAAATCTTTTCCTTTCTATATCTGTTTTTAATACTGTTCTTCCATAAGTATTCCCAGGGAAGAATCATAATCCAACAAATAAATAAATATTAAAAAATAAAAAACACGACTGCCAAAAAAAAAACATTGCTAACAAAAAAGATTGCTCTTTAATATAAGATAATTAAAGAGCGTGCCGGTGACAATTTTGGAGGTATTTGGAGGCAGAAAGAAATGGGGTTCTACATAGTTAAAAAAATCTGCATTATGGTTGGTTTTTAATTTTAGTCCGCCATCTTTGATCAGCCATACTGAATTAAACTTTATTTTTTTAAAAATCGCAACGTGGAAAATATAACACATGATTTATATTAAAAATCTTACAAGAAATACTATGGTGAACACCGTTTTTCTATTAATGCCTTCGTTATCGAATTATAAGCATTCAAAACTGCGATGACGGAAAAATCGTGTTAACAATAAACGTGGTAAAACGCGCTGTATGAACAATTTTATTGCATTCATAATGCATACAATAAGGAATTTTAAACAGTGCTATAATATTAATAATAAACAAAAACTAATAATTAACAACATAATAAATTAAACGGCTATATCAACTGATACTATTTACTTGAAATATTGCAATGTTTATTTTAAAATTTTACAGTAATGTTTTCATTCGTAAATTACTACTGAAATAAATTTTGAAAATACCATTCTAGAATAAATGTTCAGAATGTTTTCCACCTATAGTTTGGCAGTGTGCAAACCTCAAGAAAGATCAGATTATAACTTGTATCATGTCAGGTGGTAAACGAGCAGATTACTGTCTTTTAATACCAGGAAATTACTGTCTTTTTAATACCTTCTCTTTCGCCCTTCCAGCGTGTTTTTGGACAGATTTGGCGATCGAAGAGCCCTTGCTTTGCGCCATCTTCTGATCACTACTGAAATAACAACTAAACCACTTTCATATTCCTTCCACCGACTAAAATATAAAAGGGAACGAACAAGGAACGTTCCGTACACACTCGGAGTAAAAAAAACTACCTTCCACCAGCACGCCACAGGGTCAGCACTTTCTCCTGTTTAGCCTCCGGGAATCACCGTTCAGGTGTTACGTCAGAGGATGAAATGTATGAGTGTAAATGAAGAAGTGTAGCCTTGTACTGTCTCAGTTCGACCACTCCTGAGATGTGTGGTTAACTGAAACCCAACCACTACAGAACACCGGTATCCACGATCTAGAATTCAAATCCGTATAAAATAACTGACTTTATTATGATTTGAACGCTGGAACTCTCAACTCCAAAATCTGTTGATTTGTGAAGACACATTCACCACTAGACCAACCCGGTGGTCTAGTCAAACACCATCCCCGCTGGAACTGTGAAGTGCACAGTTCCATTCAAGCCGTTTTGTACCTTATTCATAACTGGAGGATGGTTACTGACATTAAGCTTAAGGATTATATATTATACAAGTATTATAATATATAGTCCTTAAGCTTAATGATGTTTGACTGCTCTTGGGCAGTCAAACATCTGGGGGGGGGGGCAGAGACCGGGCCACCCTGGAACTTAGAGGTCAAGGGGAAAATTGGCCGCTCACAAACGCCGAGTCATTGTGGCGAGAGCCGCATTGTCGGACCGTGTGGGAGTTCCTCGATGAGGTTGCGATGTTTAACCGAACTGGTAGATTAGTTAAGGGTATAATGACTCCTACCGTGCTGCTGTGGGAAGGTAATCCATAGATAATGGCTGGCCACCAGCCAGATAATGCTCCAAGCGCTTTAATATGATGGACAGATACTAGCTGGCATTCAGCGACCGAGGCGTGACAGGAAATTACTGTCTTTTTAATATAATAACAAGGGGTGCGCCTTCCCGGTTTTAGTTTTATGGTATGACAAGTAAGCGGTTGGGACACGTAAGCGGGTGGTGTATGCACCTTGTTTAGTCCGCTCACGCTGTTAGGTAAGCTCATTAAGAGCTATTAGATTATTGGTCGCTGAACTGTTTGAGACTCAGTAGCCGTTTTTGGCAGACATTTGGTCATATGCTCTAGGGCGATCGAATGGGGTGGTGGCGGAAGAAATGCCAGTTAACCAAATTACACAAGTATAAAGAAAGAAAAAAGGACTCATTATATTAAATTTTATTGATAATATTAAGTGGAAATAGAAGTGCTGCACTTCCACAGTGCCTATACGCTAGCCGCCACTGGATGATATAAACAACGTAATTTATCTGTTAAATAAGAGAAGAAAAAAATAATAAAAATATATGTAGTTAAAAAGAAAGAAAATTTAAATCGACCGAAACTTTATCGAGCATCTCGAATTCAAACAAAGGTTAGCTGGTACATTTAAATTATAAACATTACTTACTTCAACATTTATTTATTTGGTTGAATTTTGTTATAGTTTATTATCGAAAATATTTCTCGTTCTTACGATTGGTTTAACATATAAGGGCTGCTTTGATAGTCAGTCCAGTATTATTTATGCGCATATGATGGGACCTGGGAAGTAAAGTAGCATCAATTCTACCAAATTTGAATACAGATCCATAATTGAATCAAAACCTGTCCACATACAAATATGAGCTACCAATTAGGTGACTCCAAAACCTGATCGAGGTCACGTCCATAATTTTCATATGTAGACACTGTTACTGGTCTACCAGACCTTCCCTTCCGTTGACAATAAACTACCAGTATTACGAAATTTCGTAACGATAAACAGCATAACTGTGTTGCTGTATGCCGCTTTATTAAATTTATCGCAAATTATTTCGCTACTAACTTTAAATTCGGCCTGCCTTGCTTGAATTTTTTTTTACTACTTTAAAAAAATATTTCATAAATAAATTCAACTCATAAAAGTTCAAACCGAATAAACATTCATACAGGTTTACTTTTGTTTATTTTAATGTAAAAAACTGTTTTCATCAATAAGAGGGAATAAATTTTCATTATGACCGCTTTTTAGGTATGACATTTTTGTATCCCAAAGAACTTTAAATAAGCCAAAATTTATGATTTAGAAAATGAGAGAAGGTTGTTCTTCTACATTAAAACATACATTTTTCTATATAATTATCAGCTATTCTTGATAAAAGCTGGGAGACTAAATGGGATCAAAACTATAATAGGAAGACAAATGAAATTTCTATTAAAACATAATAGTTAATAAAACATTAATGATTTTTAAGTATAATAATGTACTGCTTATTTTCATAACTTCCTATGAATAAACATTTCACAAAATCAATAAGTGAAAAAGCATGCATATAAATATATATATATATATATATATATATATATATGTGTGTGTATTTATACAAACAATATCAATGAACCAGGCAGAGTTGATGAGCGTAGGCCTCTCCCATTTGTATTCAATTAATTCTATTTTCCTTCTTCCACTTTAAAGCAGCAATTTTCCCTACATCGTCTTGCCATCGCATATAAATTACATACGAGACAGAATATAATTCAACTCAGCCTAGACTGCCAGAAGAAGAAGAGGATGAAAAAGAAACATCACAAAGATTCTCAATCCTTCCTTCTCCTTACCATAAATATTCATGCAACCACCATATGCTACTCCGTCCGCGAAGGCAGAGCATTAGACGCTCTAAAAAACTAGGGTCTCATCAGGCGGTAGACCAAAAGGCCTTGAGTGGATGGACTGAAGGGAAATCGCTTCGGAAGAAGAACGCAAACATCTTGCTAATCTCCTAAGGAATAACCAGAGTAAAAATATTTTTCACAAACACGATCTATAAAGAATCGAAATGCAACCCCAAACTCAATCTTAAAAATAAGATAAACATAAATATATAACCGTCATTAAAATTTAAATACCCGCTAGATAAACTGAAATACCCAGTAGCAAGAGAATGATGTCCAAGCTCTGGAATAATAGAAGAATAAAACATTTCACGAAATCCTTGCTTTCTCTTCCGTTTCGACAGAAAAGAAAACGAAACTATTTTTTTTTTATAAAATGTTAACAGTACAAATTGAAACTTGTTGAAAAGTACAACTGCCAATTTAAAAAATCTAAATAAAAAATACACAAAATACAGCTAATTACAATCTCTACTCTTATCCATCTTTTTTTTTATGTTTTATAAAACAAATCTATTAAAGTTAATTTTTTTTATTACACTTTTATGATGCATATACTTACTTGTACGCAGAAAATAATATTTTAAAAGAAATGTTTGAACAATGGGTTAGGAGCCGCTGTAGTCAACACGGCTTGTGTTCTGGTTGCGGATAGATGAAATATCACAGGTATACTGTTTAACTACAAATGAGTCGTTCGAATAAGCAATCACGGATGTCTGAGGAGTACAATACGTGAACTGAAAGTTTGCCCCTCGACAGCTGCTATGTCTAGTATTAATCATTGTATTGTACTAGTCTGTTGCATTTGCATTTTATATACAAATGTGTCATTATTAGTAATCAGATGATGTCATCTGGTTAGATAGTACAACAAACTCCGTTCGACCATCCCGCCTTAGCCAGCTGATAGTTCGTTTGGCAAAAACAATGGAAAACCTTCAGGTCACTTAGTGTAATGAGATATTGTGAAAAATAATTCATAATACTTCTAAAAAATTCTATAAATCCGAAGAAGTACTAAACTACGGGCGAGTATCGGCCACCGATAAATAAGCCATTATACTCCTTGTACCATAGATAAGCAGACGGCCGTTCGTGCTACCACAAGATGTAAGGAGAGGACAGACAAAGAAATAAATCATGAAGGAAGGTAACAAATCTTTTGATGGTTGTTGAAGGAGCTAGTTAATTGATTGATATGATCTGAACAACGAAATTAAAGCCAATTTATATTATTTTAAGTACTCAAAAAAAAAACCGCGGAAAACTAAACCTGTAAGTTCCAAGGAAATTTCTTTTATTCTGTTTAAGTGCTTAGGTAAAATAGTTCCCGCGTCTAATACCTAGTTGATGATTATTCAAGAATAGGTAAGTAGAAAGTATAAAAATCACGATTGTCATCGTGATTTTTATACATTATCATAATTTTCTATAAAAAAAAAAAAACAATGGTTCTAAATATATAAAAGTAAACTTAAAAGTTGATATCCAAAAGCCACACAAATATAAGATAAAGCTACCCCTAACATTATCATAATTTTCTATAAAAAAAAAAACAACGGTTCTAAATATATAAAAGTAAACTTAAATAAAATAATATTAATATCATTAATAACGATGTTATAATAATAAATTTGTTTTTAAAGAACCAAAATAAATACTTAAATAAAACATATGTATTTATTTTATTAAACTAAACCTTAAGATAAGAATTAAACCATGAGGTTTTTTTTTTTTTTTTTTTTTTAATAATTATGTATTTTTAAATATACTTATTATATAATATAATTATATTCCTTAGGTCTTTTAAACTTTAAAATTTATTTAAATGAATAAAATTATTTTTAATAAAATCATATTTAATTTAATTAAAAGTTGATTTTAATTAAATCCTTATAAATTAATTATTTAATTAAAATTAAAAATGATTTTTATTAAATATCTTATTAATGCATTTAATTAAATAATTTATTTTAGATGATTATCTTTACAAAAACTATTTTACATTAAAATAAAAATCTATATTATATTAAAATCCTTATTTAAATATAAGAGGTTATTTATTATATAATAAATTTTTTAATTTATATAACGTTTATATATTAAAATATTATATTTAATAAGATTAAATATTAAAGGGAGAAATAGATATATTTAAATAAATATATTACTATATATAATATATATATTATAATATAACTATCTTTTTTCTTTTTTGTAACATAATAATTTATCAATTGAATGATATAATATAAATATCTTATTATAACGAAAAAATTTTTGTTGAAAAATTAAACTCAAAAATCAAAAAATTGCAAAAAAATTGCAAAAAATTGCAAAAAAATTGCAAAAAATTGCAAAAAAATTGCACAAAATTGCAAAAAAATTAAAAAAACCCAAATAAGCAAATAATGTACCGTATAAAAAAAAATGATATATAAAAAAAAAAGGGAAAAAAACAATAGATTTTTATACTCAAGCAAGATGCCTGATTAAAGGATTACTTTTACAATTCAGGCTGAAACTCGAAGTATGACTACTTCGAGTTTCAGCCTGAATTGATAGAGTTAAAATAAAAATAGAATGTAATGTAATTTAAAGGAAGAAATGTATAGATAACTAAGCAGAGGTAGATAAAAAAGGAATTATGAGGTAAAATGGAAAAATGAAAAGATATTTTATTTGTATTATTAATCCTAGATTGTAATACATATACAAATTATTCGTGCCTAAAAAATAAAGCCGATATATATATATATATATATATATATATATATATATATATATAAAAATTATTGTTGAATTTAAATTTTATTTTATTTTCGAGATAAACGAACTATTAGACAGATTTCATAAGAAAGCTACCTATTTTAATGGGTACCATGATTCGACTTCCGGAAAATTTCGACATCTGTGCTTTTCACATCCCCAGACCCCAAAACCACCGTCAGTTCAAAAGTTACATATATATATATATATATATATATATATATATATATATACACACACACACACACACACACGAGGGCTATTCAGAAAGTAAGGAACGTTTCCACCTGACGCCACCAGGTGCACGCCAATCGCGTGTATATTGGTATGCTCGGCACCTCAGTCAGCATCCAGCCGTGACAACGGGAACATCTCCGTACTGCCCGTTTTTTTTTTTATGTACAAATTTTAAATGTGTGCTGCAATAGAAAATCTTGCCAGTTGTGAGGTGCGTCTGTGATTCGTTTTTTGTTGGCAAAAAACTTAAAACCAATAGAAATTCATCGGGAACTGTGTGAAGTGTACGGGAACAACGTAATGAGTGAAAGTTCTGTCAGGAAGTGGTGCATTCAGTTTAAAAATGGCCGAACAAACGTTCACGATAAAGAGAAGAGTGGACGTCCGAGCATTGTGACTGACGATCTGGTCTCCAAAGTTAACGAAAAGATTCGTGAAAACCACCGTTTCACAATAACTAAGCTTTCTCTATGTTTCCCACAAGTTTCACAGACTTTATTGTTTGAAATTGTTTCAAACAAATTTTGTGTAAGATGGGTGCGTCACTGAGTGGTTGAGATCACAGGTGGCAGAATTCTATGACACAGGAATTTCAAAGCTTGTCCACTGCTATGATAAGTGCCTGAATTTGTGTGGTGATTATGTTGAAAAGTAGTATTTTAGTCCCTCTTTCACATGTATATAATAAAAAGTTTTTCTTGTATTTGGTTTTTTAAAATTCCCAAATGTTCCTTACTTTCTGAATAGCCCTCGTATATATATTTCACTTTCTTGTGGACATGATAATTGCCGTAATTTTGCGCCAGTCATTTTCAAATTGATACATAAAATATAACGACACAAAATCTGGATTAAGTTTGTTAATGGGCAAAACCATACCAAGGGGATAGAAATGGAGGGACTTTTTCGGAGAAAAAAAAACAAAATATCGCTATAACTTTCTTATTAAGTAATATATCGAATTCGCTTAAAGTTACTACTATTCTTTATACAAAGGCCTAAAACCTATATAAGTAAAATTTTTTGAAATCAACAACCACTGGCCTAGGGGGTGGAAAAAATGGGATTACAAAGACAAAAAATCATACCTCCCTTAACAGGCACAGTAACGAATAGGTTTGAAGTGGTCATTAATCCTCTAAAAATTACCTGAAACTTTTGTCTGAACAATTTTTGATATGACACTTACGGCTAGGAATGACGAAAATGTTGCTGGAATTGTAAGATGTGGCTTATCGTTTGCTACATATGTGAAACTTTTTTCACATGCAACCATTGTCGTATTGAGTATATTTGAAGTTTTTCTTAACTTTAAGGTGGAAATATTTTGTATCCCTTACTTAGCATCGGTGAAATCTACCTCCACCTATTGGCGTGCCGAAAGGGATTTTTTTCTTTATAAAAAAAATTGTAAGTATTACAATTGCACAACCTTGTAAATCTCTGAGAAGTAATCATTGCAATCAGATTGTATCTAATATTCAACTTATTTTAATATAATAAATAAGTAATACTGATATCAATAAAATAACAATAAATATTAAATGCGTGATTATAAGATTAAATAATACTATCATCAGAGATGCATCCTTTTTATTTAAATATATACATAATATTATTAATATTTTATAGTTCCGGAAACGGAAATACCATATTTTATGCAATATTGTGAAAATTTTATAGACAAGGAAACTGAATATGAATAAATAAATTTAAAAAAATGGAAAACATCATATTATTATAGAACGAAGATAACCTTCGAATTATATTACTATTACGTAGACTACATTATTAAAAGTAAAAAAGCGCATAAAAAACGTGTATTTCTTAAAATTAATTATAATATTTCTTAGAATGAAAATAATAATAATTTTTACTAGATTTTTAAAGTTGTTTTGAGCCAATGTCAATAAATGTACGGGATATGTCTGCCAGTTAAAATATATAATTAAAATTATTTATAACTTAAACAAGTTAGTCCAATAATGTTGAAGATATTAAGATTTTTTTTAAATAATAATTTATTTTAAAATAACTATTTAATTTCTAATTCATATACACCGAGAATTTCTAAAATCTATTGTAAAATTAACATTTTCGTTACAATGGAAAATTTTTTAATTATATTATAAAAATAAATTTATTTTTTTAAATAAGTTTATAAAGAATGTACCAAGAAGAAATGGAAAAACTTTAAGGACATGTACTGATGAAAATAATGAAACGCTTTGTTTTCAAGTTCCGGCTAGCGAAAGATTTCGCCCGGATTTCAGCTCTTCCAATAAAAATAAGCCATACTGTAATTTTTGGGATCCAAATTAATGAGTAAAGGGGGTGGTTTTTATATATAATTTGAACTGGAAAATAGGCTTAAATATATTCCAGAACTGTAACTCTAGTAGGTTTTAAGATATCCAACTTAAAACATAAAATCCGGTGTCGAATAACAAGTTTTTTTTTTTAGTTCGTCGTACAGTAGGTTTGTTAAATTACTATTACATGCGAAAGATTTAATAAAAAAATCTATAGGAAATTTAATTCTCAAAAAATTGATGTAAATAAAAACAATAAAAAATCGTTTTTTTATTAAAACGAAACAGATGAAATATAGACAGAAAATCGTATTATAATTGCTGTATCTAATAAACATTCATCGGTGTTATCAGTATTTACGAACGAAAGAGTCATTTCTAAACTGTTTTTTTCTGTTGAACATCAAGTAAATCATCCTGTTAATGATGAATCATCGTAAGTGATTCAGCATAGCCCAGGCATTAGTACTACAAAACCCACCGGGTTGGTCTACTGGTTAACGCGTCTTCCCAAATCAGCTGATTTGGAAGTCGAGAGTTACAGCGTTCAAGTTCTAGTAAAGCCAGTTATTTTTACACGGATTTGAATACTAGATCGTGGATACGGGTGTTCTTTGGTGGTTGGGTTTCAATTAACCACACATCTCAGGAATGGTCGAACTGAGAATGACTTCATTTACACTCATACATATCATCCTCTGAAGAATTATCTAAACGGTAGTTACCGGAGGCTAAACAGGAAAGAGAGAGGCATTAGTAAAAGGCGAATTTCATGACGCACTGGTTTGTCAAAAAAAAGTATGGCGCATCCTACGGAAAGAAAATTTTAATCCTTTTTGCCAGCAGAAGGTTTAAAATTTACGGCCAACAGATTACCCCAGTGGTTAAACCTATGTCATTGGCCTCTAGACAACGATGAGAAGATAAATTTAATTTTACTCACTGATGAAGCCACTTTTATAAGAAATGGACTCTTCAGTTCTAAAAATAGGTATTTTGGAGCAAAGACAAACCACATGGTACTATGGAAACTAGTTTCCAACATCGTTTTCAGATTAAGTTTTGGTGTGGCATTATTTATGATAAAATTCTGGGACCATTTGTTTTCTAAAGAAATTTTACGGGAGATGCATACGTTCATTTCTTGAAAAATAATTTTCCGGCTTCTTGGAGGATGCACGTTTACAGACTAAATTGCAAATGATTTTCCAGTAATATGGTGCAACGCCACATTTTTTTTTTTTAATAACTAGAAATTACTTAAATGCTAGTTTCTTAAACGTGATGGAATAATCAATTGGCCACCACAATCACCTGACTTAACGCCACTAGATTATTTCACTTGTGGCCATATGAAAACTATAGTATACTGAAAAAATCTTAAAACTAAAGAAGAGTTACTCATGAAAATACGAAATGCATTTGAATTTATATGAAATTATCTTGAGATGATACGGAAAGTCACCGGAAATATTTTATGTCAGGCAGAGTACCGTGTTCATTGTGAAGGAGGAAATTTCGAACAATTGCTTTAACTGAGGTTTCTTATTTGTATTTTGTTTTATTTATAATTAAATTTATTTGATTTTTACTTCCTTGTACGAAGTAAAGGAAGTATTGTGATTGCAAAAAATTTCGGTTATCAGATTTCAACGTAAATATCCATTTTGATCAACCCTGATTCAATTTTGACTAGTTTCGGTGTGACGTCTGTACGTACGCATGTATTTCGCATAACTTAAAAACGATTAACCGTAAGATTTGAAATTTCAGTTTTGTGACTGTTGTAACATATAAGTATCTCCCCTTTTGATTGAAATCGACTGGACCAGAAGTGTTCAAACAAAACCCAAGTTCCACAAAAATCTGGATTTTGAACTTTTTCTTAATTGCAGTAATAAGCCCTCATTGAAAGCTTTTCAACGACATATCATACGTGATACTTATTTTCATTGGTTCCAGAGTTATAGCCAATTAAAATTTTAATTTATGAAATATTTCATCTTACAAGAAGAAGGCATGTTGTTGCGAATCAGACTTCATCTCCTTTTTTAAACTTATTTTTTTTAATTTAAATATATTGATTTATTAATAATATTAACCTCTGATAGTAAAAAAAAATTACAATAAATAATAATTTCATAATAACAATAAAAAAAGATGAAAAATTATCAGTAGTTATTAATGAAATAAAATTTTGTGTACATTTAAAAAAAAATGTGTATATGTAATTTAATACGTGTAAAGGAAGTCACGTGGTGTCCACATTCTCTATCTATTTTCCGTCTGTTTTGAATCAATAAAAAACCGATTTTTAACAACTTTTTATTGGCCGTATTTACATTAATTTTCTCAAAATTAAATTCTCTACAAATTGTGTAACTAGATTTTTCACATTTATTAGTAATTTAACAAAGCTACTTTACTACAAATCTCAAATAAGTTTATTTATCGACCCCAAATTTTGTGTTTTACGTCAGATATCTTAAAACCTACAGGAGTTACAGTTTTTGAAACTGTTTTATCCTACTTTCAGCTCAAATTACATAAGAAACTACCAACTTTACTCCTTAATTTGGGTTAAAAAAATTGCAGTAGCGATTCTTTTTATTACAAGAGCTGAAATCCGGGTGAAATCTTTACCTAGACGTAACTCGAAAACAAAGCGCGTCCAGATCTATGTTTATATGAACTTCTTTCATTATTTTCATCAGTAGAACATGTCCTGAAAGTTTCTCCGTTTCTTCTTGGAGCACTCTGTATATAAAATACCGTTTTTTATAACCACGCGAGTAACAATGAGAATTTAAAATTTTGAGAAAATAAAATGGTAGACGATAGGAGCCAGCCTTCAATTTGAAAAACCAAAAATAATTTTGAAATTTATAAAAACATTTAAAGAATTGGGAAGGAACATTTAAAAATATTATTAATTTTTTAAGGTTCCGTTACTGCATTACACACGAAGTACAGCTATAAAAGGTAAAAGAATACATAATCGTTAATTAAAATCATCATAAAAATAAACAAAACTAAAAAAAAAATACATAAAATAAACCTGAACATCATCTAATAAATAACAGCCTCCTAATATGAACAGGATATTATTTTAATTAAATTTAAATTGAATAACTGGTAACCAGAAGAGAAATTTTTCGATATTAAAAAAAAAAACGGAAGAACAAAGTAATAAATCTAACTAATTAACTTAACAAAACAAGGTCCTGTTTTAAATCGATCTTTTGGAATTTCGTTTGTTTATGATATATTTAAGGCCATTAGCCTTTTTTCTTTTTATTTTTATGAAATTTTACCGTAAGGCTTTCTCACTACCAGGCAGAACGACACATTACAAACCATTTTCCTAACTATTTCCTTTTAAAAATGGCGGCCAGTAAAGGTTTATCTCGTATAAATGAGGTTTATATCTTTAGTGACAGATAACAACGGCTTCAACCTGATCTGATAAAAATTTGAAACTTACTTTAAGTTTAAAGTATTAAATAATTAATTAAGATTTACTAATAAAATTAATAATAAATAAAAAGTGAAGAAAAATTGTTAATCCTCTAATGAGTCACCATTTAGCAGGTTGATACCTGATTATACTCTATTACAGTACTTTAGTCAAGTGTTTTCCAATGGAAGACCATATTGAATACAGTTTTCTTAATTCTTGAAAATGGTTTGGGTTTTTGCACAGCAAAAGTGTATTTTATTTTATAAAAAAAATCTGATATGGACACCACATGACTTCCTTGTACGACTATTAAATTACATATATACATTTTTTTTTTATATTAAAAGTACATAAAAGTTTATTTCATTAATAATATCTTGTATTTTTTTAATTAATATTATTGAATATTTATCGTAAAACTTTTGTTACAATCAAAGGTTAATAATTAATTATTAATACATAAATATATTTAAATTAAGAAAAAGAGTTAAAAAAATGGAAATGAAGTCTGATTCGAACCAATGTGTCTTCCCCTTTAAGATCCAAATATTTCATTAATTAAAATTTAATTTCGCTATAACTCTGGAAACAAAGAAAATAATTACTACTTATAAAACATCGCTGAAAAGCTCTCGATTAGGGCTTATTAATGCAATTAAGAAAAGTACAAAATCCAATTTTTTTGAAATTTGGGCTTTTATGGACTCTTTTGGTTCAGTCAATTGCAATCAAAAGGGGAGGTGCACTACTAGACGTTACAACAGTCCTAAAAATGCAATTTCAGCATCCTACGGCTATTCATTTTTGAGTTATGCGACATACAAACGTACGTAGGTGGGTACAGATGTCACTCTGAAACTAGTCAATATGGATTCACGGATGGTCAAAATGGATTCTTCCGCTGAAATCTGATAACCAAAATTTTTCGCGATCACAATACTTCCTTAACTTCGTACAAGGAAGTAATAAGAAAATATACGGAGTGTTTCAGGGAGTTTTTATCAGATTTTATAGATGTATTCTTCTCATCAAACTAATGTAAAATCATTTAAATATAAATACGAAACGCTTTAGGTTGCGGCTAGAGAAAGATTTTTCTCAGATTTCTAAAATTTACATAATGCTAACTAAAACTTTATGAAATACACATTATCAACGAAATTAGAGCAATTTTATATGGAAAGTTGACAAAATTAATCAATGAACTGTATTTCCAGTAGTTTCCAGAAAAATTATTATAACATTTTTAGGTTTTTTGACATTTGAGCTGAAAGGCCCACTTTTACTTTCCCGTCTATCGCTGTAGTACGGCTATAACTTTAGAAGGGAAAGTATTGTGTTCGGTCCAATTTGGACATATGCGGTTTCCACTGGATCTTTACATTTTGACATCTAAACCGGATGTACGTGGGTGTATTCGGTGTCGCACCCTAAATCACCTTATATGTCCAGAACTATTCGACCGATTTTGACCAGATTATTTCTACGTATGGGATACTCATCCCATTAAATTTCCAATTAAAAAGGTGAAGGGAGTGAGGCTGTACAGCAAGGTCTCCCTCAGTATCTTGAGATTTCTCCTAATTAATCTTTATTTTCTTAGGCATATTTGCTAATAATTAAAAGATAATAATATTTCCAAAATTTTTTTTGCAAAATCGTACTCCCACCCCAAAAAATACTCTAAATGATCTACTGGCTAAGAGGTTACACTGTTTCATTATTACCTCATCTCGCCACACGAAGCGCTAGTGTAGCATTGACGTATAGCTGCTGTAGTCGTCCGCTACATTGTGACGTCACAACACCGGTGACCGGTAGAATTAAATAAATGAATTATATTTAAAGTGGCGGCTAGTACAGCCACACCCGCGTGATATTCCGAAATACGGCATACGCGCGCGCTTTTGTTAGAATCAATGAATTAAATAAACAAAAAATATTAAATTTAAAAGTAAATGATAAGCATTTTAAATTAAGCTGTGTGTGTAAGCCAAGCATCAGAAAAAAAGCCGCGTGTCGGGAAAGCCCTCCAACTCTTTCATCAGTTTTTTCGGTTTAATTAAATCTCTGATAACGAAATAAAATTTTAAAGAAAAATTTGTAGAGAATTTAATTTTTCAAAAATCGATGTAACTAAAGTTAATAAAATCCGAATAAAAGTTTTACAAAGATATCTTTATTGAAATCCAAAAAAAAAAAACACTGATAATCATGCATTGGAGGTAGATATTTTAAGCTACTAACGTAACATTACCTCTGTAAATTAAATAAATTAATGTTTGTATTAAATAATTTAAACAACAATTTGGACATTATTTTGAAAGTAGATATAAAGTACATATTACTATTTTTAGGGGAAGATTTTCAGAATTTATTTGTTGAAAAAATGAATCATTATTAAAAATTTACTTTTGAAAACTTTACTCGATATTTTTTAACTTTAATTACCTAAATTTTCTTCTAATTAAATTTGATATAAAAGGTTATTTGGTTATTATTCAATGGTTTTATTTGGTGTATATAAATTTAAAAATGTAAATTTACGTCAAATCTAAAAGCAGATGCTTTAAATTTAATATATTGGATTTTACAACAATTTCTTTTGGAAACTACGAGGTATATTTCTGAAACCCACTTTTTTACTTCAATTTTTCATATAAGATTACGTTTATTTAAAACAATTAATTTTGGTCAACAATTTGATTCTTAGAGTTTTATTATAGCACTATTTTGCTGTAAAAAGTAAAATCTGGAAGACTCTTTCACAAACCGAATCAAGGAAAAAGCATTTTCAAACCTGCACTAATATGAACTATTTTTCATTATTTTTACGAGAGCAATATATTATAAAATATGGCAGAAACTTTCTGAAACTCTATGTATCTCTTTTTAAAGTTTATACGCCATGTAATTAACAATTAGAAGGTTAATTAACAGAAGGTTTCATTGAAATTAACATTAATTAGAAGGTTTCATTGTAATTAAATTTAATAATTTCAAACAATTAAATTTTAATAATGATACAAATTTGAATGGATTAACAAGAGATAAATATTAAAAAATAAAATAATCCCTTTCTGCACGCTGGAAGGCGGAAGTACATTTTACCGATGCTAAGTAGGGGATAAAAAATATTTCCACCTTAAAGTTAAGAAAAACTTCTAATTTACTCTATACGACAATGGTTGCATGTGAAAAAATGCCATGCCGTACGGGTTGGTTGGTCATATCAAAAGTTGTATCAGATAAAAGGTTAAGGTAATGTTTAGAGGACTAACTACCACTTTAAACCGATTCGATACTGTGCCTATTAAGGGAGGTAGTATTTTTTTGTTGTCTTCGAAACCCCATTTTTCCACCCCCTGGGCCAATGGTTACTGATATAAAAAAAACTTTCTTACTCGATATTTTACTTAATAAGAAAGTTATAGCGATAATTCGTTTTTTTCA
Organism: Lycorma delicatula; assembly: GCF_047948215.1. Classification (NCBI taxonomy): domain Eukaryota; kingdom Metazoa; phylum Arthropoda; class Insecta; order Hemiptera; family Fulgoridae; genus Lycorma; species Lycorma delicatula. The sequence goes on from NC_134462.1 coordinate 37,728,638, forward strand.
AAAAACCTCCTCATTTCCACCCCCTTAGTCCGATTTTTCCCATTAACGAACTCGAGTGAGATTTTGGGTCGTTATATTTTATGTATAAATTTGAAAGTTATTGGCGCAAAATTACGTCAGTTATCGGGTCCACAAGAAAGTGAAATATATACATATAAACCTTTGAACTGACGGTGATTTTGGAATCTGGGGAATGTGAAACGCGAAGATATGTTGAAATTTTCCGGAAGTCGAATCATGATACCCATTACAACAGATAGCTTTCTTATGAAATCTACCTAAAAAGACGATACTGCAGAAAAATTCATTGTGACAAACATTGCTTTTTAATATAATTAAAAAGCGTGCGGGTAATAATTTTGTATTAAGTAATCGTATATAGTATAGTTTTTCAATTTATTTAAACATACATGTATGATGGCACTCCCAGTAACGTAAGGATTCCAACGCGGGGTCATAAATCTAAATCGGTTCAGCCGTTGAGCTGCTACGTTGGAACATATATACATATACCCTAAATACATTACACTCCTTTTTGGGCAGTCACGTAAAACGTTAATGAATATTACTTTAAAAATATTTACTAAAAAATATCAAAAATTAAAATTATTATAATAAAACAAAGAAAGGAGAAGGTTTATCACACCCCTTCTTTTCACCTCGTCTTTTTAACTGTTCGTTAGACAAGATTGTTAAAGCACGAAGAAAAGAGAAAAGCTTATTAAGGACATACCACTTGGAGGAACTCAAATAAGATCACGGTGGATTTCCTAGCTTTCGCAGATGACATGGCATTAATTTGAAGATGTACCAGTCATTTGACTGGTTTGATGCAGCTCTCCAAGATTCCCTATCTAATGCTAGTCGTTTCATTTCAGTATACCCTCTACATCCTACATCCCTAACAATTTGTTTTACATATTCCAAACGTGGCCTGCCTACACAATTTTTTCCTTCTACCTGTCCTTCCAATATTAAAGCGACTATTCCAGGATGCCTTAGTATGTGGCCTATAAGTCTGTCTCTTCTTTTAACTATATTTTTCCAAATGCTTCTTTCTTCATCTATTTGCCGCAATACCTCTTCATTTGTCACTTTATCCACCCATCTGATTTTTAACATTCTCCTATAGCACCACATTTCAAAAGCTTCTAATCTTTTCTTCTCAGATACTCCGATTGTCCAAGTTTCACTTCCATATAAAGCGACACTCCAAACATATACTTTCAAAAATCTTTTCCTGACATTTAGATTAATTTTTGATGTAAACAAATTATATTTCTTACTGAAGGCTCGTTTCGCTTGTGCTATTCGGCATTTTATATCTCTCCTGCTTCGTCCATCATTAGTAATTCTACTTCCCAAATAACAACATTCTTCTACCTCCATAATCTTTTCTCCTCCTATTTTCACATTCAGTGGTCCATCTTTGTTATTTCTACTACATTTCATTACTTTTGTTTTGTTCTTGTTTATTTTCATGCGATAGTTCTTGCGTAGGACTTCATCTATGCCGTTCATTGTTTCTTCTAAGTCCTTTTTACTCTCGGCTAGAATTACTAAATCATCAGCAAATCGTAGCATCTTTATCTTTTCACCTTGTACTGTTACTCCGAATCTAAATTGTTCTTTAACATCATTAACTGCTAGTTCCATGTAAAGATTAAAAAGTAACGGAGATAGGGAACATCCTTGTCGGACTCCCTTTCTTATCACGGCTTCTTTCTTATGTTCTTCAATTATTACTGTTGCTGTTTGGTTCCTGTACATGTTAGCAATTGTTCTTCTATCTCTGTATTTGAACCCTAATTTTTTTAAAATGCTGAACATTTTATTCCAGTCTACGTTATCGAATGCCTTTTCTAGGTCTATAAACCCCAAGTATGTTGGTTTGTTTTTCTTTAATCTTCCTTCTACTATTAATCTAAAGCCTAAAATTGCTTCCCTTGTCCCTATACTTTTCCTGAAATCAAATTGGTCTTCTCCTAACACTTCTTCCACTCTCCTCTCAATTCTTCTGTATAGAATTCTAGTTAAGATTTTTGGTGCACGACTAGCTAAACTAATTGTTCTGTATTCTTCACATTTATCTGCCCCTGCTTTCTTTGGTATCATGACTATAACACTTTTTTTGAAGTCTGACGGAAATTCCCCTTTTTCAAAAATATTACACAGCAGTTTGTATAATCTATCAATCGCTTCCTCACCTGCACTGCGCAGTAATTCTACAGGTATTCCGTCTATTCCAGGAGCCTTTCTACCATTTAAATCTTTTAATGCTCTCTTAAATTCAGATCTCAGTATTGTTTCTCCTATTTCATCCTCCTCAACTTCCTCTTCTTCCTCTATAACACCATTTTCTAATTCATTTCCTCCGTATAACTCTTCAATATATTCCACCCATCTATCGACTTTACCTTTCGTATTATATATTGGTGTACCATCTTTGTTTAACACATTATTAGATTTTAATTTATGTACCCCAAAATTTTCCTTAACTTTCCTGTATGGTCCGTCTATTTTACCACATTTATCCTATCCATTTCCCTTTTTAAATTTTCTAGCCTACCAACCTTTTTTAAACTTCTAACATTCCACGCTCCGACTCGTAGAATGTTATTTTTTAATTTTCTGGTGACCCCTTCCTTAGTAGTCCCCACCCGGAGATTATTTTATTTAATAGAAGTGTATTAATTGCATCAATGGAAAATGAAGGTTTTAAAAAAAATATTTTTTAATTGGATTATTAACACAGAATAAAAAGTAACAGAGAAATATATTATAAATCAAAAAAATAAAATAAAAGTATTTAATATTGTATTAAAATTTAAAACTCCAATATTTTTCAATCTTTTTGTTTTAAAAATGAAGAAAATAGAGGGAGTAAGCAATTTTTCACGTAATATTAGCTCGGCTTAACTGAAATTCGTAAATAACTACACTGAGTAGTAAATAATTGTATATATTTCTTTTAAATCCGTTAAAAATACTCGCGAGTTTTTTTTTTCGTAAACCACGTATTATTTTTTTTTTAAAAAAAGATAATATTTAAACAAAATAAGTTCTTCCGTAAATTAAATTTTAAATGTCCAGGTTGAACAATTTACACAAATTTTGTTGAATAGAGACGATAAGAGTTTAAAATAAAAATAATATATGAAAGAAAAATAAGCATATGAATATGCATATATATTATAATACTTCCGTCCGATTTATTTAACATAATACTTAATCGCCTGAAATGTGTATAATTTGCTGGAATATTCCAGAATAAAATTTAAAAGTTGTCTAGACATTATAATCATGTGACTTGTAATAATAATGTTATACATAAGGTAATAACATACCTTTTTAATGCAAATAGAAAAATTGCTTCAGGATAAAAAAAATATTAAAATGCAGGTAAATATATGTCATGGAATATCAAATAAAATTAAAAATTACCAATATTAATTATTTCAACAGAATAACGCAATATTAAAAATCATACATTAATAAAATTTCATATTTTCTCTGAAATTTAAATTAACAAGTTTCTAAATTGGTAGTTGCACTTACACTTATCATAAAAAATAGAAGTTTAAAAATATACTAGTTTGAAAGAAAAAAATTTAAAGGTAATTGTAGCTGATAAAGGGTGGGGGGGAAATATATTGGCACTAAGGTAATCTTCAATAAATTTTTATGTAAAATTAAACATATAGAAAAGTAAATTTAAATTCAGATAATATCAAACCTGTATAAGGTAATAAAAAATATATTCTTATAAAAATTGAAGTTTGCAATTAAAAGATTTAAAAACCTCCTGTATTGACCTGATAGTAAATCACAAATATTGGTGTAGTACGAATTGTATAACTGATCAATTAAATTTTTATTGAATTAAAAAATACTTAAAAAGAATTATTTATAGCTGTTAGGATACCAGAAAGATTAAAAAAAAATTAAACAAAGACTCATTTTCTAAGCAGCAAAAAAATACTTTCAGAATTATCATAAGGCTTCTTCATCAATGGTGTTCCAAATGGGGATTTTATTAAAGACGCAATATTAAATTTGTTGGAAATCCCTTTTAGTAGATAACAAATCGTTAAATTTAATTTACGCTGCGTATATATACGAGTATAAAAGAACATGTCGTGAGTCATTCATAATAAAGGCCCACCAAAAACTACTGAAGATAAACTGATGAAAATTTGTAAAATGGAGTAATAATGAAATTTACTAATTTTTTTTTACTTCTCGGTAAAGAATGAAGATATCAAATTGATTTTCGGTGTGTGTTATTTCCACGCGAATATCTAAAAAGCATTTCTAGTTTTTTTGGAAATTCCGAGTTTAAATGGGTTTTGAATTTTTTTTAAAAATCCGGTTATTCTTTGAATTTCTCAGTAACAAATGAAAATATCAACTTGATTTTCTGTGTGTTTAATTTCCATGTGAAAATCTAAAAACCAATTTCTACATTTTTTGAAATTCAATCTTGAAAAGGGCAAAGAAAGATTAAAAAATTTCGAAAGTAATTTTCCCCGTTTTCGACTAAACTAAATGAGATATATTTACTCGATTTGGGTTTGTAAATATTTATTTGAAAAATATTTACAAACCATTTTCGGATTTTTTGAAATTTATTATTTTAAGGGGTCAAAAATATAAACTGTTTTTTAAATAGTGCTGGAATTACATCATACGAACCCTTACAATTTCTTCTTGCTAAAAGTCTATAATTTATATCAGTTGTGAGCTAATAAATCAAAAACAAAACCAGTAAATAAAATTGTTTTAAATCTTTCTATGTTGTATAGAAATATCTGTGACATTTATGTTTTTCTTTAAAAACTCTCTCTGGTGTTACTTTGTAGGTTTATTAATTTTTTAGATTTATTTTTTCCGAAATAGAAAAGATTTACTTTTAACTGTATTTTATTGTTGAATAATTAGTTTTAAGCTGGTTATCATTTTTTCTCGCAAAAATGTTCGAAATATTGGAAAGCAGTAATATTAACAAAATGATATGTAAGGACTGTTTATAAAATGTGCAAATCAGCACCTACTTCTTAGATGAAAATAGGAGTATCTTTAATAGAATCCTTCTCATACATACAAAGGGTTTTAAAAAACCATTAAACGAAGATTTTTTCTTTTCTCTAACCCAGTTATTTCCAAAAATTTCCGAGTCGCGGCGCCATTTTTTAATTAATTTTTTCCGCGGCGCCCTACCATTTTTTTTCTAGCCTTCTCCCTAGGACCGGCACCCTGCTCCGATAGCATTACTCAGTTCTAGGGGTTCCATAGCCTCAAACCTTCCGGGCAACCATGCTGGGTCCGGCTATGCCGTTCCTAGCACCGGGTACCGCTCGGTCAGCCGGGACTGGGTCATTTCTTCACTGCCTTGCCTGTAAGTAGCAGAACCCCTAGAGGGCCTTCCTCCCGGGACTCCGATCTTTTCATTTTACTCATCCTATGGACTCCAGAAGTCCCCCTGTTCACCCATCAAAGTGGGACGCCGAAGCATCACCACCTCTCCTGAACGGGGAGCGGGGATGGTGCCCACCCTAAGTAAAAGTATGATTACTCGTACGTACGAGATAAAAATAAATAAAACTCGTGTATCTTCATTATTTTTTTACTTTATTAAAATTAAATTAATAATTATAAATGTCTTGCATCAATTAATTTACAATATTTCGCGGTGATCCTGTGAAGAGGCCGCGGCGCACAGTTTGGAAATCACTGCTCTAACTTCTTTAAGACATGTATAAAGGGTGTATTAAAAAAATGGTAAGAAACTTTCGATTGATCTGGATATTAACAAAATGATTGTAAGATGTTAGCATGAGTGCAGATACCTTGGAGCTCCTGTTTATTCTTGGAGCTTTCCTGTTATTAGAAATAACAGGAAATCGGATACGGAAATTTAACGGACAGCAGCACTAGATAAAAGTGTAATTAGAGGGCCCAGTTCCCCGGTTTATTTTTTATTTATAAGTGAGGTCAATTTTTTCTTAAGTGAAAACTTATTTTTTTAGATGTAGTAAATAGATAATAACATATTTTTAATTAAATGAAGATTAATAATAGTAATAATAAGTAAATAAATAATAACAACGTATAATTATGTTAATGAATTAGTCACCGTTAAATAAACAAAACGGTTAATGATAGAATATTAATAAAAAAATTATTAATGAATAAAATAATTCGTTTTATTTATTTATATATTCTTCATTTATAAAAATCGTCCTTGCAAAAAAAAACAAGGTTACAGAGAGGTCGAATACTTCTTCATTTAGCATCTTACATCATAAAGATACACATAATCATGACCACTAAACATAAGGCAGAAAAACTGTCATGCACATCTTCAACTCACTTTCACCAGTTTACTGACCTATACAACTTCTAGCATACACAAATTGACTGTAATTACCCAGAGTAACCAATAATAATTTGTAATACGCGTTTTCTTTAATGTTTACGCAAGTTTACAAAATACCACCACAACAAATTATTTACAGATAGCATTACTTTCTCTCTCTCTCACTTTTCTCTCTCTCTCTCTCTCTCTCTCTCTCTCTCTCTCTCTCTTATATATACATATATATATATATATATATATATATGCTGACGTGAATTAAATTTATAAGTATTTCAAAATCGTGGTAAAAGTTGAAATATTAGTTTATATTTTTAATAAAATTACTGTTTTCAAAATAATTTTTGGTAATTTAAACTAAAATATAAGTTGAATAGATAAACTGCCAGTGAATAAAAGCTATGAAGATTTTATGTATTTCATAAACCATCCATAATTATTGCAGTATAATATCAAGAGAGTAAAAGGAGATATGAATTACTACTATATTTATGTGTACAATTCGGAAGCAATAACTGATTATTTGAGTAGTCATATAAATAATTTATTCATGTTTACGTCACACTTTACCTAAAATAAGCCCTTAAGGAGGCTATGAAAGTGATTATTTTAAATTGTGATTACATAAAATCTGAAACGTGAAGTACAAAAAAAGCAAAAAATAATACAATATCTATGAACCCATTAATAAATTTGATTTATTCTTAGAATTTTTTTGATATTTATTTGTGTCATTATTAAACAATAATTAGTAAATTAAACCTAAAAATAAAATAAAATAAAATTGGTTTAAAAAAACTATTTTCTTATTTAGAAATTAAATAATAATAATCTTTTAATTCTTAACATTTTGACTTTTTGAAATTGACATCAATTTAAAATTAAATCACCTAACATTTAAATCAACACCGACTTTATAAAGTCTAAATTTAAAAAATGCAAAGAAATTATTATTTTAATTTTTTACGACTGTTTGATGTCGTTTTTATTTTTTATTTTTAAAAAATTTATTTTAAATGTTGAATTGTATTTTTCGTTTAAATACTAGCCGGTTAGGGCTTGCTTTACTCTAGCCAAGGGGCTCTGGCGACTGGACCTCCGACGCGTTTGTTATCCTCCTGGTTGTGAGGAACTTTCGCACTTACATGCTCGTTCAACTTGTAGGCGCTGATCTCTTTCTTCTTTGGTTTCTTGTTCTCGTGAAACCCGGCTTCGCTTAGGAGTTCTTGATGATCGTCCTAGATTCTATCTTTTCTTGTAGGGTATTATGAAAAAGACTGATAAAACTACATGTAAGGAAGAAATAGAAGTAGAAGAAAAATGAATAATGTAAGGGGACCTTATGTACAAAAAAAAAGAGGAAATGACGAAGAAGAAAGTATACAAACTTTTCATATACTAAAAAAAATTAAATTACAAAAAACAGAATAGTAGTAACTGTAGTGATATGAATGTTAAATATTTTACAGATATTCATTAAACAACTAGTGGCCCGCCGCAGAAATGTAATTGTTCATGTTTCATTATAGATGATTTTGTTAAATGGTTTTGTACTGTAACTAAATAACGTTCATGAATTTAGCGTACTAACAACAATAAAAACTTTTACAACGAAAAGCTTCAAAATCCAAAAAATTTTTAGCTGTTTCTTAAGTTGTGATTTTTACTTCCTTGTGCAAAGTAAAGGAAGTATAGTGTTCGCGAAACATTTCGGTTTTCAGATTTCAACGGAAATACCCATTTTGACTATCTCTAAATCCATTTTGACTAGTTTCGGAGTGACATCTACGTACGTATATATCTCGCATAACTCAAAAATGATTAGTCGTAGGATGCTGAAATTCTGGATTTAGGATTGTTGTAATATCTAGATGTGCACTTCCTCTTTTGATTGCAATCGACTGAACATCCAAAAAAACCCCAAAATCAAGAAAATTTTGATTTTGGACTTTTTCTTAACTGCAGTAATAAGCCCTCATTGAGATATTTTCAACGATATATCATAAATGGTACTTAGTTTCATTGGTTCCAGAGTTATAGACAAATAAAATTTTAATTAATGAAATATTTCCATCTTACAAGGGGAAGGCACATTGGTTCGAATCAGACTTCCTCTCCATTTTTTTAACTTTAAAAAAACTTTTTAAAGTAAAACTTTTTTTTAACTTTTTATAGTAAAAAAACTTTTCACTTTAATAAAATGGGAATATAATAATTTAATAGGCTTACAAGGAAGTCTCATGTGGTATTCACATCAGATTTTTTAACACAACTCTCCCCAATTTTTTTCCGCTTTTATCCCCAAAACACAAATATAATTTTAGATAAATCGTCCTTATCAAGAAGTTTGTATGGATCGTTCGAGAAGTAAAAATCGTTGTGCGCTGCACGCAGCCGCCCGGCGCACCACGTGCTCCGCTATGCACCAACAGCAGCTGAAATAAACATGTGAGCACTTACATCAAATAAACAAACAAACCCAAGCACCATCCTTTTTACGGGAAAGAAACAAAAATATTAATGTATCCTGCAAATTTAAAAGCAATCGGTCGGTTGGTTCTCGCGTGATGCTGTTCTAAAGAAACGGACCAAACATTTTCATTCACGTATTAAATAAGCAGACTTACAAACAACCTAACCTGTATAAAATAAAATCTGTTTGTAAATTATGTAAAAGCAAGAAACAAGCGTCTTGATAAACATAATTAAAGTAATGCAGAAATAAATGAAGTAAAGCGATTAATAAGTCTGACTGTATCGTTTGAGAAAAAATGTACTAATTTTTCTAAAAAAAAAAAAAAGAAGTAATTTCCTTGACTTTTCATTTGAATAGAATCTCTTGAATATTAAAATGATTATTACGTTATAATGACCTGATACTAAGCAATCATGATAGCGAATAATAAAAAAAACGTCTCAAACCATTTGCATAATCGCTGTTTAAAATCTTCCCTTCAGTTAGTAGTGAAAACTTACATCAGGACCAGTAGAATAACTTAATATGAAGTTGGAAGAACCACAAATGACAATATTTTGGTTTATTTAGACAGAGAATATTAATATTTAAAATTTGAAAATATACCCATTATTTAGAATAAAAGTGATGAAAACGTTTCCTAAAGTAGCGTCTTGCCGGCCTACGTGGCGCGAGTGGTAGCGTCTCGGCCTTTCATCCGGAGGTTCCAGGATCGAATCCCGGTCAGGCATGGCATTTTCACACGCTACAAAATCATTCATCTCATCCTCTGCAGCAATACCTAACGGTAGTCCTGGAGGTTAGAAAAAAAAAATAGCCTTTCATCCGGAGGTCCCCGGTTTGAATCCCGGTCAGGCATGGCATTTTTACACGCTAAAAAAATTGTCATTCATCTCATTCTGTGAAGCAATACCTAACGGTGGTCCCGGAGATTAAAAAAACAACCTGATATCTCATTTTAAAAAAATAATTAAAAAATAGTTTAAACAAATTGAAAATAATCAGAAGTTAGTTAATGGAATGGAATGGAATGCAAAGTTGGCAGGAGTCTATTACTCCCTACTTTATCGCAGAACCTGGACAGAGTCCCTTGCTGCTGGATCATTCTAATCGGGCTTGTTTTTAAAAGGGTTATTTTTTAATCTCGGATCTAATTTTTCAAGTTTTGTCTATTATTATTTTAGTGAATTTAAGACGGATTTAATTGCATTCCAATCCGTTGTTAAACCAGCGTTATCGAACCCATTTCATGGGCCGACCGCGGAAGGCTAGGCTTATAAAGCCTGTCCTCCCGACGTAATTCCCCTTCAGACCGTCCACTGAAGTCCTTTCGGTGCTAACTCTTTAATAGGCTAGCAGGAATACGCCACAACGGGGCACTAGCTATAAGGAGGGAGCAATGCGTCCCCTTTTCCGGAGGAGTCGCAATTGCTGGGATATTTTGTCTTACTGTAAGTTTTTTTTTAAATTTAGACCGCGTTTTTGTTTTATGCGCGACTTACCGTGTTTGACGTCTTCAAACTATATAACTCGCGAAAACTTTTCACTCGCGACCCCGGAAACGCGTCTGACGCACTATTCCGTTTATGGCTCATGCGATATGGAGGCCCCTAAGCCTGGTTTGTCGATTTTCGGCTACCGCACCGCACCATCACGGTGGTTCGTCCAGTACGGCGTGAGGCCGCTTCCTTACAACTGTCGGAGTTGGGTCCTCTCGGCAGATGTCCCGAAGATGACTGTGTTCGGACACAGCCGCTCTCCCGAACAGTCTGCGCGCCTGCGCCACCCCCACCTCGGACACGGATTGAAATCTCGCATCAGATCGGAGAGTGGCGTTCCTGACGAACCACGGAGCTCCAAAGATCGTCCGCAACGCGATGTTTTGGACGGCCTCGATCTTCTTTTGAAGCGAGGAGCTCAACACTGCCCCCCATGCCGGGTAAGCATATGTTAGAATCGGCAGTACGTATAGCCGAAAAATGAGGAGCTTAGTTGCCAGTGGGTACGGGCTGGCACTGTTCAGCACTGGGTATAGCGAGGCTCTGGCGGCCTTAGCCCTCCGGGTCGCATAATTTACATGTTCGCCGAAGGTAAGCCGCCTGTCCAACACCACCCCCAGGTACTTAACTGTTTTCTCAAAAGGGAGTTAGTTAATTTGAGAAAACTAAAAATTTAACGGTAGGCAAATATTTGAAAACTGTTTTAAAGAAACTTTTCAAAAGTATTATAATTAACGATATTTTCAACTGCTATTCTTTTTTCTAATACTGTGTATAAAAACAAAATCATTATTTTATAAGCGAAAAACCATGCTCGAATAAAATCTTCATTAATTCTAACCATCTTCAAAATATAATAACCTTTCACCAATAAATCACAACTTCTTAAACTGAGATTCTTTTAACTAACAGAATCAATAGCCGTCAGTGAAAATTTACTATATTGAATCTCATGATTTTAGGTCAAACAGTCCTGAAATATAAAGTCAGGTAGAGCTTTATAAGAATGAATGGATACAGAATTTTCAATCAAGGTATAATTATTTTTGGAGACTCAGGAACCTCAAAATTTCGAGAAATCCAAAAGTCTAGGAAGGATAACTTTTTTAATGGTAGTAATGCTTCCTCTGTTAAAAGACCATCAATAACAGCCGAGAAATTAAATTCATTAACATCCAAAAAGGAAAATATGAGAATATTAGATTTTCTAAATCGAAAATATTCGTGACATCCGATGTTTCTTTATTTAGAAAGAAATCATTAGCAATGGTTGTTTCCTGTTCGTCATATAGGAAATTAGAAAAAGTTACTATTGTCGAAGTTTATCAATGTGGTGTTGGAATGGTTTTTTATATAGTCTGTTTATTATTAGGTAGATTTCATAAGAAAGCTACCCATCGTAATGGGTACCCTGATTGGACTTTCCAAAAAATGTTGACATATCTTCGCGTTTCACATCCCCCAGACCCCAAAACCACCGTCAGTTCAAAATTTTATATATACATTTATATATATATTTTTTTAACTTTCTTGTTGTATACGATAACTTCGTAATTTTGCGCCAATTGCTTTCAAATTGATACATAAAATATAACGACCCAAAATCTTTGTCGAGTTCGTTAGTGAGCAAAACCAGACCATGAGGGTGGAAATGGGGGGGGGGGCTTTTTCGAAAAAACAAAATATCGCTATGACTTTCTTATTAAGTAAAATATCGAATTCGTTTATAATTCCTACTATTCTTTGCATACGGGCTTATGTAAGTAAAGTTTATTTACTTACCACTGGCCCAGGGATTGAAAAAAAATGGGGTTTCGAAGACAAAAAAAGAATCACACCTCCCATAATAAGGACCATAATATTTCTGGAATTGTAAGAAGATGGGGCTTGTCATATTCTAAACATGTGAAATTTTTTTCACATGTAATCATTGTCGTATTGAGTAAATTAAAAATTTTTCATAACTTTAAGGTGGAAATGTTTTTTATCACGTATTTAGCACCAGTGAAATCTACCTCCGCCTTCCGGCGTGCCGAAAGTGATTTTTTTTTTTTTTAATGTAAAGTAAATTATATATTTATCTCATTTTATTACTTTTATTATTTCAACATTGTCACTAATTTACTAATAGCTTTTTAATTATTAATAAATCTATTAAAATTATTAGAGTAATAAAATTATTAAATTAAATTACTAAACTAAGCAACACCGAAACAAATTATAAAAAAACAAACAAAATAAAAATATAGAGGGAGTAACCGTTGCAAGTCATCAAATGCATCTTTAAATTTAGTTTCCACTACCATTGTTATTGTCACCTTTACTTTCTCTACCATCTCCCAAAGAAACTGTAAAGTTTATGTTATACCTTCTTCTTATTTTTCCTGTTTAGCCTCCGGTAATTACCGTTCAGATAATACTTCAGAGGATGAATGAGGATGATATGTATAAGTATAATGAAGTGTAGTTTTGTACAGTCTCTGTTCGACCATTCCTGAAATGTGTAGTTAATTGAAACCCAACCACCAAAGAACACCGGTATCCACGATCTAGTATTCAAATCAGATCCTAGTAACTGTCTTTACTAGGACTTGAATGCTGGAACTGTTGACTTCCCAAATCAGCTGATTTGGGAAGACGCGTTCACCACCAGACCAAACCGGTGGGTCTATGTTATACTCTATTATATATTTTCGTCACGTACAATTATTTTCTATTTCCTTTTTTTATTTATTGTGAACTTATCCGGTTTGATTTTTCCATTTCAGCTGTTAAATAATACTACTTCACTACTACACTACTTCAGCTGTTAAATGACACTGTTAAATAACATTAAAACTACTACCATTTCCTATTAATTGGACTCATACCACCAATTTTATTTACATCTGAGCAATTATCAGCATCTAAAATAAAATTAAATCAATTATTTACTTTTACAAAAGAACATAATACAAATACGATTTATGTAATAATTTTATTTAAATTAAAAAAAAAAATTAATTTAAGCCAAAAAATAAATTCAAACAAAACCTAATTATACAAATACATAAATCACATCGAGTTATGTTATTCAGAAGATTAAGAAAAAGAAAAAAATTCAATATTGTCTTTAAGGATGAACGAAAACTTTAATTACAACGAGCAAGAAAGAATTTTCATTTTTTTATCACAAAGAACAAATCAAGAATTTTTGCCGGTCTCCGTGGCAGAGTGGTTGCGTATCGGCCTATCATCCGCAGGTCCCGGTTTCGAATCCCAATCAGGCATGACATTTTTCATACGCTACAAATTTCCATTTCATTTTCCCATACAAACGCTTGGGATTATATGGTGAATTAATCATCAAAAAAAAATAAATAAATAAAAGAATAGAAACGGTTAGAGATTACAGTCGATATTTTTACATAAAAAAATTACAATTATATGAAGTAAATGTGATGCAACTGTATAAAAATAAAAAATAGATAAAATCATACATAATAAAATTAAAATTTTAGATACAAGAAAAACCTTTTGGAAAAAATTCCTTAAAACTCTGAAACGTGTTGATTTTAAAAAATCATCAATAGATACTGAGGAAATCGTACATAAAATAATAAATAAATGAATAAATAATTGATAAATAAATATTATAAAACGAGCATTTCTAATAGCGGTTTAATTGAATAAAAGTAGTAATATAAATATAAATTGTCATTTTAGACGAAGTTACCTAAGATTTATTTTTCGGATTGAAGGTAATAATATTAAAAGTTTAAATAAACCAAAAGATGTTTTGAAAAATTAAATAAGATCTATATTATTAAACTTTGATAGGCTTCCCAACCTCCAAAGTATTTTTTTTGAGTGGTTTGAACTACTTACTATGCGAAGAAAAACATTTAAAAAAATCTGATGTGGACACCAAATGACTTCGTTGTACGATTGTTAAATTACATATACACATTTTTTTAAAATGAAGGTACGTACAATTTTATTTCATTAATAATTTCTGATAGCTTTAAAAGAAGATTAAGTCGGATAAGATCCAAATATTTCATTAATTAAAATTCTATTTGGCTATAATTCTGGAACCAATGAAAATAACTACTACTTATATGATTTAAAAACTTTCAATGAGGGCTTAATACTGCAGTTACTAAAAAAGTCTTAAACCCAAAATTTCAACATCCTACGACTAATCGTTTTTAAGTTATGCGAGTTACATGCGTACAGACGTCACGCCGAAACTTGCCAAAATGGATTCAGGGATGCTCAAAATGGGTATTTCCGATAAAATCTGAAAACCAAAATTTTTCGCGATCACAATACTAAGTAAAAATCGATTAAAAAATATACAGTAAGTAAAAAGATAGCTTTTTATGATTTTTCTGGAAGGGGGAATTTTGGGGAAGTCTTTTTTAATGGTAATATAAGCATGTATGTATGTACTGAGCTTAATATAAAGTAGGGTTATGTTAGAAAGATTTTGAGAAAATTGACTGAAAGAAACTACCTATTACTCTCCACCCGACCGAAGATATTGACCCCCAAACTTTTACAACAAATTGTTCCATACGCACCCCATTTCTGTACAAAATTTCATAAAAATCGGTTTATCTAATCAAAAGTTATTAAGTTTCAAACACGTTAACACACGTACGAAAATTGCCGTCATTTTTTTCTTTTGTGTTCCTCGGTCATGAAAGTAGAGAAATACAACCCATATCCCATTTTTGATTGATTACCACACTTTCCAGCTATGATGTCAGGAAAGGATTTTGTTTTATTTTATATTTAGAATCTTTTAAAAGACTTTATTTAATTCTAAACAGATTTATGAAAGATCTTATAGATCTTATATTTTAAATAATTTTAAAAAATTTCTTAAATAATTTTTTAAAATAATTTTTTTTTTATTTTAGATAATTTTTAAAAACGTTAGATTTATTTTTAATAAAAACAGAAACGTTCTTGCATAAATAACAAATTCTCTTCTTGTAGGCCGAAGTAATTTACTGAGTAACGCAAAAATGAATTTTGTTTGGTCTTATGATAATGAATACGTTATGTTTACTTCCTTGTACGAAGTAACGGAAGAATTGTGATCGCAAAAAATTTCGGTTTTCAGATTTCAACGGAAATATCCATTTTGACCATCCTAGAATCCATTTTGACTAGTTTTGACGAGACGTCTGTATGTACGTACGTATGTGCGTCTGTATCTCGCATAACTCAAAATCGATTATCCGTAGGATATTGAAATTTTGAATTTAGGACTATTGTAACATCTAGTTGTGCATCTCCCCTTTTTATTGCAATCGATCGGACCAAAAGTGTCCAAAAAATCCCAAAATCCAGAAAATTTGGATTTTCGACTTTTTCTTACAGTAAGCCCTCTTTGAGAGCAATAATAAGTCCTCACTGAAAGCTTTTCAACGATGTATCATAAATGATACTTATTTTCATTAATTCCAGAGTTATATCCAAATAATATCTTAATTAATGAGATATTTGGCTCTTACAAGGGATCGCACATCGGTTCAAATCCGATTTCACCTCCTTTTTTTAACTTTTTTGTCTAATTTAAATATTTTGATTTATTAATAATTATTAACCTCTGTAAAAAAAATGTTACAATAAATAATAATTTAATAGAAAAATATATGTAAAAAAAATACCAGAAGTTATTTTATTAATGAAATAAAATTTTATGTAATTTTCATTTTTTTTAAATGTGTATATGCAATTAATTAGGCTACAAGGAAGTGATGTGGTGTCCACATCAGATTTTTTAATAGTAATATATATATATATATATATATATGTAATAAATGGAAATTTTGTCATTTTCAAACATAATAAATATGAGTTTACATTAACAATATTTATTAGAAACATTTAAAAAGCTAATTTTTTTATCTTGAAAACTCGATTTAACTTTTCGAAATAGTCTCAAGATATAATTTTAGATGAGAATGTATGTAGGCATAATAAATGTTTAATAACAATTACAAGCTTAGCACAATGACAATGAAAGCTAGAAGGAATCTAGAACAACAAAATGGAAGGAATTTAGAACGTAACCCGATATTAATGTAAACATTTGTTAGTTATAAAATGTCTAAATATACACGTTTTGTAATTTATTTGTAGTGCCCGTGATTACAAAAATCTATTTACTTGATTTTCTGGAAAAAAAACAAGACATAGAGAAAGTAATATTAATTCACATAATGTGCAACTGAAATGGATATTTAAATTCAAGGAACATCAATTTTTTGATCATTTTTTTGAGTTATCAAAAGTAAATATTTTAATTTATTAAGAAAACCATATTTTGAAATTTCTGTTCTGAAATTGTTCACTGTCGTTTAAAGATCCATTTCAGCGGGATAAATGGATATTAGTTACATCATTATAACGTCAAAATAATATCTGAAATTTGACGAAAATTAATTAAAGCTCATATTTTAACGCAAGTTAACTATTTCATTTTTTTATTCGAAGCGGCCTACTAGGACACCATGAATATATAATTTCTTTTTTGTTTCTTTTCCTCTTTTCAATATTTTATTAATTTTTTCGAGTCCCCCCATTTCTTCTTTCAATCATTTTCTTCCTTCTTCCTTCACCTGCAGCAGCCCTTTCAATATAAATTATTTCTCTTTCAAATGTCCTTCTTTTTTATCCTTCGGTTTTGAATTTTCTCTTTCATCTGCTCTAAGTATTTTGTTTGGCATTTACATTCCCAATATTTTTAGAAAATTTGTTTATTTACTCTTTTTTGGATTCACTGAAAATCATAAAGTCCGAGGAATATTAATTTTTTTTTGTTGTTTCCAAATCTTCTTGGGTTTCATCAATTTATTTATTTAATTTAAGTCTGTACTCTTCTTATTTTTTTCTGGATATGTAAATTTTCCTTAGGATTTTATCAACGTTTTTTGTTTTCTGTTATTTGAATGGGTTGATGCAGCTGTCCAAGATTTCCTATCTAGTACCAGTCATTTCATTTCAGTATACCCACTTTTCTTTCTTTTACTTTTTAGCCTCTGGGAATTACCATTCAGGTATTACTTCAGAGGAAGAATGAGGATGAAAATGGTGTGTAGTCTTGTACACTCTCATTTCGACCATTCCTGAGATGTGTGGTTAATTGAAACCCAACCACCAAAGAACACCGGTATCCATCCTACATTCCTAACAATTTGTTTTACATATTACAAACGTTGCTTGCCTGCACAATTTTCCCCATCTACCTGTCCCTCCAATATAAAAGCGAATATTCCAGGATCCGTTAATATGTGTCTATAAGTCCATCTCTTCTTTTAGTTATATTTTTCCAAATGCTTCTTTCTTCATCAATTTGCCGCAAAACCTCTCATTTGTCACTTTATCCAACCATTTGCTTTTTAATATTTTCTTAAAGCACCATATTTCAAAAGCTTCTAATCTTTTCTTCTCAGGTACTCCGATCGTCCAAGTTTCACTTCCATATACAGCTACGCTCCAAACATATACTTTCAAAAATGCTTCCCTGATGCTTAAATTAATTTTTGCTGTAAGCAAATTACATTTATGACTGAAAGTCTTTTTTCCTGTGCTATTCGGCATTTTATATCGCTCCTGCTTCGTCCATTTTTAATAATTCTACTTCCCAAATAACAAAATTTGACTACTTTCACAGTCTTTTCTCATCCTCTTTTTATATTCAGTAGTCTATCTACTTTATTTCTTCTACATTTTATTGCTTTCGTTTTGTTCTTGTTTATTTTTATGCGGTAGTTCTTGTGTAGGACTTCATCCATGCCATTCATTGTTTCTTCTAAATCTTTTTTACTCTCAGCTAGAATTACTATATAATCAGCAAGTCGTAGTACCTTTATCTTTTCACCTTACACTGCTACTCCGGATCTAAACTGTTCGTTAGAATCAACCGCTGGTTCTATATAAAGATTAAAACGGGGATAGGGAACATCCTTGTGTGACATTTTTTATTACTGCTTCTTTCTTATGAAATCCCATTATTACTGTTGCAGTCTGGTTCCTGTAAATGTTAGCAATTGTTCTTCTACCTCTACACTTAAACCGTAATTTTTTTAAAAATGCTAACATTTTGATTTTCAATAGATTTTTCTTTAAGCTTTCGATTTTCAGTAGACTTTTAGGCCAATCAGATTTGCTGTTTCAATTCCGTATAAGATCACTTAGTCTGATTACAATAATATAATGCCTCAATTTTGTTTTTATAGAAAGTTTTTTTTGTAAATTTCTTTGGTTAGGAAATTTAATTTCTCTAATTTAGTTCTCAAAAATTTCCAAAGCACTTTGTTTCGTTTTTATTGATTATTTTTTATAAATATTTAAATTTAAATTTAAAGAATTTATTTTTTCATGCTTGATATCTATTGACTTTTTGGAATAACCTTTGAGGTTTGTCATGATCTAAAATTACACATTTATTGATTTTTTTTTATTGAATTACATCAGTCGGCAAATGAATAAACAAAAAAACACGGCGTAAAAACTGAATTTTCCCGCGTTTTTATTTAAATGCAAATTATTTATTTTTTAAGTTACGAGATTAAAATAATGTAAAACGGATCAAATTTGAATGTGGTATTATATTTTTTCTGTAACATAAAAGATTAGAATCATTCAACCTCAGGTATCTTTTTTTTGGGTTGAACTTATCGGTCGAACTGACTATAGTTTTATTATATTTCGATGTATTACTAATTATTTGAACTCGATAAGAAACGGTGACCTGTAGATAAAACTGACGAAACGATAGCATTCAAATTTAAGGTATAGGATTACAGCTTTGATGTATTGATATTCTACAGAAAAAACGAAAGCTTAACTACAAAATACACGGAAATAACAATAAATTGTCAATAAAATTCATGATAGACTGCTAGAATTTATAATAAGAATATTCCACAATTTTTCCCCCTGTTATGTGTAGACTTACATAAGCGTAGTGACAAAGAGCCAAGTTTATTGTTTAAAAAATACTACATTATTCTTCTTAAATTACAGTAATTATTAATATAACAATAATATTAAACATCTTACTGACATGCTTTTACGAATTACATGATGACTTTAATATCTGCACAAATAGCTAACATATTTATTAAGGTTACAATACAAAAAACAGAACAAAAAAAAATATTTATATATACATAATATTTTAATAATTACATCTTTAAACTGAAAATTTATTTATAACACTAATTATATAATAGTTTTACAACAAATATGAAATTTCACAGACGTATTACTCGTGACTGGAAAGCTTACCAAAGCCTTGACATACTTTACAACGACAAAAAAAAGCGGACAAGATAATACTATTTAAGCACACGAGAAGTAAATAACTGTGTGTATAAACAGTGAAAATAATAATAATAATAATAACAATGCAGATTGACAGGTATACTAACGGATTTAAAAAAATTAGCAAGTCATTTATTAGTTAGGATAAAGGTATTTATTAATATGAATTTTACATTACTCAATATAATTATTGACTAAGTTGTTAAATCGTCATCGATCACCTGATATAACATCTATTTTATAATCCTCCGAATACAAATTTAAACTAAATTTATTCTTTAAGATTAATTTAACGGTACTGATCCCTGACCCTCAGTAATTGATGAATTAATTAATTTTTAACCGTATAGTGTAACTGGATTTATAATATTTTATTTTAATAATCTCAAAATAAGTATTATAAAGACATTCATCTATATATGTACGAGTATATAGAATATATATACAGATAGTTTATATGTATAACCTATTTAAATTGGGGTAGACTTCCTCATTTAAAAAAAAATTATATATTAATAACGACTTACGTTAAAAAAAAAAAAATACCGAAGTTGTATAAAAATAATGTTTACTTTTAAAAAGAAATAATAAAACGGACTTAAAAAATTATTAATTTTTTTTTTTAATAATTTAAATTCTTTCTATTATTCATTGTTTTTAAAGAGATCACCAAATTAAAAATATTTCCTATTCTTAATTTAGCGCCAACCTTAAAATATGATGAAGTAAAAAAAAATTAAGTATTATATTTTATAATTACATTATTTTTCTTTTTATTGGTATTCTTATTTAGTCAAGTTCATTTTATTTAAAATATATTAGTTTTTCTTCTATGTAAAATATAAATCTCTATAAAAAAAACAGCAGTCAAAAGCGTTTTTACTTTCTTAAACGAAGTAAAGGAAGTATTGTGATCGCGAAAAATTTCGGTTTCTAAATTTCAACGGAAATATCCATTTTGACCATCCCTGAATCCATTTTGAATAGTTTCTGTGTGACGTCCGAACGTATGTGCGTACGTATATATTTCACATAACTGAAAAACGATTAGTCGTAGATGTTGAAGTTGTGCACCTCTCATTTTGATTGTAATCGACTGGTCAAAAAGTGTTCAAAAAAGTCCAAAATCGAAAAAATTTGGATATTGGACTTTTTCATAGCAGGAATAAGCCCTCTCTGAGAACTTTTCAACGATAAGTTGTACTTATTTTCATTGGTTCTAGAATTTTAGCCAAATAAAATTTTTATTAATGAAATATTTGGATCTTTCAAAGTGGAAGGTACACGAGTTCAAACCTGACTTCATTTCCTTTATTTTTTAATTTAAATACATTGATTTATAAATAATTATTAACCTCTGATTGTAAAAAAAAAACTTTTACGATAATAATAACTCAATAATAACAATAAAAAATTAAAATAAAGAAAAAATATCAGAAATTATTAATGAAATAAAATTTTATGTACTTTTAATTTAAAAAAAATGTGTATATCTAATTTAATAAGCATACAAGTAAGTTATGTGGTGTCCACATCAGATATTTTAACACAACTCTAACCCCAATTTTTTCCCTTTTTTATCCCCAAAACACAAATATAATTTTAAGTAAATCATTCTTATCAAGAAGTATGGATCGTTCCAGAAGTATAAATCGTTTGAACGAATGAATCGTTCGTTCAAACAATTTATGATGCGATGTCCACATCAAATTTTTTTTTGGTTCTGTTAAAAAATGCAGCACCCATCCTGCGGTATTATGGAAACCCATCAATTTTGGGTAAGAAAGCTCTTTCTCATAACCTAAACATCGTGTAAAAAGTAGTGGAAATAGTCTACTGAGATATTTATGATGTTATCAAGCTCTCATACCTTTATTCGGTGATAATCTAATATGACATTCTGGTAAGTGAAATCTAACTCTTTTTAAACATCTGTCATGATAAAACCTTTTAAAATAAAGTACTTTATAAGAGATCGAACTTCAATTAATCAATTCTTTAGAAAATATCAAAATTAGTTTGCTTTACTGGATCCTCCCAAACAAGCAACTAAACGCACACTACTGAAACTTTGCAGCAGGCCATCTAAAGGATCATGCTTGACAAATATCATAGTCATTTGTTCATATTTCTGCCATCTCTACGTCAAGCCGAGAACATTCTAAATAACTCTATAGCACTAATGTAATGGAATCAGTCAATCAGCAGAAGAAATTGACTTGACTTTTAGTCCAGAAACAATAAAAAGAAAAAATGTTTCCTTCCCTATCACAGTTTAATAAATTGAATAAAGCCAAACACCATCACAAAGTGATTTAACTATCAAAGGGGCATTAAATTATGTCCATACATCTTTCAGTAATTTCTCAAACCTAAAATTGTGTTTTTTGGTTACAGGTAATCATGAAATGTAAAAATCTTAAAAAATCCCAAAATGTAAAAATTTGACTCTACTAACATAGTTTCCCGTACACTAATTTCAATATTTAGGGATACAAGTGTTTAGTATATGTTTCATTTACTGTTTGGATACAACTGTATAACTAAACACTACAATTAAATAACCGGAAATGTGATAGGAATGTCGAGAAGCAACATTATGTAACAAAGCGCATGAGCTAAATTTTATTGGACACACGAATATATATTATTATTTGTTTTTTTTTTTTTTACCTCATATTGTTTAAAAGTATTAAGAAGGTTCATATAAAAATAGTTTAATAGTGGAATTTCATTATATGTGCATTCCACTTACTACATTATAAATGTTCAATCTGCGTATTGATCATAAAAAAAAAATATTATCATATTATCAACATGACTATGTAAATTTTCATTTAAAAAATCTACCATTGACTAGTATTTTTATCTCAAACAAAACATCTTAAGATCTTTTCAAAAGGTCAGAATGATAATCAATAGTATAAAAAAAAAAATTGATCGTCACAAAAGCACCCATAAATATACTAATATTTCTTTGTAATTATAATGATACTGATTAAGTATCATTATACTTCAGTAACATTAATACGTCAGTAACATTAATACTGACTTATATTGTTTTTATTCATGTTTCTGTTAATGTAAAAGCTACAAATGATAATTAAGTATTGTCTTGGTTATTCTAATTTTAAAAGTTCTTTTTATTAAAGTACTAAGTATACGGTATCAGAAAGTCAAAGTATGTAATTAAATAACCACTGGTAAACCTTCTGTAAATATATATTAAATAATAATAAAGTATTTTAAAATTACTTAAAATATTTTTTTTCTAATCAATATCAATATTAATCAATAAACCACCCAACAAAATAATAAATATCTATGAAGGATTGTATATCAATATTGGTACGCTCATGTAAGCTGCTTGTTTTTGCCATGTTATAATTAGGTATGTTTTGTATAAGTGTTTCAGTTCTACAGGTTTTTTAATATATTTTAAAAGTGTGTTTATTACCTATTTTGATTAACGTGATGTCAAGAATGTTTTAAATTATTTTTGGGGCTCATATTCTAAAAAATAAAATGCTATAAACTTGGATGTAATTTGTGGGTGGATGTGAAGAATGTATGATTTCTATACACTGGATAACTTAAGATGTAATATTGGTATATTACATAATACATTACACATTTTCAAATCAATAACTACCCTGAAGCATACAATATAATGAAATATGCATCACAACAAATGCATAAATGAACACAACAGCTGATATAAAATACAGAACAAAATCAAAAACTGCACACAATAATGGCAGAAACATTAATAATACTAACATACATCAAACAACAGTCATAAAAAATTGCTGTAACTTTCAGGAAAACATTCTCAACTAACAAAATATACTTTTAAAAATTCAAGAATTCAAGTTACTATATTAAATCTACAAGTTAAACTTCAGTAATTAGACTAAAACTCATTCTACTTAGATTGCATCATATCGAACTACAAACAAAGGATCATTCACAGACACTACGCATAACAATAAGATCCACTTTTGTAAATCACACATAGAAAGAAAACTCACATACAAAGATATTAACTACAACATCGATATTTTAACATCCCAACACACTTGTACAACATGGCATTTACAAATACACTAAATTTGGCAGAAATAAGTAGCATTATCTAAAATGACAAAATGTAGATTGAATTTTATTATTTCATTATGGAGTTAAGAGGTTGTCTAATGTTTTTAGGATAGGTGCCATTACCAACAGTACTACTAAAAACTCAACTCAGGGTAGTTATAATAATAATTACAACTGAAAGGTCTTTGAAAAAAAAGAATTGATGTTCCATTAATTTCAAAGTGGGTTATTTACGATTTTTAATAAATTAAAAACTTTTAACATGGCTTTTCATGTTATTCAATAAATTTTTATTTCTATAATAATATATATTTTTTGGCACAACTCGAAATTTGTGTAACATACAAGTAAATAAATAAATTCATATTAAAATAATGAGTCATAGCCATGCTGACCAACTTAACTGTTAAGATAAATTTTAACCTTGGCCAATTTTTTTTCAACGGAGAGTTTTCCATAGAAGAAGATAAATTAATTTATTGTTCTATACTATTTGTCCAGCCTTTCTTACAACTGTTATTCATTTAAGCTTCCTGAAGTGCAAATGATACTGGTAAGAATTGCATTCTCTGGGAATAAAGATGTTGGTGAAATACCAGCAGCAAGTAACTATCACTTGCATTCTGAAAGTCTTAGCAGGGCTGGCCCTGCGTGGTAGGCAAGGTAAGCGACCGACTACAGCAGTAAAATTTTGGAGCAGGAACCGCCTGAACCAGAGCGCAAAAAAAAATAAACACACCCACAAAAATATATTTTGATTACTTGAATCTAGAAAATATTATTTATTAATACAATAATATTATTATTGTACTAGTTTTGTTTATTGTTTTAAAATTATATTTAAATTATTTCTGAAAATAGTAGGTACTAGTTTTAGTTTGTAAGTTCCTTATCGTTAGCTTATTAAAAATGTAAATTTTGTTTTTCAATAAAACAATTTTCTGTAAATCTGTATTAGTATTATTGTCTTAATTCAATTATATATAATTTTTCTGGTTAACATGGTTCTTTTATAATTATTTTTTTTTTTATTTCAAAGTTTTTTGAAGCTTAAGGGACTTTTTGGAGGTTTGCCTATGGGGGCAAAAATGCTAGGGCTGGCCCTGCCTGGTCTTAGTATACTGATTTGCTATAGTTTAATTAGGTCAGTGAAGTAGACAACTGGAAATCACTTCCCTTTCAACTTTCCCTTGTATTTGTTATGAGATCTTTGATACTCTTAGGATTGGCTGTGCCATTTTCACAGTGAGTTGTATCTTGTGCCAGGTGCCTATAACTGTAATGTTTTATGGCACACAAATGTGTAACTTAAAGAAAAGAATTAAATTAATGAGAAACATATTCTATACCAATGGATTAAACTAATTAGTGGTACTAATATTACAAAAATTAAGTTTAGTTAGATTAGAACTAAGATTAACCCCAACCAGAAGAAATTAAGAAAAACCTACAAAATCTATTAATTTTAATGATAAACTACACTAACCTTATTTTTAATATAATGTTTTTAAAAATAATTATAAAACTATAGTGTTTTTCTTCCTTTTTTATTAAAATGAATTTTGTTTGATTTAATTAAAAAGTTCTGTATAATTTTACAGTTAATAATTATTGACAAAAACACTGCAGTAAAATAACCTATGAATTTTTTTTTGGACTGAGATTTTTTGCACATATCTTATACTACATCATTTCTAATGTCTTTTTGTGCAGTTATGTAATTCTGCAACATTCTTTGTTATTGTTTGGTAAGGTACACTACTAATACGAGTAAGTAATTCATTGATTGCCAATGAATTAATCTAATGCTAGATACAATCAGCCAATTTCATTGGCATACTGTTTAAAACAGCATGGCTCAACAATGCAATACGATTATTATTTTGAATAAAAACTTAAGACTTCACAATTAAAACATAGGTATAACCTCAAAACTAAAATAACTGTAAGGTGGTACATGAGATTATGATATACCTGGGTAGAGCAACAAGATAAAAAAATTTGCAAATTGCTGTATAAAATATTCATTTTTAAAACAAAAGAAAATTCATTATAAAATTTAGTAGCACAATAACACATGATTTCAAAGTCATTTTTTGCAACACAGCATTATTGAAATTTAAAAAAATAATAGTAATAATGCTATGTTAATTAATGTTATTAATTTATAATATATGTTGTATTATGCAAATTAATTATATTGTCCTAAATAATCCAGTTTAAAACTATAAAAGGATATGCATGTCTTGTAACAGGTATAAGCAAAGTAGCATGAATGATTTGATTTTAAAATAAGTGAATAAAAAAAAGAATGAATAATTCATATAAGAATAAAAAATGAAATTTATTACTGAAATAAAATTTTATGAATATAAAATTAAATATTCTATTAAATCAAAGGTGTGGCTTCCATTTAGTTACAGTTACCTACAGTAATGTCACAGAAAATAAAAAAAAAACTTTACCTTATGAAATTCTTTTTACATGAAAATGCAAAAAGAAAGAAAAGAAATAGCAAAATGCAAAAATTGTTGAAATTTGGGATTATTTTTCTAGAAGTTAATTACAATAAAACAGGTATAAATGGATTGATTTAGTTTTACCGACTCCTTGAACAGCAACTATAACCCCAGGAGTGGCTGTTGACTTACTGACAGAGAAAACACAAGTAACTCGCCTTTACAGACACCATGTAATTACCAGCTCTGCAGCCAGTATAATCAGAATTAGTAACCACGTTGTGTACCAATATAAGTTGCATACAACTAAATCTTACATAAATATAAGATTAACGTAAATTTATTTTTCACTAGGCATACTTAATTAACAACTTCACAAAGATAAACCACACTACTGTGTTAAAATAAAAATTCTGATATTTTAATAAAGGAAACTAAAGTTATAAATAACTTTAAATTATTTAACATTTTCAAACCCATCCTGAAGTATTTGGAAAGCTATGTTCTCACTTCATATACACTCACATAAACCACGCAGGGTCACAATTCTTGTCCTGTAGACTATAAAATTTGAATCCTGATAAAAATATGGATGACACTAATTGGTTTACATGAATCTATATAAAATGTGATAGTTACAGTTGCTCTATCAAATACTATATGATGCTGATGAATTATTTGAGATCCATACAGATACTACTGGTAGTAATTTTTGAATCCTAATGATTAAACTTTACTTAACAATTTCTCCTGATCTTGTTTAGTAAATATATTATTTACAATTTCAATTTCTTTATTTAAATAATATCTAGTGTTTAGTCTACCCACTGTAATAACAGTAATAGAAACTAAATTACAAACTTTAAAGAAAGACAGCTAAAAAATTAAAATGCAATATATACTTTAAATCACAATTAAGTACATCTACAAAAAGGTAGAAAAAGGTATTATAGTTTTGTTCATATAAAACATTACTTTTTCTAACCAATACTAATGTTAACTGTACAAAAGTATTGTTAATATTTGTTTTTTTTTTAGAAGAAGAAGAAGAAAAATAATGAAATTTATATAACTCACTTCTTCCAGGGTACTATTTCATTGGGAATATCCTTTTGAAATTGACTTGTAGTTCCTTCCTTCATCATTACAAAAGTTATTGTTATTTATAACCGTATTTTTTTTTATAGATATTACCACAAAATTAGTAAATATTACTTAAAAACTATTCACTAAACAACCATTTTTATAATACAATAAATAATAAATTTTCATACAGGAAAATCATTAATAAATCTGCAAATAAATAACCATTAAGTTATTAAATAAAATACAGAAGTGAATATGAATTCAATAAAATAAATCCTATTAAAATTATTTAAAAAAATACAACTGAAGATGTAAACAAAAAATATGTGGCTATAATAAACACATATATTTTTTTATGCTTACATAAACTAAATTTAAAACTAACCAATTATTGCTTAACAAGCATAAAAATATTTTTCAGTTAATAAGTGATTAAAAAACTGTCAGAAAATTAATAAGTTAATTTTAAATTAAATACATGAATAATATTTTAACCTTAGAATAATTTCTAATATTTTGTAATTTATATTGCGTATCAAAATAATATGATGATATAGGAACTAAAATATTCATCAGTACTTGTATATTTAATTAGAAAACTTACTCAGTTAATCAAGAACATACTTTATAAGGGATTGTAAGGTCAGGTGTTCCCCCACTCCAGAGAAAATAACAAATACTGATATATTTTCGAAAAGGAAATAAAACTGATCACCAAATTAAGTAGAATTGTTTCATCTACATCTTAGATGTGGTTTAGATTGGTCTAAGATTAGTTTTGTAAGATGAATGGATCCATTTCTGAGTTTGGAGAAAGGTACCATATAAATCTACTGACTTTTTTTTATTACCCGTACATCAATAAATAAAAATTATATTCTTAGTAGAGCCTCTCGCTATTTGGTAATTCTTTCCTTCAGTATTCAATACCCTTTCTATAAATAAAAAGTAATGATAAACTTCACAAATTTTTCATGTTATCTATTAAAAAAAAGGCCACAAGATATTTTATTGAATGAGAGGATGGTTTTAAAAAATACATGGACAAAGGCCTCAAGGGAACAAAAATCAAAATCTTTTTTGTAAAAGATATACTATTTTTGTTTTTTTTTTTTTTTAAACAGTAATTAATAATGTAAGAATACTTTAGTTCAAAAGTTTACATAACTAAACAAATTGAGGTTTTTTTTTTTATAATTTTGTTTAAGCCTCTTTTTTCATTCATATACATCTATGAATTGGAAAGTAGTTCAACAACACATAACAGTGCTATTAAATATGCACATGATACAAGCATCTGTCAGGTAAAGATTTCTATTTCTATTATAAACTACACTAGAAATGGACAAATGTCAAATGAAGAGACGCCAATTGTTTTTTAAATTTCATAATACATACAATAAAAAACAAGCAGCATAAACGTTCAAATTAATAACAATGCATTGAACGAAGATGTAAATTTCTAGGAGTTACACTGATAAATATTTATCACAAAATAAATATGTTGAATACCACTTTAAATTATTTTCAGAAAGAAAAATT
This sequence comes from Lycorma delicatula, assembly GCF_047948215.1. Classification (NCBI taxonomy): domain Eukaryota; kingdom Metazoa; phylum Arthropoda; class Insecta; order Hemiptera; family Fulgoridae; genus Lycorma; species Lycorma delicatula. The sequence continues at coordinate 37,757,501 of NC_134462.1, forward strand.
ATGAAGTAAAAATGAAATACTATAAAAAAGATCATAAAACTGAACATGAAATTAAAATGTTTAACAAATTTATAATTATTCAATTGATGAATTTTTTCTTCACAAAACTAGGTCAGTTATTTATAAAGTTATATATGGCAGTTATAACATAACCATATGTTTTGGTTGTTTATATTAAAAGTTATAAGAGTGTTTTTATTAAGAGTTATACTGTACATTGTTTCATAAAGGACAGGACTTAAATTTTGATGAGGAATTTGAACTATTCTTCATAAAAATGAATTATTCAAATCACACATATTTAATTTGAACTTTAAAGAATAAAGTTAATTTCCCTCAGTGGATAAAAATCTTTTATTTTTACTATTATTATTAAGATCCCTCATTAACAAAGATGTAATGTTACGACTATAAATATTTTAATTAAAAAGAATAGTTTAAATTTTCATTCATCTTATTTGAATGAGTAAATAAATAAATAAGTATCAATCTTATTTTCATTTATTAGGAAAAGTCAATAAGTTTTTCTTGTAAAAACTATGTAAAACTTCAATAAACATATTCTCCACCACTTGTTCCAATGTCCCAGAATAAAACTAAGAACAATTTTTTTTTTTATTTCCTAATATTATCTCAATACCATTAAATATTTTTTATTAATCTAAGTGCAAAAATTTGTCAACTAATACAAATGTTTAACATTATGTATATTTCCTTTTTACAACATGTATAATAACAATCAGTTATAAATTAAAATAACTGAATTACACATCTCATTTTTTATATTACTTGATGAGAAAATGTAAAACCTAATAAGTATTTCTTTGATTTTTTATATCATATTTTATTTTTAGTTTTGATCCTTTCAATTTTGATTATCCATCTGACTCATTTAATTATTTGATTAATATATTATTAAATATCTTATTTTTTTCTATCCAATTCTTATTTCCATTATATCACTTGCTTACATAAATCATGATAGAACTTTATGTAGTGTATATTCAGTTTTAGTTTATTCATTAAAATTATTAAACGTGTTTTAATAAAACTACAACAAACTTCTCCTCTGAATTTTTTTGACCTAACAGTATTACAGAGGAATCTATACTAAATGGTTTGGAAATGCAGTTCTAAAGACTGAGGATAAAATATCCATGAAAGATTTCAGAAGCCGAGTGTGAAAAGATCAATGTGTTAGGTATGAAGAAAATGTCAGATTGGAGATAATTGGTTATTGTTGAAGGAGAATCAGGGAAAGACTTCAAAACAAGAAGGAATACAAAAACAGTAATAAAACAGGAATACCTTTGTCCAAAACCCTGATGTAGCAAGACAGAAGAGAAGGAATTGTAAAAGTAAATATTAATGTGTAATATCTTTTTGCTGACCTATAAAAACAGAACTAGCAAAAGATGACTGAAGGAAATTGCTATCTAATTCTAGATGGGCTAAAAAAGTATTAGAATATTACACTGAAAAGCATCGAAAAAGACTTTGTCCAAGGAGGATATGAATGTAGGGTGTTAAACCATAGAATAGAGGCACCTAGAGATGGCAACTGAAGAGATAGACAATTCTGGTGTTTGAAAAGTGGGATTCAAAGAAGAATTTTTTAGGAACCCCACTAAAAGTAAGAAAAAATGTAAGTAGATGACGTACATACAAAATAAGAATTTCAAAGGTATGTAATGCAAAGGTGCAGATGAATAACTGCTGTTAAAATCTAAACTAAGAACTGATACAAAATACGAAAAGTGTGGATAATGGTAATATGTAAAAATACAAGAATAGATGATTTTTCCATAAGTGGAAAAGTACTCCCTGATGAGTTGGAGAAAAAGAAAGAAATTGATGATGAGTCCAATAGAGGCAATACAAAGATCGAAACATGCGAGTTCTTGATAGATATTTTACAATAATAAGGCAGTAAACACCCAAAATTTCTATTCAAACTGCTTGAGTTCGGATTGAATAGCATATATAGATTTACATCACAAATAGACAAAACTGAAATCTTTATATTTTTTTATATGAAAGCTTTTGCAATATTCTCATCTGGAGTTTGTTGCAGAATGTTAATAAAATGTGAGTGGTTGAAAAGATAAATGATAATCATTTGGATGACTAGAAATGTAGGTAAGAAGACCATAAGAATAGGTGGATCCAATGAATAAATAAATATTTTTTTTTTTTTTTTTTTTTTTTTGTCTTCAGTCATTTGACTGGTTTGATGCAGCTCTCCAAGATTCCCTATCTAGTGCTAGTCGTTTCATTTCAGTATACCCTCTACATCCTACATCCCCAACAATTTGTTTTACATACTCCAAACGTGGCCTGCCTACACAATTTTTCCCTTCTACCTGTCCTTCCAATATTAAAGCGACTATTCCAGGATGCCTTAGTATGTGGCCTATAAGTCTGTCTCTTCTTTTAACTATATTTTTCCAAATGCTTCTTTCTTCATCTATTTGCAGCAATACCTCTTCATTTGTTACTTTATCCACCCATCTGATTTTTAACATTCTCCTATAGCACCACATTTCAAAAGCTTCTAATCTTTTCTTCTCAGATACTCCGATTGTCCAAGTTTCACTTCCATATAAAGCGACACTCCAAACATACACTTTCAAAAATCTTTTCCTGACATTTAAATTAATTTTTGATGTAAACAAATTATATTTCTTACTGAAGGCTCGTTTAGCTTGTGCTATTCGTCATTTTATATCGCTCCTGCTTCGTCCATCTTTAGTAATTTTACTTCCCAAATAACAAAATTCTTCTACCTCCATAATCTTTTCTCCTCCTATTTTCACATTCAGCGGTCCATCTTTGTTATTTCTACTACATTTCATTACTTTTGTTTTGTTCTTGTTTATTTTCATGCGATAGTTCTTGCGTAGGACTTCATCTATGCCGTTCATTGTTTCTTCTAAATCCTTTTTACTCTCGGCTAGAATTACTATATCATCAGCAAATCGTAGCATCTTTATCTTTTCACCTTGTACTGTTACTCCGAATCGAAATTGTTCTTTAACATCATTAACTGCTAGTTCCATGTAAAGATTAAAAAGTAACGGAGATAGGGAACATCCTTGTCGGACTCCCTTTCTTATTAGGGCTTCTTTTTTATGTTCTTCAATTGTTATTGTTGCTGTTTGGTTCCTGTACATGTTAGCAATTGTTCTTCTATCTCTGTATTTGAACCCTAATTTTTTTAAAATGCTGAACATTTTATTCCAGTCTACGTTATCGAAAGCCTTTTCTAGGTCTATAAACGCCAAGTATGTTGGTTTGTTTTTCTTTAATCTTCCTTCTACTATTAATCTGAGGCCTAAAATTGCTTCCCTTGTCCCTATACTTTTCCTGAAACCAAATTGGTCTTCTCCTAACACTTCTTCCACTCTCCTCTCAATTCTTCTGTATAAAATTCTAGTTAAAATTTTTGATGCATGACTAGTTAAACTAATTGTTCTGTATTCTTCACATTTATCTGCCCCTGCTTTCTTTGGTATCATAACTATAACACTTTTTTTGAAGTCTGATGGAAATTCCCCATTTTCATAAATATTACACACCAGTTTGTATAATCTATCAATCGCTTCCTCACCTGCACTGCGCAGTAATTCTACAGGTATTCCGTCTATTCCAGGAGCCTTTCTGCCATTTAAATCTTTTAATGCTCTCTTAAATTCAGATCTCAGCATTGTTTCTCCCATTTCATCCTCCTCAACTTCCTCTATAACACCATTTTCTAATTCATTTCCTCCATATAACTCTTCAATATATTCCACCCATCTATCGACTTTACCTTTCGTATTATATATTGGTGTACCATCTTTGTTTAACACATTATTAGATTTTAATTTATGTACCCCAAAATTTTCCTTAACTTTCCTGTATGCTCCGTCTATTTTACCAATGTTCATTTCTCTTTCCACTTCAGAACACTTTTCTTTAATCCACTCTTCTTTCACCAGTTTGCACTTCCTGTTTATAGCATTTCTTAATTTCCGATAGTTCCTTTTACTTTCTTTATCACTAGCATTCTTATATTTTCTACGTTCATCCATCAGCTGCAATATATCGTCGGAAACCCAAGGTTTTCTACCGGTTCTCTTTATTCCGCCTAAGTTTGCTTCTGCTGATTTAAGAATTTCCTTTTTAACATTCTCCCATTCTTCTTCTACATTTTCTACCTTATCTTTTTTACTCAGACCTCTTGCGATGTCCTCCTCAAAAATCTTCTTTACCTCCTCTTCTTCAAGCTTCTCTAAATTCCACCGATTCATCTGACACCTTTTCTTCAGGTTTTTAAACCCCAATCTACATTTCATTATCACCAAATTATGGTCGCTATCAATGTCTGCTCCAGGGTAAGTTTTGCAGTCAACGAGTTGATTTCTAAATCTTTGCTTAACCATGATATAATCTATCTGATACCTTCCAGTATCGCCTGGCTTTTTCCAAGTGTATATTCTTCTATTATGATTTTTAAATTGGGTGTTGGCAATTACTAAATTATACTTCGTGCAAAATTCTATAAGTCGGTCCCCTCTTTCATTCCTTTTGCCCAGCCCGTATTCACCCACTATATTTCCTTCCTTGCCTTTTCCAATGCTTGCATTCCAATCTCCAACTATTATTAAATTTTCATCTCCTTTTACGTGTTTAATTGCTTCATCAATCTCTTCGTATACACACTCTACCTCATCATCATCATGGGCGCTTGTAGGCATATAGACGTTAACAATCGTTGTCGGTTTAGGTTTTGATTTTATCCTTATTACAATGATTCTATCGCTATGCATTTTGAAATACTCCACTCTCCTCCCTATCTTCTTGTTCATCACGAAACCTACTCCTGCCTGCCCATTATTTGACGCTGAGTTAATTACTCTAAAATCACCTGACCAAAAGTCGCCTTCCTCTTCCCACCGAACCTCACTAATTCCTACTATATCCACATTTGTCCTACCCATTTCCCTTTTTAAATTTTCTAGCCTACCAACCTTTTTCAAGCTTCTAACATTCCACGCTCCGACTCGTAGAATGTTATTTTTTAATTTTCTGGTGACCCCTTCCTTAGTAGTCCCCACCCGGAGATCCGAACGGGGGACTATTTTACCTCCGGAATATTTTACCAAGGAAGGCGCCTCCATTATTTCTATGTGAAAATGCAGAGAGCCTCATTTTCTTGGAAAAAAAAGCAGCTGTAGTTTTCCATTGCTTTCAGCTGCGCAGTACTCAGAGGACTGAGTGATGTTGATACGGCCGTTTAAGTCGTCCTGACTCACGCCCCTAACAACTACTGAAAGAGCTGCTGCCCTCTTTCAGGAATCATTCCTTAGTCTGGCTCTCAACAGATACCTCTCCGATATGGTTGCACCTTCGGTCCAGCTACTCTGTATCCCTGAGCACTCAAGCCCCCTCACCAACGGCAAGGTCTCATGATTCATAGAGGAGGGAAATAAATATAGAACTTTCAAAAGATATATAGGAAAGAATACTTAGAGAAGAAAAAAAATTATGCTTCACCTTTTATCTAGATGAATTAATGTATCATGATGAGTGTATAAAGAATAACTGAGGGGGAGGAATTTAATTTGAAACAATAAATTTTCATAAATATTTTAGAAAAAGAAAGGAAATTTAGACCCAGAATATGATTTCTAAATGATTTAATAGTATGTTTATGCACACTATATTCAACTTACTGAAGAAGGCAATCGAAAATCATTTTTCACTTTTCCTCACAAGTTTATTATTTTTAAAAATGTTTTTACTGTTTCTAAGGGAAAGTTTTTCTTCTATCTGGATGCATACAATATTTATTGTTATGTCACTTAACATATGCCAACATGACGTTAAATATTTAGTATTAAAATCAACAGTAGTAAACTTCTGCAATGGCAAGCAATTAAAAAATCTTTTCTTGTTTTGATACAAACGTAAGCAAGTAGAACTATGTATAACTTTAAAAGTAAATTTCTTTAATTATTTAATAATAATAACTGTGTAAATATAATGAACGAAAGACGTCACAACAAAAGCAGGAGCTTAAGGACTGGGGCCTTGCATCTTGGCAGGTCAGGTGGGATGAATCCCCCACAGGTCACTACATGCATGGTATATTTCCTAAAGTGTCTGATGTAGGCGCGATTACATGGGTTTCCCCAATCGGTACTTCACAAGTTTCTCTCCAGGCATGGTGCCTTTTGGGCGAGTTTGGCTAGGTTTTGTTTGGTGGATTCGAATCAATGCCCGGATTGTAGGACTTATGATACAGTGGATCATGTCCTCTACATCTGTCCCCAATACAAGGTCGAACGTTTATGAGCTGTTGAGGAACTTAAGAGAATACATTCCTTTTTGGATCTCTGTATTAACTGGATGATTCGCGAGGAGTGGTCTATAGCAGCTGGTTTTCTTCATGCCCTTGTGGTGTGTAGGTCTGCAGAGGGTGTTTAATCGAGATATTTGATTGTGGTAGGATCCCAGGTGGTTAGGGTTCTGGCCTAGGCATTGGTTTGGTTGGAGGTAGGCGCATTGGCATCATGCCACAGTTATATTGGTGTTGTTTGTGATTCGATTTGGGGCTCCCACTGTTGGGGGCGGCCGTGCTGCGGGGGTATGGTAGCCCATGCAACTGGGGGTGTGGCTTCGTTCCATCGGTGGCAGTCCTGGTTGTGACTTGGTAATGCCACGCGAGACTCCATGATGGGACCAGGTGGTGGTGTGCAGGGTTTGTCCTCGGCTCCTACGCAGACCAGAATGAAGTTACATTTTCCTTGTTAGGTGACTTAAATAGGTCAACTTGTTTGGGTGTAAGTCTGAATTTCTATGTTGTGTAAAACATAATTTTGATTGGTATGAGTTTTTGATTGGTACACTGATTTAACTTTCAAATTGTTCATTTTCTGAGGCAATCACAGTCACGAATGGTGCTGTCAAATCTGGACTAGGCGCGGGGTTCACGCTGCTGTGGTTTCAGTTAGTTAGTTTGAGAGAATCATGTTAGGTTGGATGTAAAGATGATCGTTTGAGGACTGTGTGAAGGCAAAATTTGATTTGTATTTTACTGATACAAATGTCTGCCAAGGCATTTATATTGGTGGCATCCCAACCGAGGCCTGGCTGATGAATGTGAGATGATCAGTTAGAGGGTCTAAAGATGACTTCCGGTAAAGCCCCTCAGAGCTTGGAATGGAGGGGGTAATATGGGGACCAGTAAAATCACAAGGAGGGTGTCTTCCCCCTACGGGGTTGGGATGTGTAAATATAACATCATGTCTGTGAGAATTGAGAAAGTTAAAACATAAATAAAAATATGCAGAAAACATTTGATTTTAGAATCAAATTGAAAATTTGTGTATAAGAGATATTAAAAAAGTGGACATTTTTTACAATTTTTACTTTCTAGAACATACTTAATGTTTACATGCAAGGAAAGTCAGAATATTTGTGAATTTAAAAAAATTAACTTATAGTTTATAATCTGAAAAGAATTTCTTGATATGGCATGTTAGTAGAACTAACAATCATTGTGCAAAAATCTTACTTTCTTTTTTTGGTTCTACTTGACAGGGGAATTAATTTGATACATTTGTAAGTTTTGAAGAATATAGATTATTAAAAATATATAAATTGTTTGTTACTGTTGATTGGCAAATAATTTGATATGGATTTAGAAATGACATCAATATTGAAATGTCAAAAGTACAAGGAGATATGCTGCTGAATTGGTGAAGAAAAATAATGATATGGAGACAAGGTTTGACCTTTATTGCATGATGATTATAATGATAGTGTTTATGACAAATCATATATAGTTTAAAGTGAGGATAAAAACAAAACCTTTGGCTACTTAGTATAAATTTAAAATTAATTGGAACAAATAATGATTAGTTATTTACTGCAAGTTTTATGTTAGATGTAAATATTACTCGCAGAAGCACTATTATTTTACTTACTTTAAAGTTAGAAATAAAGATACTAAATACACCTATAATATTTATAAAATAATAGTCATTGTATTTAATTGTCTAATCTCATGCTTTACCAATAAGTATAATAAAATTTGTTTTTATCACTTTAGTTAACATACATCAGGAAATCAAACAATGAAAATTACTTATCTGATATTAATACTTGTAAACAAAAATATTACCCAATTATTATTGACTTTATTAAAAAAAAAAATAAAGAACAAAAAAACATTTTTTATAAATATTTTATTAAAACAAATTCTAACATTAAATAAGTAATAAATAAAAATGTTGTCTGATAAACTGGCTGCCTTCTTTTTTTTTCTGAAGCAATGTGGTAACATACCCTACATACAGTACTAGTGATTGCATGTAGTTTAGTTACAGAGTACATTACTTTGCCAAAACCAATAACATTTTTTTTAATTTTTATAATTGATAATTATACTGGTAAAAAACATAAAAACATTGCTCTCATAAATCTATTTAAAATGTGATTTTAAATGTACTTTCTACTTTTTAATTTATAACTATTAATATTTAAAAATGTAGATGTACCAATATTGCTGATAATTTAATGTTACTATAAAACAGTTCCACAAAAAATTAAAAATAAGAGATAAATATTAAAAAAACACTACTGCCAAAAAAAAAAAAAAACATTGCTGATAAACATTGCTCTTTTGTTCCGGTTTGGTTCCATCGTGATTTTATATTTACTAGCCAATACCCTGTTGAATTTTGAAAATCAGATGATTGTTTGTAAAGATATTATAAGAGCAGCCCACTGCACCTTCCAAAAACCACCTCAGGGGTACCCTGTTTGTTACCAGTTAATGGTGATGATTGGTCTAGCTTCGCATGAGGTACTTGCATCACCTCACCACTCTAGCCTCAAACGTAGTCCCCACGGAAAGTCCATCATTATTAAACAGAACTTTTTTTAAATTTATTAATACTATTTTATTTTATTTAAAGTAAATTTAATTCTTTTATTTTTGTAATTTTATAATTCTATTGATTTGAATCATTCAATTAAAACCCAGCTAACACAGTGACAGAGGCTCACAGTTTACAGTTCATTAATTTAATTCATTAAAGTTTATCCTTCAACCAGCAAATTTCCACTTATTTATTTTTTATAAATATACATACATACACATATATACATATTTATATAGTCTATGACACTCCCGGAAATGTAAGAATTCCAACATGGGGTCATTCATCTAAGTCAATTCGGCCACTGAGCTGCTCCAGTGGAACAAAAACAGTACACTCCTTTTTGGGCAGTCATGTAAATGATTAATTATCATACAATAAGTGAAAAAATGCCAAACCATTGCCAAGGATCAACCAGAGATCAAATGAACTAGAAGCCAGCATGCTTACCATTACACATTTAGTCAGCACTAGCTCAAATCTAATTATAACTCAGTTGCTTGTGATCTGAGTTATATGAACTATATACTCAGCCAACTAAAAAAAAGTTCTATTGAACAGATATAATGGTAAAAATATGAATAAACATTTGTACCAACTGGACAACAGATTGTTAAATTATTAATCTTATTTGTTTACTTTTATTAATAAAAGAAAGGGATTATTAGTTAATATTTAGCAATAAAATTGTGGCACAGAGTAGATTAGTGGTGGTGCGCTGGGTGGCTGCATACAGCTCCCTCCACAACTCTCTCTCGCTAGAAACAGTTCATTGTCAATTAATTTACAAATTATTTTATTTAATTTCTAAGCATAGATTATTTTTAATTATATTTTATATTTGTATTTTTATTTACTTATTATTAACTATTAATTTTATTAATAAAAGAAGGGAATTATTAGTTAATATTTAGCAATAAAGAACATGCTTACTGATCGAAGTACTGCTCATCAAAAATCATGACTTATATTTTCTTAAATGCTTATAAACAATAAATAAAAAGAAACAACACAAACAAATAAAAGCAAGAAGAAAGAACATGCTTACCTGATCAAACTTACTGCCCATCAAAAAAAATCATAAAATTTTTTATTAAATTTTTATAAACAATAAATAACAACAGTAATATAATTATAAAATAAATTAATACATTTTACTACCATAATTCATTCATTCAATATGGTAACAGATCTTAAAAGACAACTATTTTCGACGCAAATAAATCGATACTGAAAATACTATTGATCATCCATTTCGAATTGTATATATGATTTTTGTGGCCTTTTAGTTACAATTAAACATACATATATACATATTTATATAGCCTACGACAATCTCCGTAATATAAGGATTCCAACGCGGGGACATACATCTAAATCAGTTTAGCCATTGAGCTGTTACAGTGGAACAAACAAACATACATACATACATACACTCTAAAAATATTACATTCCTTTTTGGGCAGTCGTGCAAAAAGTAGAAATTAGCATATTAGGTGTAATTTTAATAATTGTATATGTAATAATTAAATAAACCGTTTAATTTGCGATATCAAGCTGTATCAGGAATAAATAAATTGTATAGCACTTTTATCCAATAGGTGACTACATTAATGCAAATATTAAAATGATAAGTTTTGGAATATATGCTCTAACATCAGAGTATCATCACTCAATGGAAGTTATTAAAATGTTAAAACTATAACAAATAAATAAACATTCTGCATTTTAAAATTAAACATTATGAATAGGAGACATTATTTATATTAAATTATATAACATTACAAGCTTTACATTACATATGACAAATTAAAAGCTGAATTATTGTAATATTATAAATGTAGCAATTTTTCACAAAAACGTAAAATTTATGTTAATTTTTTTTATTAATTTATTTATTTGTATTGCGATTTTAACATCTTAAAGAGCCTCACAAACTGTTAATCTGATAAATGCGTATTCCGAAACATGGTGTTAATCATTTTAATATGCACCAATGAGGTTACACAATTGATAAATACATAAAACATTGATGTATATTATTTATTTATAAAAAAAAATAAAGATGTTTTAATTACTTTCATTATGTAAAATGTTGATAAAATTACACTATTGATTTTTCATAACTGCTAACGGTTCTAAATGCTGAGGAGTCAGAATTTTTCATATACCTCAAAAATGTTTTCTGAAATTTACTTAAAAGTATGGTCTTTCAAAAGTAAACAAATTGAATCAAATTTTAAATATGACTTTTTTTAAATAATTTACTTTTAAAAGCTTTTAATTGTCTTTATGACCAATTTCCATGACTGGTCCTGAAAAAAAAGCTGACAGTAACAACATCAGCTGGCATCAATATAAGAACAGCAGAACCATTCACTCACTGAAGATGGTAACAAAGACAACTGTAAACATTTTTAAAATAAATTATTAAAAACAGTAAGTTATAAAATCAAGCTCAGTTTATCACTTAAAAAGCTATTATTTTAAAATGCTGATAACTGAGATTTAATTAATGGTAACGGATCAGGGATAGCTGGTCTGCATCCTTGATAAGAGCACTGTTATACTGTAAATGAGCTTATAATATATTTAAGGAAGTAAACTATCATCTTTAAACATATAAAAAAAATCCTACAGTGTATTTAATCTTTCAACTACTTTTTAACAAATTTTATAATCTATCATGAATTATACAAGCAATATATACAACAAACATTATTATCTATTTCAGCTCAGATTCGTATAGTTCAACTTACTACTTAATTTATCTTTCTAACATTTAGTCCCAACTGCATAAGTTTTTCCATGGGCAAAAAAAAAAAACGCGTAAGGTTATTGTTTTTTTTTTTTTATAATTTTATAAAACATTAATAATGACCTTAACAAAGCATTCTACTTCACATTGAAAGGTCTGATAAAGATTAACTGATAAATAAGTAAAGAACATAAATTAATTGTATTTTAAACCTAATAAAACATACCTTGCTCCATGTGGTATGATAGAGTGAAAGCAATCTTGCTCATCAAAGGGTTAAGGGTTAAGGACACTTGCTAGACTGAATGATAACAAGTTAAATGAAGTATTATAGGTCATGGCTCATTATATCAAAGTCAGGCACTTAATTTTTTTTATGGGACCACAAATTAATTAACATTTTTTTTAAGTTCAGAAAGTATTATCAGATTTATACTGGCAACAAAAATTTAGTAACACAGAAAAGGTTTTCAAAATAGTATATTTTCTAAGGAAGTTCGTATAGATAATATCAATACATGAAATGTTTACTTCAGGAAAAAAGGTTTAGTTATTTTCAGTAAAGCTCATTTTACATGGAAATTGCAATGAAAAATTCCCATACTCTGTAAGATTAAACAAAAAAAGAATATTCAATAATACATTCCTCAATAGCCTATTTCTGTTTTAAGTAATAGTTTTATAGAAATAATGTATTATTTACATATAATACATCGTAATAAGTATTATTATTAAAATACAATAAATTACAGATAATAAAGTACAGATATAAATATCTACTTCATAAGATGAAATTAACTGTGTTGAATTAATCGTAATCTAATTATTTAAAAAAATATAGTTTATAAACTAACAAATTAAAACTTTATTAAAAAATACTTTTTAAATCAACTACAATGAATTTTAATTTGAGGTGAAAGTAATAAAAATTTGGACTGACCTGTTAGCTTTTGCTCTAAATCAAGCTTCTTTACAGGCTACGAAGAATAAGTGTAATTTAGATATATTGTAGTCAATTTAAATTGTTCTATATTTTTTAAACAATATTTTATAGACAAAGTTCAAAAATTATTATCTTCAAAAATTCTATACACAGAATCCCATATAATCATTACTTAGGGGTTCTAGAGCATAGTTATGAAATTATGGTTAAAATCCTTTCATGTGTCATGATAGTATGAAATAATGTGCCAGTATTTTGTAGTACTGTAAGCTTATATGAATAACATTAAACTTGGTAGTAAATTATATATTTTTTTAAAAATAAATTCACCCTTGTCAACTACATTCATGTTACTTATAGAGAAAACAATCATAAAAATAAATTTTAAACTTCAAAATTTTAATTAATAATAAATAATTGATTGAAACTGATAGCATCCTGTAAAAAGTGTCTTCATTAAATGCTTTCTTATAGAGGATTTTAGTGGACGCACTCCATCAAGAAATTACCCGTTACTGGACCACTTTCTGTTTTGCTTATAAATAAGCAGCTAATAATTGTAACTTGGCAATACAAAAAACTGTTTACATCAAAATCTAAGTTTTAAGGACTTAACAGAAGTACAAAAACACATAATGAAACACAAAGACTAGTTTCTTCTCGCAGTTAAGTAAAATAGTAATAATAATCAGATCTTTGTTTGATTAAATATATTGTATCTAATCTAATCCTAATTATTTTTTGACTGTTAACTTAAAATCGGTATAGAAATTAAACAAGAGAAATTAAAAACAGATAATTTACCTCTCATAGGGCGCCGAATGGAGCCCATTCCAAGGGCTGGTGGTGCCATTTTGTTGGTTTAGAAGTTAACCTTCCTTTCTATATCAGATTCACCTAAAACAAATTATTATTATTTGTTTAAAAACATACAACAGTATTATTCTGATTTAACAGGAACAGAATTTTTTTTTTATTTTATAAAATTTGGCTTAAGCAGGTTGTAAAAAATTGATGATCAGTTTGAACTTCAACTTTCTGTTCCAGTTCTGTTTTTCACAAAAATAAAACAAAATCCAAAACTTAATTGACTATTGTAATCAACAAATTTAAGTTATCTTAATTATATAATTGCAATAAAATTTAAGTAAAAATTTTAATTAATTTATTGATATTGTTGTTATACACAATAGGAATAAATATTACTTTACATGCTGGGACTTAATGTCTTGTGAAGATAATATAATATTTTCCCAATTTTAACCTAAACAAATGGTGCTCAAATTTTTAAATCAGATTAGCAGTTTCTTATACACCTGCAGTTTGTACCAAATTATCAGTTTGTCCCCAGCAACAAATCTCAGGTTGTTTAAATAAAAAAAATGAAGTAACATTTTCATTTAACTTTTTTAATTTTAATATTAAACTTTGCACATGCTGCACATAAATTTTACTCAAAATGAGATATGTGAAAGGTAAGTAAAAAGATTTCTGATACTTGTATTGAATTATACTCAAGACTAACTGATCTAATCATTACACCAACTGGCTGGCAAGTTAATATAGCCATAATGGACTTTCTGTAGCTGAGATTGAAAGAATGTGTCAGTCAATTGCATTGTTGACATTATACATACATATATATATATATATATATATATATATATTTTTTTTTTTAATTTATTTATTTTTGTTTTTGAGTTGGTCACCTGATTTGTTTGATGCTATTTTCATTTTTCTCTTTCCTATGCTAATCTTTTAACCACATATTTAGTACTTCCTATGTCCTCAGCTATCTGTTCTATAAATTTCAATTTTTGTCTTCCAACATTTCTTACTCCAGCACATCTCTCAATCATCAAATTAAATAAACCTAATCTCTTAAGTATTTTTTTTATATGGTTCTGCCACCAGAAGTTCTTTCCACTTCTGTATACCTTCATCCCTTATTTCCCTACCCTTCATCCTGTATTTCAAAAAATTAAAAATACTCAATGTCCTTCCATAACATCATGTTTCAAAGGCTGCTATTTATTTCCTATTGATTTTTCTACAGTTTACCATGAAATATCCACTATATTATCACAATATATCCCACTTCATGTAAGTTTTCAAGAATGTCTTCCTAATTACGTCCTTGTACAAAGTAAAGGAAGTAACACATAATTTCTTTCCGTACATACGTATGTACGGAAGGAATCTCGCATAACTCAAAAGCGATTAGCCATAGGATGTTGAAATTTTGGATTTAGGACTGTTGTAACATCTAGATGAGCACCTCCCCTTTTGATTGCAATCAAATGTACCAGAAGTATCCAAAAAAGCCCAATATCCAGAAAATTTGAAATTTTTCCTTTTCTTAACAGCAATAATAAGCCCTCATTGAGATCTTTTCAACAACATATCATAAGTGGTACTTATTTTCATTGGTTCCAGAGTTATAGCCAAATAAAATTTTAATTAACAAAATATTTGGATTTTACGAGGGGAAGACACATTGGTTCAAATCCGAATTAATCTCTTTTTCTTATTTTTTTAACTTTTTTTATTTTTATTTAAACACATTTATTTATTAATAATTATTAATCTCTGATTGTAAAAAAAAATTACAATAAATAATAATTCAATAATAACAATAATATATATATATATATATATGTGTGAAAAAATATCAGAAGTTATTAATGAAATAAAATTTTATGTACTTTTCATTTTAAAAAAATGTGTATATGTAATTTAATAGGAGTACAAGGAAAAAAAGTGTCAACATCAGATTTTTTTTTGACAATATTGTATATTAGCAAACTTCTTTTCAAAATAAGAATTTTTCTTACTTGTATCAGCATGTATATGATCACTATCTTCATACCTTTGTAATCATATTCCTCAAATAGCAAATTACCATAATTTCTGTAAAAATCGTTATATTTAATTCCTACACACATTCCAATATCACTGGTCAACAATGATTTTGTTACATGCTCAAAACTTGCTAAATCTTATTTATTTTTGGACCCTGATTCCGAACATGAATTCAGAATTTCTCTATCAGCCTCAGATTTTTGGTAATTTTCCTTCCTATTTTCCAGTAAGAATACATGCATTATTTATTTATTGCAGCAGTTAAGCTGCTAAATAAGCTCTAATATAATTAAGTTGATAAATAGCCATGAAAAATAAATATTATTATTATTATTATTTACAGAGTTACCAAAATGATTAAAAATAATATAAATATGATTCATGTCATTTTTTTCTAATTGTAACTAATGGGTGACATCACCCATTAGTGGTATTAGTCATTACATGGTATTAGTCACACACTGCATAGCGTGTATGAATTTTATTTTAGTGACTCGGTGCTGTAATACTGTAAACAATAAACAATGTATCATGCTGGCTAAGAAAAATCTCAGCTAGGTCAATTAAGTGCAAGGTCTCACATGCATAACATTTAGTGGTGCAATTATTTTTTTCCTGTCATTGTGATTTTATTTTCCCCTTAAAGTCAGTATAAATACTACAATAATGTGTGTATAAAGTGTTCAAATTTTGTACTTCGTGTTTGTGAGTATATTGCAGTGAACCTTTTACAGAAATACCATACAATAACCATTCAGACATTTTCTTCTACCTGTGTTGCGGTAAAAATAAAGTCTCAAAGGAGAAATACAATTCCACTGATAAAAAAAAAATTATTTTAACTATATTTTGGATATAAAGGAGGTGATCAGAACAGAGGTACTGGACTCCTCATATTTGCTGCAATTCATGTATTACACTGTTGACTTGTAGGTTGAATGGATCTTGTCACATGACATTTGCAATTCCAATGGTTAGAAGAGAACTGAGAGATCACTTCACGGACTGCTGTTTTTGTATAACAAAAATATCAGGCATAACAGCTAAGACTAGACCTGCTGTTAAATATCCTGATATTCCCTCCGCTGTAAGACCAGTGCCTTACAGTTCATAGATTCCAATTCCAGTACCACCAAAAACATGAGAATTAGATGAAAATGAAGCTGTTGATGTTGAAGGTTGTGGAGATTTATCAGATGATGAACAAAGGAGAAACCCAGACTTTTTATAAAATACAAACACTGAACCACACTTAATCAGTCAGAATAAAATGATATCATTCATGATCTAAATGTATCCAGGAATCATGCAAAAATACTTGCATCACAACTGAAAAGATGGAATTTTTTACAACACAATATTAAAATATGTACTTTCCATGACAGGCTGTGTGAATTTAAATGTTTCTTCTTCCAGTACCTGGGCTTAGTTTATTGTAATGATGTGGAATGTTTACTAGAAGCTTTGGAACATATCCACCATCCTAATCCTGATGAATGGCTTTAAAGACTCCTCAAAGTGTAATTTGAAAGCAGTCCTTCTTCATGCTGAAAATAATATCCTATCAATCCCTTTAGCTCATGCAGTTCATATGAAAATATGAGAATTGTGTTGAATATGATGAAGTATGAGAAATATTTGTGGCATATTTGACAGACTTGATAGTGGTAGCACTGATACTTGGTTTACAACTTGGATACACTAAATTTTGTAGCTTCTTGTATGACTGGGACAGCAGAGGTAGGAAGAATCATTATGTTAAAAAAGACAATTCAAAAAAAGAAACATTGACAGTAGAAGAGAAGAACTGAGACCAGAGCTAGTAAAACCTGATAAACTTTACCTTTCCTACTACACATTAAGCTAAGTATAATGAAAAAATTTCTTAAAGCAATGAATTGTGATAGGCTGGATTTCACTTTCTGAAAACAAGTTTCCTAATAAAAGAATAAGAGGCAAATAAGAAATTTAATGAATGATAATGAATTCGAGGACAATTTGAATGGCTGTGGAGTTGCTGTAAGGAAATCTTTTAAAAAGATTGTTAACAACTTCCTTAGACATCATATGGCAGATAAATACAAAGAACTTATCATAGAGCTTCTTAAGAACTATAAAGCACTTGGATATAATATATAACCAAAGATCCTCTTCTTAGATTCTCATCTGGATTTTTCCTTACCTATCTTGGAGCTGTGAATGATGAAATGGAGAATGTTTTCATCAGGAAATATCCATCATGGAAACACGCCACCAGGAAAATAAACCTACGAATGCTGGCTGACTATTGCTAGAATCTCTGGACTGATGTACCGACAGCAAACTACACCAGAAAATTCAAAAGCAAATTTTAGGCATGTTTAATACTGTTATTCTATTGTCACAATACTTTTTCTTATGAAAAAAATTGGTAATTACAAAAAACTATGCCTGATAGAAAGAAACCAATTACTTATTTAGAATCAAAAATACTTTTAAAATAGAACAATTAACATTCTTGTAACAAACAAAAACAAAATTTTGTTATCCAGTGTATTAATTTCTCATATCTTCCTCTCTACCATATTTCATTAACTTTGTCGTACTTATTCATTTTCAAATCATTCTATTCAAACAATTAATCTATACCATTCAGAATTTCTTCTAATACATTTCTGGTTTCTGAATGTTTGTCTCATTCCTTTATGAATCACCCTTTCTCATCTTCAAGTCTTATTACTGCTGTCTTATTCTGATACAGATTATATAAGTTTTTTCCAAATATTTCAGTTCGATTTTTCTTTAAGTATTAAATATTTTGTATGTTGTACATATTTAAATAATGTTAAGTTCTACGATCATTTTTCCATTAATAAATGCCAACAGCATCTTGTACCTCTAATTAATTTTTTTAAATTTCCAGGATGCTATATTCTGAACTATTCTAGACATAGAAGAATCATCATATTTTAAGGATATGCATGGTCTTTAAGGATTTATGGAGTTTGCCTTGAATTTCAATATGAAAAATTTATGTAGAATTAATATATACATTTATGAACTTTTTTTATTAATTATATACATTTTATTAAAAAAAAAAAATCAGTTAAAAAACAAATAACCTATTGCTTTTTTCTGATTCTCTTTAGCAAATAGAAACACTTAAAAGACCTGATTTAAGTGTAAATAAGGTCTACTCTTTATATAATAAATGTACATAGCACTTTTGTTCTGTAAAAGAAGAATAAACATTTGTCATTTAAAACTCTATAGTTTCACAAAATTTGACAGATAACATTCATAAATGAATTTATTTAAAAAAGTCCATTGACACATTTTTGTAGATTCACCAAAAGACCCATAAGTGAACCCAGTTTTCTCAAAATATTCTGATCCCTGTTAATAAAATTCTTTCTACTCATAAAAATTTATAGAGCCCCAATTTTCACTTGTAAAAATCAATAATTATATATATATATATATATATATATATATATATATATATATATATATATAATTAATGCACATTCAAGAGAGAATAAATTATTTTTTATGTGTCACTGGTATTACTGTGTATAAATTTGTTTTATCAATAGGCAATACAGGTCTTTTATATTGAACACAATAATTTGAATAAAAAATATTATTACTGAACAACAGCATGAAGAAAACAAAAATTAATATTCAAATAATAAACAATCAGAATAAAAAAAATATATAAATAAAAAGTTACTGAAACAAAAGATGGTGTAGTAAAATATACGACATTCACTGCTAAAGAGTCATAAAGATAAAATACAAATATATATATATACATACATACTATTCAGAAATTTTAATTACCCATATAAAATACTAATGAAGTAGAAGAAACCAATTTTCCAACAGATTTGTAGTTTTATTACTTCTCAAATTTGATTTGATAAATTACTAAAGTTTATAATTTGTGACAAATATTAAAAAAAAAAAAACATACTCCCTGAAAGTACTTTTAAATTTTTAAAAAAGCTTAGAGTATGGGATCTTCAAAAAAAAGGTTTTAGGTTTTAATAAATCAATATTTTTTTTTTTGTTTTTGCTGTAATGTGTTTAGGTATGTTAATAGTACTTTAATGTTCTAATTTGATATCTTGTCTGCTGAATTACTTTTGGCTTTTGTGACACGAAAACTGTTAAAAATATAAAAACCTAGCACTGCTACATGTTCTGTTACAAATTACAGAATTGCTCCTTCCTGTAAATATGTAAATGATACAGAATATCATTAGAAAATATAAATAAAAAAAATATGTATTTAGACTTCATAAACAATATAAAAAATACCAAAAAATCACAATATGACAATAGCTTCTTTTCATATAAAAACACCCTTACATAAACAACTAAATATCAGCAACAGCACAATTTTTAAAAACAGTTTAAACAAAAAAAAAAATTAACAGAAGAATATATTCCACAAATAATAAATGAATTATAAAACAAAACTAATTTAAATTTAAAAAAAAAAAAACAAGAAATACACACAATTTCATTCCTGGCACCATGGCAAAAGTTTTTCAAGAACAAATAATACAATCATGTAGCCATGAAAAACAAACATGCCCTTAAGACAGTATGTTTTCACTGATTTCTTGTGATGTAGTTATACTACACATGACAGCATGAACAATTCCTAACACATATAAAATAAACTTTACAGCTGCATATGAATTCAATAAACAAATCAAGTTTCCTAACCTCATCACCTCCTAAAAAGGAATAAAATAAAAATCTGAATTTCAAAATATGTGACAAAAAATCAGTATTGGCAGAAAAACATTCAAACATCTCAAACCACAAACTTTCTGCTTTTAGATGTATGATATATGGTCTACTGAACACATCTGGATAACTATAAATTATCAACAAAAAGAATTCAACATTATAAAATACCTGTCTTACACAAATGGATGTTAAGTAGGTTTGTATGTTATTTGAAAATAATTTTTTAAAAGGAACTGAAAATTCTACATTGGCTGTTCAAAAGATTATTCACTGGATAGATCATAACCATCCAATTTGAAATATGGATAAAACAGTTCCATTGTGCTTCTCAGGTAGACGTACATTGCTGATCACATGAATAGAATGATAAGAATAGCATTTCTGATGTCCATAAGGTGAATTTCTGGGTGTTTAATTAGGTGAGAAGTTTCCTTGAGGCGACCAAATTGATTTTGTTTGAACAAAATCAAACTGTACGTTTTGTTCCTAAGTGTCTTAATAAAATGGTAAGCTTATCATTTAATATTGAATATTTGCTAAAATTACGTATATTTCCATCTAAAACATAATTTCATCTCTTGGGGATCCCTCAAAAAGTCAGAATAAGTTTTTAAGATACAAAAATAGTTCCTCAGATCTGGTACCCAAAAGTATCGATTGTGTAAATCAATATTTAGAAAATGAAATATGTTAACTTATCCTTTTGTTTGTATCTGTGAATGTGCAATCTTTGCTAAAAAGAATAATCATTTAGTCTTAAAAGATAGCAAACAAACAGAATACAATGGAACTTCTTCCATATAATCTAATATAATATTTTTGTTTATAGAAAGGACCTTATTATGTTTCTACTGCTGTTATTAACAAACCATCTGAAAAGAATTCCCTCCAATTTAATTAAAATATATTAAAATATTTTTCTTTTATGGAAACAATATTACTCTGCTGATGAATTTTTTTTAATTACTAATTTAAAAAACCTGTGATTTTTCTGTAACCCATTCACCATATACGTGAATATGTGGTCAAAATAATTTTCAGAAGTTCCTTGTGAATTATGAATTATTTTGTAATTTTTTTTTTAATTAATGCATATACTTTAACATTATTTCATATTTTTTTTATTTTTATATATTCATAATTTATAATTGTATTCAGTCTTAATTTTCAAATTCTGTTGTTATGAACTGAAGTTAAAACATCAGTTGTTTTATGATTTTTTTTTTTTTTTTTTGTTTGATGATATCACTAGATATGCTTGAAGCTTGTGCGTTGGCTATGGAAAATGTAACATATGAAAAATTCCATGCCTGACCAGGATTCGAACCCAGGATCTCTGGATGAAAGACCGAGATGCCACCACAGATACTTGTGCCACGGAGTATTGCAAGACCCTTTTTTATACTATGTTGAACATCCTTTTGTGTGAAACTAATAGTATATTTATTCTATTCATGAATATATTCTAATACATCTATATTAAGTGTACAAAGATAAAGTGAAAAATAATACAATAAGTGAAAAAATGGCAAACCATTGCCAGGGATCAACCTGAGATCAAATGAGCTAGAAGCCAGCGTGCTTACCATTACACATTTAGTCAGCACTAGCTCAAATCTAATAATAGCTCCAGTTGCTTGGGATCTGAGTTCTATTGAACAGATATAATGGTAAAAAAATAGAATAAACAATTGTACCAACCTGACAATAGATTAATTATAATATTTGAAATAAGTTAACTTCAATTTTCTTTTAATTTTATAAAATGATAGTTAAAGATGTAAACAGAAAATCAACTTTTTAAATTTGACAACATTTTTTATTCATGGCTAAAATAAGTGGTTGCCATTTGTTGTTATTTCCATCATTGTTACTTTAGTCACCTTTTGTGAATTAATTACAAATCATTATTTGAAATGTAACCAGGCTATTAATTTGATTTAAATTACATCTGATTTTACAGGATATCTATAAGATATTTATTCACCTAATTGCAGTAAAAATATATTCAAAAACAGTTATACTAGAATTTTAATTATAAATAAAATTATACAAAACTAAAAAAATAATCACAGAGTTAAAATATCAAATCTTAGAAAGAACCTAGTTAATAATTAAGTATTCAATAAAAGAAAGACTAATTAGGATTAACTTTAAGAGGATGGGTCTTTAATTACTTCATGGTAATTATAAGATTTTAATAGATATTTCCCTTTTGTTTAATGATTCAGCAATATTAAATCAGTCATAAATTTTGATATGCTTTTTACTTAATCTTAATTTTCAAGGTTAAAAGAATTACCTTATAATATTTTTCTTTTGTTACTCAATACATTTCATATCTTTTAAATAGGAACTTTTTAGTACTGAAATAATTTTATGATAATTCGTTAAATAACAAAAGTATAGATTTTATTGGTAAATGATTTGTTACACCATTAATTATCTTACTTTTTAATTAAAGAGAATAAATATATTTCTTAGACATATCTGCAACTCTACCCTCAAAATGTTAGAATCCATGAAAAAAATTCCACTCTACAGATTGGGAGCCTAACTGTAAAACATATCCCTGGGTTACAAATCGGGGAACTGCCATCAGTAAGGTAGAAGTATAAAAATAAGTGTCATGGATAGGCATTCATGATTTCAGATAGCCGTGAAGTACCCAAAAAATATCAAGTACTTCCAAGAGAAATAAGACTTTTATAAGAGTACTTTATAAAAAGTCAATTTGCTGACATCTCTTCTTTTTCATGTTAGAAATAACGATAAAATTCCAATGTCAGTAGCAATGTCATCAGTTAAACAGTCAAAATGAAAATTAATGAAAATCTAGACTGACACTGAGCAATTCCCTCCTACCATATGCATTACTTTTTTTCACTATATAGGAAATGTGACAAGTGGATTACTGGAAATCTTTAAGTTAAAGGAAGACCTCCAAAAAAGAACTAAGATGGAGAAAGTTTTTTAGGAGGAATGGTGGAAAACAGTTAAGTGGAGGGGCATGATCTATTCAGCTACAGGGTAATCCAAAATGGCTGAATAAAGAAAAAGAATAACAATGAATCTTAAAAAAAAAAAAATAAAAAAAAAATTCTGCATCAGCCAACTGGGCTGGTCTAGTGCTAAAATCATTATCACAAATCTGTTGCTTAATAGCTAGCTTTTTCGATTTAGCTAAGCGATTTTCAAAGTCGAAGATTCTGAGGTCCAAATCCTAGTAAGAGTTAGTTGCTTTTATACAGATTTGAATACCAGGCATTGGATACTGGTGTACTTTGGTGGTTGGAGTACAATTAACACATGTCTGCCTGAGCTTGTACACCTTATTTACATGTCATATATACCACCCTTATCTCACTGGGACATGGGTAGTTGCTTGTTATTCATTAGTTATACAGACTGCAATATACACGTTAGAAGTATAATAAAATTCTGTATCACTGTCACAGTAAATATAATTGCATCATTTTTTTTAATGATCACACAATGATGGATGACTTTTTATTTTGTTTGCAATTCCATCCATCACTAATAATTACAGTTTGAAAATTTTTTATTACTTAACATAACTATACACTGAAAAATATTAGTTAAAAAACTTATAATAATATTGTATTAATAAAAACGAGTAATAATTAATACTGTTGAATATAAAACAAAGAAAAGAAAATACAAAATTAACGATGCATGTTAAATTAATCATATGTAACATTTAATAAGTATGTATTTATTTATTTATTTACGTTGGTAACCACATAACAGATGAGAAAAAGATAAATAATTTTTATTAATAAAATAATCAAATAGTACACATCAATAATTGAATATTATTATTTCAACCAGTTTTTCCAGCTATTGCCAGATCTGGGTTGTGTGTATAGGCAAATGCAATTACTGCTACCAGCTTGCCAGGCCAGTAGCTACAAATGTAAGTGTAAATGTAGCAGTAAACATTTGTAGTTGTGAACAGACTCAGGTTAACCATTCCTGAGACATGCAGTTAATTAAAACGCCTCCACCAGTGAACATGCCTCCACTTAGACTATGTATTCACAGTCTAGTATTCAAATCCATATAAAATCAACTGCCTTTACAAGGACACAAAGCTTAGAACTCTCAACTTTGAAAATCAGCTGATTTTGCGATGACAAGTTTAACCACTAGCCTGACCTGGCGAGTTTGTGTAATTAACAATTTTAATGTTTCTGATAATTTTAATAAAGTAAGTTTATACAATCTAATTGTAACAGTTATCCTATCTAACAAATAGAATCTACTAATATTCCTTGAATTATGAAATCTTAATTAAAATTAAATGTTAATTTAGAAAAATAAATATTTTTTCATTATTTATTTTTCCAAATAAACAATGTTCAGAGAAGCTCAATTGAAAATTTAATTTTTAACAATTTTTATAATATCAATATTTAAGAAAACACCTAAAAAAAGGCAAAGATATTTTTATTAACGGGAAGGTGATAGTTAACAAAAATAAAAAGTTTTAGTTTACAAAAAGGCTCAGTAGTTACAAAAGGCTTAAAGTTTACAAAAATGTAAGATTTAAATTATACCTAATTTTAATTTATATATAATATATATTTTTATTTTTTTAAGTAAATCCTGAGTGAGTAAATATAAAAAAAAACCAAGATAAAAAATTGGTATCTAAGATGAAAGAACTGTATTACAAACATAGGATTTTCTATTGAATCATATCAACAAATGAATTTTCCTTCAGAATGAAAAATGTATCCAATAACAGGTTTTCCAAACAAAAAATCTTTGTCCAACCCTTGAATTTTGGAATGCATTGTTATCCAGTTCAATTACAAATATAATATTCCAAATATTAAGAACAGAAAGAGCTGTTAATGTAAACTGTGTGCAAACAGAAAGCGATATTAGATGTTTATGAATAACAACATAATATATGATTAAACATCAGCCATGCATATCATAGCAGAAAATATTTTTGTTTATCCAATTATTTAAAGTTTTGATCAATCAAAAATTACAACTGACTTATTAACAAGAATAAGACAAAAAATATGAACCATTTTTTACGGTTATAAACGTTGATAAAGATATAGAAAATATAAAATAAAAATACTATAAAATAGTTCTAGTAGTAAAATTTAGATTGTTTTTCCTATTTTTTATACTTTTGTATTCTTATTAAACAATTTTATAATATTTGTATGGTAAATTATTTGAAATTTTTCTTATTATTTTATTGAAAATATAACTTATTTACTATAGTGGAGCATTTTGCATCATGGAGGTCATTTTCACTAAATGGATTCAGTACCCATTTCTTCAATCAAATAACCAATTTTACCTTCTGGAAAATACTCAGCCAACTGAATTTTTAGCTCATCCAAATGCATCTTCATACGACCCAAACTGTGGTGAATAATAGTGTCTTCTCCACCCAAATTTTTCTCAATATAATCAGAAGTGAGTCGAAACATATCAAAATTTTTGCTTTGAAAGCTAATAGTCCAGATGTCAAGCTTCTTAATGAAAGCATGATCTTTGTCTGTCATTAATAAAATGTTTTTATCACATCCTTGTAAATTCACATTCAAATTGTTAAAATGTGAAAATATATCAGCTAAGTAAGCCAATAGCAACATATACTTTATTTGGTAAAAACATTGAGAATGGCATTTGTTTTTTGTGTAAAAATATTAATTTATCTCGCAATTTCAATAACCAAAATTAACACCTTCTCCTGCGATAACATCTGAATTCTGTACTGAAAAAAAGTTAATTTTTTTTTTGTCCATTTCATCAAATAGTTTAGCAAACAGTACATTGTTTAATGGTCAACATTTAATAAAATTAACCATTTTTAAAATTTTACAAAGACTTTTTTTGAGATTTTCCGGCATATTTTTTTGCGGCAAGAGCATGTCTGTGTAGGACCGTCCTTGGTATAAGACGATTTTAATTTTTTTTAGAAATCCAATGTTCTTTCCAGTTATAACCTCTGCACCATCACTACATACTGCAATACATTTTGTCCAGTTTGTAATAGTTTTTAGAGGCTTCATAAAAACATTAAAAAAATATGTTGCATGACCAAGTGGTCATACAATATATTTTCTTTGATTGATAGGTCCCTTCCCATTCATACCTCCCAAAATATAAGAACTGAGAAATGTATGCCCCATCTGTTGATTCATCAAACTGAATAATAAAGAACTTACTTGCTGAATTATTTGATTGCAAACATCGGCAGCTATGTCATTGATTTGTCTTGATACTCTTCTGTCATTAGAAAGCGGAATTTTTTTAATTTTTTTGCTTTTTCCACTCTACTGACCTCTACTTTACACTGAACATATCAATTGCAGCAAGCAATAAATTTTTTCTGTGATTGTATGAGGTTTGGACATCTTAGCTACTTTTAATGCTGAGATAAGATGCTTCAAGTGTACTTTTATCAGTATGACTTGATTTACGAGTACAAATAGAGGCTTGCTGATTTCTCAGAAATATATAATCTAGGGGTGCAATATGTGCTTATTATGTAATTTTCTTTCAAAAAATTTGAAGGATTTGCTTTTGTGATCCGTATGTTCAGTTTCCAACTGACAAATTAATTTTGATGGTTTCATGCTTTCATCAGACAGTATGGAAAGCAAACAAAGTACTGTTGCTTTCCATCCAATGAATTAAAATCATAATTTAAATAAATGTCATTGTACAATCTTATCTTTTTATCAATCTATTCACTGGATGTAGATGACTCACTTCATTTTTTCCCAAATTTATCCATTTTGCCATAATTTAATTGAAAAAAAGAAAAAAAACAGTTACACCGTTTGACCACACACTAAAAAACCGAAACCTTAATTATTATTTTCAATTAAACTACATTTTTAAAAACTTAAAAACACAGGACGCACGCTTTTCATTCGAAAATAAAATGACATTCTGCAATTCCTTATGCCTCTATTTTACTATTGAGAACATGATGTGTTCAAAGGTATCACATGCATGTTCGAACATGACAATCTCACAACTAATCTTATGTAAGCAGTTCAAATTACAAGGAACACATGCACATCAAGTTGGAACCTGTAAATTGCTTATGTTTGTACACTTCATACGTACATGTTCATACCCGTAGCTATCAACTCAGTTAAATAGTTTTAACTAGGTTTCATTGGGTTGGGGTTGGGTCGCAAAATATTAATTTTATATATTTTTTACTTTTTGGAGGTCATGGAACTAAAAAGGTTGAGAATCACTGCTCTAGCGACATGATTAGTTTTGATTTTGTTTCAAAATTTATTCAGAATTAAACATTTATTAAGATATATGTAGTAATTATATTTTTACAAAAATGAGAAAAATGTATGTGTATGTTTGGAACATTTTACAATACTTCAAAGGGATTTTATGTATTCAATTTTGTTTTATTTATTTGTTTTTTATTTATTCAGTTTTGATTTTGTTTCAAAATTTATTCAGAATTAAACATTTATTAAGATATATGTAGTAATTATATTTTTACAAAAATGAGAAAAATGTATGTGTATGTTTGGAACATTTTACAATACTTCAAAGGGATTTTATGTATTCAATTCGCAATGACATTGAGACCCTTATTTCTAATTTACATAAAATTATATGTAAAATCATAAATGTAAAAATCATGTTTACTCAATAGATTTTTTCTTTATTTTTCTCCAGAGAATATGCACGTTCTCACGTAAAGAAGGAGATTTTGTGTGGTGTGTTGTGTGTGTGTGTGTGCGCGCGCGCGCTTGTGTGTAGTATTATTTTATAAAAATTATAAATGATTATAATTATTCTTTTAATAATTACTACTTAATAACTATTTAAAATATAAATAGTTATAGTAAGCTTACATATAACTCTAACCAATGATAAATATTGTTAAAAGTGATGTGAACGAAAATAAAAAAAAAATATTTTCTGTAATATTCGTAATCAACGTATATATATAAAAAAAAAACACAAATTACCTGCTCTTCAACACATTCATAAGATATAAAAATATTAACTTTTCACAAAAATAAATTCATATTTCATCGATAAATAAAAGAAAGCACTAAATATTTTTATAAAACACAAACAATAATGCACTCTACGAATAAGATTGTTAGCACATTGAAGAAACAAACTGAACTAATCAAATAAGGTAACGGACAATAAAAAATAAAATAGCGATAGTTTTAATGTAGGTATAAAAGCTGGTAATAAAATTCATAAATAAAATTTATATATATATTCTTAGTATAAATAAAATGAAATTAAACTGTTTTTTATTGTATCTAGCATATTATAGACTATCCTTCAATTAAATTCATACCGTTAATAATATTCGAGGCCAATGCATCAAGTAAACAGCTATCATTGATTTACCAGTAAATATTTACCATAATAATCATAATTATAACCGAATCAAAAACAAATAAAAGAAATGTAACCCTACATATAAGAAAAAAAGCAGTATTACAACACAATATCAATAATAGTACACCATAATTATGGTAAAAAAGTAGTGAATAAAAACAGTAGATAAGCCCTAATGTTCCAGCAACCATGCTCTTCTAGTATTTTTATGACTGAGACGCATGATTTACCAATCATGCATGATGATACTTGGATTTACCAATCAGACGTGCTTTCCGTAAATACGTCCACTGTACAATCAATCAGTGAGGGAACAAAAAGAAAGTTCATTTATAGGAGTCAATAAATTTTAAAGTAGACTTAGCATACGAAACAACTTATTAAACTCAGCGCAAAAGTAATGTGAAACTATTTCACTTCTTACTTTCTTTAGAAGGCCTAAATCTCTTATGGGACACACGTGATATTAAAAATGGACGTTATAGTTTTCTTGAACGACTTAAAAGAAAACGTGTCATGTGGCCTGCAAACGTTACGGTAACAATTTTTATATTAAATAAAACAAATAAAATATATTTAAAAATTATTTATTTAATAAATAAATATATAATTGTTACGAATATATAAGATAGTTTAAATTGAATTAATGGAAATTATTCATAGAAATAATTTTAAATTAGTACTGGAAAAAAGAAAAAATGTTTCAGCTATTGTTTAATATTTTTACTTATTCATATTTATAACAATATATATATATAACAATAATTGTATATTTACAGCATTAAGCTGACGTCCAGTTATCGCTTGGTTAGCCGGCCTCCGTGGCACGAGTGGTAGCGTTTCGGCCTTTCATTCGAAGGGTCCCGGATTCAAATCCCGGTCTGGTATAGTAATTTATACGCTGCAAAAATTGTCATTCATCTCTCATTCTCTGAAGTAATACCTGACAGTGATCGTGAAGGTAAAAAGTTATTGGTTTGTTTATAATTAAAGAGAATAAACGTTGCAGAATATATAAAAATAATAAACTAGCCGGGGTAATAAATAAAAATATTTAAACGTAAATATGACAAAAAAAAGTAATTTATGTTTTCAATAATCGTTCATTTTCATGAATAGTTAATCAAACATTTCATCTATGTCATATAAATTAACACCAGATAATGATAATTTAAACTTACCGTTTTCCTAAAACGGTAAACTGTCACTACACCTGATTTACATTCATACATATCATCCTCATTCATGCTCTGAAGTTACACCTTACGGTGGTTCCAGAGGCTGAACAGAAAAACGAAAGAAAATACAGTCGCATCGCACATACATTAACAGTGGCTGTGGCTATGTTAGATGAGCCACGCGCCATATACCATTGTACTCCTTAAAACTCGAAATTAAAAAAAAACAAAAAAAAACCGCAAAAATATCTTTAAAAAAATTTCCCAAGAGAATCTAATATGGGGATCTTATACGGTTTATATATATAAACCATATCAGATTTAAAGAGAGATTCTCTGTGGGAAAATTTTTGATTTTATATGCGTAAATCCATTCAATGATTTTATATATATATATATATATATATATATATATATAAACCCGATTGCGACTTCTCCCGCGCTATAATACTGGGTTTCCTTTCACAATCATTGGATATTAGGCAGGCTAGGGCTCGCTTTGCTTGCCCTTCCAGTCTAGCCGGGACTCTGCCCCTTGGACCTCTCTGTGTTCATGAAACTCATGTCTGTGAGAATAATAATAATAAATTAATGCTTGTTCAATTTATAAAAAATATCACTATCTTGTAATTTCTTCACAGCAACAGTTTGGTCAGTACAGGACCCTAAACTTTCAGCGATCTGAAGAATGCGGGTTTCAAAATAGTCTGTCTCCATCTTAAAAATATTAGTTATAGCTGGTTACCCAAAAATGTATTTTGCCTTAGTATTACCCGACAAATACCGGTAGGAGATGGCCGGTATTAACCACACATTCATTTTTCCACATATCTTAAGAATGATCGACCTGAAACTGTCACTACACCTGATTTACATTCATACATATCATCCTCATTCATGCTCTGAAGTTACACCTTACGGTGGTTCCAGAGGCTGAACAGAAAAACGAAAGAAAATACAGTCGCATCGCACATACATTAACAGTGGCTGTGGCTATGTTAGATGAGCCACGCGCCATATACCATTGTACTCCTTAAAACTCGAAATTAAAAAAAAACAAAAAAAACCGCAAAAATGATTTTAGATATTTTGTCTGAGATTAGAATCTTGAGTATTTGCAAGTCTAAAAGTAGTAAATGACACGTTTAGTATGGTCAGAAACTATAATATTTACAATCATTCTTCAGAATTTAAAAAAAATAACTCTGTTCACCGGTTTCAAGATCGAATTTTGAAAAATTTAGAAATAGGTTTTAAATAACCACATGAAGATTACATATATCAAAAATCAAATCAATATCTTCATTTGTTACCGAGAGATTAAAAAATAGCTGCGTTTCAAAAAAATTCAAAAATCCATTTTAACCCTTTAAACTTGGAATTTCAGAAAATCTGGAAATCAGTGTTTCACACACAAGATTGTTAGATAAAATTTTTGAGTTATCAGTCGGTGGACTGATTAAATATTCTTCTCCAAGCCACAAGCCTACTCAGTTACCTGTTTATAATCTTTCAGTCTTTAGTCTTCCTCTACTGTTAACTTTTACCACATTACCCTCTATTACCAAATTAAGTAGCCCGATGTCTGTATTAAAATAATTTGATTTTTTACAAGATTTTTCCAAAGATTTTTCTAGTTTAATTCTTCTTTAAGCCTCTCAATTTTGAATTTTATCAACCCATTAATTTGTAACATCCTTATGCAATACCAAATTTCTTGGGCTTCTATTCTTTTCTTTACTGTTTCCAATCATCTATCTTCCACTATCATAACATTCCACACAAATATTTTCAAGAATCTCTGTCTAATTTTTTTATCTATATTTGACACTAATATAATATCAAAGGTTCTTTCTGCTTGTACCAATCTGGATTTTATAATTATCTGCAGTATTTTGTACAATTTTTCAACGTAATTAACAATTTCACCTCTATTATACTATGTTCTCCTGTTTTAATATTTCATTATCTTCCTTTCTGTGCCACTACATCCTCTTTTTTTATCATATTTGATTTCAAACTGAATTTCTCTCTTAGCAATATTTCCATGCCATTCAGTATTCTGTACACACATGTTTGTTTTCAACCAAAAAAAAATAATCTTATATTATAATATAAATAACTCTAATTAAATGTCTTAGAATGGAACTCGTGGAGTTTGAAAATTCAATGCCAACTCGGATCCAATTATATTTTAATAATACCTGTGACTACCTCCATAGCTGAGTAGGTAGCATCTCAGCATTTCATGTGGCAGTCCATGGTTTGAATCCCAGTAGGCATGGCATCTTTTCATACACTACTAATTTCCATTGGGCTAATTTTATAATAGCTGATTAAAGCCCATTCTTTCATAACAAAAAAATAATAATACGAGTAATAATAATAACTGTTCCACAATATGACACCATTCTTACCAGTTTTCAGTTAACACACCATAGTACAGCAATCAAAAAGTGAATTAAGCTACAAGTATACGACTACACAAACAAGGAATACAACAAGGTCCCTTTTCGATAAATGCTGTACAGAATATCCAGAGACAGGTATTTCTGGAGTATCATACGAACAACTAATCATTAACAAACAACTGATACAGAATTACAAAATGTCCAAACTTATCTCTCAATAAATTTTTCAGTTTTATGTAAGCTGTGCCAGAAATATTCAAATAAATAAATAAAATAAACAATTTCAAAGAGGAATTTTTTTGATCTGTCAGCAAAATTTGTTATCAATTGTTTCCCAAAAATTATTCAATGATTTTCATGAACCTATAAGGTACAACAATAAAGTAATGAGACTGATTTTTTTAAAATCAAAATTTGGCAACCCTGCAGCCTGCGGTCATAGATACTCTATCTTTGACCTTGATATTCTTGCCACTAATAGTCCAAGTGGCACATCCATACAACCTTTCAGTCTTGACTAGAGATGTAATAAGTAAACACATGTTTTGGTCTCTTATCACGGAAATGGAATCACAAAATATAGCAACTGATCTGTTGGAACAAGTACAAATCAACCCAGAGTTAATGAATTGTGTTATCACTGGTGATGAGGGTTGGTTCTTCCAGGATGATCTAGAGATAAAAAGTCAAAGTATGGAATAGTGTTTAAAGGGATCACCCAGACCAAAACAAAAGCTTGCATGTAGAAGTCAAAAGTGAAATGCATGCTTGTGTGCTTTTTCAGTTCCAAAGGCATTGTTCATAAAGATTGGGTGTCTCTTGATCAAACGGTTAATCAATATTTCTACAAAGACTTCAAAAACAAATCCTCCATGTCCGTTCAAACATTGGTATGAGTAGAATTCTTCATCATGATAAGTGCCATCTCAAACTCCACTATCTGTACAGCAATTTTTAATTTCAAAATGCATCTCAGTACTATCACAGCCACCTTATTCACTAGATTATGCCCAAAATGACTTTTTTTTATTCCGAAGAGTCAAACTTGTGGTCAAGGGACACCATTTTCAAACAATAGATGTCAAAAATGCTGTGGCAACAGTCTTGGACAACATTCCAGAAGAAGAATTCTACAAATGTTACCAGCAATGGCAGAAGTGTTCCAAGAGAGCAAGAAAACGTCTAAAGCGTAGGTCGGTAACCACGGGTGATCAACCCTCCAAGAAGCTGAACACTGCGAGGGGCAGCTTTGAAACGGCAACTGCCACCATGGAGGTTAGCGATGGAAATTCCTCGCAACCTCCGGTTACTAGGCGGGAGAAAATCCCACCTATCATGTTGGACTGCCCCAAGGAGTAGCCAACGCTGGTGAAAGCAATCTCCACCATTATAAGAGGGCGCCTGGTAGCCAAAAGTACCGGGCGCTCTGTAAGGCCGCAGCTAAACAGCGAAGGCGACTTCAGGGTTTTCTGCATTCCAAGGGAATCGCCTTTGACTCCTTTCAGCTCCCAAAAGATAGGGAGCTCAAAGTGGTTATGCGGGGTATCCGTTATGGGGCCATCCCAGAAGAGGCAAAAGAGGAGCTGACCTCGATCGGTTACGAGGCAGTTTCAGTTAAAAAGGTGACGACGAGGGATGAAAGGGAGACCGCAAAGTGCCTCATCGCTTTAAAACGCCAGCAACCAGGGGCATTTATGACCTGGAAAACTTATTCTGTTGTAGAATTAAGGTGACCGCATTTGTGTCTCGAGGGGGTCCACCCCAATGCCACAGATGCCAAAAATTCGGCCACTCGTCGAACTATTGCCGCAGGACACAGCTCTGTGTGAAATGTGGTGGAGATCACGACACGGCAACGTGTCTGAAGCCGCGCGAAGAGCCTGCCTCGTGTGCAAATTGTAAAGACCGCACCCAGCCAATTACAGGGGCTGTCCTTATTATAAGAAGCAGCTGAAAAAGCAAAAGGGCACCTAGAAATCGTCCGCTGTTACTGACGGACGTAGCTGGGCACGAAAGTTGCTGGAGGGCAAAAACCGAGCCCCCAGCCGCAGGTAGTTTTACCAGCGGCAACGATGACGGTGGAAAAAGGAGAATCACCTACCCCCACACCAACAAAGCCTAATCCGGCAATAGTTACAAGAAAGGTGGAGGCAAAAAAGCCGAACAACTCTGCCACGAAGCCTGCTCCGCAGGGAAAAAAGGCAGCCGAAAAATCGGCAAAATCAAAGAGGGCGGGTGCCAAACCCACGACGTCTGGCAAACACACCAAGGTCCCAGAAGCCCCACGCCTCACTAAAAAGGCGTTAACGACTCCCGGCCCCTCCAGCGGCAAAATAAATATAACCGCACTCCCGAAGGAGAGTTCCGGCAAGGATTTATTGTCACAAGTGACAATTAAAGATGTCCTACCGGAAATTCTAGCAATATTGCCCCGCCTGCTCCAAGCAAAATTTCTTAAGGAGTGCATTCAGTCCATTATAGAGTGCCTCATGAACCTGCTATCTAGATAGGTTAGTCTCAGATTGCTACAGTGGAACGCCAATTCAGTAGTATGCAAGACGGCAGAATTATGCCGTCTGGCCGAGTATCTACTAATAGACGTGATACTGTTGTCTGAGACGTGTCTGAATGCGAACAAACAACTGACCATTCGGAATTATTTTACGTATAAGACGGATAGGCCACTACGACCCGGACGCCCTGCCAGCGGCGGAACCGCAATTTTAGTTCACAGACGCCATATACACATGCGGGTCGACCTCCACACTAACGTAATGAAGCAGACTTGTGTACATGTAGAGCATCTAGGCACGGTGTATGGGCTGATTTCGGCTTATAATAAACCAAACTCAGCAGTACCCGGCGCAGATCTAGATGCCGTGCTAGAAAATTGGGATGGGCCCATGATACTGATGGGCGACCTCAACGCTAAGCACGAGTCTTGGAATAGCAATCTGACAAGTGCAAATGGCAGATTGCTATACGAAAGGGCACGAGCACGCCGGTTAGTCGTAATAGGCCCCGAGGTGCCCACCTTCGTTCATCGAATGGGCAGATCGAGACCTGATGTACTTGACATCGCAATCATGAAGGCGGTAACAATGCCGATCATGATTGAAACGATAGAAGACCTCAGCTCCAATCACTCCCCTGTGTTATTGGAGTTGGGCCAAGCAGGGGGCGGCCGAGACCCCCCGACTATACCCCGAAGGTCAGTGAATTGGAAAAGGTTCTATGAAACTCTTCAACGGGATTACAGACCAGCGTATCCTGAACTTCTGACCACACCGGAGGAAATCGACGACACGGTCGAACGCGTCACATCGTCAATGACCGAGGGTCTGTCAAACAGCTCTACGGAAAAGACCATGAGGCCTATTCGTAATAATCTCCCACCTCACGTCTCTGATACTATAGCAGAAAAGCGCCGACTGAGGAGGAGATACCAAATCACCCTGTCCCCAGATGATAAAAGGGCTTTTATATTCAAACGGACAGAGTGAAACAGCTGCTGGCACAACATCGAGAGGATTCGTGGAACGAATACCTCGCCTCGGTCTCAGACGATCACTCCTCGGTGTTCAGACTAAACAAAAAACTACAAGAAGGAAAGAAGCCCCGCCACCCGGTTTTGGGGCAACGAGGCCTTTTGGAATATTCGAAGGTGGACAGGGCGGAGGTTTTTGCCGACACACTAGAGAACCAATTTACTCCAAATCTCCCTCTCGCCCCGAACGACGACCACACAACCGAGGAGGAGTCCTTTCTCATAGATTATTTAGCATAGGTGGAGGTTTCCGCTGCAATCAAAGCCACAAGCTCCGACTAGACTCAGGATCTTGACGGGAGCGGTGCCCGCGCATTCCGGAATGTTCCACCCGCTCTTATAGCGACCATAACCACAATATTCACGTTAATTTTGTACGTTGGATATTTTCCGAATTGCTGGAAAACTGCAGGTTTGGGTATGCCTACCCAAACCTGGGAAAAGTCTGCTCTTTCCCCAGAATTACAGGCCGATTTCCTTATTACCAGACTTGTCAAAGCTATTCGAAAGGATTTTCCTGGAGAGACTTAGGCGACATTTGGGAAAAGGAGTACGGCCTGAGCAATTTGGGTTCAGGGAGGGCCACTCGACGACCCTCCAACTGGTTAAAATAATCGACAGTCTTGTCGGAGGCCTAAATAGAAAAGCGGTAACTGCAACAGTTTTTCTAGATGTGGCTAAAGCCTTTGACAAAGTTTGGCGTAGCGGCTTTCTCTATAAACTCGCACATACGACGATTCCCTCTCGCTTTGTCAGATTGATACGGTCTTACTTACTAGACCGACAATTTGTTGTACGCGTAGGGGGAACAATCTCCTCCACCAGAGACGTAGCCTCTGGAGTCCCCCAAGGAGCAATGCTTTCGCCGTTCATGTATACGACCTAAATCAACGATATGCCGCTGTCGGAAGGAGTCAAAACAGCTCTATACGCAGACGACACGGCAAATTATTATGAATCCGAAAGTGTCGATTACGCGATTGAGAGACTCCAACGACAACTGGATCTATTAGAGCCGTGGCTCGATATATGGAGAATCAAGGTCAACGTGAAAAATCGGTGGCAGTGATGTTCACATACAAGACACGTGCTCCAGTCAGGCAGCTGGAAATCTCAGGAGAGAAAATCTCCTTTAGGAAAACAGTCAAGTACCTGGGAGTAGTCCTGGACAAACGGCTTACCTTAGGAGAATATGTTAAATATGTGACCCAAAGGGCAAAGGCCGTCAGGGCCTCACTATACCCAGTACTGAACAGTGCCAGCCCATATCCACTGGCGACCAAATTGCTCATTTTTCGGCTATACGTCCTACCAATGCTAACATATGCTTACCCGACATGGGGAGCTTTGTTGAACTCCACTCTTCAAAAGAAATTAGAAGCCGTCCAAAACATAGCGTTGCGGACGATATTTGGAGCACCGTGGTTCGTCAGAAACGTCACTCTTCGCTACGATGCGGGCGTACTCACCGTATCGAGATGGGGGTGGCGCAGGCACGCAGACTGTTCGGGAGAGCGGCCGTGTCCGAACACGGCCATCTCCGGGACATCTGCCGAGAGGACCGTACTCCACAGGGTATAAGAAAACGGCCTCATGCCGTATTAAACGAACCACCGTGAAGAGGCGGTACGAGAGTCAAAAAATGATAAACCAGGCTCTATATCGCGTAACCTATAAATGGAAACCGCACAAAAAATCCGGCCGCGAAAGTGACCGTTTTCGCAATTAAATTTTGTTAAAACTATAAAAAGCTAGACATCACTCCACACCGTCTCACGAAGAGACCACAATTTCATTTAGTCAGCATATGCGACTCCCTCCGGAGAACGGGGCGCATTTCTCTCTCCAAATAACTAGAGCTCCGGTAGGCGCACTCCTGCTAGCCTATAGGTGCTGTACCGAAAGTACCTCAGCGGATGGACTGAAGGGGAATCACGCTGGGATTACTAGGCTCAAAAGCTTAGTCTATCACAGTCAGAACCAGTAAATAAATTACACCATGCTCCATACGGATAGGAACGCAAGCAAATTACCAAATCCGTCCATAAATAAATTTATAACCGCCACTAAATAATCGATGAAATCCGCCCGATAATAGAAAATACAGCAGCAAGGGGCATTGTCCAGGCTCTGCGATCTGTAGGGAGAAATATTGAAACTCCCGCCATTCTTGCGTTGCGTTCCATGGGCCACATGCACATTTAATCACAATATACAAATTTTGCACATAGCCGGCCGAAGCCATGCTTAAAACTCAATGTGCTGAAATTATAAAATTTACAATTTACATTTAATTAAAACTGACTTACAAAGACATTAAAATGAAAGCACTATATACTCGTATAAGTTTAAATTTAAAATTCAAGTGCATCATTTGACTACATAAGTTTTTTAGCAACTTCAAATAGGTCGTTCACTGATTTCTATATAACTGGATAGGGAATCTTATGTAATGGAATTTGTAAAATTTGAAGCATTAAGTAGCACCACTAAATGAGTGGTAAAGCCGATAGAACTAAATAAAATGAAACAGTGCATGCACATAGGTAAGTGTAAATAAGAATAGGAATTCTGACCCTTGTAGCTGAAGCCAAGAACAGGAGAGAGGCAGTTGAGAAGAGAACCAATGCCTTCAACACAATAAGCGGATGTATGAACAAGGTTAGGCTACAAATGGTGTCGGAAAAGACAGAAGCTGTCCTGATCACTAAGCCTCAACAAAGACCCACCATAGTGATACCACTGAATGGGCAAAGAATAGTGTCATGACTAGCGACTACGTACCTAAGTGTCTGGATAAACGCTTGACTTCATTTTGGCACATACTTAAAGGAGGCATGTGAAAAAGCCGAAAGAACAAGGAAGTTAGTTGCTGCCCTTCATCCAAACTGCCATGGCCCAAGGCAGCAGAGTAGGAAACTACTTGTAAACATAGTCTATTCAATGCTACTCTAAAAAGCAGAGGTATGGGGGGAGAGTAATCGAGTACCAAAAGTACAAAGGCATGATGGAGTCTGGAGTCCTTAGACAGCAGGTGCTGCCTAAGAATCATGGCAGCATACAGAACCGTGTTGAAGGATGCGATATAAGTACTTGCAGGAATTGTCCTGATAGATCTGGTAATCAAACTACAGATATGATTACATGAGCTTGGGACCCTCTCTCCTGCAGACAGAAGAAGATTGTTATGAACACTGATAGAGGAGATGGAAAACAAGTGGCAGAAACAGTGGGATGGAAGCACAAAAGGCAGATGGATACACCATCTGGTGAGAGATGTAAGGTGCTGGTGAGGGAGAGCTCATGGCTCGCTGGATTACTGCCTTACTCAGTTTATGGCAGACCATGATGAGTACAGAGCATACCTTCATAAGTACGGCCTCAATAACAAACAGAACTGCCTGGTATGCGAGGAAGAGAAAATTCCATACTCTCCGAGATACAGTATGTATCTCGTGTTCTTTCACTGTCTGAGATACGAAGGACCTAGGACAGAGCTTCTTGACGTACTAGGCAGGGAAGTGATGTTCCAGCCTGAGGAGCTGATGGACATAATGATACAAAAGAAAGAAAACTGGAAGGTGATCACTATATACGTGAAAATCATGATGAGATACTTCCAAGCATGGGAGGAGTCATGAAACAATAGGGGGCGTTAGAGGGTGTGGGCAGACAGGTCCCTGAGTGAGCGACTAGGGGGTCCCCTGTGCATGTGGGGTTGCCTTGACGTAAAGAGGCTGCAAGTTTATGATGCAAGTTTGCTGTACTGATATTATGATGTAATGTTTTTTATTTATAATTCCATTGTTTTGTTATATTTCAGTATTCTGCTTTTGATATATATTATGTCTTTATGATATTTATCTGATCTTGGGTTAATTCCCTGTTTCTTGGGCCCTTATTGTAGTACATAGTATTTTGTATTTATTGCAATCCGTGAGGATTAGCTGTTTGGCTGCAGATTTGTACTGCTGTTTGATGTATGCATTTATAGTGTTGCGTTGTTTCATTGATCGTATAATATTAATGAATGTCTCATTTTAGGCATATTTTTATGTATTTGGTGTATTGGTTTTGATGATTTATTTTATATAATGTTTATGTTGTTGTGAGACGAGGTTTTTTTTTGTTTTTCTTCTCTTGTATAGTATACGTTGTATGATATTTATTTCTTGCGTATTCTATGTGTTTCTGGTGTATCTTTTTGCTGTTTTGAATCCTGCAGTATGTTTGATGTGAGATTTTTCTTCATACATAATTTCATAATCTGTTTTCTGTATTATGATGTATCATGTTTGCTGTGACCGATGTGTTTTTGTTGATATTACTATTGTCATGTGATTGCACTATGACATATGAATGTGTGAGTGGGTGTATCACCCTCCTTCCAGAAGGAGTGCTTCACTATGGTACCAGGAAGGGTGGTAGCCAGGGGTGGTGACTTAGTTGGTAGTGCACAGGCTTGCATATGATGCATATTAATAACATCTTGTGGTACCTGTTAGCCCAACACTTCTTAGGCATCCATAAATGGGATTCCCCACCTATTTAACTAAAAAAAAAGGAAGAGTACGAATAAAACTATGTTTTAATTTTAAACCGATGTAAAGTGTTCTGTTCTGATTTTGTATTTTAAATAAGTGACCTACTTTCATTGCATTAAAAAACAACTGATTGCGATTGTGAATCCTTGTAAATTGAAAATAAATTTGTGAATAAAAATCACGCGGAGGTGTGTGTTTTGTAAAACAAAAGATACATAGTATCTTTCTTTAATTACAAAATAAGATTTGAGGTTATAATAATGTAAGAATTAGAAAACTTGCGTAATTATTGTGGATTCGTAATAAGTTGTTTTTCATAAATATTAAAAACATATTGATTAAATAAATATATATAGCAGTCGTAAAATATATTGTCCAATTCAATTAAAATTGATATCAACTGCATAGTAATTAATTGCTTGTCAAAAAACACGAGGTTAAACAATTTTTGAAATTTTATCAGTTTATTAATAAGCTTTATGAAAAAAATTGATATATATGATTGATTATCCGACTTGAGTAAAATAAAAATCCCTACCATCACGATTGTAGTCGCGCAAGCATTCAATGGCTTTATTTAGTTCCCAACATCTCATTTTGCAGCGCTGTAGTATGCTTCAATATTGACACTTAACTTGCTTTACGCCATAAGGATACCCGTACCAAGTTATAAGAGACTTAGTGAGGTTGCTGTTAATAATAGAGTCGTTTTCAACTTCACTAACAAAGAAGCCGAAAACTGGGTAAAAAAAATCTTTTGTAAATATAATTTCAAAGATTATGAAAATGAGTCATTAAAAAATGTAAAAACATTTACGAGGAAATTATTCTGTTAATGTAAAACATAAACAGAATGAAACACGACCGCTTCAAGAAAAAAATAATAATTTAGTATATAGTCAATTGCTTTAAATAACTTATAGATAAAAATGGATATTTTAAAGAATGCCAAATTTTTATAATAAAAAAAGGAAAAAAGAATCGTATAAAATAAATGTAGTAATAATTTTTTATTTTGCACTAATATATTTTATTCTTAGTAGTTAGCAACACTGTCTTAAATTTTTAATGTCGCTCTGTTCTTCTTCAGTCGTCAGCTGACGAGAGGTAGAAGGTTGGAAGTGTTCAATTTTTCGAAGTTTATTAATAAACCACAAAAATGAACTGGCGTGCAGCAGGACTCACGTAAGAAAAATTATTTCATTCAAAATAAAAACTATACGTATTATTTATCTCTACTTGATTGTTTTAACGGTAGTTACAGATTTTCACACTTGCCCTAAACGACATTGAATCTGTGATACGACGAAAACCTGAAGCCATTATCGTAAAATTAAAATATTTCCAATAATTTCATCGTTCGGTAATTTTTATACACCTTTATGTCATGATATTTCAATTTTTAAAGATCATAGATTTTCTAGGACAGTCACTGATCAGACTCGTGGTTGGTTTCACGATCTATTATTAGAAAGTTAACTTTAATAATAAGTTAACTTTAAACTAATAGCAAATACTTTTTTATAGAAGCAAATTTGTGTATTTAAATGGTTATTGTGATTGTAGTTACCCCCTTTTTTTTGTTTAAATCTGAAGAAGACCGGTCTAGTTTACCCAAAAAGGTTAGGTAATTGAGCACTAAGCATTAATTACATACCTTAAAATTCTTTTTAATAGGAAAATATAGTTTAAAAAGAAAAACAATATGTGATGAAGTTTTAGCTAGAAATAGTACATGTTAACTGAACAAATCTCTCATCCTTAATAACTTATGGTGTTATACTGTACTATGTTGCACATACATCTCAATGTAAAGGATACCATAAAACTAGTGAAAATATGCAACAATTACTTTATATGAAGTGGTTTTCGTATAAATTAGGCCCTATGAAAATGTCAATTTGTTAAATTATTGAACTGAATGAAAGATTTTATTCTTTTAATAAAAGAATTCCCAATTTAGTTTATAATTATTTTACGTTTGGTTGTGTGAGCTAATGTTTTCCGTATGTGAACTATTCATTAAACTAGGAGAGAATCTTTGTTACGATACTGTATGATGGCTACCCTGTTGTCTAAAATTAAGTACCAGCATAGCATATATTTAGCCAGGGCAGCAGCAGACATAAATCTCAGTATTTAACAAAGTAAAAATGTATGAATAACTGTGGAAAAGGAGTAGAGCAATCCAGTACAAATAGTTGCCTTAAATTGCATATTTCACAAGTTTACTCAAGATTAAAGTGCAAATTAAATTAGTCATTTTAAGTCCAGCAGGTAAAGCTAAAGATGCTCTTGAAAGTAAAACAGTCAGTATAGGGTTGCACAAATACAAAGATATATCTAAGTTGGTTTAGTCAATATTACTGTTAATTAGAAAATAATTTCCTGTGGGAAAAATGTGTATTTTTTATGGGTATAAAAATATTAAGATTCAGACTGACTAAATTGTCGTTAAGGAGATATTTTTCTATTTCCTTTCACAGTCTCATTAAGATGTAGTTGTGACTTAAATTTTTAGAAATTAACTTTATTATATATTTTCTTTAACAGAATTCTAATGTGTTAAATATTTTTCTCAATGTATCTGGGATTTTCATTGTTTGTTCAGTTACATTGAATATTCCAACATTGCTGCCAGAATTCTCAGAAGAGCACTAAAATCCGAATTTAAAGCTGAAGCAGCAAAAAGGGAAGAAACAAATGTTCGCTTCACTCCATGGAAAGATGGAAAACCAGCAAGTATGTTAGCTATATGCTAAATTATTTGTTTAAAATTAATTTTATTGTCGAATGATTACAAGTCTGTATTAAGAAAAACATTTTTGTAAATGTTAAGTGTTATCAGCTACCAAGGATATATATATTTCACAAAACTATCAGTCTTATCTATAAATCTATATTTTATCTGAAGCAATAATTGA
Source organism: Lycorma delicatula (assembly GCF_047948215.1). Classification (NCBI taxonomy): domain Eukaryota; kingdom Metazoa; phylum Arthropoda; class Insecta; order Hemiptera; family Fulgoridae; genus Lycorma; species Lycorma delicatula. The sequence goes on from NC_134462.1 coordinate 37,800,741, forward strand.
TATTAAATATTTCTTATATCTCATACTTTCCTCTATTGGAAAAAATTCTACTACAAAAATTATTGTATTATTTTTAACCTGTAAATCATTCAATCTATAAAACAGCTTAATTAGATTGTTTATGAATAGGAACATGTATAGTTGTTATCTCAGAGTTTTCCTAGTAATCATTACTTACGTATGACCTAAAATACTGCACTGATATTTTTCAAGTTAAAAAGGTGTTTTTATGCTGCTTCACATTATAAATAACTGTAAAATTGAATTACGTATTGAAATTTTTACAAATAATAAAAATATTGTGAAAAATGTAGATATCATAATTATTTGCATATTCAACAAACTCATTTATTTTATCTGCTAAACAAATTGATATATGATAAATTTCATTAGATGTTTCAAAATTAACTTTTATCTTTCACTACTAATATATTGGAGGTAATGATGTCGCTTTGAGCTAATTTTTTTTTGTAAGTGACCATCTGTTCACAGAAAGAATTTGTTTACCTTGTTATACTTATAAAAAAATAATATTCCTCCAGTGATGCTATATTGTATTTTTATTTCAATGCTCGTGACAATCAAATTGAGAAATTCATAATCTATTTACTACATATAAAATTTTGACATACCCAATTATCTGTCAAGAAATAAATTTACTTTCAGTATAAATATTTTTATTCCATTTTATTTGTTGTTACTGAGCTGTGATTACAATGCTGTTTTTTTTTTTAATGTAACATTCAAAACAATAAAAATTGCATGTTGTAACACATTTGTACATTAACTAGTAATTATGTGTGGGTCCAACATCAATTTGATCATTCAATTAAAGAAGTGAAAGATGAAACTAACGAATTCTTAGAATTGTACATTTTGCATATGCTTGCGGCCACAATATGATTTTACGAACTGGTTGAGTTGATGGATGTGCAAGAAAGAGAGATATAATGAATTTAAGTAGTAAGTTTAGGAAAGGTAGATGGAAAATGTAGATCAGGAAAATTATATAAAGAGAGATGTTGGCACTGTCTTGTGTTAAATAGTGCAATCACTGGTACTTTATTAACTGTTGAAATAGTTGAAAGTTTCTTCTTGTGCAGGAAAAACAAAGATAGGCTGTCTCAGTGATAGCCACAAAATGCTTCTGCCTGCAATGTATCAGATCACGGACCATGATTATTTTAGATTAATGGAGGAGATATATGGATATCCTAAATTTACTGGAAAATTATGCTTCCTTAAACATGAACCACATGGAAAATTCTATAAATGGTGATAATGCACTAGTGGTTGAAAGGACATAGAGATTGGCTAAGTGGAGTACAGCACAAGCAGAGATTTACAGACTTATTGAATGTGGCAGCACTGACATTGCAATGCAATGATGAAAATTTATTTGGCAAATACTGACTACCCCCTCAATAAAAGTAAGTAGGTGATGATTTATAAATAACAGAAAGAACATAATATAAGATGGAATAATACAAATTAAAATAATTCATTTCTTGACAGATAACTAGACAGATTCAAAATTCCAATACATACTTGATTCTCATTGTATTTGACCTAATAACATACACTGGGCATAAACTTTGTACTCTACACCTAGGGATAATTTTTCCAAAAAAATCTAAAGTCTCAAATCTGAATGACCCATTCAATTTGTTGGTGAATACTGAGGGCACCCAGAATGCTCTTTGTAACATGTGTTCATATTATTGTTCTGAAATATTTCATACCATTTTTGTATATTTCTTTCATTCATCACTTAACACCATACATGGCAACCAGTTTTTTCTATATCAGCTTTGAAAGTATAAAAAAAAAAACATTTCATTGTGGGAATTTCACAACGTAAAACCATAAGGAGGTATATAGAAGGTGCAAAGTACAGCAAAAATGCCAACATGCTGGTTGACTTTAGATCTGCCAGATATCTAAAAGAAAAGATTATACCACTTTTCCACTCAACAGTAAAGCAGAACGACTTACAGCTCATATAGTCATGTCACCCACAGCAATGGTTTTAAGGTGTATTGTTACACAGTCACTAATAAAACATACCCTTATCTTGACAAAGAAACATACGCTAGTAGAATATTAACAGAATACCAATATTCACTTAAACCATATTGTAAACAGGTCATCCAAAAGCAGATTTGCCATATGGAGAAAAGTAATGTATAAAGTACTTAAAAAACTATGTTATATGCTTAACTCAAACATTTAACATATTCCACACACTTAACTAATTAAAACTAACTTAAACTTCAAATTATAAATATTATTATGTAGGCACATTAATTTGTATACAGAAAGAGATATTCACATTGCATAAAAACAATTCCAGATCACTATTTTATCTGTACAGACCAACACAAGTAACAGTTTTACAAAATGATTTATCTATGACATTATTTAATCATTAAAAAGTATGATTTAAATATCAATTTTTTTATAAATCCCCAAGAAACATAAAACAGACTGCAGGGTGCATAATAGAAAAATCTGAATTACAGAACAGTCGTTCCTTTTAAGATAATTTTTATGTTATATTTTTCACCAAATCCTTGCTTAAAATTTTTATAGAATTTTGTATAATAAATAACACTAAACAAAACATTTTTTATGAAGTGAAAAAAGAAACTACTACTTTTTAATTGGTTATGTTTCTCATAATTTGTTCATTATTTTCATAACATTTTGTTTAGCTTTGAAGTTAACGAAGAAACAAATACAGTCTGGATTACAATTTTGGCATGATAGAATTGTTTAATATGTATCTTCTACCATATCCTTCAAACTATTCCTGTACTCCTATACAGATTTTTCCTTTACTCCTGTTGCTGTGGTAAGACTCTCATTTTTTTACATTTAAATTTTGCATTAGTTTGCTTATTTTGTATGTTAAGTGATTTATTTGCCAAATATATAATTTGCCTAAAAAAGTTTATTTGTTTATATTGATTGTTATTATACATAAAATAAAGTGAAAAGTGATTAATAATTTTATTTCACTTAAATTAATTTGAGAATTAGTTTTTTATTATTATTACTGTAAGTATTATTAATATTATAATTCATTTGCCAAAATTTAGTTTCTAGGAAACATGAATCCAAAGGTTCCCCATAAAAATGTTATCTCGGTCCAGTAAGTGTTCACGTAACTGGCTGACTAATGTAATTAAAATTAGTATATGCTACTGAGGGAGTAAATCTTTTGGTTTTCAATTGGATTTACTATCCAACCAAAAAATTTAAGCATTTAAGAAAATGAAAAATTCCCAAAAGAAGAAAAGAGATCTTTCTGCAGTTATTAACCATAATTCTATTATGAATATAAACAATTTTGCTTGTAAAATTCATAGAACAATATCTCTATTATTTAATAATAATGGATTCTATAAAAAAAATTAAAAATCTGAAAAAATTTTATTTAAACATTTTACCATGTTGGTTTTAATAATTCTTAAATTAAAAATTCTTATGAATGTTTAATAATAACAATAAATAGTTTACATTTAGTTTAACTTTATCAGTTTCTTGAAAGAAATTAAAGAGTGCAAAGATCTGAACAGAAACAATTTTCTTGAGATTTGTTTTAAAATTTTATCAGCTACTTTTACGAGAAGTATTTTATTATTATTAGTATTATAAAACTGCTGTACAAATGTTTCATACCATTTATGTTATTTATTTATGCTGTCGTCAATGTTTGTATGAAAAAAAAATTGAGTTGGACTCTATATATGATATACATTCTATAATTAGAAACATCAAATGTATTGTTATTGATTTCAGATGAAAATTAAAACGGAAAATAATTATAATTCTGATGTAAGTTTTGATATTAAGTAATTAGGTTATGCGTGTGGTTTTTCAGTTACTTCTACTAAAAGTCATTGGATTGATTTAAAATTTAATTCTTATTTTATTTAATTAATGTGTTAGCATGTTGAGTGCGAGTTTGCTTTATTCCTACAATTTACGTCTTTTTTTTTTTTTTTTAGAGCATTAATTTTCTCAGCAGAAGTTTAATTAATTTGGTAGTTTCTTAATGATTAAATTGTTACTATAGTATATAGTAAGTAATATAGTACTAATTCTTAGCATCATTAATTCTAGTAAATATTAAGCAATCTTTGCGCAACAGTTTTTAACCTTTTCCCATCACAATGATATCCGCGGTTGATTATCGCGAAAATATGTTTGTATCTGATTGCCTCCCTTCATAGTCTTATGCTACCCTCTTGTGAAAAAAATTACAGTATATTAAAGCGATTTAACAGATTCTGAGAAAAAAAACCTGTTATGATTGGATATTTTTTATGCGTCTAACAAAAAAATTGAAACTGTACAAAAAGTACGATAATTTAATTGCAGAATTTTTTTGCACGTTGAAAGTAGATTCAGAAAACTACGTTTTATAAAATTCCCAACTGTATACTGTTATTCATTACAAAACGCATATCAATATATTGATATGTTGCTAATAAGATAAGCTATTTTTGTATAAATAAAAATCTGTAATCCTCATAGCAATTATAATACCAAAGCACATTTCTGAAAAAAAAATGGTCATATTCTTTCTAGTCTAAATTAAACAGTTTACATTGTATAAACGTCGTTCAAATTGTGTAATAAAACTGATTTCTTTGTGAATATAAAAAAAATAACTGACTTAGATGCCATACAAAATGATTTTGTAACAGCATTTTAAAACTGACGCCGTACATAACCAGTTCCAAGGCTACATGATCTTAAAAGATTAAATCAGTTTATAATTATACTTGAGTCCCTGAAGTAACTAAAATTGTTAACTTTTTATTTCTGTGTATGTTGCATAAACTAGAGTCCCTGAATTAATTAAAAAATGTAATATCATTATAACTTAAAAGAGGCTAATCAGAACTAAAGGTCTGTCTTTTCCCATTGTATCTGTAATTTACATAAAGTAATAGCACTTACTAACAATTAACACAATTACTAACAATTTTAACACAATTACTAACAATTTTATTTTACTTATGCCCTGCTAAGAATGAATGTCCACAATTGTGTGTTATTTACCTTTTTAAACCTCTAATAATATGTATACAGTAATACAAAAAAAGGTTTTATTCAATTACTGCACTACAAAATCAACAAACTGAATTTAAAGACAGCTGAAAAGTATTTTCATCTAGATTTATTACAATTTTGGTACTACTCATCAACATGACTTGAATAGTGCATTCATCTAGTATTGTATTGTTTTTGACTATGTGAATTATACAATTACAGTGTAAATAAAAATTTAATCCCTTTAAAATAAAAAGTTACATGATTAAAACTAAAGTTACATGATAAAAAGTAATTCCATGATTAAAACTGATTTCAGTTATTTTTATTAGAAAAATACTTTTTCTAATAAACAAAGTTAAATTATTTACTTAAACGTACTTTCGTCTTTTTCTAATTTTTTTCATTGCTTTTGCTTTCAGAATTGATCCCGCCACCAGGATCTTCATAACAACAATAAACTCCTAATTGTAAAGATTTAATGTTAGTTTAATCAATGTAAACATAAATAAATTGTTAAATAAAAATTATAGTCACACCATTTTTTATTCAGTTTCTGAAGATTGAACACTATACCTGTTCGAGTATATTCACACCAAACGCAACTCCTATAGCATTGTCCTATTAGATTGATTTAGAAGCAGTGTTAGTTAATTCATTAAATTGGTAATAGCCTAATTTTATATCCCTCCATGAAGTTCTTTCTTCCCTTAGGCAGAGTTGTCGTTACAATAGCTTAAGGTCTCTTCCAACTCTACCCCTTGCAATTTAATTTTGCAAGGGGGTAAGAAATGAGAATTTATAATCTTGTTATTGCTTTTCTCCCTCCATCTGCAGCACCACATAAAGGCAATTTCCACTACTGGAGGCAATAACAAATTGTATGGGATCAGATTCTTTTATAGAATAGACATGTTAACTAACAGTAGTTAATTATACTGCTACTTCCATTTTTATTTAGGTTATTTCTCAATAAAATTTTGATGGATAATTAAAAGAAAAGTAAGTACAAAGTATTTGAAAAAACCTTTGAGTAATAAAAAATAAAAACAGCATGCAAAATATACATCTATGTACATAGTACGTATGTGAAGTTACATATAAAGCAACTAACAAAGCCCCTTTGATAAAAAAGTATTAAAAATTATATAAGAAATGGGAAATCGGTACATGCTTGTATGGATCTATATTTTGATCACATTAGTGGTATAGAATGAGAGTAAACATATTTTTACAAGTCTTATTTACCACAATATTAGTAAACAGAAATTATAGTAGAGCGTTTACTGAACTTCTATAATACCAAAAGTATTTTCATATATACATTTATAAAAATTTGAATACTCAAAAAAATTAAAATATACAGAGGTGTATCACGAAGTTCTCCCAGGACTTTCATAATCTATACTAATTGTGAAAATAATGGAAAAAGCTGATATAAACATATGTCCTAAAATGCTTTGTTTGTGAGTTATGACTAGCGAAAGAGTTTGTTTGGATTTTAGCTACCTCGGGTGAAGTGAGGCCATAGTGAAATTTTTATTTGCTTATTTTTGACCTGAAAAATCAAATAAGATGGGTACTAGAACCCATATATATCTTGAGTAGTTATTGAAAAATCTTAGGTAAAACCAATACAGGGTAAGAGGTGAAACCAATACAGGGTAAAAAACCCTGTTGTTTTTGTTTGATGTACAATAATTTTGGTAAATGGGTAATAAACCTTAAAACAAAACTTGTTGAGAATTTAATTTTGAGCAAAATCATGTAAGATAAGTTGAATAAAACAGAGAAGTTACAAAAATCTGAATTTTATTTAGAAACACTACACTAGACTTACATATAATACACTAGTGCATTATATGTACTGGTTTATAATAAATGTTCAAAAATGAGCCCGCCATTTTCAACACATTTCAGGCATGCCTTCTGTATTGCTTTCGTTGCTGTTTTTAGTTCTTCAGGGCTGCAGACAATTACTGTTGATACTTTTCTGGGACCTACTTTATTCTATTTTTTAAAACCATAAATCACAAATTGTGCCCTTAAAAATTTCAGAACGACTTCATTTTACTGGGGTAGTTGAAATCCGAGCTAAATCTTTCACTAGCTGTAACTCACAAACGAAGCAATTTAGACACAAAAAATGAAATTTTTCATTATTTTCAAGAGTAGAAGAGGTTATGAAAGTCCTGACAGAACTTTGTGATGCACCTGTAAATAAAAACTACATTGAGAAAACTGCTTGGGATGAAAGGACAAACAAATTATCAAAAGCTCAACAAATAAAAAATGCCTATCAACTCACACTAAAATCAAACATAATGGTTATACAATCAGAAGTGACATGTGGAAGTGAAACACTTTTCAAACTAAATCAGAAAAACAGAACAGACAAAATATAAAAAAGAATAATTATAAATTACATAAATAAAAAAGGGATGGCGAATTTCACCAAATGAGGTGGTTTATAAAGAAATAGAATCAATAGTCCACACCATGAAAAAGAAAAAGATTTCCTTTTTTGGACATTTGAGGTGAATATATGAAGGCAGACAGATAAGAGAATAGCTAGGGAAGTCAAAGACATGAAAGAATTGGATCTAACACTAGAAGAACTGAAAAAATTGAAGGATAAAAATATAAGATTTCAACTGAATATAAACAAATCAGGATTGATCAAGAGGGTTTTTTCAGAGGCAGAATGAAAAGCAAGATCTAACAGGATGAAAAGATATTAGGAATCATGAAGACTTAAAAATCCCAAAGTTAAGAAACAAATGACAGACCAAAATAAATGACTACAGTGGTCTATGAGACCACAAAGGCCAAAAAAAAACTACATCTCAATTCTCCTATTTGCTAATTCAGAGTAGTTCATGTGTGTAGATTTTTATCTACTGAAATAACTTGAATAAATTATAACATAAAAGAAGCTTCAATGACCTCAAATTAAAGAAAATAATAAAAGCTTTCTTCTTTGTCGGAGAAAATAATTTTCAAGTTGTGAATATAGTGCAGTAAATATCAACAAATTCTAACTTAGATAATCTTTATTACATATTAACAGAAAATAAGGTACTTAATATTATTTTATTTTTTCGCTAAATAAATATTTTTCAAGGTGTAAAAAGTCTAGCTATCACAAATAATTTTTAGTAAAATTTTAGTATATGTATACATAACCCTAATCATGGATCATTTATATATATGTAAACAGTAATAAATATTATTTTTCAGCGAATTTTGATATTTAATGACTGGATAGCGATGCTCTGCTATAATATATATTGACAGTTTTAAGAATTGAAGGAAACAAAATAAAAATATATGCAGTATAAATGTTTTATTTGTAATAGTTATTTATGCAAAATATACTTTTGTAAAAAATATAACTGTAAAAGCTTTATAAATATTAACTACTAAATACATTAAATATAAAATAATACCAATTAGATAATTGTATAACCCTTAACCATACATAATTTACCATGATATAAAACCAAAGAATAATTCACCATAACAAAACAATATAATTTAGCATAATTCTACTACCATTTATACACAAAAAAATTATCTGAGAATATCATTGAATCACAAATTCATCAAGCCAGTTCGAGGTGTAGTCATTATTGCAACTGACTCCAATAAAAAATTAAATTACCATGAATTAACTTCTTTTTTTTACGTTGTTAAATGATTCAATGAAATTTTCATATGAATATGTTAAATTATTATTAAAAAATCTCCTAACCATTAAATTAAGACGTAGAAAAAGGTCTTATTGAACTAATAAACTGTTTTACTTTATAATGGCCATTTATAAATTAATTTGAGCAGAATGTTGCGCTATTGGAAAGCATTCATATAAAAATAAAGTAGTATAATAATAAAAAAACTGAAAAAAATAAAATGCTGTAAGTGAGTAGTAAATGACAGTTAACACACACATAAGGTGATTAAACGGAAAAAATTGTATGAGGATATGATGAGAAAGGTGTTAAGGATAAAGAAGACAATTAATGACAAAGTTTAACATTAGGAGACCAAATAATCCCCCAATGTAAATGCAGATATGTAGTTAAACGTTCCAGATCTAAAATTTAAATAACCTTTTTGTTCACAACCTCAAATAATGTATGAGAACTATAGTCAATATCCTTTCTGAACGCAGTAGGAAAGTAGAACATAATCCATTTTCATTTGCATACTGACCTCTCAGCACATTTATCTTGACAAGTGAGCATTTTTGTTAGAAAAGAGAATAACCAGTTGTGGAATCCATAACCTCCTTTTTGATGCCTGTCATGTTGAAGGGGTAATTATATATTTACTGAAACTGCCTTGGCGAATCTTATGCTCTCATATTCTTCATGAAGATATTGAAACAAAAAAGGTAACTTTTAGAAAGTAAAAATATATGTCAGTTAATATGTATCAAGCCATAATTGCTTTATGGATTTTTTGATAATATAAAAAAGAAAACAAAAAAAGGAATAAAGAAAATCACATGGTTATGTTTTAGGACAGAAAAAAGTCATACGTTCATCAAATCCATTCATACTTCAATAACAAATAATATCAGAATAATTTTTTTTTTTGTAAATGTCCTTAAATTTTTTATACATCCATTTTTGGTAATACTGGCATCATGGAAATCTAAGTCAATTATCAAATAACAATAACATGTTAAAAATTAATTCAGCTTCTCAGAATCAGTACTTAAAAATGTTGGAAGGCCATTATCACTGAGTAAGTGCTCATTTGGGTCTTTTAAAATAGATGGTCCATCTCCAACTTTGGTATGAATAATATACTTCAGTAAACCAGGATTATGTGGTTCCCCGTATCCTGAAGGAATCTCCTAAAACAAAATAATTTTGCTTGTACATAAAAAAATTAATTGTATTTTGTGCAATGGGTGTTAATTAATTGGAACCGAGCTTGCAAAAATTACTTTTTTTTATTTGAAACACCTTTAACAACCTATTAATGTGACATAAGTTTGATGCAGTTAAATACACTAGTGGGGTACAATTCCTTAAGTGGGAAAATAAATGGACAGCTTATAGTTTGGCTTTGATAGTTTTATACAGCATAGTGTTTGGATTTTCCTAGTGAAGCCCAAATGTATTCTTGAATGGCCGTTTAATACACAGAGAAAAACCAGTTTCATGCATCATATACTTCAGTTGAACAGTACAGTATTATTGGTTAGTAATACTGTGCTCTCTTCCAGGGTAAAAATTCAATTTCCAAAGGAATTTTGAATAGTCATAGGACCAGGCTCTGATGAACCACATTAGTTAGTTTGTTTCATCTCACATTTTTGTAATGGGTAGTCATTCCTTTCTTATAGTCCACCCCTCTTTATATCTCATCCCTTCTTCTTTCTCATGGTGTTCAACAGGTTTGGAAGAATACCAATTTAATCCATGCCAAGGATATGAGGGAAAAATAATTATTGCATCCTCGATGATTATGATTTGGTCCGCATGGTTCTGTCTACAGCACCATAATGCAGGAATATTTCCTATTCAGACGTTATTTAAAAATGCATACATGAGGCTGTATGCTTATTGAACACAGCCCAATACAAACAACTCATTAGGGCACCTAATTAATAAGTGACACATTACTTCCAGTTACTTATTAATAATTCCAACACACCTAAAACAAATCACAAAATAGAACACAATTTCAATTGCAGCTAGCAAAATAAGCTCTTCACCAATGGTTTAAGGCTTTTTATATCTGGCTATTTTATATGCAACTTTGTAACAGGCAAGTAAAGCTCAATCACAGACAAAGTTTTTTTTTTTAAATTATGTTTGCTTTTCATATGATTTTAATTTTAATTTAAAGAATTCTCACGGCTTGTTAGCGTAGTCACTATGAAGTGTTTCCAAATGTTGTTTAAGTTTATTAGGTTTCATGCTGTCTGCTGTTAACATTTTTGAGCAAATGACACACAGTGGACCTTTCCTCTTCATTTACTTCAGTACTGATAAACCCAGAATTTAATTATTCTTGAGAATATTTTCTTGATTTTATTTTTGGAACAAACGCTGTCTGTACACTTGTTGATGCTTCACTGTCATCTAATGCTCACTTATGCCAACTTAAAAATTTATCCATAATTCTGTACAAATCTACTGCAGTGAATATTTAATATCGTGAATTGCAATTAACACATTCAATTACATTGCAATTACAACATACACATTCATGATAGATTCGATAACAATAGAAGGATTGACCTGACTGAAACTGGCTGGAATTGAACAAGGAGCAGCATTTATACACGTTTTGCAGACATTCCAGAATATTTGAGACAAATCGAACTTCTCGTGAAGCCGTGAGAATGTCTGATATGGTGGACATAAAACAGAGAGCAATAGATAGACATAGATTCTGGTTTTGTCAATGCAGTGGATCAGTGTTGCCAAATATCAATAAATTTACTTATTCTTGGTAATTTGTAATTAAGGTTGCAGTGTAGTTTTAGCATCAAAATACATTTTTATTGTATGAGAGGGGCATGATAAAAATTATGATTGAAGATGGGTTGCAAATACTGAAAGGTTGAGAAACGTTGAATTAAACTGTTAATACTGAATTTAATAATAACAGAAACATTGATGAAAATAATATTTAAAGATAAATAAAGCTAATGTTAATTTATAAATGAGCAAAACAGTTTAATTAAAATTGTGAAGATACTACTGCATGTTTGCTAACCTCTGAAATTTTGTTTTTTTAAATTGAAAAAAATTATTTATACTGTTTTCGTAATCCGCTAGATTCTTACGAACCATTTTTTACTTACAATCCTGCAAATACATTAAAAAAGACATTATAAAACTATTTACTTGATAAAACTATGTACAAAGAAATCTCAATTTTTAAACTAAATTTGATTTGCCTTGATTTAGCTGCCAGCTGTCTAAAAATAAAAAAATAAATCATGATTGTATGTTAAATTCAATAGTGAAAATTAAATTTAGAAGTAGGTTTATTCTGGATGTTATAATTCAAATATAAGGTATGACAGAATTATAATGGCAATAGCCAGCCTGTCTAGCCAGAACCTGGACCTTCAGGGCTCAGGTCAGCCCAGGTGAATCTGGGAACCAATTCAGGGGTTCCTGGGGGCCTATCTTATGGCTGCAGAGCTTGCTTTGCTTGCCATTCCCAATTTGCCAGAGGGACCGACACCCTGAACACCCGCAGAGCTTGGTTTAGTTTGGTAGCCATTCCCATCTACCCAGAGGGATCCACCCTCTAAATCACCGCACTGCACTTACCCTCATGGTTGTGAGAATAATACTGATACATAATAATTATATTATTCGGGCTTTTTTAACCTCAAAAAGAAATAAATTGGAAAAGATAGAATAATAGTAACTCTGGTAACTAAAGTAGATATACATTTGATGAAGAAAAATTTATAACTTATTTCTTGTCATGGTGGCAGAAATATAATAATGAATCAAAAGGATTAATCTATTTTTTCCTTAATGAATATCTTTAATTCACAACTTCACACTCCTTGGGGACAAATAAATTATGAATATTTTTAATATTTTAGCCTTCAAGGGTGCTAGGGCTTCTGTCGATGGCTTTAAACCTTCCCTGGGATAACACAGATGTATCCTGCAAATCTGAAAGTAATGGGTTGTTGGTTTTCGCATGGTGCGATAACAAACAGTCAAACTTCATATACAGGTGATTCAAAGAAACGGGAAATTTTGAAAGTTGTGTTGGTAACCGTGGGCGATTGGTGGCACTTGATAAGTGGCGTCAGCCTCTCTAACCTAACCTGCCATTTAGTTGTCATGGATCCTTGGAGTGGTGCGCAACATGCATTTGCTATCAAAGCGTTTTTACAAAAACAATGACAGTGTGGAGGGAGCGTGTAGAGAATTTTGCCGTCATTTTAATCTGGGATGGCACGACCATGTTCCATCAACACATGCAATTAAAACATGGATATTTAATTTTGAGGAAACTGGTTCGGCAATGAAAAAGAAACCTCCAGGCTGTGAGCGAACCACCCGTACACCACAGAATGTTCAAGCTTTACAAGATGCTGTCACACGAAGTCCACATCGGTCAATCCGTCGTCTCTCAGCATCTTTACAATTGCATAGTTCAAGTGTTCAAAGGATGTTAGTGAAGAACTTGCAATTCCATCCATACAAGTTGCAGATCGTCCAGGAACTGAAACCGAATGATGCAGTTGTGCAAGCACAATTCTGTAATGTAATGCTTCAGAAGAAAATTATAACAAAGCGTTTGTTTATGAACTGTGGATGTCAGACGAAGCGCATTTCCACCTCAGTGAAATTGTTAACAAGCAAAATTTCAGATACTGGGCACAAGAAAAGCCTACGCAGCTACACCAGCGTCCATTGCACAGCCAGAAAGTGACCGTGTGGTGTGCTATGTCATCTTACAGTACTATAGGCCCTTATTTTTTTGAGGATGACAACGGTCTTGCGATTACAGTGACGTCGACTCGTTATGTAGCCATGCTTGAAACCTTTGTTGTGGAACAACAAAAGAGATTTTCACCAATTCTTAACACACCTGGTTTCAACAAGACGGAGCAACATCTCATATACTGTACGAATATCGATGGCAGCTGTATGCCGATTGTTTGGACAACGTGTCATTTCACGAAATGGTGACATTAGATGGCCTCCCAGATCGCCTGATCTCTCAGCTTGCGATTACTTTTTGCGGGGTCACCTTAAAAGCAAAGTGTTCCGCAGTAGACCTGCTGCAACGGAAGAACTGAAGGCAAAGATCCGAGAAGCAACTGCGGAAATTCCAGTTGAGATGTTACATCAAACCATGAACAATTTAACGAAGAGACTTCGTGAAGAGGTGGTCACCTGCAAGATGTCATCTTTAAAAAATCAACTAAAATGTATGTATCCTAAAATGGCAACATTAGTACAATTACATGAAATAAAATTCATTTCTAAAAAAAAATTTTCATTAACGTTATTTAATTTTCCCTTTTCTTTGAATCACCTGTATATAAATATATATATATATATTTCCAAATAACTGTGATATGTTAGACTGACAAGTGTACCTGATGCATGGAAATGTTAGCCTTCAACCTACTAACAAATACCCCATTTAAATTTTGAAAATCGGACGATTATTTGCAGATATTATAAACAGCACTCTGCAAAACCTGCACCTCTGGGCCAACCTGTTTGTTACCAGTTGATGGTGATGATTGGTCTAGTCTCCCACAAAGTGGGAGATCACCTCACTAACAAAGTGGGAGCATACTTCACCACTCTAGCTTCACACGCAGTTCCCGCATGAAGCCCATTATTGTTAAACATAAATTTATTTAATATTATTTTATTTTACTTAATGTAAATTTAATTCCATTATTTTTGTAATATCAATCATTCAATTGATTCAAATCAATCAGTTCAAACCCAGGTCACACAGTGATAAGACTCATAGTTCTCAGTTATGCCACGAAATGTGGGTAAAAATTTGGTTGTGATTGATCAAGTAGTATTTTGTTTATCTCAAACAAATAAAAAACATGTTTCTTTTTATATAATGATACAGATTTATATAAATAACCAGAAATTGTGTTACATATTTACTAAAAAAGATATATTAAATTCAAAACACAAATTAATTGTAGTTATTAACACATAAAAAAAAAAAAAAAACTAATAAATTACATTAAAAAAAAAGCCCTGTTACTATTACTGGTCAAAATATAAGTTAGTTAACCAAACACCAAACAAACAAGTATACATAATAATTAGTAGTTTTTAAAGCAATTTTAAGAAGTTTTACAAATAAATTATACACACTATTAAATATCCAAGGAATCAAAATTGCAGCGTACATTTAATTGAAAATTAGTTCTCGACTAAGAATCAGCAGTACAGAAACTAACATCTAGCAATTAATGCTATTTCAAACTTACTAAACTCTTTACTTTCTACCATAATAATGCACAACATATTATGAGCTTTTATCTTTTAATCTTACTAA
Organism: Lycorma delicatula; assembly: GCF_047948215.1. Classification (NCBI taxonomy): domain Eukaryota; kingdom Metazoa; phylum Arthropoda; class Insecta; order Hemiptera; family Fulgoridae; genus Lycorma; species Lycorma delicatula. The sequence continues at coordinate 37,815,849 of NC_134462.1, forward strand.
GAACAAATATGTTGCAATATTTCAAATTAATTTTCACGCTAAATAATGATAGAACCAGTGCCAAATTAGAACTAGGACACAAGTGGCTAATGTCCCAGGGCCCCCCACAAATCAAATACATTTTTAAAAAATTTATGATACCGATTAAAACAACTGTAGACAAATACAAATGTAGAATTTTGCTGGAAACAGAAACCTCTTTTTGTAGCATTGAAAAACTCTCATTAAATTTCCTGAAGTAAGACTATCTGAATGAGTAAGTTTTCATTACAAGATATGTAGCTACAACAAACAAATTACTGCTTCAAGATAAAATTGGTATACATTTAAGCACTAGCAACAATCTCAATCTTCTAAAAATAATGAGAAATGGAAAAGAATATATTAAGAGGAATGTTGTTTTTTAATTATGTATATCAACTATCAAACAGAACTAAGTTATCAAAGGTCAAAAGAAAAATAAAGGCAAACCTAAAAAATATTTTTATTATTTCAAACCTGAAAAATATTTTATTAAATCTTATTTTGTTAAGTGCTGCATTTATTAAATCTTAAATCGTCTGTTAAAATCATAATCGAAAGGATAAATTCCTCTTATTTCAGTCCCACATGAATTTTCCCCAAGGGTCTCTCTGATGCTACAATTACCAACTATCTGTATTGGTATTATTAACCTATTGCGTGATAGTAATCTACGTTACTAAGGTAACTATGTAAAATTACTGAGGTCTATTCAAATAGTCAGTTTACAAAATTTCATATCAAATGTAAATGAATCATCTACAATTATCCACATGTTCTGCTAAACATATTCTATTGATAACAAGAACACTCCTAAAAATAAATGTTTGCGATTTTTCTTTCACTTATTAAATGAGCTGCTGGTTCATTAAATTTACGTTAAAAAACAATTATTACATGATTGAGAGAAAATTCAGAAGTACAATTACATAAAGTAAATTATTTTTTTGAAAATGCAAATACTTTATGAACATATTAACCGCTATGCTAATTGATATTTTATAAATTAAATAAACACAACATATTCATAGAATTGATTTATTAACATTCCAAAAGCACTTCCTGAACTTGCACAACGTTATGTTTATAATATAAACATGTCACCAACTGATGATGCGAGTAGTTCGTGAAAATACTTTTGGAAGGTTAATAAAATCAATTCTATAACTGTGTTTTGGTATTTATTTAATTTATAAAGTAAATTATATATATGTATATATTTCTAGAAAAACTTAAGTACAGTAAAACTTAGTTTAATTTAATCAGTTCTAAAGCCTTCTTGCTCCAAAAATTTTTTCACCTGTCCTTCCAAAAGTTCGTTTGAATAATGGTAAAATTTCACCCCTCTAATAATTTTATTTTTTTAATTTATTTCATTTTCACTTCCTTGTATGAAGTAACGGAAATATTGTGATCGTGAAAAATTTTGGTATTCAGATTTCAACGGAAATATCCATTTTGACCATCCGTGAATCCATTTTGATTTTTGGCGTGACGTCTCTATGTACGTACATACATATATGTATATGTACATACATATGTATGTACATTAGATTTAACATAGAATTGATTTATTAACATTCCAAAAGCACTTCCTGAACTTGCACAACGTTATGTTTATATGAGAAATTATTAAATCATTTCTCATATATGTATGTACGTACATAACTCAATAACGATTAGCCGTAGGATGTTGAAATTTTGGATTTAGGTCTGTGGTAACATCTAGTTGTGTATCTCCCGTTTTTATTGCAATTGACTGACCAAAAGTGTCCAAAAAAAGCCCAAAATCCAAAAACTATTTCTTAACTATTTCTTGGACTATTTCTTAACTGCAGTAATAAGCCCTCACTGAAAGCTTTTCAACGACATATCATAAGTGGTATTTATTTTCATTGGTTCCAGAGTTATAGCTAAATGAAATTCTAATTAATGAAACATTTGGATCTTACAAGGGGAAGGCACATTGGCTTGAATCAGACTTCATCTCCTTTTTTTTTTAACTTTTTTTTTAAATTTAAATATGTTGATTTATTAATAACTATTAACCTCGGACTGTTAAAAATTGTTACAATAAATAATAATTCAACAATAAAAAAAATATATGAAAAAATATCATACGTTATTAATGAAATAAAAGTTTATGTACTTTCCTAAAAAAAAAAAAAAATGTGTAATGTAATTTAATATGCATACAAGGAAGATATGTGGTGTTCACATCAACTTTTTAATCTAATGAAGAAAAGCTGTAAGAACAATTGTTCAACATTTCTTGATTACCATGTTGAATTTTTCATTTATAGGAGTGAGAATTTAAAATATAGTCACATTACATCTCCACATGTATACAAGTTGTTTTAATGATTACAGTTGGCTGCACAATGATAATTGGCAGACTACAACCATAGATATCAAGACATCTTTGCTGCTTATTTATCATGTTTATTGTTATTTAACATAAATTAGTCATTCAAATAAATATTTAGGGTTATCAATGGCAGAGGGGCATGTGAAAGTGTATAGTACCCATTCTAAAGAGGAAAGCATATACACATTCTCATTGCAACAAACTTTATAACTACTGAACCTGTAAATCTAACCTTCAGTTATGGTTATAAGAGCTGTAGATATATAAAAATAAATAAATAGAACTGTTGAATGCCATAAAATGGCACCTCAGAGCTTTAAATTGTATCAGACTGCTAAACTGTATCATAAAACCAATAGTAGTAATAATTTACAAAATTATATGATTAAGTCATCCTTGTAAATTCATTTCCATCGTAGTGAAAATTTTTGCTAAGTTAATTTTTTAAACAGCATAGTTTGACAATTAAATATAGTAAATTCTTTATATCTTAGAATACACATTCTAAATCCAAACAAGTAAGATGTGATTTAGAACAACATGCAGTTTTATTTATTCACATCTTTGGATACAAGTGTTATTCACTACATCAATATGTTATTCTAATTTAAAAAAGTTCATGTGAACTCATACATCAGTGTAAACCATAATGTATGTAATTATAAATGGGATTTTTTTTAACTTCAACCCATCTGTAGTGAACTTCTTTCAATTCTGTCTTGTACAGTTTATTTTATTCTAATAAAGTGAAATACTAATTTAAGCAAGTTATTAGGCAAATACTAATTTACTACCTTTCACTGATTATTATTTATATAATAATTAAAACAAATTTGTAGAGAAATTTTTAACATTGAGTAAATTTTTGGGAATGATTCTATGGGTGGGGGATTACACAGATTAAAGAACTGTTTTCAAAATAGTTAAACTTCAGCTGAGAATGACAGCATACTGATATGAATTTGTCAACAAATTCAAAAATCCAAATGCCAATAACAACAAGCACAGTTTGATAATAGAAAACTGTTGTCTGAGAAATTTTAAATGATATTAGGATTGGTTTTATTATTAGCAATTGTTTCACACCCACAATTTTACTAAATGATTTTTGTATACACAAATTAGTCACAAAATTTACCCCAAAGCTGTTTTCACTTGAACAAAAAAGGTTAGTTTTGACAAAGCACAGGATGCTGGAGTGTTCAAACAGTGATCCTAGATTCTTAACACCATGATAACTACCGATGAACCAGAAACCAAGGCCAGTCACCACAGTGGAAGTCATCATTATCCACTAGATCAAAGAAATCAATACAAGTGACAAGCAAAGTAAAAGTAATGCTGGCATTTTTTCAAATAAAGCAAAGTTGTGCGTAAAAAACATGCACTAGAAGGCCAAACTATCAGAAAACAATATCACCTGAAGGTTCTGCATTGTTCTAGGATGGCAGTTTAATACGAGACACCAAATCTACGGAAATATACAAGTAACAGTTGCATCAAGATAATGCAAGTGTGTGGTCACACATTTAAGACAACTTTGAATGAAATAGGATTAGAAACCACTAATAAATTAATTTTTATTTCACAGTCTACGATAATATGCTTTTACAACATATCTTCTACACAAGTGATTTTAATATTTCAGCTTTATAAAAATGTTATTTTCCAGCTAATACCATTAGGTTTTTTACTTCCCACAAAAAGCCACTATAACATAACTTTATTGAATTTTTATAGAAGTCTTAATTCTAGTTCATAAGAGAAGCCAGAAATCAACAAACCTGAAATGAAAATTAATTATACAAGTGAAAAAATATCCTTACCATATTTAGAATTCTTTTTGGTTCCGCAGGAATCCCTCTGGTATAATTTTCTGTACCAGGGAATGAAGGGAAAGTATTTTCTACATGTGCTAATAATTCATTCACATCATTTTCTAAAACAAATAAACATGCATTTGGTCCAGCATCAAATGTGTATGCAACCTGAAAAAAGACATTTAATTAGACAGTTGTATCCATTATGTTTTGTTATTTTTTTCCTTCTAAAAGTAGTTACATATCTTTTTAACTTAAGTTTACAGTAAGATAATTAAGAAATATTTATAAGTAAATCAGTTTTCTCGTCAGATGCACATAGTTACATAACTAGCATTACTTTGAAAATTGTCCTTTAGTAATAAAGGAAGTCTTAACTTTATGAGTACATAGTGTGTCACACAGTTATCTCGTTCTACAGATTGTGAATCTAACAGGATGTACCCCAAGCTTGAGGTCATAAAGAACTTTAATATGTTTAGCTGAATAAGGTGAGATCTGAGTAAAGAGATGCAGACAAATAGCAACAATATGTGAGCTGTGGTAGAGGTGGTCTAAGTGGAGATACTGTATATATCTAGCTATAGGCATTTTCTGATGCACTATTCATAAAATTATTTCAGAGGTTTATACTTCTGAATCATACATATGATTTTTGACCCTCATATATGTTTATAATCAATTTATGAAATGTTGCAAATATGCAACAGGAAAGGGTGTCTAAATTAACACAAATTGATTCAGCTTAATATTTTTCTGTATTTTTACAAATCTAAATAAAAACTAAACGGAACAGAAATTAGAATACAATATAAATGAAATGTTTTATTTCAGTATATACTGAATATATAGTTTATTTTTTATGGTAATCAATAAAACATTTTGGGTAAAGTCCAACTTTACATTTATTACACAAAAACACTGTAGTACTACTTTTATAGAATCGGCAGCATATTCTTATATTATTTACATTTTTTTCCGGAAGATGCTTGTCAATTGAGTGATGCTGGGATGTTACAGTTCAAAACACCGCTGATCGTCCAAGTCATTTGTGGAATAGCAATTTTTTTTGCGTTATTTGCCTTTGATGATAACGTGATAACTACAAGTTGTCAAAATTTGAGTTGCTCGACTTGTTCTTTGGGAATGTTATTGGATTTACTAAAGCTACATCAAGAAAGTTTAAAAACAAAGGCCACCGTCATTTTTTTCCTTTCATTGTTATTTGATAGTTGCGGACACTATTGTCCAGTGAATCAACCCCACCCATATAGAGTTTGTATTGCTTAATGAGATCTGAGTATTGGATTGACATTTTCCTTTTTTTCACCTAAGAATACCTTTTAACATTATTCCAAGATTCTCTGAACTGAAAATTTGTAATTAGAGTAAAAAGAGAGTTGTTGTCATTCTATTTTGTAATAAAAACTGAACTGGTGGTATCAAATTGATAATGTGATACTCCTTATTGATAATTTGAGATTGCTTACACAAATAACGGAAATCTTCCAAAGGGCAGTTTTGAATTCTATTTTGATTAATTGTTCCAATTACAAAAAAACCTTCCTTCTTCAGTAAACTTAACAATTTATACGAACTGAAAACTCAAATCAAATTAACTGCTGTGCTTTCCAGGGTTGTCTACATGCAAAATAAATTTTCAACAACTCAACCATCTAATCCAAGGCTACAATCTAATTCTGCTTCTTTTCCTTGATAAAGAAAAAAGTTGTAAAAGTATCCTTGTGAAGCACACAAACACTACACCTTGTAGCCAAAGCGCACAGATTTTCCTCTCATAAACATTTTATAAGAATGGTAACAAAAATTTGGTGTTACCTGTTCATCTATTGGTTAATAAAAGCACCATATTTATCAAAGTTTTTATTCAGAAGATCAACATAAGGCTGCACTTTAGAAAACTTGTTTGTAGTATTTAACATATTGTCAACCAAATGTAATTTCTTTTTATATCTCTATACTGCTGGTTGCTCATGGCTTTCCTTACAATATCACCATAGACATCTTCACTTGTTTCTCAGTGCATATCCTCTCTTAGAAGTTGAACACATCCAGAAATCTCCGACAAACCTTTACACACAACATGGTTAGGTAACTTGAAGCCCAGACAATTTTTTGGGCTGCATATTTTTCAGATTGTTCTGATATTAAGGAAATATTATCACACATTTCAAGAAAGAGTTCAACTTCATTTTTTATTGATCAATTTAGCCTGAATAATTTTAAAATCTTCATTTTCTGTATTTTCAGTGAATTATATTTTGGTAAATCTTTTTCCAGGTTGTAACAAACTGTATTTTTTGTCATTTCCCTATATCTTTTTTTGCTTACCCTGGAAACTTAAATTACTACAACTCGGAATAGGGTTTTCATATCTTTCATTTGTTTTGTTAACTTTAGATTCAAAATGAATTTCAAGAGAAGAGTACCAGCTACATCTTTCGGAATATCTATGATTTCCATATCCTCAAGAATATTTTCATCTATTGGTTCTTCATTACTAACATTGTTGACCTTATCAGGATGCAACATAACAATCTCGGCCAGACTTTCATTAATGATCAATATTTTCTAAAATAGTACTAATTTCATCAATGGTTAAACCTTTTTGAATTGTTAAAGCTACTTTGAGAATAAAAAAAAAAATTTGAAATAAAACTTAGCACAACACAAACTGATTCACATAAACTAACCTGAGCAGAAAAATATCAAGACTTTTATCAACTAGAAAGCACTGTAATGGAATGAGTAAAATGACTAACTGTGTAAATGAAGAAATGAAAGTAAAATGACTAAGTGTGTTTATGTGATGAATAAACATGGCAATAACAATGAATCATTCTGAATATTCATTGCTGCTAAAGCTGCGAAAACGCAACATTACTTTTTTTCTGTCTAGATATAGACATAATAAATAAATGATACGATAAATTTACATAGAAAGATTATTGCTATTTTTGAGTACATAATAATCAGTTAAAATAATAGAATACATCGAAGTTTATTCTTATATAAATTAATTATAAGTAATCTCAGAAGAAGCAAAAAAATGATTAAATTTAGTGAACAACAAAAAATACTTATCACCAACAAAAAGTTTTAATAATGCTATTATTTAAAAAATATGGAAGGTTGTTATTACAACTACTTAAAAATAGTAAAAAATATTATTTCATGTAATAATAATGCAAAACAAATTACATTGCATTATCACAACTTCAGCTGTGTATGGGTTAAAATGAAGTAAGCTCTAAAATGAAGAGCAGGAGAGGAGAGGAGTTTTGTGAACGAATTTTAACCAAGACAAACTAGACTGCTGGGTCGTTCTTAAGACAGCCAGGTGCAATTAATTTGGTGATGGAAGGATAGGAAACAAAATGTATAGAATAAGATGATGATTTAAATATATAACTGAAGATGCAGAATGTAATAAATGAGTTGCGGTAATAAAAAGAAATCTGATAACAAAGTTATAAGACTTTCCTGGAACTGGTTATTTATTCTTATATAGTGAAAAAATAAATAATACATGAAAATAAACCAAAAAAAAGTTTTAAAAAAAATCAATATTTTTAATTTTGATTGGCTCGCCCAGCCCCAGTGTTGCCCCAAAGTTTATTTGGTTCACTTGCACTAACAGTATGCCTAGGAAACATAAAAATAGTTTGGTTAAAAAATATTCAATAAACTCAAAAAAACTATCTACCCATCCCCTGGAGATATCGACCCAAATGTTTTACCAAGAATATACAAGTATCTGTACAAAGTTTCATCAAAATTGGTTTATCCAGTTAAGTTATTAACCTTCAAATACAACACATGCACAAACATATGCATGAACATTACCCCCACTTTATTTTTTGTTTTCTGGGACTGATTGGTTATCACTAAAACTATGAAATACATACATTAAAAACTATGTTTATAATTATTTATTTAACAACCTTTACTTCTCCATGATATTTATTATATCTGTGGATAAAATCAACGATAGCATGAGATGTATCATTCATGTAAACGATAGGTGGAAATGTATCTAAACATGTAGCATGCATTTGATTACTCTCACGCATGGTAACATCAGCAAACATACCAAAATTCTTCTCTTTTATAGCCTGTACAAACATAAGATAATAATTTAAAGAATTATAGTAATGAATGTGGATATAGAATTGAATATTATTAATTTTAGTTGTGTATTCTGCTAACTTATAACTGTACATTACAGATAATGTATGCTTAACACAAAACTTAAAAGAGTAATTAAAAAATAATGACCCAAAATTCTTTTACATATTTTTAAGTACAATAACCAAAACAGAATAGTTCTTTTTTCATGCAAAGGAATAAAAATGACTGAATACAATTATGTGTATCAAAATTTTAAAATTAACATTACAATTTTAGATAAACTAAAAGTAAAATACTATGTCTAGACCAAGTAAACTCAACATATTGTGTGGCTACCATCAGACAAGGTAATACTGACAATTATAAAAGAATAATTTCTCCTGTATTTTATAACACTTTTATTGCTTGTCAAAGTTTAGCAAGCAAGCATTAACACATAGATCTACAGTTGTTCTACTTGGAATGGCTGAAATAGTGTTGGCACTGCTAATAGTGTTGTGGTGGGGATAGTGTACCATGACAAAATGTAGATATCAAAAAGTTAGTTGCCAGTTCCAGGAATCCATTCCTACCCTAAATGGTCAATTAAGCTTTCTAAAGCTCACTGTCGTTTTCACAGGTAATACCTTTACCTCTTTATTATTTAAATACCTTTATACTTTCAGGTGTATATCTTATTACAAAAACAATATTTAAATTGATTTTTTTATAAAAAAATTTAATACTTTTAAGAATTTTTCAAAGGCCATCAATTAGCAGATCAGTTTCTGCTTTCCTTTTTAATTCTATAAAATAATTGTAAAATACTAGGGCAATATTTATTTTAATCACTGGAGTCTTGATCTGGCAGAAGAATTTTTCTTATCCTAATAACTTTAATTTTTTGGATTGTTTTCCAAAATAAGTCCTATATGCTTATTTCATCTTGTTTTACTTGAAATCAAATTCTGTTGTCAATCATACTTCCAACTTACTCTTATAACATCATGTATTAAAAAAAAACTGATCGTTTTCATACTGAACTTCATACTGACAATCTACGTGTTCCACTGCCATACAAAATTACAACTTTATTTAACTTAATTTAAAGTAAAACATTAATACATTTCATTACCTTCAGCATTAAATCAATATGTTTTTGTACACATTCCTTTATTCTGTGCTTAAGTAATTCACTAGTTGCAACACACTGTTGCATACCAGATGTACTGGCAACTTTTTTTTGAGCATCATTAACCTATAATACAAAAAAAAAAATCATAAGTACTAATAAAACCATCCTTTTTACTTCATAGTGTTAAGGTTAATACAAATAAAATTTTTCACAATTACAATTATTATGTAACTACTAACGTTTGAAAAATATAACATGACTACTAAACTACTGTTGTAATTTTAGTCAGGAGTTCGGTATATTCTCCCAATTTGCCATACTGTGATTTTGTTACGTAAAAATAATCAAATAAACCTAAAAGACTGCAGTTTTAAAGATAACAGAATCCAGATAATAATGCAAACATGAGGAACATTCTAAGAAATTTCCCCAAGATGTTGTCACAGCAAAAATTAAGAGGCAGTGTTACCAATAAAAAAAAAAGCTGACAACACAGTTGTAGATAGGATTTTCCCGTCATGCGGCTTTTCTCTAATGCACAACTTACACCACACAACTTAATAAAAAATATTTTAAAATAAAATTATAAATATTTTATTTATTTATTATAAATAACAAAATATCTTTTGTTATTTATTTCAATGATTCTAACTAAAGCATGCACGTATGCCATATTTCAATTACACAGGTGCGGTGGTACTAGTGACCACTTTAAATACTTTTTTTTACAGTTAAATATTTTTAATTTATTTAATTCTACTGCTAACCTGTGACATTACAACATAGTACACAATTACAACAGCTGTACGTCAGTGCTACACTAGCACTCCTTGTGGTTAGAGGGAGTACTTTTGGGGCAGTATACCCCCTTAGCTGCTAGTTTATTTAGATCATTTTTTTGGGTGGGGGTGTGTACCCCCTTGACCTTTTTAAGTTGAAAATTTAATGGTATCAATGCCCCATGTATATAAAAGTAATCTGACCAAGTTTAGTCAAAATCGGTCCAATAGTTCTGGAGATATAAGGAGTGCAACACCAAACACACAAACATATGAACATCCCAAAAATTTCCATCCAGTTTTTTGGGTTCTTTAGGTGTCAAAACGTCGAGATCCAGTGAAAACCACATATGCCCAAACTGGACTGATTTCAATAGTTTCCCTTATAAAACTATAGCACTAGACAGGAGAGTAAACGGATATAACTTTATTTAACTTATCATTTACCAACAAAACACCAACAAAATAAAGATAAAAAATATAATTGACTCAAATAACCACAAAACATTTCTAATCAAATAATAAGGAATGCAGCATCACTAAAAATTTTATGAAAAATATTATCTAAATAACTATTATTAACTGAGGATATTTGCCAGTGAAAGATGTTCAAATTGAGGAATAAAGTAGATAGAATTTTATAATTTTAATGAAGACAATCTAAAATGTCTGAACCAGCTTACATATCATCCACGACTTGTTTCAACAATACTTCTCCTCATCCATTTGAAGATTATAAAAAAATTTACACAATTTATAAACATTTCTAATAAATGTATGAGGGCTATTTTTTAAGTAAGGTCCGATTGGCAGTAGCTATGTAAATCTTGTATGGCTGTCGAAATGCACATGTGTCCTGGCTCCTAGCATGCCTTGCACAAATGCAGACGCCATTTGCAATCGTAGTGTCAAAAATAATTGAGCGGCCCACTGATTGTGAAATACGGTTTGTGGATCAATTTTTCACCGCAAAGAACATGTCTGCACTGGACATTCATCACCAGATATGTGAGGTTTGTGAGGCCTAATTCAATGAATGACAACAAGGTGTGTAAATGGGTAAGACTGTTTTTAAGGATGGGTAGGATAATACCTATGAAAACCTGTGATCAGGCCAATCTTCTGTAACCAGACGTTTTGATGAGTAAAAATTGATACAAAAATTTGTAAAGACCAGCGATTCACAATTTCCACTTTGTTACTGATATTCTCACAATTTTCAAGGTCAGTGCTATAGAAAATTGTTACTGAAATCTTGCAATTCAAAAACTGTGCTAGTGATGGGTTCCCAGGTGGCTTTCTGAAGAACACCAAAAAAGGAGAATGGCTAGTACTTTAACATTTTTGACCCAACGCAGTGAGAAGGAGATGAACATTTAAACCATGTTGTTAACAGGACAACACATGGGTTTTTCACATCACTCCAGCAACAAATCCGCATTCAATGGAATGGTGACACACAACATCTCCAGTCAAATAGACAATGTCAAAATGCAAAATTATGGCGACTGTGTTTTAAGATAGACATGGTGTCCTGTTAAGTCAATTTTATGCCCTTTTTTGATAAGGACAGTACCTGCATGTTTTTCTCTAGAGAAGCTTATCACAGATTTCCTGAGAATTGCTGCCCATTTCTTCAGGCTCTTCAAGAATATCTTTTACAATTTTTTTAAGGTCGTCAGGAAGGTTTGAAATTGACATTCCACCTGTTTTTTAATAAACTATTTGCTAATTAATTTATAAAATTAAATGGACTCACCAAAGGCATCTTATGATAACTAGCATTGATAATGCCAGAATTTACAAGACTAATCGCAATATCATATTATAAAATATTGTTAGGGGCCACCGTCTCGATTGTCTATTAGGTGAATAATTGGGAATAATTTTGTCTAAATTATCCACTACTGATTTTTTGGAATTATAAAAACTTATTATTTCCAGTTTATTATTAGATTCATCTGTAAATATGGAATTGAGCAGTGAAGATACCAAATTGACTGCTTTACTTTGTTTAGGTACAAAAATTAGGTATAAAAGTGTCACATCTTTACAAAAACCACATAAACTTGGTCCCAATGATCTTTTTTTGTTAGGCAGAAATTTAGGTGGGATCTCTCTTTTGTTATTTCACAAAGTGCCAATATAAGTTAAATTGATTTTTTTAAATTCATTAACTATTTCCAATGACAAAAACCAATTGTCAGCAGTGACATTGTGCTTTGAGTGTGCAATAGGTTTTGTTAGTCAAATAATGCTTTGTCATGGTTTACTTAATCTTTGTTCTTTACTTGACAGTGTAAATCTGTCACTGTTTTTCCCAAGTATATATACGCGTTATATAAATAGGAAGTATGTGCATTTGTCAAGCTCAGTATTTTGGGTCAGTATTTTGCTGGCATACAAATCCGGAAAGGGCAACTCCCCCTAAAACTCACCAACATTTCATAAATACAGGCATGGTTTCCCCCAATTTCAAATGAATTTTGACAGTTTTTTATGAACTGTGAGAATAATGAAATTGCTGCACCAGGATCAAATTTCTATGTTCCTTCCTAGTTGTGGCACTGTCAAACCTTAACACTAGTAATAGAGTTTGGTATCTTTTCAAAGATGTAATACCTTGAAAAATTGGTCGTCCAATTGGTTTCGTTGAAAATAATGATACAAGATCCTCTTTCTGATTTAAAAATAGCACAGAACATAATTTCAATATCAATGATATCAGTGTCTTTGTACTTTGGGGAGTTTTGGTTTGTCAGTTTTTTCTCATTGCTTCCAGTTTTTGGTTAGTGCTAACTACCATATGTGTAATCTTGTTGTCAAACAAAAGGCGCCATACATCTTCAATTTTAGGATTTTTGCCAAGTAATTTCGTATTTGATCACAAAGTAGGAAGTTAAATCTTCATAATATTTTTGGCTGGGGTCTTTGTAAACTTTGACTCAGTTGGAACACCAAGTAAAACAATTTTTTTCCAAAAAAAATATATTGGTTCACTTCCACAACTTTTTCAATAACCATCATCAGAGTGGCCAGGAACCATATCTTCCACTAAATTTCCACTGACCCATTCATTCGCCTCATCCTCAATGTGTTGTTCGTCTAATTCAGCCTCACTGTCATGTTCTGACTGTTCTATTTCATCCTCACCATTGTAGGAATCATCTGAAACAAATTCTTCATCATTCAGATCTACCTTTCTTCAGGAAGCCCAACCATTGACATTTTTTTTTTGTTCTACCCAAAAAATACACATGCCATACTGAAAAAATAAAAAAATTGATGTATACTGAATTGAGATTTATATATTTGCATTAAATTATGTTTAAACATCTATTTTGTAAATTTCTTCTACAAGCATATTTTTCATAATGAACAGAAAAAGACAAAGGGAAAAATTATGCAATCAATAAAACATTTTTATGCTGGATTCCGTGGTATTTAGGAAAGTAAATAAAAAAATTTAACAAAAATGAAATGTTAAAAAAATATTGTTTAGAAATATAAAAATAAACAGGGACCAAATGTAAAAATCCTTAGCAAACATAAACATTGTAAAACATATCATAATGGTTAAGATACGTATGTACACCATACACAGTAGAAAACAATGTTTCAGGTGATACACGTCTGTAAGATGAGCACAAATATCAACACTTTAAGTAACAGTCATCTCTCAGATGACATACTTTATAATTAAATTAAGGCCTTTTAGAAATCACGCTGCACAACTGTTTACCTTGAAACTTCACAAATGTTATTTACAATGTTTAACCTGAGCATACACTGAATGTTTCATTTAACAAGTAGCGCTAAATTACAAAATGCGGAGACTTAGTAAACCTAAGTGTCTATCTGACGTGTGTTACCAGTTCAGGGTTAAAAACAGACCTTGCTTAAATAATAGCCCTCATATGTATAAATTCAAAACTATAAATTCATTTTTATAACTTTTAATATTGTTTAAAAATATAGAATCTATTTTTACCTTAATAAATTATACGATAAACTGCATGTAAATGCTTATTAACAAATAATTTTAAATTTAAAAAAAAATGATTTTAAATCCGGTAAGGAAATTTTATTATTCATTTAACATTTTTAACACTATATTTTCCTAATTACGGTTTGTTTCAGCAGATTGCAAAATTTGCAGGATTGTATTAGGTATGCACTACCATCAAAAAAAAAAAAAAAAAAACGAAATAAAATGTTAACTTAAATACAGATAATGTTTAAAAATTGTTAAATTATTTAATTTATAACTAACTAGGCAGCAAAACAAGTTATTACTATTACTTTAGAATGATTAAGCTATTTTTTCATTCACAACATACAAAATCACAAATGAAAGCAAAGAAGTTTATTTCAAACTGATATTATATTAATTGATATATGGTAATAATTTGCAAACTCCGAGAAAAATGATTAAATAAAATTACACAATAAAGTTATAGATAATCATTTCTGAGATAGCACTGTTAATATGTTAACAGAGATCGAGTACAGCTGTAATATAACAGTACTCTTGGAATATGAATGTTCTTTATGGAAGCAGATTTGTATAATTTGTAGTTATTTATTTCATTAAATGTTTCATTACATACAATACTAATTATAGCTTTAAAATTAATAATAGTTTTAATGTACAATTAACTTGATTTTTAAATATTATTAACCACAAGAGTTTCCTGACAAAATCAAACACTAAAAACTCGAATTAAAATTAGAACGAAAAAAGTACCAAAAATTAAATTACTTACAACAAGAATAACAATGTGTAATTCTGGCCAATGTTCTACTGGAAATAACTGTTTGGCAAAAGAATCAGAACCATCTGGTTTAGTTCCAGCATGCCACTGAGTAAATCCACCATATATACTTCGACATGCACTTCCAGATCCCATTCTTGCTATCGATGAAATGTTACCATGCACTTTGTAAACTTGAGCTAATGCATATACTGTAACAAAGAAAATATAAAGAACATTACATAAATTAAGATTTGGCAAAACAATTCAAAATAATAAATGAAAACTTACCATATATTAAAAAATATTTTTAAAATCAATATTATTAATTTTTACTAAACTATAACATAGCATTACATAAATTTCTTCAAAAATAGGTATTAAGCAAAAGTGCTGTTAAAATCCATAGAGCTCTTTTATTTTCTTGAAAATTCTAATCCCCTTTATATCTGATGGTGTTCTATACATTTTCTTTCAATTCCCTTCTTACTTTCTTCTCCAATATAATTTTGTGCAAACAATCCATTCCCTCCCTGGACTATGTATAATTCAGCTTTTGTTTTCTTATTCTCTTTATTACAATTCATTCTTCTTCAATATTGTCCACCACCTCTTCACTCCTTAATTATTTATTCCATTCAATGCTACCACCATATCTTGAAGCTTTAAGGTAACTCTTCTTTGATCTTCCATGGGACTCAATTATTGAAGATGTGTGCAGAGTGATTCACAAAGAATGGAACAACTTTTAAGACATATTCTACTGGTGAACATAAAGAATAAAATTCATATAAACATAGGTTTGGAAATGCTTCGTTAGCAAATGTCGAGTGGCAAAAGACTTCACTCTCATTTCTGCAATTTCGGTAAAATTAAGTCAGACTGTAATTCTTGGGACCCAAATTAAGGGGTAAATTAGTGGCTTAATGTGAAATCTGACCTGAAAAATTAAAAAAAATAAGTCCCAGAACTGTGTTTTAAGTAGTTTTCAAGAAATCTGGGTTAAAAGACAAAAAAGTAAGGCCAAAAAACATATTATTTATGTTTAATTTAAAGTAACTTTATTAAATGGGTAAAAAATTCATACAAGTTCCAAACAAAATTGTAAAAAGTATGATTCTGAATAAAATGGTATGAATAAAGTATAAACAAGATTTTCAATATTACAAAACACTCGCTAAAAGCATTTCCGAAAAGCATTTTCACCAGTAGAAAATGCCCCAAAAGGTTGTTACATTCTTTGTGAATCAACTGCATAATACTGTATTCTAAATGAAAATATTTTAAATCCTTTCTTTAATATGTCTAACTAAAAATCTATATAAACAGCCAGTCTATATCTAAGCAATCCTTTTTTAGTTAACTCCCCACAAACAACATTCTGTGTAACCACTTTCTAGAATGTGGAAAATCACTCTTCCTCTCTCAACCATATGTTTAAAGATCCATCTTGCTAGATATCATCATTACTGTTATTTACTTCTATTTCACTGTCACTACTTTCCTTATCACAACTTTCTGTGCAATAAAGTGTTTTATTGGCAGATTCTTCTTCTATACATATAATTCCTTCCAGAATTCAAAACAGAATACCTCGATAAAAAATGTCAAACATCTTCTCATAATTGATGCAACAAAGGTTTTTTCTTTGATTAAATTCAAGCTCTGTCTTGCCTTAAGATTTCAGTATATAACAGAATACTTTAAAAAAGAACACAGATTTTTAACTCAAAACGAATTAATCTAACAACACTCATTAAAATTAAAGAAAAAATTAAAAGTAAAACTACAAGGTGTGACTGGAAAATTTAAAGACTGGGCTTGTAATTTCATAATGGCAGTACTTTCATGCTATTATGATTGATCTACTTCAAAGTAGTTCCTTCTCACTGAACACACTGACTCCAACAGTGTTTTCACTTCTGGAAATTTTCTTTCTTAAGTGTTAAGAACCCTCTCCGTATTTGCCTGGATGTCTTTGATTGAGTCAGATTAGTTTCCTTTCAGTAAAAATTTCAATTTAGGAAATATCTAGAAGTTGGCAGGGGTAAAATCAAAATAGTGGGGTTGCAGAAGCACAAGAATTTGGAATTTTGCCAAAAATTCTGCGATCGAGAGCACATGATGAGTCAGTGTTTTGTAATAAAGAATCTAATTCATGTTTCGCCAGAGTGCAATCCTTTTCTTCCGCATAATTTCACACAGATGTTGAAAGATACTTTTATAAAGTTTCTAATTGATTGTCTGCCCCTGGGGGCAAATTCGTGATAGTCATGGTGAACTGGACCTTCCACTGTGATGATTGTGCCTTTGCTTCTGGATCATTCCCACAAATTCATGATTTATCACCTGTAATTATCCTATTTTAACAAATGTGGGTCAGTTCTGACAAACTTAATCAGTTCTTGGGACACTTAAAGTAAGTGTTTTTTCTGCTGGCATGACAATAATTTCAGAATGAATTTCATGGACACTCAATGCATTTTCATCTTCAGTTAAAATTGACTAAACCGCATAGAAACTTGAATTTTTAACAGCCACCTCCCTAATAGTAAGTTTATAGTCAGAACACAAGAAATCATGAACTTTCATAATGGTTAAATTGACTTTTTGAAGTGGAAGGTTGGCTGGACAAGGGTCATCCCTCAACTGATTCACAGCCATCTCTGAATCTGTTAAACCAGATAAAAACATTTGACTGACTCAGACATTTATCCCTGAAAGCTGTTTTTCAGAGTTCATAAGTCTGTTACCCTGATTTCCTGAGTTTCAAACAAAATTTGAAACAAACTTGTTCTGTTTTTTCATCCATTTTGCGAATTCAAAAATCCACCAGGAATCAGAAACACGTCTTCATTCACCAGGATGCTACTGCCTACTGAACAAATATATCATGGTGATCTTTGCAATGTTTCAAGGACAAAACAAGCTTCCCCTTTCATACCTTCAGGCAAACATAGCCCCTCCTATTGACCAGTGGCAGCATCTGTCTTAAAACTTTCCAATCACATCTTGTATTTAGACAGAGACCTCCACTTTATACAATAAAAGTTACTGAATCTAAGAAATGGAGAAAAGAAAGGATACATCGATGTAAATTTATGATAGCAAAACGTAACAGGAAGAAAAGTCAAAAAGGAAATAAAAAAGATTTTAAAAAGAAATCTTATAAGAGGATGTTGAAACTTTGATAAAATATGAAAAATGATAAGTATGTGCAGAATCTAAAAAAAAAGAAAAAATTAAACAATCCTACATTATGATGTTTAATTGTTAATAATTTTAATAAAAGTAAAATTTCATAGTACACAGAGATGTGTAATGGAACTAAAGAAAAAAATTAGATTCATAAAAAAATTGAATTGTGTGTGTTGGAAGTAGATGGTATACTGAAGTTAAAAAATTAACAGAAAACAGAAAGTTAAGCATTAATCCACACAAATAACTGATAGCAAAAAACTAATTACTTAATAACAGAAACTGGTAATAATAATGATTACCTAAACAAGCATAACCAGCAGCAGATGATGCAAGTCCCGCAGCAGTTGGAAAATTATTCTCTGAACATATATGTACTTTCCATGTTGTAACTTCATTGTTCTTAATATTACTTCTTCTGCGAACTAATTTAAACAAAATAAATTGTATTTATTACAAAATAGTATAAATACAATAAAATTATTATATTATACATATTTTATACTCAACCCTCTCATATAAATTTAGAAAAAATAAAAATGGATATTAAAAAATATAAAAAACTACCTGATTGTAAAACCTATTCCACTCATCCTGAGAATAAAGTGAGAAGTTTCTTTTGAGAATATCAAACTTAAACTTTACAGTAATGTTAATTCTACAGCTAAACATTTAAAGGTGTTTGGTGAATGCACATGAAAATCATAAAATTAATCATGGCACAAACTTCCCATGCCTACAATGTATTTAACTTAAACTCTGTTATAGAATGATAATAAAACTGTTAAAAATATAAGGGCACAACTTAATTTATTTTGAACTAGCCGACTTGGCAATGCTTCGCTATTGCTAGATTTGAGTATATATATGGATTAAATGAACATAATTAAAAGTTTGATAAAAACATTAAAAAACTAACTAAACATTATGGAACTTCACAAAATTTAACCTTTTACTTTATATAAAAGCCAAAATGTATAAACTAGCGCAATCGGCGATCCCTTACCGCTATGTCAAACTGATGCGGTCATATCTGCTAGACCGACATTTTGTCGTGCGCGTAGGGGAAACGATTTCCTCTACCAGAGAAATAGCCGCTGGGGTTCCCCGAGGAGCAGTGCTTTCCCCGTTCTTGAACACTTTGTACGTGAACGATATGCCGCTGTCGGAAGGGGTCAAAACGGCCCTTTACGCAGACGACACGGCTGCAAACAACACTGCCTTTACGCAAACGGCTGCAGACGACACGGATTTCTACGAATCCGCAAATGTGGATTACGCGGTCCGGAGGCTCCAAAGGCAGCTGGACTTAGTGGAACCGTGGCTCGATATGTGGAGAATCAGGGTCAACGGTGAAAAATCGGTGGCCGAGATGTTCACATACAAGACACGAAAACCGGCCAGACAGCTGGAAATCTCAGGGGAGAAAATCCCTTTTGAGAAAACGGTTAAGTACCTGGGGGTGGTGTTGGACAGGCGGCTTACCTTCGGCGAACATGTAAATTATGCGACCCGGAGGGCTAAGGCCGCCAGAGCCTCGCTATACCCAGTGCTGAACAGTGCCAGCCCGTACCCACTGGCAACTAAGCTACTCATTTTTCGGCTGTACGTACTGCCGATTCTGACATATGCTTACCCGGCATGGGGGGCAGTGTTGAGCTCCTCGCTTCAAAAGAAGATTGAGGTCGTCCAAAACATCGCGTTGCGGACGATCTTTGGAGCTCCGTGGTTCGTCAGGAACGCCACTCTCCGATCTGATGCGAGATTTCAATCCGTGTCCGAGGTGGGGGTGGCGCAGGCGCGCAGACTGTTCGGGAGAGCGGCTGTGTCCGAACACAGTCATCTTCGGGACATCTGCCGAGAGGACCCAACCCCGACAGTTGTAAGGAAGCGCCCTCACGCCGTACTGGACGAACCACCGTGATGGTGCGGTGCGGGAGCCGAGAATCGACAAACCAGGCTTAGGGGCCTCCATATCGCATGAGCCATAAACGGAATAGCGCGTCAGAGGCGTTTCCGGGGTCGCGAGTTATATAGTCTGAAGACGTCAAATACGGTAAGTCGCGCATAAAACAAAAACGCGGTCCTAATTTTTAATTTTTTATTTTTTCCGCGTGTGTTTTGTTGTTTCTCTTGTTTCAGAAACGGGAGAAACGTGGATGTGGAACGACTCGTCGTGCCGTCTGGGGAAACGGCCTTTCCTTCCTCTCATCCTGCCAGTCCAAAGGAAAGTAAAAATCAAATTTTTATTTTTATTTTTTTTTCGTGTGTGTGTTCTGCTTCTTTTGTTGCAGATACCAACAGCCACTACAAAAACAAATGGTTTCTTCACTGCGGCCACGCGGTCCCCCCAACCCCTTCTCGGACACACGTGTGTCTGAAGGTTAATAATTACGTAGAGTGAATGATTTCTGTTTACTTCTTCTAAAAAAAAAACCGCCGCCCCAAAACCGCGATCGCGAATAGGTATCACCATTTTGTAAGTTCCCTATTACCTTCCTTTCCTTCCAAGAAAGAAGAAAGAGGGAACGAGCACTCACCTGCCCAGCAGCCACTGACAGCACGGAAGAACGAAGAAACCTGCACTTTCCCCCGTTCAGCCCTTCGGGGCCTCGGGAATTTCAAGGTTAACGGTATGCAACTTCGATTATTGCCAATTCTTAGAAAGTGCAGGCCAAAGAAGAATGAAGAGGTCTTCGGAAGAAGAAGAAGGTGAAGAAGGAAGACCCACTACTCGTCCCAACATCGCGGACTGGAGTCCGGAACAGAGCCCAGCAGAGATGCGACCTGAAGGGCAGCCATAGCAGAAGCGGATGAAGAGCTTCTACACCACCTCTCCTTTAAAACTTACAAGTAGAGTAAAACAAACTAGCAATTGCGACTCCTCCGGAGTAGGGGTCGCATTGCTCCCTCCTTATAGTTAGTGCCCTGTTGTGGCGTATTCCTGCTAGCCTATTAAGCGTTAGCACCGAAAGGACTTCAGTAGACGGTCTGAAGGGGAATTGCGTCGGGAGAACAGGATTCATAAGCCCAGCCTTCCGCGGTCGGCCCATAAAATGGGTTCGATAACGCTGGTTCAACAACGGATTGGAATGCAACTAAATCCGTCTTAATTTAACTAAATAATAATAAACAAAACTTAAAAATTAGACCCGAGATATAAAATAACCCTTTTAAAAAACAAGCCCGATTAGAATGATCCAGCAGCAAGGGACTCTGTCCAGGTTCTGCGATAAGTAGGGAGAAATAAACTCCTGTCAACTTTGCATTCCATTCCATTCCAAAATGTAAATAAATCCAATTGGCAAAACAACAGTACTACCTATCGGATTTAATTCAAATCACTCTCAAAACACAATAGCTGGTGGAAAATAACTTTTTAATGAAAAGAGATATGGCTGGAAAAACATCGCAATTAATACTGAACATTAAGAAACTTACAAAACATGAAGGAACTTCACAAAATTTAATCTTTCACTTTATAAAAATCAGAATGTAAATAAATACAACTGTCAAAACAGCACTACCTCTCGGATTTAAATCAAATTACTCTCTAAATATAGTAGTCAGTTCAAAATACCTAAATTTCTTTCTACTGGTCAGATCACGGAATTCAACAGCTTTATACCTTCTCTGACAATACAGACCATTTGGCGAAAACCTGCACGTAAATCGATCCAGTAGTGCTTTAGTCTATAGTGGACACACATATGAACATTGCCTTTTATATATATATATAGAAGAAGAAAGTCTGTTTGTTTGTTTTGTAAATATCTCAACACTGGGGCCACCAAGTGGGTATAGTTTTTGCAAACATTTTTCTTTTCACCTAACTAATATATATTCTGAATATGAGCGAAATTGGTCCATAAATAAATTTTTTTCTAAATATCTAAACCCCAGCACTACCTAGCAGATCTAAACTGAGTCAGAAACCTTTGCGGGCGTGAGCACAAGTCACCAAAGTTTCATTGCAATCGAATGAATGGTATAGGAATGCAAATGGAACAAAGAAATAAACATTAATTCTTATATATAAAGATTAATTTTAAACATTTTTTTTATAAAATTAATATCAGCTTGTACAGGTTATAAATAAAATGAAGGGAATTTCATAAAGAATGCATTATTTTTTATTTAAATGGATATTTTAATTTGGATGACATCTCTTTACAATCATATTATATTCTTCCCTAATTTTTAAGGGTCATTTCTCAATATTTCAAAAGATCTACTTCTCTAAAGAGATCACCACTTTTGTTTCACCCATAGACCAGGTAATTGTTGAAGAAAGTGTTTCCAAGTGGAAAAAGATGTTGCCCACATAATGTTAACTCTGAGCAGCAAAACCATATTGCGTAAAAAAAATAGCTTTAAATGGGCAATCTATGTAGAAAATATCAAATCCAGGTTTTTGTTATATATTCTCTTATTTTGTCAGTTATTTTGAAAAGGAATAGCAATATTTTTGTAATAAAGCTCTGAATTTATACTTAGGGTTTATTTAAAAGTGATCACAAAGCGGAACCACTACATAATAAATGACCAATGAAATGTTAGAAATTACTTAAAATAAAAAATTTACAACTCAGAAATTATAAATTATATTAAACCTCAAAATAAATACTGGTTTTTCTAAGTTAAATTATAAATAATTACTAATAAAAAAAAATATTAACAGAGTCAATGACATGTAACTAAACTTTAAATTTTAAATATTGCAAACTGAAACGAATGTACAGTGTATTAGTAAATCTAAATTATTTCAATATTTAGTCTATTTAGGCCGACTTATGTCGCTTCAAAAATAGATTTAATACATTATTTAGAATGAAATAATTGAAGCAATTTTTCTCTGAAAGAAGACATAACACTACAACTCTACCTGGATCTAACTGGTTTCTGTTTTGTGCTACAAATTACACATTGATATGGTGAATCACAATGTTTTGGCTGGTGATTACATCCTTCAATTCATATATATTTCTCTACACTTAGCTTTTTTTTTGGTTTTAAAGATATTCTTTCACTAGGGAACCTCTTTTACGTTCACGAAAAACAAAACAAAAATAGCGTTGAAAATTTCTTGTCTAAAATCTTTGTTACTAAAATGTTCCATCTCAGTTTCCTTATGAATAATAAAATCAATTACAATGGCATAGTTTACAGAATGAAAAAAACAATTTTCTTTTCAATTTTCTATCAATTTTGAAATTTTTTTTCAACTGGCAAAGTTGTTTGTGAAATACATGTTCCTATTATAATCAGCAACAACTTTCGGGCCTGGAAATATAATTTTGGTAGCATCATTTTGTCTTCTATGAACTAGCTTCTATGTTTTTGTAGCTGTTACATCAGATGGATTATGTTTAGTACTCAATATATTACCTTCTTTATTGTCTTTCCATTTATACATGGCCACACTCTTATTGCTTACAAGAAATAAAAATTCTCTGCTTGCCATCATTTTTTCATGTGCTAAGTTTAGTAGTCCTTTTCTACTTTGATTCACGATACCACATGTATATATCTGTTTTATTTTCAAATGATGTACTAGATCAATTTTTTTAGTTGAATTCCAGGTTTGAGTCACTTTTTTATTTTTAACTGGTTCAAATGGAATAACAGTGGCAGTATTTTGTGGCTGGGAAACATCACAACAAATACCTCTATTTGATTCAGTTAACTCCAGCAATATACCGTCAGTTTGAGAACATCAATATCATTATGGGATTCCAAATCTAAAACAACCTACTTCACTTTCACCATCTAACAGTATGAAATCACCAGATAAAATATGGCATAGTACTTCTTTGGTAAGATTTTTTTCTGACATAACTGCCTTTTCGTAGCAGCAGTTAGCAGTTACACAGTGAAACCACCAAAAAAGTCTTTATTTTCAACATAGTATGAAGAGTAATTGGAAAATATTATAAAATATAAACTATTACCTGATGTAAATATTATAAAACACCATAAAATAATAATAAATAAAGACAATTAATTACTAACTCAATGTACACGAACACAACATATCGCTCAAATACAAAATGGATAAAAGAATAAACATTAACAGTAATCACATGATTATGTTAGCAGCACTACAAGTGAGACATTTAAGAATTATTAAATTGGTTATAAAAGGTGCACAACTAGATGTTACACCAGTCCTAAACCAAAAATTCAACATCCTACGGCTAATTGTTTTTGAGTTATGCGAGATAAGTATGTGCGTACAGACATCATGCTGAAACTAATAAAAATGGATTCAGGGATGGTGAAAGGTGATATTTCCATTGAAATCTGAAATTTTTCGCGATCATAATACTTCCTTTACTTCGTACATGGAGTAAAAAGTTTCGGATTTTAATTGTCCCAGTATATGAAATTTTAATGTATGAATCTGACTAAAGATATGTTTCAAATCATCCAGCTAAAAATTAAAATGAAACACCTATGGTCTCAGAATGTCATGAAAATTATTTTAGTTGTTCTATTTGCCACCCTTATTAACCATGTAACATTTTATTTTGATATGTTAAATACTTTTTAAGTTATTAATTTTTTTAATTTATTATAAAATACGTTATTGTTGTTTCCGAGGATTTTTTAGATTGACATTGATTTAGTAAAAAAATTCATAACTTTGTCATTTTTCATCATATCGCAACAGTTTTTTTCACTAAAATTTTCAGAAAAATATACAGAATAAGATAATAATGCATTTAGCAACTTATATCTTAATTTCTGCTGTACATATAAGCTCAAAGCTGGATTTCATGATTTTTTTAAAGAAAAAACAATTTTAAAATATGATTTAAGATAAAAGACACTAAAGTAACCAAAGTATTTATTTTTTTTATACATATAATCCTAAAAGTATGAGCAAATAGGTTCTGGAAGAAAATCTGAGGTTTTTTGACTGCCAGTACATTTAATACAACTAGAAACAACTGATAAATAATTCACAGTAATATGATACAACTTGAGATAGTATCAAGATCCTGTAAACCAATTATGGTTTATCAATCCCAACCTTGGCAGCCAAAAGAACATCTTTTGCCGCCACTTTATAGATTTTCTTACAAATGCGAAACTAGCTATATAATGGTCACCTACATCAGCTGCACTCATCTTAGCCGTGTAGTCACACATTACGATTGGTTTGTTAAACTCAGTCGTATTATTTTTATTTACTCTTTGAACAGTCTGTTTGATTGTGTTATGATATGTTGATAGTAAAGAGACTACCTGTTTGTCTTTCCATTCAAGTAACATCATTTTGGTGCCATGATATGCAACCTGCTCATCTCTAATTTAAAAATTTTTAAGAACTTCAGGGATTCCCTTGTGGTTTAAAATAATAGTGCCAGTAGTATGCACTTTGTGCTCATAAAGTTCAAGTGCTAAATTAGGACTGGTGTAAAACCGATCAGTATATAAATGGTAACCTAAACCTTGACTGTAAAGCATAACTTTGTTGAGAAGATGGAGAACTTTTCAACTTATAAGAGGAAGTTCTAGTCAATGTAGAGCGTCTATTGTTGCCTTCCCAAAATAGGGAATAAATGTACATATATAACCACTGATGCAATCTACTAAAACAAAAATGCGTAGACCCCATGTTGTGGGCTTCATAGAGTTACAGCATTTAAATTTAATTCTTCCTTTAAAACCCACAGTACTTTCACTGATAACAATATCTTGTGTCAGAATAAAGTTTTCTCTATATCATTTATCAATATACTCTGAAACATTTCTTACCTTTCCGCCTCTTGAACAAATTCTGCCATTTGTCTGATTTGGAGAACATAAATAAAATACCCAAAAAATTTCAAGGAAGCAATGACACAAAAATACATCTTTAAAGAATGACATTTTATCCTGCCATTCTTCCGACCAATATTCTTTAATATCGGTTTTGGGGTTCATGCCCATATTATTACCCCCAGAAAAGCTTTAATTTCAACAAATGACATCCTTCTGGCACATCACTAACCTCAAATTCAGTATCACTTCTGATCCTGAAGATGAATAAAGAGTATATTCATTAACTGTTGGATCACAGTAACTATCATCACTAAACAGACTTTCCGAATCATCACTAGAAAACTCATTCATAATGCTTTTCAATTCAAAATCACAAATTCGATTACGAGAACTTCTAACCATATTTCATACCTTAACTTGTTTATTTACAATTCACACAAGATGTCAAAACACAGCCTACTAGATATGTTATCATATGTGTGTTCATTTACTGATAACAGATTCAGATTAAACTGATGCTAAACTAAACAGAATAAGATGTCAGTGAGAACTGTCTAAATGTCGAGCGATGCTCTTTTCAAGATTTACTGATGTCTAAACATTGTGTAGAATGATGCACGACATTGGACTGCTATGTGAATTACATAATGTCGAGTGGTTTACGCCACTGAACCTGACATGAATTTAAGAATATCAAGTATATTACGACAAAAGACTGCACTGGGTTAATGTGGATGAAGAGAGCACACATTGAAATTTAATTAATTAATAACTTCCTTTTATTTCTAAAGACAGCTAATTTTTGCAGAGATAAATATATAATACTTACTTTCTTTAATGAGCTGTAGAAATCTTGGATTGTCAACTGGCTGTTCCCTGAAAAAAATAAATGGAGGACTTAGATGAAAAATAAAAAATCTAAGAATTAAGCAAACTTTCAAATTTCAAATGGAAATAATACATTGGTACAGTCCAAAAGCTAATTAAGAACACAAACATACTGTGGAACATGTGCAACCAAGAGCTGGAATGTTAAATAGTTTTTAAAACCATTTGCTTGTTGTTCCGAAGAGA
This sequence comes from Lycorma delicatula, assembly GCF_047948215.1. Taxonomy (NCBI): domain Eukaryota; kingdom Metazoa; phylum Arthropoda; class Insecta; order Hemiptera; family Fulgoridae; genus Lycorma; species Lycorma delicatula. The sequence continues at coordinate 37,842,899 of NC_134462.1, forward strand.
CTAAAAAAAATATAATTTAATATGCATCATAAAATAAAATGGAAATATGAAAAAATTTTGATGAGATGTGAAAGACATACTTTTAATAAAGGGTTTTAAAAAATTAAATTAGGTATGGCTTGTACTTTATTTCATTATTTCGTTTTGTTTTTTTTCACTTCAACCAACTACCAACTTTGACAACTTTCTAGCATCCCTCTCCTTCCTTCCTGCCAGTACTTTTTAAAGTCACTCATTAGCCTTTTTCCTGAATTCTTCTGTTATTACTCTTTTTTTAAATCCTCCTTCCTGAGATTAAGCAATTTTTTTTAATTTAATTAAAATTTTTTGTTATATTGAAATTTCTATTTTTGCTTTCTTTAAATTTTTATCACAATATGGGCTTACAGTTTTACTTTCTAGAAACAAGAGAAGGGCTTTCTTGGACATTTTTTTATCACTCATCCTTAAGATTTAGTGTATTAAAAATACATCATCCTATTGTAGGACCAAATACTCTACTTAAAAATTTATTTTCTTTCTTTTGTATATCTTTTAAAAGCCCATTGTTAATCATCACAAAACATTCTGCAGCATACAATGCTTCTGGACAAATAATATATTCAAACATATAATAAGGTATTCAAATGCCTTAATTTTGCATTTGAAGGTAAATTTTTTATTGTACAGGTTTAGTATAATATTATAGGCAAACTCCCTCCAGCTTAGGTTTTGCTTTTTTTATATTTCTATACTTGACCTTTAAAAAAGTTGGGGGCATTCTTGATATTTTTTATATTGTTTTTTTTTTTTGAAAGATATTTGCAGGACTTCTCTTTCTTGTAGTATGCTTATTAGTTCTGTTGTTAGTTTGGAATTATTTTTATTTCATTTTTATTGCAGATAATTTATTATTTTATACTTACTTTCCATTTAACCACAATCGATCAGATTTAAAATCAGGACCTAGAGCAACTGTTGTTTTGGCATGCATCTGAAAAAAAATTTAAGAAATGATTCACTAATCAAAATATTTACAAATAATAAATTTTACCACCTAAAAGGGATGAGATGGACTTCAAAAGCACTGTTAGAATATATAATACAATACAGATCATAAAGATGTTCATGGAAAATATTTAGGTTGAAATGAAAGCGGTATAGGGTGAAAGTTGACTGATGACAATTACAAATCAAAATACAGAACAAGAAATAACATCTAGGAATGAAAAATTCACTAACAAATTACAAACAATAAATTGCATACATTTTATCGTCACTTACTTTAATGCAGATAAAACTGATATCCTTTCAATAGAGAATTTTTAATAATATATGTGTTGAGAAAAGTTCTCCATAAATCCTTTATTTATATCTTAGCATGACAAAATGAGGTTTACACTCATTTAAAGAAAAAATAGTTATACATTACCTGATAAATATTTTTAACAGCTTAAAACATCCTTAAGAGTGTGGGTTGTAGATGGAGTTGGAGTTGTTAATATTTAAATATTTTAACTAAAAGCAACGGCAAACTTATGCCCAATTAATCATTTTATGATAAATGAATTTTTTCATTTTATGAAAAATGTAAAACCTGATCAGGTTAAAACCCAGAACCTTTAATATAAAAAGCAGAGATACTACTTCTCTGCTACAGAGATCAGCACTAACTTTTTACTGGTAAGACAATCCATTCAGTATAAGGTAAATTAATATAACTGATGTGTGTTTTTCACCACTTGTTACTACTATAGTAAAAATAATTGTATCAAAATATTTTTATAACATTAAGATCTGAGTAAATGTACAACCATTTCTTCACAATAAAAACTGATTAACTTTACTTACAAGTTAAACAAATACAAATTACTGTAGTAAAAATGTCAGCAATTGCCAACCATTTTATACAAACACATCATAAATAAACAAACATCCCAAAACACCCTAACACTGATGTACTAAATTAACAAACAGTTCAAATCCAATACATTTTTTTATTATCTAAATGGGACTTTCCAACTTGAAAAATCTACCATCAATAACTTCAACAGGAATCGCAATATAACAATATAAAAATCCACATATAAAGAAATGGAACTCATAATACCGGATTACAAAGGAACCCCACAAACTAAAAATAAAAAAATATATATATTATATATACATAATACAATACAAAAAGATTATTAAAAAATAATGGTAAAGAAAAAGGATTACTGTTTTTTTTTTTTTTAAACCATGAATTTTGAAAACAAAGTTCATTTTGAAAATACAAACTACAAAATTAAATAAAAAAGAAAAAATGGCGATAATTAAATTTTAAAATAAATACAGGTACATTATTAGCTAATTGTAAAACATGTGGCAGGTAAAGAATTTGAATATGAGTTTTATGTCATAATAACCTAATAACAGGAAAAAAAAAAAATCTAATGCAGTGCAATGTAATACATACTATCAACAAGGATGTGACATACCATTACACCATAATGCAAGGGATTTAATGGAATATTCTCAGATAATATAGGATCTAAATCAACCCAGTGGAGCCAAAATAAAAATGAAAGATTTCTTCATGCAACTGTCACCCATTAATGACTCCATGACAATAAAATAGCTATGAGGGGCAGCTGAAATGAAATACATACTGGAACTTCAAAATAAAATGTCACAAAAATGACAGGTGCTGCCATCTTGTGTTTTTTTTACTAACATTCCACAAGTCGTTTCCCATGCCCTCTCATTTTCTGCTAGTTGCCATTGTTATGGCGACTGGCAAAAAACAATGTGCAGCAATTGAATTTTTAACAGTGAAAAAAAAAATGAATGGTAGTGATTCATTGTCATCTAAAAACCATTTATGGAGAGTGAAACTGTTGATCTAAGTACTAAACGAGGTGAGCAATAGAATTTTGTGCATCAGAATCTGATAAAGCAAACATTGAGGATGAACCTTGCAGTGGTTGACCAGTTCCTGTGACTGAAAAACACTAAAAGAAGATGGATGAATTAATTCAAAGAGACTCTCACATCAGAACCTAGTGAAACTGACAAGCATTTACCAGCTACTGAATACAGGCATAAACATGAGAATGTACACAAATAGTGAATATGGAGTAAATATGTTTGAGAATGTTTGTAGAGTTCTTATGAACTATAGTACTTTAGAATAAGGTGGAGTCCATCTGCAAAATGATAAAGAGCCATACATTTATCACAAAGTTTAACAATAAATATACTGCACTGGCTAGGCTGACCGAATATACTGAAATCAGTAACCAACCAGTAAATAAAAAACAAAAAAGACCATGTTAGTAGACTTATCATTGTAGATCACTACATTGAGTTCAAGTGGGTAACTAACTTTGTAAAATTCCTGTAATACCATCAGGTGATTTTACCCAGGCAGCTAAAGTTTATAACGAAATGATTGAAAAAGTATACTAATGGGCAGGAAATATAACAGGTAAATCCAAATTTAAGGTACAGCAGCAAACTGAACTGAAACAGATAAAGCCCTTGCTCACATACTAATTTTTCCAGGTGAATGCTGAAAAACAGATTACTAACCTAACATTCAATAAATGCACAAAGTTAATAAATTTGATACAAAGGTTTTGGTACAACCACAGTAAGTGGCAGATATATCCATTAACGCTGCTTCGCTACTGTATGGATATATCTGCAAAACTATGTTTTAACTAATAATATTAGTTTCATAATGATCATAGAGCCACTAAATGGTATAGGGTTTAGGTTTATTATAATCTCTTTAGAGCATACATCACTTTAAAATTATAAGACTGACTCTTGGGCATAGAACACCATAAAGTATAACCTAACTTACTATATATTGCGTGTTCAGTAAAGTCTAGTTTTATTGTATTATTGGCAGTAATTTCAGCAAACAAATAATTTGTTTGTTAAAATTGGTGAATTAGTAGGTCAATCCATTTGAAGTGTCCTAATTTATCTAATTTTATCTTCACCTAGACAATTATAAAAATTTTGTGATTTGCCCAGAAGTATATTTCAAAAGGCTCAATCCATTTGAAGTGACCCAAGGGTGATTGCTTGACCCAAAAATTGAAACTTACCCACTTGTTCCCTACATGTCTCATGACCTTAAAACTACTTTTTTTAAATCTTTATTTAAGCAGTTTACCTGTGGTGGCTATTTTTGTTACGGTGCACACACCTACTTTTGATTGCAAGGGTTTACAAAAAAAAATCATAACTAAACAACTATTGATCCTGTATAGATGAAACAAAGTAATTTAATTATATTTTCTCACGGTAAAAATTGGTCCTGTGGTTTATTTACCTATTTTTCTATGTGGAAATTATCAATAAAGTTGAACATGAAAGGAGCTGAAATTTCACTTTTGGTCATTTTTTTCAAGAGGCAGGGATGGCATACACAGTTTGAATTATTTTTTTTATATGGATGTGTATGTTAGTAGTTTTACCATAAATTATATCAATGGTGATAAACTTACCCCTAAATTTTTATGAATTTTTGAAAACTAATTTTTTAAAAATTCAAATTTTGGCTTCAAATAACTTTGATGGGGCTGGTGATAAAAATCTCAGATTTGCATAACTTTCAGAGTTTTTGTAGATGTTTATGGAAAATCAAAAAATTTCTTGAGTATTGAACTAGTAAAAAAGTTATAATCTGTCAAAAATCATGAAAAACTTGTTAAATATGATATCATTTTGACTCACTAAATAAGTACCCCCAAGGAGGTTTCTTGTTTTCTTTGCACTGTACATACTTTATATATTTAGCCCCTGTGTTGTTGAAGTTGACCTGTTTTTGCAGTGATAAAAGTTATTATTTAGTGTGGTTAACCAACAGCTGTTCTGATAATTCTCTTGAAATTGTGTAAAACTACTAACATATACAGTCACGTAAAAAAATAATTCAAACTGTTTATGCCATCCCTGCCTCTTGAAAAAATTATGGTGGTGTGCACCATAACAAAAATAGCCACCACAGGTAAACTGCTTAAATAAAGATTAAAAAAAAAAAAGTTTTAAGGTCGTGAGACATGTAGTGGGTAAGTTTCAATTTTTTTTTACTCGGTCAAGCAATCACCCTTGAGTCACTGCAAATAGATTGAGCCTTTTAAAATTATCCTTCTGGGCAAATCACAAAATTTTTATAACTGTCTGTCTAGGTGAAGATAAAATCAGCTATACTTTCTGTCTAAATATTAAAGTAGAAAATTTTAATCTAACATGTCGTTAATCAGAAGTAGTACATGATTCAAGAGAAACAGGGAAAATGAGATAATTAATGCACTAATGAACTTACCTCATCTATACCTAGAGTAACACTCACAGAATCATTCAAAGGTAAAATAAGGCTTTCATCTCGTTTTCCCCCTGTAAATACATAATTTAAAGAAATTATAATTACCCAATATTAGTAAAAGCAAAAAGTAAAACATAAAGAAATATATCATTTTAATCCAGGTTACATATCTGTAAATGATTAAATGTTAATAAATATAACAAATATATTAGTAAAACTAATGATTTGATTCCAAGGTAAAATTAAGTGACATGACAAATTTTTGTAAAGAGTATAAAATTGTTTTATCTTCTTAAAGCGATGTTACACAACCTAACCTGATTACTATCTCAAAAATCAATGTATAAAATACACATATCAACAAAGAATATTTTTAATTTATTTATTCTACTGCAAAAAAGAGACCTTTTCAGGCATAAACTAAAAAGGTTATTGAAGGTGTATACTAAGAAATCAAGATAATGTAATAAACTCAACAGGTTAAGAAGACTGAATAAAATTATACTTTGAAGTTTAATAAAATTATCTTCAATAAATTCATCGCTACAAATACAGAAAACTTCACACTTACAAACCATAAATAAAATATGATGAAGACATACATAATAAACGACTCGAACTTTCTCGATGGTGAAATAAAATACTGTTACTTTGTCCAAAGTAACGCATTTTAATCCTTTTGTCTAGTTACAGGGAACAACAACAACATTTGTACATATTTTTATAACTACGGCCACGCTAAAAAGGGCTACTCATAATAAACATGTCTGTCTAAATGAAAAGTATCAACTTAATACTACGTTTTACAAAAAAAAAACTTGTAATAATTAACCTGTCCGACGAAAAAGGCCTGTTAGTAATACAACCTAACAACAATTTAATCCAAAATTACTAAATAAAATTGTCACCGAGTTTGATTTCGTTCTTTAATACTTACAGTATTTGATAGTAGCAATATTCACTGGGGCAATACAAGTTACTACCTCCATTGTCTGTGGTACCGGTAGTTGATCTGTAACGATAAATTATCATAAAGATGCAAGTAAGATGCGTAAACGGCACTACTGTAAAATAAAGTGAGAACAAGCCTTACCGGTTTTATTTTCCTTATCTACTAACTCATTTTAATGACAAAACAGAAAAACCTACGTAATTACAACTCAATATAGCCAACACTCCATTCAAAAATATTGTCAACGGTTCGATAGTGAGCTTCGATAGAACGAGATCACTGCGTCGTCTCGCGTAGTTAATATTTCGATATTATCGACAAAGAGGTCAACTGTTTATTCAATGGTAATTATCATACAAAACTGGGTATACAATAACGATAATACACAAATACTAACAAGGTCACTGAAACTGTAATTATTAAAAACGTTAACTCTGTAATGAGTGATGCAGAGGTCCATTAATATTTATTTTATCATTTTGTTGCTGAAAGTTGTCAACTGTCCTTACAGTGTATTATTTCTTTATGTATAATGTGTTTTTTAATTTGTGAATATAATAAAATATTTCCTTAATTTCATCTTATTCTATTTTAGACTGCGGTTGAGGTGATGTATCAAATAAATAAATATTTCATTTTGATCAGTACATAATAATACATTATGTACATCATTTATGGAATGAATTGATATGCTACTCCATGAATAGAGAAAGAAAGTACCATTTGTACTGTTTTTCATTATATCTATATTTATTGCCTTTTGTTTGTATTTATATTGTCAATTGTTTGTGATTTGCTCATAAACAATTAACTACAGCAACTTATCACAAAATAATTAAAAAATAAAAAAGGCTGTGACCAAAGTTCATATTATATTATTTAATTTATTACTAATATGAACACATAAAAAATAATATCATTTACAATTCAAAAAGCATTAGTGAAAGTTAATATGAGCACATACTCATGTAAACATTGAAAGGGATACAAAAATCTGGTTTAATTTTTTTTTTCTTAGTATTATTTAAAAATCCATTGAGAGAGTGATAATTTTATTATACAAAAATAATGTTTTAATTGCTTTTGAAATAAATTTGAAAAAAGATTTTTTAAAGTAATTTGGCAATTTTTCAAAGATGGAAGCAGGAGGATAATAAGGCCTTTTCTCACAAAACAGATTATTTTGTTGAGGTACACAAAAACAGTTTTGTTGGCTTCTTGCTATGGTTACCTCCCTTGATGCTGTATGGAGAAGATTGTCTGTCTTCCATGTAATCATTGTTGATGGTAATTTTTTAGTCAAAAAATCGGAAATATTTTATATCATCCAGATGCATCAGAATTTGTTGCTAACATATACGATGAAAACAGACATTTATACAAAATAAATGTAAACTATTTGCAGAAACTGTCTATGAAAGTAAGCAGAATATTATATGTTGTAACTGATTAACAACAGTATAATTAATGGACACAATGCTCATAGAATATGACTTTGCAGTTGTGGGACCATAATTTTTCCTTGTTCTTTGTGTGCACCAGAACAAGGAAAAACTCCCTCCAAATTGACTTCTTCACAAAAGAAAATTATTTTATCTAAGTAATTTGCTTTAGGCAAGGGAATCATATGTTTTAATTTAGTTATATTTACACTTTAATAATGTGTAATCAATGAGAAATTTGTAACAAATGACAAATTATAGATATGTGTAATTCCAAGAATAGTGTGACAAATGCATAGATCTATATGGAACTGATATATCTGACAAATTTCATTAGCTTACCATTTTTCCTGATGTAGGGGATGATAAATCTAAGAATAAATTTTGTACAGAGTGTATCACAAAGTTCTCTCTGGACTTTCATAACCTATTGTGAAAAAAATGGAAGTTCATGTAAATATTTCCTAAAATGATTCGTTTGCGAGTTATGGCTAGTGAAAGAATTCGCTCAGATTTCAGCTACCCTGGTGGAATGAGGTCAAACTGAAATTTTTAGGACATTATTTATGGGGCAGAATTAATGATTTTTTGTGATTATTGACCTGAAAAATTGAACAAAATAGGTTCCAGAATTGCATCTACAATAGTTCTTGAGAAATCTGTTGTGAAAACCAATAAATTGGAGTAAAAAAACTCTGTTTTTTATGTCTGGTGTACAATAACTTTGCTAAATGAGCAATAAAACTTTTAAACAAAAACTTGTAGAGAATTTAATTCTGAAAAAAAAGCTTTAAGATAAGGATAATAAAATAAAAAAAAAAGTAAGAAAAATTCTAATGTTATTTAGAAACAGTATGCTAGACCAAAGTGTATTATACCAGTTTATAATAATTGTTCAAAACTAAGCCTGCCATTTTCAACACATTTCTTGGCATGCTTCTGCTTGGCATGCTTTTGTTGCTCATTTTATTTCTTCAGGACTGTTCTTAAGTTGCTCAGCCACATCCATAATGCAAACAATTAATTCCTCACAAGACTGTAATTTTGTTTAATATACACTATTTTACATCTATCCTCACCAAAACTCTAAATGTGTTAGATCAGGCGTTCTTGGTGGCCAGAAAAGTGGACCTACATGACCGATCCATTTATCAGGGAAATAGTGATTTAAATGAATGGAAATGGCACAAGAGAGGTGGAGAGGTGTACAATTGTGCTGGACGTATACTTTGTGTCTCAGCAGTAAAGGAACATCTTCAAGCAGCTGTGGCAATTCTTCTTGAAAAAAATACAATAGACTTCAGCATTTTAGCTATCAGGTAATATGAATGGTTCAAACAGCTGATTGTGAAGAAGGCCGCATTATACATTCACACAAAATTGGTGTTGAAAATTGCCTTCCACCGTTTTATGAGGATTTACTTCTGCCCATGTATGCTCATTGTCTAAGTTGTTGACACCATCACGAGTGAAATTTGCCTCGGTAAACAAAACATATTTGTAGAGTTGTCAATTTTTATTCCACCAGTTGCAAGACTCCAAGCAAAGCGGATCACCTTCTGGGTGTAGATGTTGAACTAGCTGTTTAAGAATAAAACTTGTTTTGTGTCTTCCAAACCATTGAATACTAAACACCGATCTGCTTAGAAAGACGTCATGTACTGATGCCTGGACTGCACTGAACTTTACTTAATATACCTCACAGAATGATTTGAGCACTATTACAGTATTGCACATTGTTGATCAGCTGTTGTTATTTTATTGCCAGCTTTGAAATAATAATTATTCAAGTAATTTATTGTATTTCTGTCTTAATGAAAAAAATACTATCTAGATAATTTTTATTTTTTTATTTTACAATTGTTGTGTAATTTGGAGTTTTTTTTTACATTTTTAACAGTAAATTGTGTTTTTACAAATTTTTCACCTCACCAAAAAAGAATTTTTTTTTGTTTACAATAAATAATTATTTTTCTGACAAATGCAGTAATGTACTGTTTTTAAATAAAATTCCAATTTTTCTAACCTTTCTTTGTTTTATTCAACTTAACTTACACTACTTTTTTAAAAATTATATTCTCTACAAGTTTTGTTTAAAAGTTTTATGTATTTATTACCCATTTAACAAATTTATTGTACATCAAACATAAAAAAACGATGTTTTTTTTACTCCAATTTATTGGTTTCATACCAGATTTCTCAATAACTACTGTAGATACTGTTCTGAAACCAATTTTATTTGATTTTTTTGGTCAAAAACCATAAGAAATTTTTAATTTTGCCCTTTATTTAATTTCCTAAAAGTTTCAGTACGACTTCATTTCACCAAGCTAGCTGAAATCCGAGCGCCATCAACCTGAAAACATGTTTCAGCATGGCGAGTTACAGGTGAGATAGCATTTCTAGCATCCTTGGGTTATTTTTGATTTCTTCAATGGCCCAAGTGATTCTTTGTAAATGTTAATTTGCATTTTCTGATTTTTGTGCTTACACTAATGGTTTCACATATCCCCACAAAAAGAAATATAAAGGATTCATATCAGGTGATCTGACTGGCCGTAGTTGAGATTCACCTTTACCAATCCAGTGGTTAGTAAATGTTTCATAAACATAACAGTCCATAAAAATGAGCTGGTACACCATCTGTTGGTGTAAATACATATAAGTTCTTGCACTATGTGGGACATCCTCTAAAAGTACTGACAGCTTATTTTGAAGAAAGTTATGGTAATCATTACCAATGAATTAATCTTCCATTGAAAACATGAGGTCCAATAAGAACATAACCTACTTTTCAAGACCAGGCATTTAATGAAAAATGTTGCTGGAAATTAGTTTTAGTGGTTTCATGAAGATTGTCATCTTTAAAAAATGTTTGTTTCATGTATTGTTTATCCCATGTCGCGTAAATGTTGATTCATTTGTAAATAAACATTGATGGAAGCATATTGTTTTGTAATAAACATTGGTAATAATTCAGCTGCAGATTGTACCTTCTTCAAGACATTGAAATGGTTGAGGATGATATGGATAGAAAGACCTTCATTATGTAATGGCCGCCATATACTCTTGCATGGAATTCCCAAACGTGCAGATAATCTACGAGTATTAGAAGTTGGACTTTGACTTTGCTCTATCATAGTAAAATTTGCTCATTCACATTTGTTTCTTATTCAAATGTTACATTAAATTTTTTTTTCTTTTAGAAGCCAGTGAGTATCTGCAAATACTTGCCAGTTAGGAATGTTTCGTTTGGAAAATCCTTGACAATGTTTTTCAGTGGCTCGTGTAGCATTGCTGTTACAAAAACCATAGATAAAATGAATGTCAGCATTCCTGATTTATAAACTTATACAGCATTTCTCTTTTACTACAGAATAGATCACTTACTAATTATTATTACTAGCATTTAAAATCAGTGCAAATGAACTACTTAAATACACATTAAACACAAATGCACACTTCACAAATTAAATAAAATTTTATACTGAAAATTAATTTCTTAATTACAAATACAGCACATTGAAGCATAATTCTGAATCTTAACCATAACAATGTTTTGAAAATTTTGTTAGTAGAGCTTTGCTCTCTGGAAGATTAAGGACAAACTGCTAATATTGTACAGAATTACAATGGCCCTAGTGGGAAATTAATGAACAAATAATTAAGAAATAACATCATAATATTGCAGGCAGACAAATACATATTCGCGTAATTTTTATGTTATTGTTTCACATGAAAGTAGAACTAAATTGCTGTTGTGGAATATTGTTGGTAGATAATATACATTAATTTTCTCAGAATTACATTCTGTATCAATTTAAACAATAACTTATATTTGTTTATTGACAATTTAACAAAGTTATTTTACACCAAAGCTGAAAAACTGTGTTTTTCAACTCATTTTTTTATATTTTTTATACCCTATTTCATAGAAAATAATGATGTTACAATTCTGGGACCCATTTTTAAAAAGTTTTTCACATCAAAAACCGTAAGAAACCATTAAATTCATCCCTTAATTTAGTTTCTGAGAATTTCAGTAGGGATTCATTTCATTATTTTAATGAGAGAAATACACTTATTAAGTTAGCAGAATCCTCCTGGGACACTTTGTGCATTGATTTCTTCTTATAGTTTCTATAATTAAGTTTATCTGGTAACAGATGTTTAAATTATTTAATCACTTATATTTCAGATATTTACATTTTAGTTAAAGCTTTGACCTGTTCCATATATGTTGTGATTTATTAAAAACCTCATAGTGCAGTTCACATGGACAGACATTTCTAACCTAATAGTTTGATTAAACATTTCAATAATAAATTAATGTAAAGTGTAAATTGGATTCAATTTAATACATAAAATATAACACAGGTAACACATGTTAAATTTTTTTTCTTTTCTGGCCATAATAGTAATAGTTACAGATAACTGATATCCAATACTGATAATTCTGTGGGGAATTTACTACCCATATTGAAAAAAAAAATTAATGATAATTCTCATTTGGTGAAATAAGTGGGAAACAAACTTTTATTTTCAGTTCATTATTAATTAATCACTTCATTAATTAAGCAATTAACCTACTTCAAAAATTAAAATCAACAATAAGAATTATTTTTCAAAATTGAATTTAATTACTAATTATTGCTGAGTTTGACAATATTTCTGAAGTCTGTTTATAATGATACTGAATGGTATTAAATTTCATTATAATGGTACTGCTACAAATCCAGATTTTACCATGGCATCTGTTGACATATTCCCAGAAGGAGATAGGACAGTGGTACTGGCTATGGGCATTGCATGATTATAACGGCCAGAAAGAGGCTCAAACAAGCCTGTAAACAACATTTTAAAGTGTTGTTGGAATTTCAGAAGATCTAACTGGGAGGATTACAAAAATGAACTGGAGAATGATATACCTAATGATTTCCTCATGTCTCCTGATGAAAATACAAAAAAAAAATTATGAAATTATATTACAAGTTACTAAACATCATGTCCCTAGAGGAAGAGTATGTAATTACAGATCATTTTTGAACAAATTGTCTGTGAAAATTAAAAGCAGAGAACAAGGATACACATAGGCAAGGCGAATGTACTAAGAATCTAGATGATATAATGGAATGGTGGCTAAAGGCAGCTGCTATGAAAAGAGAAGTATTAAACACTAAGAGAGATTGTTTTTCTAACTTTTTAAGTAATATTTCTACAAAACAGTCCAGTAAGGTTTACAAATCTATTAGTGACGGATAATAGACAGTTTTATAGGCAGGCTCTTAAATCAGGTCAGAAAATTTTTTACAAGGATTTGAGTTAGCAAATGCTTTTAACTATCTCTTTTGACTTCTCTCCCAACAACTAGACACCAAAATACAAAGTATAAAAATATAGAAAAAAGTATAAAGTATATTTGTAAAGTATAAAAACTAAAAAAGTGTTTTAGATGGCAACTGACATCTGCATCAGGTGATATAGCAGAACCAATATTCAATGTCAGTTTCACACTGTCCGAATTTACAGTGGGCCTTGAATATCTTAAAATATATGAAAAATACTGGCTGTGACAAAATAACCAAAAGATTTTTATCTTGGCCCTGTTGTCCGGGAGACGATAATCTGCCTTTTTAATTAAATCTGGAATGAAGGAGAAAATCTGGAAAAAGGCAATTATTAACCCATTTTATAACCTATGAAATCTCCAGAATCTCTGTCACACTATTGCTCAATTTCACTGTCTTGTATAATGACTAAATTTATGGAACGAATGGTTAACAACAGGCTCACTTACATTTTAGAATCCAGTAATATCATCTGCAAGAAACAAGCTAGTTTTCATAAGCATTTTTCTACCACTCAGCAGCTGCTTCGCCTTAGTCAAGAGGTTAAAGATGCGATGGAAAAAAAAGAAGCTGTGGTGGCAGTTTATGTTGATTTTAAAAGTCCTTATGATTCTGTATGGAGGCTGAAGCTATTGGAAGGTTGTGTTTTCTTGGAGTTAAAGGGAAGGTGCTACAGTGGATATATATTTTTATTAATTAGCGCTTTTGTGCTACCAGGGTCAATGGGGTGACTTCAATATACAGACAGTGGAGGGTCAGAGTACCACAAGGAGCTGTGCTAAGCCTGACTTCATTCAATATAATGATAAATGATGCTATGAGAATTTAGAAAACGTAGAAGGTATAAAAATGGCATTTATGCAAACAAACTACTCATATGGGCTTTCTTGCCAAAAGCAAAGATGAATAAATTATCCTCATTGCTAACTGAAGCAATGCAAACACTATTCAACTAGGCATTGAAAATCTTATAACTGAATGTAGAAAAAACATTTTACCATATCTTCTCAGTGGTTCACTCTAGGCCAGAAATCACCATGAAGTAAGGAAGTATAGATAGTAAGGAAAGTGATAACTCTAAATATTTGGGTGTGTACCTCGACAGGAAGATGACGTGGAGAATCATAACAAATAGGTCACCAGCAAAGTGAAGGATGAGCTAAATATTCTCAAACCCTTAGCTGGTAAGAACTGTATCCCACTGTTGGTTTTAAATGACACCTTTATTATTTATATAAAACCAACGATCCCGAATGGTAGCAAAAACCTTATAACTGCTGACACATTTGGTCTAGAATTAGTTCATAATCAGGTCATACAGCTAATTACAGGAGCTGTAAAAACAACTGCTGTTCCAGCTCTTCTGGTTACTACTGAAAATGCTCCTATTTGTTCTGAGCTGCATTGACTGGTTTATTACAATATGAAAAGTTATTCCATTGCCTTTTCTCAGTTTCTGGCAAAGTTATCAAGCAGAAAATCATCACTTGAAAACACAAAAAAGATTTCTTCCAGTGTATCACAGAATTAAAAGAAAGGTTCTGCCCACTGGCACAAGCAGAACCTCTATTTCCATTGTGCCCTCTAAACTGGCACCATGTGTTGTCAGCCACACTTGAAGTGCAGAAGCTAAAGGTCAGGAAGCAAGATATTAACCCCATTCTCTGACAGAAAATTTCCGTGAAACATGTGGAAACAGTGTACTCCAAAATTGAATGGCTATGGGTGTATACTGGTGGCTCGTGGGAAATACCATTCAAATTTTGATGATCAGGTTGCTGCAATTGATATTACCTTTTGACAACTCTTTGTATGAATACATGCCTTTGGTAAGGCTGTTTTTCTTTACAACTAAAAAGCTGCTATTCTGGTTATCACATCTTTTCAACATCCAACTTCTTTAAAGATCTGTCAGTATACACAGAAATGAACAGGCTGATCTCTTGTCAAAAAAAGGTGCACAAATCTTGCTTCAGTTTCTATATTATCTTATCATTCAGCAAAGCTCTTTATTAACAACAAATTCAGAGTTTCTACTCAACAATATCTGCTGTCGTGTAGTGAAAATAAAAGATGGTTTTTGCTGGTAGAGAATGAAGTTATTATCTTCTAGAAGCGAGAGAGTTCAGTGTAACAACTGGACATAACTCTGGTGTTGCCCATCTGTACCAAATAATAAAAATTCTCTATCTAAATGTGTCATTTATAAGGCTGAAAACAGTGATATGAACTGGGAGCATGTATTGAATGAATGTGATTATTTTAAAAACTGTCAAAAAGTCTGTTGGAAAGATCTACTGGCAAGTACGGAAGTTAATGACTTTGGCTGAAAATTAGAGCATTTGTAATAAATAAATATTTCTGAAGTAATTTTTTAAATGTAGGATTTTTTTATGATTACTGACATATTAATTATTTCATGGTTCTTAATGAATTCTGTTTATTACTAAAATATGTACTTGTTGAATAATATGTTCTTGTTTTCTAAACAGAATATTAGATTTCACAATATAAGATTAATAAATAAGTTGTTCATTATTGAAGTCAATCATAATGTAATTTTAGTTGAAAATAAAAGAATTTTTGAACGGTATATAGTTTTTTTTTAAAACTATATATAGTTCATAAGGTAATTTAAAAAATAACCTTTGCACATTATAAAATATAAAAAAAAATTTGTGTCAGGAATTCTTTGTTATTCTGTGGGTATGCTTATAATACAGATCTCGCAATGTCTCCTTTAGACGTGGCTTAACCAAGGAGCATTGCATTTATCACATATAAAATTCATTTTTTTACGGTGTTAAGGCAAGTTCCATCTACTGTACACTAAATGAAAGTAATAGATAATAATCTCAGAGATCTTTAGAAGCATATTTCCAAGTATTTATGAAACTTGGTTTTAAATACTTATTATTTAAAACCATAAACTTTTGATATGACAAACCAAGTCAAATTATAAAAGGTACAGTGATTTTAATAACTTATTTCAAAACATTTTCACTCTCACCAACTCAACCAACTTCAGTGAATGTGCTCCTGATTTCACTCTGTTGTCAACTGACATTGCTGGTAGATTTTTTGAGTTAGTAGACATATATTTCAGAAGTGGCTTAAAAGTGGTATTGAATTTGAAGCATGTTTATTGAATTAGGAGATTGTTATTTATTTATAAATTTCATAATTTTTGAGTATATTAAGACATAGTGTTTTTGTAAACGTCTAGAATATCAAAATTGTTGAAAATGACGGTGAATAGTGGTTATGCGTATGAAATAATAGGCAAAAATTGACTATGATCTATGAAGAGCTTTTTAATGTAAATTATATCTTTGTTTACTGGTTAGTTATGTGTAGATGCCTCCTATTTTTCACTTTTTCATGTTTTTTTTTTGTCAAAAACTGCCATTACTAAACATTAATTTAAACTTAATGTTTATTTCTAATGAAATAATAACTATCTAACATAATATTATTAATAACAATAAATAATAATGCAGATAAGACCTCAATAAATGACAAACACTGTGGCAACCAGGTAAACAACAAGAACCTATCTTTGTTTGAAGCTGTTCCATTTGACATATGTAAAATATTGTGCAGTTGTTGTATTTCAATTATATATACCAGATGATTGTGTTCTTTGTGTAATGATTTATTTTTATTCTGTTTGTTGTCTAAAAGTTATAAGCTATGCATCTCAAATAACTCACAATTTAAATATCTAGAAACAAACAGATGTAATATAAGATAAAAATGAGAAAAACAAAACCAAGAAAAATACATCACACTGACATACAAAAATAATAACTAAGAAAAAATTGCTCACAAAAAAAAAAATGGGTTAATGAGAACTTTAGAACAATAAATAAAACAAAATAAATCATTGCATATAAGACATAATCATCAAAAAAGTGAATTGACCTTGGAATATATAAAATGAACTGTCCCAACTGCTCAATGTTCTACATTTGATAATTGGCATTCAGTTTCAAAAAAAGGAATGTTGAACACAAAAATTTTCTATAGCAGCATAGCAGATAATATCCACAATAGGTATCATAAAAATCTGTCAATCATCTAATCAATACAAATCCATCACTACTTAAAAAAGAATTGATATTATGCATGTATGTAAGAGAAAAAATAATTCAACATTATAAAATATATAAGCAGATAAAATTATACAGTAATATACTGTATGTTCATGCACAAATAAAATCCAACACAATTTTAAACCATACTCTAAATGTGTTCTGCCTGAATCAAAATATCATCTGATGTCAGACTGAGAGCAATAACACCAGTCACTGAAGGTAAAGGTCACAAGAATGACTAAAATCATTTTTAAGTAAATTAATAACAATGTTGTGATAGAAGTGTGTTCATAATTTCAAAAATTTATGGTTTTAAATAATTTTCATTGTTGACGGTTATGGCCAAATTGTCAGACAAAAGAAAAAGATTCTATTTCAATATTACTATTATGAGATTTTTGAAGATTATATTGTTAAGCACAAAGTTCTTATGATTACTTTTTACTAATAACAACTTTTCTGCAGAATTTTCTACCCATGAAGAAATCTTAAAATACAAGTATTGTACTCATCCTTATTTTTGTCTAATAGTGTTTGTATAATTTCCCATAATTAAATCACATACTCCATAAGAAGTAACAAGAAAAGGTATTTCAATTAAGAAGCTAAAGTGAAAATGAAGTTAAATAATGAATTATCAGGATAATGATGTGCATTGTCTTCTGATTACAGGTCGCTATACACAAGAAAATAAGAATACTATTTTGCAATATTATTAATAACAATGGTAATAAACAATTATTTTTATAAGATTTTTATCTAATAATTGTATTTATGATAAAATAAATAAATTTCCCAGGAATTCACTTTGCAATTGTATACAAAATACACAGTAACATTAATTACTTCGTATGTGGTAACTACATCAGTGTACTCGTAACATTATTTTATCACTGTAATTGCATGTCAGCAATGAGAAAATTAGATTCATTAAATTCTTTTAACAAATGTAAAGTTTAATTATGGTAAATGAGTATCATTATATGAGTAAAATCTTTTTATTAATTTCCTTCTAATGATTACAATTTCCCTTTCATTTCTGGTATTAAACACAAAACACTTATTAATCATTTAATAGCAATTAATTATTACTTGTTAAAATAAATGTAATGGTTATACTTTACAGAAATGAATGGTTTAATCACAATCATAAGTAAAATACACAAGGTTTAACAGAAGTCTTTAAACAGTCTATATTTACACATAAGTATTATCTTTTATGCATGGTTTTACATGCTGTGCAACCTACTGTATCGCTTGTGTCCTCTCACAGGTCTGGTAACTATTTTTCTAATGTAAAACATTATTTAGGTTCAAATTAAGCCTTAGTTTAATTTGTGTGTAAATTATCTACACTACTACACAGTTGTTTTTGTTACTAATTAACCTTATTATTCATTACTTTTTAATTTTAACTGAGACATTAATTTGACTTTTCATGGTGACTTTCTTCTGAATTTTCCTCTCATTTCTTTGTGATTAAGTTAAATATATAACTTTTTTTATATCACTATATAGTTTTATATTATAAAAGTCATATCAGGAATGGATAAATATATGGATAAATATACTACTACGTGTGTAATAAAAGGATTGACGTATATTGTATGGAATGCTTTCGCTTGAAAAGGTCAAGAATAATCTATGGGAAAATCTTTATTAGAGCAGTATCAGAAAAATTCAAAGCCAAAATGAGAAAAGAGATGAAGATTTTAAGTTCATATTATTCATTTATAAAAAAATAAAGTTTTTATATGAAAATAATGTGATACAAATTAGTGAAGATAAATCAATAGAATTGGAGCAGAATAAAATAATCTTTATCTTGAAGGTGTAATTTGAAAAGTGTTTGTGTTTTATACACATTGCAGTATACATTTTAAACACTGTAAGTAAAATTCATTGTCTTATGCATTGAATATAATACACATTTCAAGTATTTGCATATGTTATATGAGGATGTAGAAAATTTACTATTAGTTGAGAACTCATACACATAAAAACTTATGTGTATGAACATTTTTTTTATAAAACACAATCTTTTAATTTAATTTGAAATTGATCAGATGTTTATGGTCATTTTATAAGTACATCACAGTACCTGAAAACAGGATCTAGCTGATGGTCATATAATAATTATAAAGAGTTTTGTTCTTGTCTCTTTTTCTAATAAATGATTAATTAACTTGATTTTACCACCTAGACAAGCATTTTTTAACATATCCAAACTTTGAAATAAAATGTTACTAATCATATTATACTAAATTTGTAATTTTTTCTTCCTTTTTAAATTGGGGATAAAATGTATATAAACAACTTCCTTTCTATGTAAACAATTTGGCATATTTTAAAATCTGTACACAAGGTATCTGAGACTTTTACCACAGTTGACTTGAATTGTATTGAGAGTACTGATGATTATGATAGTTTTGTTTAAAAAAATTATGAAATAAATGTTTGTGAAGATTTCTTTAAATGTAGATATAAATTAAAATGGTCAAAAGAAGAAATGTCCCATCAGTAGCATATAATTTGTTAAAAGTTTATAACAAATTGTAAATGGACCTTAATCAGTGAATAGAATAATATATTATTATATAAAAGTGTCTGAGTACATACTGCACAAGATGAAAAATGATTTCATTCATAGCATGCTAATTCTGGAGTTTTAATTCATTTATTTTTTAAGATTTGTTTTTAAAATGTTTATAATAACTTTTGGTTTGCTTGGAATTTCTCCCGCCACCACCCCATTCAGTCACCCTAAAGCATAAAACCAAATGTCTGTGCCACAAACGACTACTGAGCCTTGAAAAAGTTTAGCTAACCTAAAAGCATGAGCGGAATAAGAGTGGTACCAAATACCACTCACTTGCATGTCCCACTGCCCACTTGTCATTGATCATTAAAATGGTTAGGTGCATCTCGTCGACTACTAAAACATATATGATTATCAATAATTAAATTTATCTCGTCAAAGACAGCAATTCGCTGCCACGCCTAGGCTGCTGAATGCCAGGAAGTGCCATTAAAGCACTTGGAGCCTTAATCTGGCTGTTAGCCAACCATATCTCTTGGTTAGCTTCCTACAGCAGTGTGTTAGAAGTCTTTTCCCTTAGATAAACTACTGATGTCGGTTGAACAAAGCAATCGCATCAAGGAACTCCCACACAGTTCAACAATGCGGCTTTCACCACACTGACTTGCTGCTGCTTGTGAATGGCCAATTTTCCTCTTGACCTCTAAGTTCCAGAGTTCTGCCCCCCTCAAGAGCTGGGCAGTTGAACGTTTATAATAATAAAATGTTTATATAATAAATATGGGTTAAAATTAATCAGTGATTATAGAATAAAATAAATGATAATTAAAATAATTAACATTAAAAAGAAGTAATATTAGAAAAATTGACAATTGTAAATTATAAAATACAAATAGATCCATAATCTTGTACAATGTTGAACATTTCTTCACTTTAATTCCAAAATATATTATGGTAAAAGCAGAAATAATTAATGTCAATGGGCAAGTTTTATTTATTAATAATGAAGTAATACATTAAAAACAATTCTTATTGGTTTTTGCCTTTACTGGCTGCATTTTGGTGTTTGGATGTGTAACTTATATATTATATAGCATGAACTTGAAAAGAAAAATTTTTGTACAGCTTACTTAAGCGACTGAGCAGTGAAAAAATGTCATCAGGTCATAGCCACAAAACCATGTGTAGAATAATGTAATATAAGTATTAGTGATTGAGTAATATTTTTAGGACTATAATGTTAATTTTTTTTAATCTAAGTATGATGACTATTATGTAGTATTGTATAATGATTATATTTCATTTTTACCAAACATAATGCTGTGCGTTATATTAAAAGTAAATGTTAAAGGATTGGAGAAAGTAAAATTTGGTAAGAAATAATGTGAGTATGTTGAATAAACGGTAACCTAGCTGTAAAACAGGTTTGTTAATAATAAGTAACTAGTATGGAGAAGCAACAGTTCACCATAAAGTTCAAGGTTGATAACCTCAATCTGTCTAGAGGTCAATTCAGTGGTCATTCATAAATAAAATCAACAAAACATCAGCATTTTATTACATCTTCCAGCTCCTTTTGTTTATTATTATCATCTTTTGCAATAATAAAAATGGTTAACTGATTGTGGTATAAGGCACTTACCTGCAAATTTTTTGCAATAAAATATGTTAAATTTCTTTTCTTCATTTAAATTATTATTAAATTTATTAATTGAAAACAGAAACATATGATCACAGTATGTACTAAATAGGATAGAAAGAATGAATATTTACTCATGAATGCAATGATATATATATATATGCATTACAATAATAGAATTAAAATTTTTAAACCACTCTAATACAAACTGAACACATTTGCAAAGATTTTAACCACTTGTAAATTTTAAAGATAGCATAAAAGACATGCTTGAACAAACAAATATGATTGCACAAAAATTTAACAAAAATTATTTTTTAAATTGAATAACACAAAACAGAAGAAACATACTATTAGATATTATTTATTTATTATAAATGGTAAGTGGGGATCCTAACTACTTTAATATCCCATCTACATTAACAACAATATATCCTGTCAGACAACTATTGAAGGTGCTGCACATTAGCTCTAATTTTCTGAGAACACAATTTCACAATATATAGTTTTTTACTGACAATTTCATTTTCCCTATAAATAACTTTTCTAAAATAATTGATTAACTACTCTATTCACAGATGAAAACTATTATCAAAACAATTTATAATTCAGTTATCATTGTAAATTTCATTAAAATATCTCATAAATTACAATTTAAAAAAAAAATAACATTTTTGTTTTCCTGTCTAGATAGAGCTACATCTGAGCTATAGCTCTAAAAAGGAAAATATTGTTATCAGTCCAATTTGAGCATATGAGGTTTTCACTGGATCTTGATATTTTGACGCCTAAGGAACCCAAAAAATTGGATGAAAATTTTCTGGATGTTAATGTTTGTATGTAGGTGTGTGTGCATGCGCACATGCGTGTGTGTTCAGTGTTGGCCTATAAATCACATTATATCTCCAAAAATACTGGACTAATTTTGACCAAACTTGGTCAGATTACTTCTATATATATATATATATATATATATATATTGATGAATATACATATATGGGGTATTGATGCCAATAAATTTTAAAAGGTCGATGCCAACTTAAACGGTCAACAGAGTGAGACTGTAGACTAACGTCACCCTCAGTATTTCAGGATACCTAATTAAGGACCTAAAGAACTCAAGATGATCTAATTAAGTTCATATTTTTGTTAGGTAAATTTGTTAACAATTAAAAAATAACAATATTTGCTAAAAAAAATTTTGCAAAATCACATCCCATTAGAAATGTTCTAAATTAGTGCTAAGTGCGCATACTGCATCAGTAGTACCATCTCTCACCACAACGAGCACTAGTACCACAGGTCACAGTCCGCCATATTGGAATTTTCCTTTTTTCCTATGAGAAATGATCTTTCTCCCTCTTCTTCTTGGATCTGGAAATTTTAAATTCCACAGGGTTGCCAACCAAATTATTTATTATTTTAACAATTCTATTTACACTTTACTTCTTCATTATATCTAATTGTTGTCAACTCTTGAAATATTAAGAAAAAAATTATAAATTTACAACAATATGTTACAACAGTTGATACTTCATTAGGATTAACCATAAAACAATGGCTTTCCTTCTGTAAGATGTAAAAGAAAAAAACTGCAATGATTTCCAAACATAGAGTATTATTAAAATTACAATTGTATTGACAGAAGTAATAAAATAGAAACAGTGTTGCTATGCAGTTTGGTCTACTGTATGTACTTTAAATGTATTTGTCAGTTAAATCTAAAACTTGCTAAGTAATTACAGTTGTGTTTGGTATAATATCACTGAGTTAATGATAATCTTCTAAAATGTCTACTGCAAATTTTACTCTATTCTATCAGTTTGATAATGTTCTTGCTTTGTTCTTGTCACGCCTGGGGCATAGAGATTAATACAATAGTGAATGAATTAATGAAAACTTCTGGATTTATTCTAGGTAGGTTTCTGAGTTCTCAATCAGCTTGTATTGGATTTGATTCTGGTGAGGGTTTGAAATTTTTTGGCCTATAATTTCATTCATTTTGTTTTCCTTATTAAAATACATGTGTAGCTTGTCTGAAGTCATAATAAAAAAGTCTTAATTAACATAAATTATAATAAGCTGATAACAAACCCAGATTTTAATACAAGTAAAATTACATTTTCTCTCTACCTGATTTTTGTGGACATGGTGTTAGACTACTTTGCATTAGAAGTCAACAAGAGTCCAAGTATGGGAAGTATACAATTAAATTGGGGACCAATCGCCACTCGGCCGATCTGTGTGGTAGAGTGGTAGCATCTTGGCCTTTCATCTGGAGGTGCCAGGTTCAAATCCTGGTCAGGCATGCAATTTTTCATATCCTACAAAGTTCCATTTTCACATTCCCACACACAAACTTCAAGCTTTGTGGTGAAATCACATCAAGCAAAAAAAAAATGTTTAATGATAAACCTTTATGTCATACTGGTGTGAGGTTGAAATGACTTTGAAGGCCTAATGAACTATAATGATTTTCAATTATTATTGTTCATTATGACATTAAAGTCATAATGACTTTCAGTTATATGTTAGTAATTAAAGACTGGTTCTATCAAAATATATGAGTATTCACTCATTAATGTTTGGAAGCTGGTTAGAACTACGTGTTGTCATAGGTGTAATTGACAATTATATGGTGGACTATATATTGTTTCCAGTAGATTTGTATCTGTTTTATTCTAATTTTTACTTAAGTTAAATTGAGAATTTATTAATGAATAAGTATTTAATTTCATTTGATTGTTGTTATCTTGTAATCATTATAAAGTAACTAAGATGCAAGCTTAATGTATACACACATGGCTTAAATGTATACACACTGGAATGGAATGGGAGAACAAAATGTTGCACAAAGCAATAGGTGGGTGCTCTTGTACTTTAATTTCTTTATTATTAACATTCCAAAACTCACTGATGATGCCCTTTCATTTTCTGTCAGTCGCCATTGTTATAGAGTCGAGTATACCTGCTAGGTCAACAGATCTAAAACAACATGCAATGACTGAATTTTCAACAATGGAAAAAGTGATATCCATTTCATCAAAACACATTTATTGTGATGAAAATTTTGATCGAAGTACTTTGAGTAAGGGGGGGGGGCAATAAAATTTTGTGCATTAGAATTAGTAAACAGTAAAGTGTACATTGAGGATGAACATTCTACGAGTGATGAGTAGAACCAATTGGAGGTTGATGGATTGGTCCTATTAAATTAACCATCACATCAGAACCCAGTGAAACTGATAATTTTTTAATGTTTCTGATTTCAGGCATAGAAATGAGACTGTACACAAGTATTGGATTTGGAGGTTCTTGTAAAGTTGAAATTTGAACCTATTCCACACCCTCTGCACTTATTGCATTTATCACTTTGCGATTTTCACTTCTTTCTGCAATTGAAGAGGAATATTAAGGGTATTTACTTCATTAGATATGATGACCTAAAGGATACAGTGAGGTAGTGAATCAAGGGAAGACTACCAGTATATTTCATTAACAAATGAGAAAACTGGCTCAGCATTGGGATAAATATGTAACTGCAAATACTGATCTTGTGGAAAAATAAATGTAAGTTTTTGTAGTAAATAAAATTTATTTTTTTGCATATTTGATTCACTTGACTATCACTTTTCATTTGTGAGTTTTGAGTGACTTACTATGCATACATTTCAACCACTCCTTGTGTTTTCTCAAATAAAAGGATGTTTATAAGGTAGTAATTTTTTACATTTCAATAATTATGCAACATTTTCAATTAAAACTTTATATAACTTATGGTCTTCAAGTATTTCTATAATCATCGCTGAAGAAAATATGGTTGTTGATTTTATATACCTTTTAAAAAGATTATAGTTTAAAGATTAATTAGAAATAAAATGCAATATTTTGTTTTTTTGATTCCTGATAATTAACTTTTTTTTCCTATGAAGGAATAATTGTGATACATACAAAAACAGACTTATTTTTAATTTTGCAGATTTTTCTTGCAAGGAGGTGAAATTTGTAAATACAAAATGATGACAATTTTTCAAAGTTGACCAACAGAGTGTTCTCATAAAGTTTTACCCTAATACCCATAACAGTAAAAGATTTGAAAGCATTTCTAATATTAATACAAAAAACTGTTAATATAATAACATTAAGAAATTGAAACCAATGTAACTTAACAATAAGAGAATAACACTAACAGTATAAGATGTACACAAATCTAATAATCAGTGAAATACAATGTAAAAACACATCATGATTACACATTTCCAACATGGCTTTTTTTCTTATTATTAGGTATTATCTTGCTTCTAGAAAACATGTTTAAATGCTAATGAATCTTACAACATTGATATATTCAACATAAAATATTCATGATAAAGAGATTCTTTTTCTTTTTATTTTGCATCATTATCATTATTGTTGTTATTTCAGAATTATTTTAATTTTTAGTTATAGTAAAACCTTTATTATTTACATCTACAATTTTTATATTTTATCTAAATGTATTTTTTAGCTTTAAGATAAAACCTGGTTATATAAGCTACAGAAAAGAGTGACTACAACAATGGTAATAATGGTTTAAGAATTTAATATCTAAATTTACCTAGCAGCAAGCAGTAAAATAAAACAGTTTTTAATATTGGAAATTTATTTACAAAATGAAATATCTAATGCATGTCTATATAAAAAGATTCTATAAATACATATTTATTTCTTACATTGGTTCATAAAATCACAAAGATGATATTCACAATTTTATAAAGATATACTATACTTTACATAACATCTTCATAAAGTAAAGCATTCTCACAAAAGAAGATCAATTTGAAATTCAGTATATGTTAAAGATTTTTATAGTATTGATGATTTTATGGTAGATAATTTTAACCAGCATCAGAAAATTAATCTTAACAATATAAAAAATGAGAAATTAATTACAATAGAAAATCTAGTACTTGTTAAATATCTTTTTTGATTTATATTTTGTAAGGTAAATCAACTGATGTGATCATTAGCTATTAGCTAACCGCTAGTATTGAACTTGCTAACTTTGATAACCAATAAGAGTTAATTTATTAAATTTGATAATAGGTATTGTCATTTTATCCTTACTTCATATGTTTATTAATAGACTGCTGTTTCCAAAATTCCAGGTGATGCAGAACTTTTTTTTTAATCTCTGGAACCACCATCAGGTATTGCTTCAGAGGATGAGAAGAATGATTTGATGATTTGTAGTGGGTGTGAAAATGCCATGCCTGACCGGAATTCGAACTGAGACCTCCGGATGCAGAACTATCAGAATCTAAAGGGATACATTTTACTCTTAATTAGAACCCTTCTTAATTTTATTTTTATAGATAGATTATTTTTTGGGAACATCTTTAATTATAACAAAATTTAAAGTATTAAAAGCACGTGTTATCATTGCATTTGTATAAAATTAAAATACAGTAAGAACATAACCTTTTCTTGATATTATTTTGGATTCAAAGCAATATTTTTTCATGAAAAAATTAAAAAATTATTTTGGGTGCTGGAAAAATTTCAACCTATGTACCTTTACAATGCTTCAAAATACTACCTATATCTATCTTCATGTGTTTATATTTGAAATAACTGATAAGGACTTTAATCACATCTATATTTTATTTTAATAAAATGTGAATTCTGTAATGCTGCTCTGATCAATATCTTATTATGCTTTAGTTTGGATCCATCCAGGCTAATGTTGGGACAGTAAGTACCTTTTTTATTTGTACTAGAGCTATCTCCTCATAAACGATATACATACATGCATACATGTATATAATATATATATATATATATATATATTGTATAATTAAGTATGATCGGAATTAAAGGTTTATTTATTTAGCATAAAAAATAAAAGTAATTACCATGAAAATGTTGGATTCCTGTTAAAAGAGTCGTTCGGAAAATTCTTGGCCTGACAAAGATGGCACAAGTATGAACAAATGAGACAAGTAATATTTGTCAAGTATGTTTCTTTGGATGGCCATAGTACGACGTTAAAGGTAAACGAGTGCAGTTGTTAGTTAGTGGTGATCGAGTAAAGCAAAAAAGGTTTGATATTTTCTAAAAAATAGATCAAATTGAATTTCAAGCTGTTATAAAGTACTCTGTTTTAAACAAATTAATACCAATGACATACAAAAAGAGTTAAATGACACTTCAAGGGATTTTTTGGTTTCCCTTTAGTTTTCAACAGTAGAAAAGTGGGCAGTTTAATTTGAATGTGGTCGTACATCCATTCAAGACGATGAACGCTCGGGACGCCCAAAAACTGCTTTATAAGCGGTTTTTGTCAGCAAACTAATTACCTTTCCCGACTGAAAATAATTGAGTTTGCTGACATTTCAAATATTTCTATAGACCATATCCACTATATTTTACACGATGTTTTAGTAGTGAAAAAAAGCTTTCCGCTTGATGAGTGTTGCGTTTGTTGACAATCGACGAAAAACGCGTTCAACTGAGCACTTCGCAAGGGTATTTAGAGTTACTTGAACGTGATTCTACCGAGTTTCTTTGACGTTTTATAACAGTAGATGAAACATGGATTTACTAATTACGCTAGACCAAACAGTGGGTTGGAGCAGGTAATAGTGCGCCAACGAAAACGAAAGCCATATCATCTGAATGAAAAGTTATGACTACGGTTTTCTGTTAATATCGTAGTGCAGCGTTCATAGACTATCTGGAAAAAGACAGAAACATCATCGGGGAGTGTTCCACTTTATAGTGGACCTATTTAAGGATGCTATTCACGCTAAATGTTCATATCTGGGTAAAAGAAAGTGCTTTTACCATGATAATCCGCCTGTACACACATCTCGGACGTTGGAACGAAACTCTATGATCTTCACTTCTAAGTACTTCCAGATGCGTTGTATTCTCCTGATTTGGCTACCAGCTATTACTTTCTCTTCAGAATCTGAAGAAACATTTCTGGTAGAAGATTCTCTTCAAATGATGAGGTCAAAATTAAAATAACGGTTTATTTTGCATAGTTGGACAAATCACATTATATTGACTGAGGATATTAAACAGCTGGAAAGGTTGGTCTAAATGTAACTTATTGTAAGATGGTTGAAAAACAAAAAAAAATATTTTTGAAAAATTTTTTGTTTTCTTCTTGTCAATCAGAAAACTTTTCAAAGATCATTGTATTTTATGGGACATTTTGGAGATCATTCAGTAATGTCAAATTTTTTGTAGATGCATTTATGGTTCATCCAGCTACTGATAGGCAGAACACCAAAAGTTATATATAGATTTGTTTTTAGTATAACCTCCCTATTAATGTTGGAATTAATTTCAATTGCTTTTTAATTGTTTCTTTATGGATTTAATTTAAATAATAATGATACTAGATATAAAAATATTATGTACCTTCATAACTATAAAAACAAAGGCTTAGGTCAGCAACCAATTACCAAAGTTAAAATCTTTATAGATAAGTTATAATCTTTAATAATAAACTGGAAATTATAAGACCAAGCAAAACTACATGAAATTCAGCAAGTTTTGCTGGTTGGTTGCTTGAAATGGAATTATTAGTTATTTAATGGATTTATTTCTTGCACAACTCAAAGTAATGTTATATTAATGAGGAAATATTGTTTATTAATGTGTAGTAGGTTTTATTACTATTTTTATATGTACATTTATATTTTTAATTTTATTTTTATCATTAAGAATTAGTAATTGTTATAAAATAGAAGTGGTTCATGCATATATAAAAGATAAATTGAAATTCAGTAAATAAATGATATGTTATTAAGTTATAGATAAAAATATTTATTGCAATATTAATCAAGATATTTCCTGATATTACTTAGCAACAACTGCTCTATCACTTACTGGTAGACTCTTTGAGGATAAAAAAGATTCATTAGAATTCTGATCATGGTTTTATCAAGTGTTAAACTAGATTTGTTTTTTTTTTTTTACAGATTGTAATAAACATTACTATGCACAATGATAGATTCAATGTAACAAAAATAGCCATAAATTGGTGAAATAATTATAAAAAACACTGCACTAGACAATCTCCTCTTTTACTTAACACAAAATCTGTAGAAGTTAAAAATGTATTAATAGATTATTAAATAATTTTTTGTATGATAAAATATTTTATTCAAATTTTAAATGTTTTCCTCAATATGTGTAATACTATACAGTAAAATGGCAATTATCTGGATTGATCTTTGCATAGGCCAAATCCACATAATCAAAAATCTGAATAATTGGTCAATTAAAAATGATTCATCATACTTACTGGAAATATCAATCTAATGTTTAATAAGTATCACTGATAAAAAACTATGGGAAAATACAAAAATTTATGTATTTCAGTAAAATTAAAAGGATACTTCAGAATTCAAAGTTCTGTTTGAACTCCAAAACAGTCTATTAAAAAACTTAATAAAAATATAAGATTTTTTGATTAGTGCATTAATTTTTTTTTTAATATTCTAATCAGCCTCTATGGCATGAGTGGTAGTGTCTAAGCCTTTCATCTGGAGGTTACTCTTCCCAGTCAGTTCGAATCTTGGTCAGGCATGGCATTATCACATGCTACTTGTCATTCATCTCATCCTCTCAGATATTAAAAAAATAAATAAATACCCTAAACTGATGTAAGCAGTTTGGATAATTGGACATCCGGAAAATTGGTGTTCAGATAATTATCATCCCACTGTATTTGTGAAATATGGTGAAATATTTATGCATGTTACATTTAATATATATATATATATATATTTTTGCTCTTCTGATGCTTCTTTAAAGGGTTCAGGATTTTTCTCTGGTATGGTGGATCTGGGATTCTCCAGGAGAATGAAACAAGAATAATTTCAAGATGTATTTTTTCAGTGAAAATAAAGAGAAATCTTTGTATAAATGAAGATCGAGAAACACTCGGTTTTAAAAGTATGACAAAAAAATTTTACTGTGATTTCGACAACAAAATGATTTTACACTAAAGTTCTTGATGAATTTTATAAGTCAAATTTTGACTTAAAAAAAGTAGTTCTCTCAAACTGAAGAATATTTGTAGATTCTGACAAAATTGTTGTTGAGAACAAAAAATTAATCATCATTTATTTTGAATAATTAATTACTTTTCTGTAGTTTCCTTTTTGTAAAATCTAAAAGATTTTTAGTTTGGTTTAAAATTATAATATTTTTTTGCCACATTTTTATTTCTTGTCTTTAAATGAAAATCAATTTCTTAAACTTTATTTACTTTTAGTTGACTTTACTTGTATATTTTTGCTCATAACTAAATCCTTTTCAAATTTTGTTGAAGAGTTTTATTTATTTATTAGAAATTTAAGAAAGTATTTTTATGTAAAACCTAAAAAAGATCTGTTTTCAATTCTAATTTTTTTGACTTAAAAAAAAAGGTTTCCTTAAAAACTAATGAAGATTCACTTCTGAGACTCATTTTAAAAATTGTTTCACGTTAAAAACATATAAAATTTCTAATTTCACCCTATAATTTGCATACCAAGAATTTTAGAATAGTCTCATATTAGTTATAAATGAAATCAGAGTGAAAGCTTTCACTACCTGTAACTAAAAACAAAGTTCATGTGTTTATATGAACTTTTATGTTTATTTTCCTTGGTGAAGCATATGTTTGAGTTAATTACGTTTCTTCGTGAGGTATTCTGTTTATTATATCTGTTAAATTAAATTAAATGTAATTATTTTGTAATTAAAAAGATGTATGGGATAAAAATTACAATTAGATGAAATATGCTATTAAAATATATAATATTAACTTCACTTTATTGTATGAAACATGGAACTTATTTATATTATTAAAAATGTACATTGTATTTTTAAGGATGAACTTATTAAGTATAAAAGAAAATAATATCACTTGGTTACCAAATCATACTGGATAGTAAGCAAGTATATTTCTTCATTTAACTCTGTGTGTGCACGCCTGCATCCACATATGTATATATAAGCAAGAAAAGATAAAAGAGAATGTGAAAGGACAAGATGATTGTAGTGGTGGGAATATGTTACAATAACACAAAAAGATTAAATGAAAGGAAACCACTATTACTTCTTTTCTTTATCATTATTATTTTTAATAATAATAATAGCCAGTGACCAAAAATGATTATATTACTTAAACATATTATAGTTACTGCAATGGAACTTAAATAGATTATGGGTAGACAGATATCATGTCATGTTTATACAAAATTACATCTGAAATATTAAAAAAAAGTATTTTTATTGCATAATGTAATTATTCTTCTTGTATGAACTTCTACTGATTACATTACACTCAGAATTCATTTTTAATATTTTGTTTAATAATACATTAAAGGAAATTTATACACTATATATCCTATGTATAATTTTATTTTAGCCATCACGTACCACAAATTTATAATAGTCACATTATTGTATAAATTATTATAACTGTACAAAGCCTGCATGTGTTGGCTAAACAAAGTTGTTTAGCCAACATATTATTTAATATTAATATGTTTTGCTTTTAAATAAAAATACTTGAAATTAATTCTTTCCAGTTAACATGTATTAGGTTTACAGTACTTATGTTAGTGTCCATTTTGATGCAGAACCATATCGAAATATCTTTTATAGCATCTTCATCAGTAGTGTTACTGGTAACTGCACTGAAAAAAGTGTTAATTAGCCATGAAAAATCCTTTGAAACCAACTCATTTTATATTTAATAATTTGAAAATGTAATCATATTTCTTTAAGGTGTTCAACAAAGAAAATTTATAATGCTTGTATAATAATCAATCAGTAATAACATAAAAATTACCAACATTTTCATAAAAATATTACGGCCTCCTGAATTACAATCAGAATAAATAAGATTTTATAAAACATTGATAAACATAATATCCCAGGTGACTACAAAAAAACTGCAATAAATATTACATAGGACAGACTGGATGCAGATTCATCCACAGATATAAAGAATACATCCAACCATCATACATAAAAGAGTCTAGCTATATAAAATATGATATAGAAACGATGTATATTTATAAAAAAAATTATCAATGTGAAAAAATTCCCCAAAGTACAAACAAGTTATAAAATTCACACAATAAATATTATTAAATAAACCAATTGTGAAATTTTAGTATTAAATATCAAATAACAATGTCATTAATTATAATAGTAAAATCAAATAATATTTAAATTACAAATTTCATGGAAATATTACAATAAATGAACATTCAAAGTGGAAATCAAATACAAGCTATTTGAACATTTATTAAAAAAGTTTCTTAAACAACTCAACAAAGGCACTGTTGAGTAATGACCACTGGTGTTAGTAGTAATGACCTATATCAAAATCACATATAACATCTAAAATTCTACATATATAAAATCATATACACCTAAAATCCTTAGTACATATTTTTATTCAGTCAACTCTTTTAAGTTGAGAAAGTTCTCAAAAGATTTGGGTAGATATTATCATAAATTTAGAAAACAAGTTGTTTATTAAATTTGTTTTTCAAAAGTTAAACTGCATTTTTACCCACAACGGAACAGAGATGGTATATACATTTGAGGTAAGAAGTGTGTGTTACCATTTTCCTCAAAAACTACTGGACTGATTTTGATGCGGTTTTTTGCATTACATAGGTATCACTCAAGAATAGGTTCTTAGATTAGTTTTACAGTTATAGGTCACCAGGAAGCGCTGCAGTAATTGTGCTTCTCTAAAACATTGGGCCGATTTTGATGTGTTTTTTTTGTATTATATAGGTATCACCTCAGAGCAGGTTCTTACATTAATTTTATGGTTATAAGTCGCCAGGGGACGCTACGGAAGATAAGTTTTGCGGGTTTTCTAAAATTTTTAATTTTTTCACTTGTATCATGTATATCAATGAAATAACTATTAAACTAAACTTACATAAAAATTAAATAATTTTAGTAGAGTTTTCAACAAAAATATGTAGGTTAAGTGATAAGCGTCTATAAGCTATCAGCACTCTACATGATAGGATTTATAATAAAAAAGCACATGATTGATATCAAAATAAGTGTTTAGGACAACAAATTCCTCAAGATTGCGACACACTTTAAAAATTTTTAACTCCAATAAAAATTTGTCATTATTTTCTAATGAAAATCTAATGACTTTAAAGTAGTTAAAATAGATTCAATTATGTATAAACCCATGTGAGTGAAAAATATCCCCAAATAAAAATAGAAATAAAATAATTTTAAATAAAGATTAAGCGCTAACAAAATATTGAAATAGAAAACATTCATGTTGTATTTAATTTGTGTAAATATTGCAATCAATTAAAAACAAACAAAATGTTGTAATATTTTTATAAAATTTTTAATATACAGTAATCTGACACTGAATAATTTATGTTAATGAAATAACTCTGTTGCCATTTATGAATAACATTTAAATTGTGTGAGAATGTGTTGAAATATAGTGTATACACATATATATATATATATATATATATACATATTATTGACATATATTTTTGCTTTTGTATTGTAACCATTCTCAATATATATTTCGCCTTTTTTTTTATGGTAAATGTGTACCTCAGTTATAATAATTTTTTACTTCTGCCATTTCTTTTTCTTTTTCATTCAGCTTCTGGTATATTTATCTATTTTAAGAAAATCACCTTTTTCTTTTCATTTTTTATTACGCTTTCTCTACAGTGTATCAAACGAACCTTTTAATTACATAATGTTTATTTTTAATATTTTTAGAGCATACCGATTATTTTTATTTTTATTTTTATGTCATGTGTCTTATATTTTCTATTCACAGAACTTTTCTGTTTATGGTATCTTCATAAACACTTACGTATGCCATATTAGACATGCAAGTTTGTTTTTAATCTTTATTCTTAACTTTTGTTAGAGATAAGAATTCAGGTTAGTTTGAGATGGTGTATACTAATAAAAATATTATCATGTATAATATTGCAATTCTATATCAGTTTATTTTTTTAATTTCTTGCTTGATGATATCACTACATAAGCTTGAAACTTGTGCAAGGGATATGGAAATGGAATTTTGTAGCGTACGAAATATACCATGCCTGACCTGGATTCGAACCCGGGACCTCCGATGAAAAACCGAGACGCTACCACTCCGCCATGGCAACTGAAAAGTATTTATGAAAAGGTTTTACTGATATTATAGTTAAATATATAATTAGTATTTCTTTTAAAATTTTTATAATATTATTAATGAAAAATTACTTGAAAAAAGTAAAGCAAATGACTTTTAAAAATAATTTTATCAAATATTCATAAACAAATGCAGTATTAATTTTATAAATTTATATAATACAACATATGTTATTAATAAATATAATAAAAATAATATTTATAATTATTCATAAACTACATTTTGTATACCTAAATAAAAAAATTAATTAAATAGAAATAATTATAATTCCTTTGTTTTAATTTCTTTAACTACTAGTCGACAAGGCGAGGTGGATAATAGGAGAGTTTACAAACTACTGCTGTGTACAGTCACTTTCCAGTGGTACTAGTAAAGTAATTGCGACTTCTGCCGTGAGATTAGATTAGTTTTTAACATAATTGTCTGTGTGTATGGATGCAGACGCAAATCAAGATAGGTTACATAACATTATATTATTTATTAGATTTTATTTTTATCAATTAATTAATTGATGTCATTTTAATTTCAATGTTTAATAATAAAGAATCCGTTTTACTTCTGCTTAATTACGGCTATTTTTGTATTAAAAATAAATTTTATCTTTTGCCGTTTTATTTTGTAATAAAAGCAATTGTTTTCTTAGTCAATGCACTTTAAAACACAAGCATGATGAAAATATATCGTACTAAAAAAAGTATATACACGTAAATAAAGAATAAATTTCTTTCATAATCTGTTTTGGTTAAGTAATAGTATAATAAAGAACAGAGAAGCGTGAGTCGTAAAATTATGGGTTAAAAGTTTAAAATGGGCCTGTAGTTATAAGCATACGTAATTTGTAGATGTGTTATTACTTATAAAAACAGATATTCTTTGTTCTTTGCATTGGAAATTGCAGCAGTTGTTACTTAAAAGTCATAAGTCAACAACTGAAGTCTTGGTTTATTACTGAGCAACGCCCAAACGAACCCACAGAGCAACCAATCTAACGCCGAAAGAACAGAATCAACCACAAAATTCTAAAGCATACTGCACAGTATTACTACTATTTATGTAATACGCTGTAATAAAATGCTTGCAAATGAGCGGAGGCTGATAAAATGAAAAAAAAGATCAGATTTCAATGAATACTATTAACCATTTACCGAAAATCAATGGTAGAGTGGTAATAGCTCTACCTTATATCCGGAGGTTTCAGATACGAGTCGGCTCAGACATGGTCACACAGCAAAATTCACTATTATCTATCATAGTAATTAACATTGAGCCTTAGCCAATTATATTACTATTTCAACAAGTGCATAAAAAAATTCTGATCTTGTAATAATAACATAACACCACTATTACTATCCAACCAATCAATAATGAAAATTGAAAATACTCGAATCCTAATATCTTTTTATAAAATATCCTAATTTCTAAAATTAGTGGAAATTTAAAAAAAGTATTTTCTGAAATGTTTCTTTTTTTAAAAAAAATAATTTACTATAAAATGTTTTAATTGTTAAAAAAAATCGCCTAGTGAAATTCAGTTATAAAATAAACAATTCATAAGTCCTGTATTGTTAATGCAGTACCTTAGTAACGAATATTTTATTTAAAAATTTAGTCTGCAATGGAGCGGGTTTGTGTGAGGTAGGGAAGGCGGGAGGGCCCTACCTCAAAAAAAATAATAAATGAATATTCATAATATAGAAATTTTAAGCTTTATTGAATTTAAATACTAATAAAAGTATAAAAAATTACTCTTGGAAGAAGACGGATATGATCGATTCTAAAAATTATTTCCATTAATTTCTTAAATTATTATCAATCTCTTCCATTTCTTTACAGTTACATAAATTTCAGCTACAAAAGGAAAAACAGATATGTATACATCGATTACAATAGTTTAAGCTTTATTTAATATTTAAAATTAGTAAAAAAATTAAGTATTTGTATCTGTAAGCATCAATTTTAAATCATCGTAAATATTAATTTTTTTCTGTTTCTAAAGGAGAAAGATATTTATCCATATCTCTTGACTGCAACAATTTATCTAATGCTGTTTGTTATTTATATAAGAAACATTGGTAATGATAGGTACAGGTGGGGGAATTTACATCATTTAGATTCAGTATTTACAGAAGATGACAATGTAAAAAATTAAGAATTCTTGTTTTTAACAAAATGATAGAAGCGTAGTATAGGATAAAAAAAATTACTAGCAAAGCGCATTATAATGGCTTTTAAAACTTATTTGGATTTGTTTAGAAATAATGTATGGACTTTTTTCAAGGGTACTGTGTATTCATGTAGCATAGTAGAAGTTAACAGCAAAGACTTGCTGCATTATTCTTATCATCAAAGCGAATTTGACACCGACACAATGTTGCTAATTGTATCCTACAATCTGTTTAATTGTTAGCCAATATAAATAGTCCATTGTTAATTCCTAGCAAGTCTTGATTAATTTTCTTTCCCATCATTTTAACTGGTCCACATATCAATTAAAAATTTTAAACGAGTCGTGCTTTCAAGCTCTCACAAAAGTTGCACTCCATCATGAAATTTCATTAGTGACCAGATCTTCAGTTAGATTCAGTTCGGGATGGTCTTAAAACTGAAGACTGTTAAGGTGCATTACATTATGTATGTCGTTCAAAAATTATAGGCAAGAGACTAGAAAAAAAATTACTGTATTTATATTTATTCAATGACAATATAACTAACCCTACTGTTTAATATAACCTCAGGCATCATTTAGGTACTTGTCCAGTATTTCTGTGAGCATTTTTGTTCCAGTAATAAAGAATTCATCTTAAAAACAAAAAAAAAGTGATAATGCGAGATGAGGGACTCTAAATTGGATAGGGCAACGAACACCTTCCCGCCAGACTTTTGAATATCTTTCCTTGACCGCTGTACGGAAATTTTTATGGGGACGGCCGTTATCATACAAAATTCTCTTTTGAAAGAGATTCAGGACATCTCCTACTTACTTCGGGTTTCAAATTTTCTAGCAATAGTCACAATAGTACTCACGGTTGATCGTACGATATTTTTCCAAATAGCAAAAAAATGGCCTTTATATTCCCAAAAAACCGTTAGGATCGCTTTACTGATTGACGCTTAGGTTTAGAATTTCTTCCAGCCAGCAAACTGAATGTTTCCACTAGCGATTCTAGAACTAGCGATTCTTAAAAAGTTTTTAAAGCAAATTTCCATTGTTAAGGAGTCAATATTTTAATTTTTCAGATCAACCATCAAATCGCGGTAACCTTTCCGGTCTTTTAGCGCAGACCGTGCTCAGTATTTTAGTTTTTGTCTCCATATAGTCAGAATGTTACAAAGACTATTATTATATACACTGTTACCTAAAGAAGGAAAAAATTAATTTGTCACTCTTTTCAGCTTGTTGAATTTATTTATTTTAAACAGCTACGATATTAATATGGATTTAGTGAATGATAATTACTGTTTCGGTAGCTAATTTTACGTTTAAGCTTTCATTGAACTGGAATACGAAACTAATTACTAAATGAAGCGTTTTCAAGGATCTGAGCAGTAAAACAATGTGAAAATATGGTAATTAGTAATAAAGATACAAAGAACATTTTGTTTATAATGAAGGAATGTACAGAAAACATGGCGTATGGTTTTTAATGACTCATAGAAGATTAATACAAAAAATACGGTAAATAATATTTCTTGAGTAAGATTATTTATGAAATAATATTCAAATAAAACTGCAACCAAGCAAAGTAGCTGAATCAGATTGCTTATATTATGCAAGATACATGAATTTTGAAAATAATTTATAGATAAAAATTAATAAAGCGATATCAAAATAAAAGGAGCTGGATTAACCAAAGAACCTAACTTATTGAAAAAAAATTATTATTCTGATATTTGTACTGCCTTTAAAAAATTGTATAAACATAGACATAAAAAAATTAAAACAATCTTAATAAAACATCTTAATAAAATCTTCTTTTTTTAATGAAATTTTGTTGATTATATTTAGAATTGAAAATAAGTATAATTATTAAAACTAATAATACGAATTGATACATAGTTCGGTAGGAACATTACTGAAGCAAAAGGAATTACTTATGAACTGATAGCCTACTGAATATTTTACTATCCTGTTTGTCTAAGTTGTATTTTAATTTATACTTCATTTAAATTTGATGTGATTATAATGTAGCAAAAACAATTATTTAAAAAATTTAAATAAAAATACTAGTCGACAAGGCGAGGTGCGTATTCGAAAAGTTTATCAGCTACTGCCGTGTACAGTCACGTTCCAGTGGTGGTAGTAGTATTACTAAATTCATAAACAAAGAATAAAATAGATTATTGGTGTTTCATGTGAAAGCAACTGAAAGTGCTTGTAAAATGCTAAACTTAAGCTAGTTTACAGTAACTGACATCAGGAAAATCGGATACAAAGCAGAGGTTAGTTGTTTTCAAATAAAAACGCCAAAGAAAAAAATACTCTTCATAATATATATGAAATAAGATTGCTTCGATAGATGTACTATTAGAAGAGAATTTCTTAAATATTTCGAATTTTAAATTTAAATTTAATTCTGACTAAAATTTCATTATGAATACAATTATGTACATTAATATTTTTGTGTTATTACCTTAATCAGAAAGAAATTACAGGTTCCAGAAAATACAGTAACCTATTTGTAACAAGCATTCCATTTTGACGAGCATGTCACTTTGTTCAGTAGAACTAAGCCCAGATTGTACTGTTTTGTTATATCTCCATCTCTGTCTATTGCCAAACAAAACAACAATCCTGCAGTCCTCCACGAATATGAATTTCACCTTGTCGACTTGTATGTTCCAATGATTGAGAGATCAATCTTTTTACTTCAATATTTTTTTCTGATTTGATTTATATGATATTTTGGAAGTCATCAGATATCTATGCAGATTTCTTGACTTGGAGCCCATAAGCAGCTGTATTTCTTTGTTCAAATAATGAGTGTACTTGTGAGCTTGTTATTTATCGATTGGTTTGGATCACCAGATCAGGAAGTATTGTTAATCAGAACCCAACAACAGAAAGGTAGTTGAGAACAGTATTGAGAAACTGTTTAGTCACAAGATGTTACTGGTTTAGCCTAGTGTTAAACTAATTAATCTATTGTATGAAAAGGGAAGTGTGCTTTACCATTTGCAGTACTTCTGACATATCCATTAATGGTAATATATACAAACTAATCTAAGATGGTTTGGATCACCAGATCAGGAGGTATTGTTAATCAGAACCCAACAACAGAAAGGTAGTTGAGAACAGTATTGAGAAGCTGTTTAGTCACAAAATGTTACTGGTTTAGCCTAGTGTTAAACTAATTAATCTATTGTATGAAAAGAGAAGTGTGCTTTACCATTTGCAGTACTTCTGACATATCCATTAATGGTAATATATACAAACTAATCTAAGAACTGTGACCAGTAAACAAATTATTTGAATTGTTTTTGTTAATTATTTTCTTTAAATTAGATAGTTCTGATTATGAATTTATTTTAATAATTCTTTTAAACAGACAATAAAATATGACCAGAAACAAAATAATAAACACTATGTTGAAAAAATAAAATGAGTAAAAAAAAAAAAACAAAAAACCACTTAATGATCAGGAACTGCATTTCTTGAGTATGTTTATTACTGACCTATAGTAGGTTAATGAGCTATAATCAGATGTTTTTATTAAATGAAGAGAGGGGGTAAGACTTGTAAAAAAAAAAGTTGAAATAATTTATACTATTTATGTAATGTTCTGAATAAAAACATAACCTTGGGTTTAGAATATTATGTGTGTTATGTAGAACACAGATTATGTAGATAATGCAGAACTGAAATATCTAAATAAAAAAATTAAATATTAATAATTCATGATGTAGAAATACAGCTATATTTAATGATAGTAAGTGAGGCTAAAAGTAAATCGTTATAATAAAGACAATTATTTTCTAATCCATAAATAACAGTGACTGAATGTTCAAGGATGGTTTTTGTGCAGAATGGGAAAAAACGAATGTTTTACTTAAGCATAATATTTATCTAAAACCCATAAAATATAACATTATTTGCTTATTTTTATTATCATAAGTAATAATAGTGTTATTTATATTCTTATTACTATTTTTATTACAGTGAAGATGAGTTACTATTTAAAAATAAATTTAAATTATTGAAAAAATAATAATAATATAAGGAACTTCAGTTAAGTGTCCAGTAAAGTTTTGATGTGAGGATACTTATAATGTAAATTATGTTTGTAATGTTAATGTAACAAATTACAGTAAATATTATCAAGAATTATATGTACAATATTATTTTACGAGTGATGATCTCAGAATTGATTGTTTAACATTGAATGTAATTTTTTCTTTCCTTTTTTTTATATATAGATGTTATATGGAGATCCTTCACTTAACTGTGGTAGATATTTTTCATAGAGAATACATGTTTACCATGAAAATCTCTCCTTGTTTTATTTTTATACTAACAGCAATCATTTATATAATTAATTATTTTTGATATAGAAGAAATCATAATAAAAAACAATTCATTTTCATTAACCTTTTTTGTAATTTTTATGCTCAAAAAGGATTTAAAAAAATTAAAATTTAAGCAAATAAATGGATAAGAATTGATTATCAAAAAAAAAAAAAACACCTTGCTGAATTATCTAAGAGAAAAAAATATTAGTTGTAGTGTAAGCTAGTGTTATACACATAACAATAGTAAGACAGCATGCATTCTTTAAAAATATTGGGGTTGGTTTCTTTGGTAATAAGCAATGATTTGTATTTTTTAATACTATCAAATGTTCTGTGATAACACTTCTGATTCAGTTGGAGAGCCAACTGACTTAAGAAGTTTTATCACAGAACATTCTATAGTATTAAAAATGTAACTGAAATTACATTTCAGTTTTGTTCAGTAAACCATAATTACTAGAAAACTATATTCCAAATTAAATGGATGAAAAATGTTTTTAACACTGAAAGGAGTATTAGGAATTTATTAGTTATACAAAAGAAACATTTAATTACAGGATCAAGTAAGAAAATTATTGAATTTCATTTAACTTCATTAGGTACTGTAAATTTTTAAGTTTTTACTAAATTTAAATATAGACCTACATCAATCAAATGGTTGATGCAGATTCTTTTTACAACAGCATATTCCATTTGCATCAAATCTTGTAATTTATACTTCATTTGTGGTAGTAATCAGTTTTATTATCCAAACCAGTAGCTTGGCTAGATTTGGAAGTAAAAATATAAAAAAAGTACTTTGTCTTTCATGAAATGTCATATAGAAGCGTCCAAAGACGTTATTAAATCAGGCAATCAAAGTGATCATTTATTATTGCCCTTTGCAATTGTTTGGAATCTTATGATAAATAATTACCTTTCTTGTAGTTTCAAGAAAATTATTGTATTGTACAGTAATAAAGAGTCTTAAATGTACATCTTGGTGATAACTGACCTTGAATTTTCTGTGAATTATGTTGTTCTTAGTGATTTATGAAATCTCAAACCATGAACTTGCTTAGTGTTAATTTTTCTATAATGGTATATCAAATTACTATGTAAATTTATGAATTCTTACAACATCCAGTACATACATCATGAACTTATAAACTAAGCAGCACGGGAAACTTTGAAATGTAATAAATTAGCACTGCATAAGAATATTAAATTATTTTGTAACTTTTTTACAAATTATCTGTTACATTTTTAATGCCCCATTATAAATTGATTGCAGAACAAACCAAACTAAATTTAAGTCTTTTAATTTACATAAAACAAATGTAACTAATTCCTTAGAAAGAAAAGGAGATTTAATAAAAAGATTATTTTCACATGAACAGTAGAAGAGAAGCAAAAATCTTGCAAAATGTAAATATAAGTTATTGGCCACATTTTAAAATGTTTTAATCAAAAAAAAAGTGTTCATGATAGACTTACAGTGCTGCAACTCCTGAAACGTTTGAGGAGAAAGGAGCCAACTGGAAATTGAAAGTGTGTAGTAAAGTGAAATGTCAATGACCAAAACTGCGTTTAATAAACCAGTTACTGAAGTTACTAACCAGTTACTAAGTTAAATAATATTGGAAGCAATTACACCGCATATTATAGTCGTTTATTAATGGTTAACAATCATAGCAGTTTATATTGCTTTAAATTTATATAATAAAAACGTAAAATAAGAATAAATACTGTACTTTACATAAGGAAGTCTTATTTTTAAGGCAGTAAGGTTACAAATGACAAAGCAAGGA
Organism: Lycorma delicatula; assembly: GCF_047948215.1. NCBI lineage: Eukaryota > Metazoa > Arthropoda > Insecta > Hemiptera > Fulgoridae > Lycorma > Lycorma delicatula. The sequence goes on from NC_134462.1 coordinate 37,885,725, forward strand.
GACAAAACAGGAAAGTTATCTAAGCAGACAGCCAAATCTAAGCAAGAGTTTGGAAAAAAATTAACTTGTAAAATATTATTTAGTATTTATAAAACCCTTTTAACCATTTCTTATCAAAAGAACTCTACATCATAAACATATGGATTTTTTCTATAGTTTCTTTTGTAATGAACATATTCTAATAGTATATTTAGGTAGACAATACTCATGTAATTTAGTAAAGAATGTTTACTATATTAGTCTTTTACTGATTTTTTTATTAATTTTGAACATTACAGTAGGAGGAGACAAAACTTAGGCAATCAAATACAAGCAGTTTTAGCAAAATCAGAACTCAATTCATACAAGTAAGAGTTGAATGAAAAAAAAAAATAAGTGAAAGAAAGCTCTGTATAAATATTATTGGAAAATAAAATTATTTTACTACAGTGACAGAATATGGAAGTTGTATGAAGAAAGTAAGAAGCAAAAAATGTCTATAAAGAAGAGAATCACTAATAATTTTAGAGGATTACTTACAGCAAAACGGATCCTCAGTGAAGTTTCATGTGATAGATGTCATCATATGGGGCTGAATCATGGAAGGTCAGAAAGAAAGAAATTTGGTTACGTAGAAGAACATGAAAAGCAAAACTGACAAATAAAATAAGAAATGAAAAAATATTAAAAAATTTGAAGAGGGGAAAGATTGAATGGAGATGACAAACGAGAGGAAAACATCTTCTTGGAGCAAATCCTACTTTGAGATTGCCTTCAACATAATGGAAAAATGGTACAAGAAGGAGATGGGATGTTACAGATATTAAAAGGGAGGAAGCTATGAGGAAGATGATAAAGACCAAATAAAAAAGAAGAAACTTGTTGAAAGATATCTTCATCAAAGAAGTTTCATCAAGTAAAGTAAAATTATTTTAGTCAAGTGATTTAACTATATTTTTGTTGGAAATTATAGATTACTTGGTAAGAAAATCTAGAGTTTAATGTTACATTGAAAAGATGTTTTTACATTTGCAATTTTCAGGGTCAGACTTTGAATAGTTTTTATAGCCAAATTAAATTACATTCTAGTAAAATAGGATAATTTATTTGGTCCATCTGTTTTTTTAACGAAGTGTTCTTGAGTTAAATTCCCAATTAATGTAATTTTTACACCTATAATTAGATTATCTCATCTTTTTCACTATAACAGCATGCAAATTGCATGACCAAGGTCCTAGTAAAAAAAAATATATATATATATATATATAATTATATATTATTATATATAACATATATATATATATATATAAATATAAACGGTGATTATGCATAATCACCAGTTAATATGTATTATCTCCTTCAATATTGGAGAATTTAATAAATATGTAGCTATAAAGATAGATAATTTGTATATTTAACGTTAATTAGACGAGGTTAGCAAGCTAGGTTATGTTGATATACGATCAATTCGTCAGTACACGGAATCAAAATAATTTAACCAAACATTTCCTACGCTCGCTTCGCTCGCTAACCTCGACTAATTAATGTTTTGATTATTTAAATAATAAATTCCATAATTACTGCTTATAATCGAGTTATTTTAATATGTTTAATCAAATTTTTAGCAATTTAAATTTATTTATCAAATTCACGTTAACATATTGAAAAATAATAATACCTTTTAATATTTACCTTTATGTTTGTTATAAAATCCTTATGTTGGTATAAAAACTACACAACAATAGAATTATTGATTTTCAAAAAAGATAACAATATTTTATAATAACCATCCCAATACTATATAATTAGACAGTGGCTCTTTCGTTTGTTCCCGATAACCGTGAAAACTACTGAACGAAGCATTACGAAATTTTAATGCAATTTTTTTTATGAGCCCGGAATGTTTATTATAACTCCAATTTTGCCAGTCTCACAAATTATAAAAAAAAAATAATAATATAAATAAATAACCTTGAACTTCTTTTAGTAAATACAATGAAACATTGTTTATACCAAAACCCACTTCTTCAATTTGTACAAAGAATCAATTTGTATATTATTATTGTAATATACGTAAAAACAAATTACTTTGATAATAAAATTAAAGGAATGACAGCTATTTACGTATTTAACAAGTGGAAAGTTGTTATTCACACAAATTAATCTATTCCGGTAAGTATTGAATAGCGGTAAATCTGAAAGTAACAGCCCAATAAGATAATTACTAAAATATTATTTTCAGTTTTGGTACTAGTATTGAATGTTTATATCCTTTGTTAAATACTAAACACTATTATTATTATTATTATAATTATTGCAAAATAAATGCATGAACAGAAAAGATGTGTGATAATAAATATATATTACAAGTACATTTATTTTAATCAATAAAATATTAGAATCTCAATGATATTAAAACAAAACTAACAACGGATCTATAAAATTTATTGTTTCATATTAAAAGAACTGAAGTAAGTTTCAAAATTATCTAATAAATCACCAGAAAGAAGTCATAGAAAACAGGAAATATGCTATAAATACTTACAACAATATGTTACAATATTGTTATATTTTCAAACGAAATATATCAAAATATACTCGTAGATATAATAAAATAGTTTTTGAAATGAGGCAATTTATTATACTTATACATTTTTTTTGCAGGATTCAGTACTTTCCATTTGTTCAGTTTCTTTTCTATTATTATTATTACTACTATTAGTTTTTGTTAGAAACATTCAATATTGTAAAAATGTATATAAAATACGAATGACCTTTTAACAAGAGTTTTTTAATAGTTTTAGTAAAAATAATGTTGATAATAAAATATATTTAAACAGGTTCTTTAATTTAATTTTTAAAACTAAAAGTTACTTTAAATAAAAGATAATAAACTGAAAGAAAAAAATATTTCGCAACAGTCAAAGAATTGAGTGAAAGGTATAATCTTTTATCACCATATCCATTGAAAATAAATACATAAATAACTACAAGAAATGTATTATTAATATATATATATATATATACTCGTTTTCATAATTAATAGTATACTATTACCTTTAATGGTGTTCTCTCCAATGGCGTATTGTAGTACGGATTAAGTTTCATTGGAAATTTCGTAAGATCACACAATTCAGAGAGAGCGGAAATTATTCCTATTCTTGCATCCTACTATAATAACCGTTTTATATGGAGAAGTAATATTTGTTGCAGCGATTTCAACTAAACAGGTCTAGAGCTAGATACGGCTGTTTGACTTCATTCTATAAGGAACAACGATTACTTTGCAATTCACAAACGAGCTATGAAACCTTCCGAAAGTTGTTCCGCCCTATCCAGAAACTCGGCGAAGAGGACAAAAGTATGTTATTTTAAACACGATGATATTGTTTTAAATTCTCCAGTTGTGACGTATCGGTTGATAAAAAAATTCGAAAATATCGTTTTCAATCATTTTCTGTATACTTTGAAGTTAGCTTTGAGAGACTTCCATTTGTTAAAAAATATTTGAAGGAATTTTTTGGTAGCAAACGGTGATGCGTGGTTGATGTCAAACTTATAGGTGCAGTCTACTGATTAAATGTACGAGTGGCAGAGAAATACGACAAAAGAATTTTGTAACAATTCTTCACTTTTCATGACGAAAACAGCAGGTTAATATTTATAGTTAAAGAAAACAAAAGCTTTATTATAATACAAGGTGTACAAAAAAGAATATCGGGTTTTAAAAGCTATTTAATATCTCACATAACTTGGCTTGTAAGTAATGAATCACAAGTAAAATAAGAGTACATCTTATAGTTTTTCCCTCAAAGTTTTCAATGTGACCATCTTTCACCACGCGACACACATCCCAACCGACAGGAAAGTTCCTCCCATATTTTAACCAGGATTTTTGGAGTAATGGAACCTGCAATTGATTCAATCCTGCGCCTCAAATCGACTAAATCAATAGGTAGCGGAGGTGCATACACAAAATCCTTTATAAAACCCAAAAAGAAAAAAAAATCATTTGGTGTCAGATTGGGTGACTTCGGAGGCAATCGTTAACACCTTTGTCATCGGGTCTATGCCGACTGATGCAGCGGTTGGGGAAAACGTCATTCAACCAAGTCCGTAAAATGTTATGCAGGCGGAGAAGGAAGGCCGTCTTGTTGTCAAATAAGATTCTCTGGCCATCTTGTAGTTGAAGAAAGAGCCTAAGTTGATGCCTGAGTTGATAGCCTAAGCTGGGTTGATGCCTAAGCTGAGAGCCTAAGTTGAAGCCTGAGTTGATGCAGGATATCCAAATAAGCAATTACTGTTACGCTTGCTTCAGTAAAGTAAATGGCTCGTAAAATTGACGTCAGAATATACTGAATATCACGAAAAACCTTTAATTTTGAGAAGTCCCTTTCGTATTGTAAGAGTTAATAGGGGGGATTAACGCCAGATACCACGGGTTTACCTCGTTATGGATATTATGTGTGTTAATTTTTTCATTAAGGTAGGCTGTTGACTCAGCAATCAAAATTTTACAGCATAAAGATGAGGATTTAATTGAATATATTGTTTAGTGATGAGTGGAAATTTTTGATTGGCCATAGTCGTTAGGTTTCAACAGTTATACGCGTAAACTGTATGGAAGCATAAATAAGCGTTTCTTTGAGACATTCCACACTTTCATTTCCGATATTTATAGTTTGAGGTTGGGCTTAGCGTTGTACTGTAATTACAATTTCACATTTAACAAACTGTAAAACAAAAAAATCCCTGTTCAGGACTCGCCATCTTTGCTAGTGGCACTATCAAGCGGAACGATAGGGAATCAATCTATGGCCAAGCCTGCAACTAAAATATTCCTTTTTGCTCTTTGATTCTACCTTAAATCAACACTGTACACCTCATCCAAGAGATATTATAGCAAATTAAAACTCCGATTTTCTTTTTTATACACCCGGTACTTTGTTTCATATACTTTTATTTTAAGCAAGACGTTAATTTTAATTAGCTCTCGTAATAAATAGTTTTAAATATCGGTGGTCCAAAAGTTACGCAACATTCACATAAATTATTGTAAATGTGCACCGCCTATCTCTGAACAAGCTTTTACTTGTTTAATAATATTTATAAATACCCTCAGTGATATAATTATTAATATAATATTAACCCACCGGGTTGGTCCTAGGGTAAAATTTATCGTCGTAAATCGGTTGATTTCGAAGTTGAGAGTTCTCAGGTTTGAATTTTAATAAAGATGCCTTTATTCGGATATGAATACTACATTGTAGATACCGGTGCTCTTTGGTAGTTGAGTTTCAATAAATTAAACACACGTCTCAGGTATGGTCGGCCTTAGTCTGTACAAGATTGCACTTAACACGTCACGAGCAAGGGACGCGGCTGCCTAGGGCACCGAAACCAGAAAGCTGCGTGGGATAATTGAAGACTTCCGGATATTCGTACGAAAAGACGAAGAATATAATATTTTAAATATTACCTTCATTTCTTAAATGGTATGAGGATTATTATTTTGCATAATTTTTTTCAAAAGCGTCGAGAAAAAAATCTGTTTATCAGAAGATTTGGGGATACAAAATGTAATTCTTATGAAAATTAGACAGCCAACAAAATTATTTTAAGAAATTCATAGTTTTGACAGATGAATGTAATGTGGCACTGTCTTATTGCATTAGATCAAATCTATCTTCAGTATCCAAAAAAAGCAATTAATTTAGTTTTAATAACACGGTAACATGATTATTTACAGTGTTACTAAAAAAAAATCCATTGAATAAATACATTTCTTTTACGAAATGACAGCAATTTTTTCACCATTTAAATTTCTAAAACTTTTTTAATTCTAACTTTATGTGAGTTAATAATTTATTTTTATGTGAATTGATTAAAACATACTTCGAAAATGGAATAAATATTATCAAATATACTATTAATAAAAACTGACACAACTTACAGTAATTTATACATTTAGCTGATCCTTTAAATTCTTGAATAAAACTGATTTTTTTAAACTTATTTTTAAGATCGTGCTTATTTTAAAACTAATATTTAGGGAATGGAGAAAATAATTTACGCACAACTTTACCGGAACACTGCCGCTTTCAGTTTTTATTATCAACTTAGAATCGTTACCAGAGAAAGACTACTAGAACCACATTGTATTATACGATACCTCTTTCATCACAATAATTGAACAAACATAGTATCACAAAAAATTATCCAAAACTGATTTTGAATTTTCAAATAAGAATACATTTGCAAAAATAAAAAATCGATCCTCTTATAAAAAAATAATTTTACATCCCTACATAAATAAAAATTAAAAAAAACATCTGATGTGGATACCAGATGACTTCCTTGTACGCCTATTAAATTACATACACACATTCATTGCTGCGCTTCATTTAAAATTATTTCATTTGAAAGTGAGATATGATCCACAAATTTCTTAATAAAGTGGACAGTTACACAACTGCATTGTGGTGGAAACCATATTGCATCACATTTTTTTGTGGTGTCCGTATCAACATTTATATTAGTTTATATATTAATTTTGTTTCACGTGGTTAAGTATATTAAGTTTCATGTGGTATAAGTGAGAACGTGTCGGATACGTAAATATGCAAACATCCGTTCGAATCCGACTTTATATACGTATATTTTTTTAACTTTTCTTTTTAATTTAAATATATTGATTTATCAATAATTATTAATGTTTGTGAAAATTTTTGAATTAAAATGAAAAGTACATAACATTTTATTTCACTAATAACTTCTGATTGCTTTGGATATTTCTTTTCTTCTTGAACTATATTAATTATTGTAAAAACTTTTTTTTTTTACAATCAGAGGTTAATAATGATTAATAAATCAATATATTTAAATTTAAAAAAAAGTTAAAAAAAAAAACATATGTATATGCAGTCGGATTCGAACCGGATGTGCCTTCCCCTTGGAAGATCCAAGTATGCATTAATTAAAATTTTAATTGGCTATAACTTTGGAACTAATGAAAATAAGTACCACTTATATATCGTTGAAAAGTTCTCAATGAAGGCTTCTTACTGCAATTAAGAAAACGTCCAAAATCCAAATTTTATTAAATTTTAGGCTTCTTTGGAACTTTTGGTACAGTCGATTGTAATCAAAAGAAGAAATGCGCAACTAGATGTTACAACAGTCCTAAATCCAAAATTTCAACATCCTATGGCTAATCGTTTTTGAGTTATGCGAAATACATAGTAACGTACGTACAGACGTCACGCCGAAACTAGCGAAAATAGATTCAGGGATGGTGAAAATGGATATTTCCTTCGAAATGTGAAAACCGAATTTTTTCGCGATTACAATAGTTCCTTTACTCCGTACAAGAAAGTAAAAAGTATCTCTGACTATTTAAATAAAAAAAACGCAAGCCATGTTAAAAAAGAAATTTAATATTACCAATGGAATAATTGTATTTTTTTTTCACGTATCCATGTTACCGAGAGGTAGTTTTTAAAATTCCGGGTTATGTACCTTTTAAACCGTCGTCATAATAATTCTGATAAGGGGTAAAATAGATTACGCAGAAATATATACAAATTTTATTATTTTAAAACTTGCTTTTTTACGTAGCTATTTTATTCTATCAAATGATTTTGATTGAAAACATAAAATTTTATTTGTATTAATCCAGTAAGTTGTTAAGTGCAAATTCTTCATTCATAAATAATATATATTTTTCTAGAATGTAATTTTTTTTTTTAGCTAAACATATTTGTAATAACGATTTATCCACAAACTAGATGTTTCTATAATAAGGTCTACAACGTATATGTGTTATTATCAGCAATATTATTGTTTTTTACTGTTTAAAATACTTTTACAACAATGAAGCTTAATCGCTTTTTTTCCAATATAGTTTTTTTTTTAAATATCAATAATCATTTTACGTATGATGCTAGCAAGAGGCAACATGTTTTAAGAGTCACGATTTGAACTCTGCTGTGGATAAAATGAGGAAGCGTTAAAGGTTTGTATTTCTTGTTATCGATCAGCAGGTTATACAGTTTGAAAGAACAAAATAAAAACTTAATTTTTGTTTTAAATAGTCTAAATGATAAATTTTTAAAAAATATTTTTTTTTTTACATTAATAAAACTTTAAATTATTATTTTTTTGTAGGAAAGACATTGACAAAGAACATTACCGTAAATGAAGGTGATAGACAAGGTTATAGTTTATCATCCATGTTGTTCAATATTTATATTTATAATTTTGCACGATTTTGGAAAGAGAAAGTACATTTTGATGTTAAAATCGATAGTACATACTTGAATACAATTTTAAATGCAGATGATCAAGTATTAATAAAACGTTATACGTAAACTGAGAAAATCATACAACTTGGAAAAATTTGTCAAAAACAATGATGACGGCTATCCAGCGAGAATCGCCGATAAAAACAAAAATTGCGATTAATGACAAAGTGCTAGAACAAGTGTCACATTTAAGTTCCTTGGCTGCGATACAATACAAGGATATGATAAAGATGTGACCTCAAAATTAAATAAGTTTCGCTTCTTCTGTAAAATTAACGCTTTATAAAAATTATTCGCTTTGTAAAAAAAAAATATATATATTTAAATATAAATCAGCTGCAATTTTGATAGATTTAGTGGATTTGTTATACGTTGAAGAAAATTTGACTTTTACTAGATGAGATCTGTCACGAATGAAATGATTCTGGCACCTGAAATGATTCTGCTAATACTTGCTTTTTGCTTGACCGTATAAGAAATGAGATTATTCGGGAAGAGCTTTAGATACGGTATTCATTACAATAACATTTTTAAATTAAATAAGGGAACGGTAGCAGCATATAAAGAGAATTAATGACATGCATCACTAATTGAAGGATATTAATCATCGACTGCGTAAAGAAGAATAGAGAACTTAGAAATCGAAGAAAATGGAGAATCCGGAAAATGGAGAATTAGTTATGAGGTAAATGCAAAGGAGAGTTTCTCATAGAGGAAATATAATACAGTTCTGTTATAATCATAAAAATAAAAATAGAAACAATGAATAATAGAAAAGAAAATTAATTTTATTTATTTTTTCTGTTGTAGCGATATATGCTGCTACAGCAACTGTTGCTGCTGTACAGCATATAGCAGCTATGCTGCAATATATGATATATGCTGTACAGCAGCAGTAAAAAGAAAGTATATACGTCGGTAAAAAAAAAGTGTAAAATATTTGGTATTTTTTAACTCTGTGCTTTAAGGAGATATTAAAATAAAATTTAACAAAAAAGTATATTTAAATAAGTAGTAAATAATCTGTTTAAAAAACTTTTTATTTCAATGTTCCCAATTCCAAAAATCTATTTTTGTCAGACGGACGTTTATGTGTATGAACGTATGTTGGCCTGTGTTTTGCTCTTATAACTCTGGACCCGTTGTCAGATTTCCTTCAAACTTGGCAGACAGGTACTATATCCTTAGGGAGGAAAGAGTGTATTAAGTTTTTGCAAAAATTGTAAAAAGGGATTTTGCTCAAAATAAAATCTCAAATCTTTACAGGAGCACAAAAAAATCTTTCTTACGAAAGTTGTAGTTTTTTATCAAAATTATAAATTACCAAAGATTTTTATTTAATATTCACCCCCTCCCCCAAAAATGGCTTTATATATTTTACTTTTTGTAGCTATATTTTGCTTTTGAAAAGGAGTTAATGGAGTTTTTTGTGTATCTATATTTTCTACATCAATAGGCCTTGAGACCATTATTAATTTTTTTTACACATCCCATTCCAGTGGTCTGTGGTAACAAAAAAAATATTTTTTAAAATAAATACTTTTTTAAATTTATTTTTTATTTTAATCAATCTTGTAAGTTACCCATTGCATTTAAAATCTTAATTTTTTGATAGCCCTTACTCTATAGTTTTTTTTTGAAAAAAGTAGCCAATAATTTCCCCCCATCCCTCATTAATGGCGTAGCCAGAAAGATTTTTCAAAAATTAATTTTTTAATTCAACGTTACCGGCTACGTTGGTGAAATTATACAATTTATTTTCGACCTTTTCAAAATTGGTTATACATTGTTTTTTTTCCAGAAAATTACTTTATCGTTAAAAAAAATACAATCCTTATAAAGAAAAATTATGTTTATTATTATTTAAAAAAAATGAAATTTATTTCAAATCAAATAACAACAGCAACAAAAACAACCACAATAATAATAATAATAATAATAATTTTGTAAATCTATGTATATATTGAATTTATCAGGAATTTTAGAATTCTAATCAGTGTAAGAATAAACTAGGATCATTGAATATTGTAGTTTATATAATACTGGAACGCTGGAGAAGACTAACGCACAAACCCCCAAAGGTTCTGAACAAACTAATGGTTCCCTTGAGAATCTTGCCATCCAGCCCTTTTCTAGTTTACAATGCAGGATACACATACAGCCTACTAAACTCTATGTGAACTAAAATGAACAACATATTTCATTTTAAAACTTTTCTAAGAGATAATATTAAAACTGTGTATACATGATAAAAACCATTTGTTATTTCTTTATGAATATATTATTACACTGTCATAATTAATATTAATGTAATTGGAAACAAATAAAATAGAAAAATTTAAATTACAACATATAAGCTCACTCAACACTCGTAAACATAAAATCATAATATTTTAAATTTGCACAATAAATATAGTTAAACAATAAAATAAAAAAAAAAAAGGAAAGTAGCAAAACTCATTCAGTGACAAGAGTGTTTTTAAAACGTTTTTTTAATTCCTACCAGGGATATCTATCACTTGAATCTTTTCCTGGACTACACCAGAAGAGGGTTACTAGTCTGAATAGTATATTTGTATATGCTCCAATAACTCCGAACCGATTTAAAATAAATAAATGTCGACGATGTTTCATTTATATATATAAATTGAAAATTAAAAAAAAAACAAAAGTGGAAATTGGTAGGTACCGCTTTATTCAAGTAATAAAATTAATTTGTTTGTTACTAATTAAGTGGAAAAACAAATAAAAGTACTTGAAAAAAGGATTTTAAAAAATTTACGAGCACATTCTACGGTTCCTTATGCATGTACAAGGTTTATATTAGTATGTTATGTTATGTTAGTAACTCGTAGGTTTATGTTAGATCCAGTTATTTTTACACGGATTTGAATACTAGATCGTGGATACCGGTGTTCTTTGGTGGTTCGGTTTCAATTAACCACACATCTCAGGAATGGTCGAACTGAGAATGTACAAGACTACACTTCATTTACACTCGTACATATCATCCTCATTCATCCTCTGAAGTATTATCTAAACGGTAGCTACCGGAGGCTAAACAGGAAAAAGAAAAGGTTTATGTTAGATACCGTAATCCTAACAGTTGTAGGTGATCTGACATACGTAGTACACACGTCATTCCTAAAAATACAAAACAATTTTCAAGAATAACAATCGTCTCATGCTAGGGAAGTAGTTTTCCTATTATTTTTTCGTTGTTTAACGATCTTCATAAAATTTTTAACGCAAGAATGTAAGTCAACCGAACAACAATTGATAATTAGCTGTGCTGTTCACTGTAGATATTGACTATGTAGTGAATATCATTTATATCAGAGAAAGCAGCTCTGACTGGTGACTTGTAGTCCTAAATTAATTTATACCGTTATAAAAAGGAAAGGCTGATTAAGATAACGTAAAAAGGATGTGTCTCATCAAATTTCATGCAGAGCAAAAATTAAGACTTTATTTTAAAAATATTTATATTTTTTTAAATTTTAGTTAGAAAGTTTAAATAAATTTATCTAAAAATTCTGATAGATATTCTTTATTTTATTTTTTATAAAAGTACTATAATGCAAAAGTTTTTTCTAAGGAATAAAAAAAATGATGAAAAAGAGTTACTTAGTTGATTGATATCAATTTTATCTATCGGTTTTATGTATGAAAGGGAAGTTCAATTTTTCAAGCTTATACATCACTTTTGGAATAAATATGGAAGTAGAATTGAATATTGAATATATAAAAGCACATTTACAACAATGAATAAAGGACTTTTAAAATATAGTAACGTTATGCGCCCTCTAGTGAACGATGGTGAAAAGAGAAAATTAGAATTTAGCTTTTAAAATCGAAAAATGGGACTGGAATAAAAAAGTGTTGGGTTTAACTAGCACAAAAAAAGTAATAATAAATTCGCTTGATTACAATATAAAAGTTTAAAATAGAATGCACTACAGAATGACGCACGAAATGATCCAATATTTGGTTTTGTAAAAAAATATTTATTCCAATCGCAATACAGAAAAGTAAAATGCAACGTGTTTAGTATGTACCTGCAGATTATGTTCTGCTTATCTAGCAACTTCTCTACCAACTTCTTCAACACGAACTCTTATGTTGTTAATAACTCGATGATAAATTTCGTCGGTTATCTCGTTGCACGCCTCAATGATTATCAATCGTAATTCCATCACTGTACGAGCATGTTTAGGGAAAATCTTTTCCTTTAGAAATCCCCAAAGAAAATAATCACACGGATTCAAATCAGGACCATTTGGTGGTCAGTTCTGTCCACGCGCAAAATGATTAGGAAATCGGTTTAAAATGACATTTGCGTTAAAAATTTCATGTAGAAAGTCTAGAACAAGATTAGTTGTGTGTGGTCTGGTTCCATCCTGGATAAACCACTCGTTTTCTAATTGAAACCCTTTGGCAAGAAGCTGAGGAACAAAATTATTCCGCAGAAGGTTTAGATACTGTTCACTGTTAACTGTCTGTTCAAAAAAGAATGGTCCTATTACTCCATAACTTGAGATAGCGGCCAGTACCGTAATTCTTGAAGCGTGGTAAAGCTTTTCATGAAGCACGTGTAGATTTGAAACACTGTTCAATAGTACAACTTGGTTCACAGCCCATCCAAGTTTCATTCTTTGCCATTTCTTGATATTTATTGTTAACCGTTAATTTTGGTAACACTGTTATTTTGTACGGATACAAATACAAATCAGTTTTTAAAATTCGCTGCATAAATCGCCTAGAAATCCCAAGTTGTGCTGCGTTTTCTTGTTGATTTACCCGGACTCTTCAGTAACTCTGCTCTGACAGCTTCGACATTCTGTAGAGAACGAACATCGGCAGGCCGTTCGCGCTTACTCTTAAATACTGAACCATCACCTTTAAATTTTTCGTAAAGTCTACGTATTGTTTTATATGAGTATGACCACCGTGTTTGAAAATGTGCACGAAACCGTCTTTGTGTAAACACCACACATTTAGTTTCATAAAAAAACAACACAGTCTTTATACGCTAGTCATTTTTTTTTATTATCAGTCATCTTGGAACGATACACAAACACTTGGAAAAAGAATATACTAACATTCATGAATCGACTCCGTAGGGGAAGACATCCTCCTCGTGGCAATTTCGGTAAGGCGTTGAGCTCTTAATAATATATCCCGATAGCTTTTAAATTTTAGCCTATCTTCCCAAACGGGCGCCGCATATAGCATAATTGCCTCGCACAGGCCCTTATACAGGATACTCATAGTCTTAAAATTAAGACCTTAATCAGGATTGACCATCCGTCAAACACCAAAGAAGGACGGCAGGCCTTCTCCGCGACGTAATTAAGGCGCTTCTTGAACCGCAATTTCTCGTCAAGAAACACCCCGAGGTGCTTTTGAACTAGAAAATATTTAATACGAAGGCCTGACATCTAAACACGAACCTTACGCCTCACTTACAAACGGTGTTTAAGAAGCATCATCGTGGCCTTCTCCGGGCTGAACATCATTTTTTGTTGAGGATCCCACAACTCAAGTATCCTGCATGGGTGGCTCGAAACTCATGAACTGACCCCATAGGGGAAGACACTCTCCATGTGATGGTTTCGGTTCTCATGCTACCCCCTCCGTACCTAGCCCTTATGGGCTTTACCGGAGGTCATCTTCAATACCTCGGCAATGACATCTTTCAGTCAAGCCTCAGCCAGAATGCCACCTATGCAACTGGCACAAGCGACATTCCCATCGGTGTCCTGCTAACTACCATAATCTTAACACAAAACACATCTAGTCAAGACTCAAACAAGACTGAATGACTCTAACAACGAAGAAACTGAACTCTACCAACCTGAAAGGTAAAAATGCGTTTGACACCTAACGAATCATAAAATGCAACACAAAAACACTAACAAAACATAACAATAAAAATAATTAATGTAAAATAACAGTAACATAAAACATAACTAACGATAAATAAACAAATCTATAATCAAACAGCAGCAGTTTAACAAACCATAAAATAAAATAACAATAAAACCAAATATCTTTTTTCCTTTTTCTATTTGGAAATCAAATTTCCTTTTTCTAATTGAATCTGAAATTTCTCAGTTTCATTTTATCTGTAAAGATATTTATTATAATTTGTAAAGGAAATTTATTAAAAAATCGTAATTACACATCATATTTATGTTCTCTGTATAGATAATTTTGTTTATTTATTTATTTATTTTTTACCATTTATTTACTATATATATTATTATTTTTATTAATATTTTTAAGAACAAATATTCCCGTATTCAAAAATGCCTGTTTTAAAAAGATGGGAATATACATGGAACGAAGTTTTTTTTTATATAATAAATATTTTGCATGACAGCAAAATCTAAAAGATTTATGAACGAAAATAAAATAAACGGAATTATAAAATTAAATTTACTGTAAAACAAACACGATTCATTAAACAAATTTTATGTTGATTTATAATCAGTAAAATACATAAAAAGAGAGAGTAGAAATGTTAAAACTTTGTTTCAAATTATTCAGTTTATTAAAAATTCTATCGTAATTATTTAACAATCGAATGATAAAATATAGGAAAAATATTACAAGGTAAGCAACATCTTCCACTTTTATTCATTCTGGTAATAAAGTGTCCACTACAAACTAATAGTGCTTTAGATAAGAATTAAGATCTACTCAATAATACTGTTAATAAATGACCTGAATCACAGATCTATTACCAGAAATGACAGTGAATTATCTGTGTTAGAATCCTAATACGTCAACCTGAATCAATATTATTGTTACAGTATTAATTATATAATAATAATAATAGTTATTATTATTATTATAATATTATATGATAGTTATATTAGTAATGAGTATATGGAGTATTTTATAATACAATTCACGCTAATGTCAAACTCAACATGTAACTAATGAATAAGAAAACATTATAAAACAATATTATCGTAATTTCAAAGTTGAAATTAGAAAGATTTTAAAGAAGTAAATCTTCTTTAAAACCTTTTTATCTATATTCATATACCAATGTATCTTTCTTATCTGTACACACTACAAAACGTTTACTGAACCATAAACTTAGTAAATTGAATACACACTGTTTGTTAGTTACTACTTATTATTTGTTGTAAGTAGTCAAAGCAGAAAAATTTTCATACTTTAAAAGTTTTTACACTTTTATAAAATTAAATATTAAGGTATAATTTGGGTAATAAATACATTTATTTACGTATTTATAAAGCGATTTGTATAAGGTATAATGAGAATCTTATAAAAAAGAAAATTGTAACATTTTAAACATTTTATTGTTCACAAATATTACATGACCAGTTAACATTATGTATTTTTTTTTCAGAATAACGGATTTCTTTAATCCATTTTTAAAAAATAATTTTTTAATAAAATACCATATGGATGTAAGTAAGATATACGACTAAACAAATAAAAAACATACAGTAAATTCAGTCTACATATATCGAGAGAGAAAATTACTTTCATATCCAACCAATATAAAGAAAGTAACAAACTGTACACAAACATAGTAAGTAAAAAAAAAATAAAAAAAAAAAATAAAAAAAAAAAAAAAAAAATAGTACCGAGAGAGAAAAACATTTTCAATATCTAGAAGAAATAATAACGGACACTGGAAGAGAGAAGGAAGAAATTAAACTTCGAATAAGTAAACTAAAGAGAGCACAAATCTTAACATAGAAACAATGCAACAAAGAGTCCATCTCTAGAAACGCAAAACCGAGGTACTACAAATACAGTGGCAATAACAGAAGAACAATACGGAACAGAAACACTCTCCTTCAAAAATAAGGGACTAGTGGTAGAACTTGAAAAGAAAGAGTTATTCTAAGGAAGATTCTGGAGGGAAAAAAGAAATATGGCGAAAAATGGAGTAAAGTAAGTCATGGAAATATCTATCAACATATTAAATCAATAACAACAGAAATAAGAAATCTAATGTTCTTTGGACTCTTGATAAGAATGGACGACAATAAACTAAAAAAAAAATTAAGATTATACGCCAAAGAAAATCTCTCAATCCCTGGTTAGAAGAAAGACTTAACCGAACTTGGACTGTCAGAAATAGATGCCCTAGATAAAAAATGCAAGACCAGGAAAATAAAAAACTGAATTTAAGAAATTCCAGGAGGCAAAGGAAACAAAAACAAAAAGATAACTAATAGCCGAACATCTGGCCAAAAGCGGCAGAAGGCAGAAAAACAGCCTTAGAAAAGAAGACTTTCAGTTACAAGTTAACTATCCTATAACAAGTAACAAATCACACCCAAAAAGGTATAACCGTTTTTAATAATAGAATCTTATGCCAGCATTACTAGGGAAAATGAAGAATGAAATCCTTTTCAGTTTCCTTTTTCACCAAGCCAAATAAATATACGGCTATATATTAACAAACAAAGCTCGCCGAAATGTATTAATGATGCTTAGCCCTGTAAGTGATTCCTTCATTCTGTCCATAACAGATATTGGCAGATGGTGAACATTACTACTTTTAGAAAAAAACAGCACTGTCTAGTATTCTTTTTTTTTTAATCTCTGGAACAACTGTTAGGTATTGCTTCAGAGGATGAGATGAATAAAATTTTTGTAGCGTGTGAAAATGTCATCTCTGACGGGGATTCGAACCCGGGACCTCCGGATGAAAGATCGAGACGCTTCCAATCGCACCACGGAGGCCGGCTGTCTAGTTGCACTTGTATTTAAGATTTTTACATGCATTACAGGTGTAAGAAAGAATGGGATAGATAATGCAAAGCAACAATTGGGGCAGATAATGTAAATATTTAATGTACTTCTTTCTGTAGTAAATAAAAATGCTGTTTCATTTCGGCAGGGGGAAGATAAATAAATAAAAGTTGAAATTATAAAATTTTTCTAAGAAAATTAGGAATAATTATAATGCGTGTATATATATACACGCATATATACGTGTATATATACGTATATACGTATATATACACGTATATATATATATATACACGTGTATATATATATATATATATATAGAGAGAGAGAGAGAGAGAGAGAGCGTTCCTCCCGTGCCGCCTACGAGCCGGGAAGAAACCTAATGTAAAGAAGATATCAATGCGGCTTCATCCGCAAAGTATTTTTAATAACAAACTTATCTATTTATAAATAGGAATTATTTAATCAAGAATATTGTTTTTATATTTTCCTTAAATTCTGAAAACGGTAAACAAACATTTTTATTAAAAATATAGAAGGAATATATGATAAACAACGAATTGTTGCCCAACGCTTAATTAAATAAAAACAAAAAGGAAGATAAGGAAATTGAAGAATCTTTGTCAGACCAAACCATCGTAAACAATTAATTGAAAAATCTAATCTAAACTGATAAGTAAAAGCTTAATAAAGATGAAAAAATATTTTACAATCCTTAATCTAGCAACCTCATTGTGGCTTTACCTGGGCTATACGGCTTTTTGGGTTCCTGTCGCGGTCAGGGGATATTTAGCCTTCCGTCTAACCAGGGACTATGGCCCTTGGACCCTGCTGTGTTCATAAAACTCATACTTGTGAGAATAATAATGATAAATAAAAATAAAAGCCTGTTCAATTAATAAAAAGTATCAGTGTATTGTAATTTCTTCAGAGCAACAGTTTGGTCTGTACAGCATCCGAAAGTTTTAGTGATATAAAAGTATGGGTTTTAAAAAAAACCGGCTTCCATCTTAAAAATATTAGTTAAAACTGCTTACCCGTACTTCGTACGGGCAAATATGCATTTTACTCGGTTCTTTGCGTTAGCCGACAAACACTACTTGGAGGAGATCGTACACCTCGTTTCTCATTTCACACACTAGATTACACACACCAAAAATCAAGTTATCTTCATTTCTTAGCGAGAAATAAAAAAAAAGTGAACTTCATTTTACTCCATTTTAACCATTTAAACTCGGAATTTCAAAAACTCCTTTCTTATAACGTACTTATACTGTAAGAAGAACATGTATACAAGTTTTCATCAATTTATCTTCAGTAGTTTTTGTTGGACGTTGATCAATCAATCAGTCAGGACAAGTTGCTTCATAGGTACAGATAAAAACTTGAATAGGCCATATGTGTATTGGCTTTACGATATTCCAACAATGACTTAGAGCAATATTTTTTCTAGTAGCTATTGCCTGATTATAGTACATTACTTTAAAAATAACATTGCATTAGAATACTTTTTAGTTAAATAATAAAAAAAATAAATAAATAATGAACTTTGAATTTTTATTTATAATTAATTTATTTTTGTAATATTTTATTTCATTATGAATTTAAATTTTCGAAAAAAGTTTCTTATAAAAATAACGACGAGGATGGGATTCGAACCCACGCGTGCAGAGCACATTGGATTAGCAGTCCAACGCCTTAACCACTCGGCCACCTCGTCTTACATGATGGCGTCAGATGTATATTGATAGTTATATAGGTTAGTTACAATTTTTAAATAATAATAAAAATAATGAATAATATATTTCATTTATAAAGGTTATCTAATATTGACTTCGTAATGAAATATTAAGTATAGTTATTGTTAATATTATTATTATCATTTTTACTGAAACCTTACTCGTTAACTAATAACCGATTGACATGAGCAGCACTTTCTACTCTGAAATATTTTTATTTTCAAGTATTTTCTTTTGTCATGCATATATATAATTTTTTTTTTGTCTGCTTGTCAGAACAAAAAAAAAAAATATAAAACAGGAAACCCCAGCATGATTTTTGGATGAATTTATTTAGTTAGTGGCGCTGGGAAAACAGTCGTATCATCAAAATGAACATTTTGTGGAGGAGATTCTGATTGTTTCATAGTAACTATCTTCTTGAAAATTTCAATGAAGATATTTTAGCCAAAAAATTACAAGATCAAGTAGAAAGATTAAATAATTTTTACATTTAATTTCATTATCATTATTAACCCGTCGTCGTAAATCAGCTGATTTCAAAATCAAGAATCCTCAGGTTCGAATCCCAAAAAAAGGTATTTATTCGGATTTGAATACTAGATTGTGGATACCGGTGTTCTTTGGTGGTTGGATTTCAATTAACCATACGTCTCGGGTATGAACGGCCTACTCCATACAAGACTACACCTCACTCACAAGTCACGAACCAGGACGCGGCTGCCTACGGGTTCTGAATCCAGAAAGCTGCATTGGATATCTAAAGACTTCCGGAATACTCATAAGAGCTAAAAAATTAATTTTAGTTATAATGATATATATCATCACCAATCAACCTAATTAGGTTATAATAGCTTTATATTCAGTCTATGTGTATGTAACAGGAAGTTATTCCGATATTTAAATGAATTTTGTTTTAAACTTCAAGAAAATTAGAAAGCTTGAGAAAAAATTAATAAATACTTCCGTGTCACAGATAATGTTACTATATGTTCGATAAAAGTCTCTTAATGATTTTTTTCTACATTTCCTTTTCTAATTTTTATGACACTGTTTTTTACGTTTCTTACAAACTCATTTTATTGAATATGTGAAATTTTTTTTCAGAATTTGTAAAGATTAAAAAATTGATTTAACTTAAAAAGAATAATAAAAACACTAAGTTCAGATAACAAAAGTGATTAATTATAAGGTTTTTAAATTTTGACTGCCTTGAAATCGTTCTTAAATTAACAATCAATAAATTGGAAATTATATTTTATTTTCCGTCAATTTAAAAAAAAAACAAAAAAAAAACAGAAAACAATATTTGAAAGGTTTTACGTAGTTAGTTTAGAAAAAAAACAACTGTACGTACCTTTGTATCGATTTTTTAGGAATATTTTTTTAAGTTAAAAATAATTGTCTCTTTCCGAGAATTAAAAAAAAATTATATACTTAGAGTTGCGTTACAAACAATTTTAACATATGAAAGTAATAAAAATTAAATTTTAGATATTATTTTTTCAAAAATTATTATTTTTCTTTACTTGATGAATTAAATTCAACGCAGAAGCTTACAGAGAAATTTGTACGTGGAAAAATGGAAATGAAATTTTGTATAGTATGAAAAATTCCACGCCTTATCGGCGGGATTCGAACTCGTGGTTCTCCCGGATGAAAAGTGGAGACGCTACCACTCCGTCACAGAGATTAGCTATTTATTAAAAAACAATTAAAAAAATATATTTTTACGTTCATTTCACGTAGAAAAAATAGGATTTATTTAAAGAGAAAACTATCAGTAGAACAGTCAAATAAAAATTAAAATATTTTATTTGAAAATCAAAAAGAATATAAACAGTATGAGAACTTTATAACGAAAGTATTTCTTTGTGAAAAGGTAGGAAAAAATCCAATTTTTACGATTTATACCTATAAATTAAGTTTTTCCTACTTTTTCACATGTACATTAAAAAGAATATTATATATTTTATAAAGTCATTCATAAACTATGTTGTTTAATTGTTAATTAATCATATATAAGAATCTTAAACATTCTACATAAAGTTTTCTTCATTTGAATAAAATTTAATGACACTACATTGAAAAAAGTCAAATCCAGGTCAAATTTTCAAATCAAAAGTCAAATTTTCTTTGAGATCTGTTCCGTAAAATCTAAGATCAATAGAGAAATTTAAGGAGATCAAAATAAAAATATCTTATTATATTACTTACTAAGTAGCTCTGAAAAAATTTTTAATCATTATTCTTACTTTATTTGTATAATTAATTTTATTCCTTATTAAATAAAAATAGACCGCAGCTACAATGGAGGTCTTAAGTAATAACTACGGGCAGGAAAGTTGTCTTAAATTCCAGTTCGTTTGAACCAATAAAAAAATTGATAAAAAGAACTGCTAAAGAAAAGGAAAAAGTAATTTACGAAACCCAGTTTAAAATATAATACTTTTTAGAGTAGAAGTACATACGGATATGAATCGAAAGGTTAAATCTTTAATTAATAGTTACAGCAACATCCTGAGAAGGAGGATAAAAAACAGGCTAGATAAAGAAAGTGATGACTTAATGAGACAACATGAATTATATCCAACAAAGACAATTAAAATTATCTGGTAACATCAAAAAAATAAGTGGTACGTAGTTTCATAAGAGAATTTTGTAATGTGAACAAGCACAAAAGAAGAAAATAGGATGCCCTAGGCGAAGCATGAGAGAATACGTGAAAAAAGTAATGAGAGGAAGAAGACTAAGTAATAAAAGATTGCGATGACATATAAAAATGGAGCAATGATATCTGTAACAATCCACTGAAAGTAAAAGTAAAATAAATGAATGAATGCCTGTGTTAAGCGGTGTTGTACAAGAGCTGTTATGGTTCAATTCATGGTATTGTTTCGGGATTTTAAATCTGAAACGAGTTGAAAATTCTAATAAGTGACGGTTAGTTGGAGTGTAATTTACAGCCTCTTGTAAAACATTTAAAATTTTAAAATTATAATTATAACCTAGAGGTTCCGGGTTTGAATCCCAGTCAGGCATTACATTTTTCATAAGCAAGAAAATTCCATTTCCATATCCCACGCAAAGCCTTCAAGCTTATGGGGCAATATTAAGAAAAAAATAAAAAATAAAGAAAAAAATTTTTTTAATCAGAAAACAAAATGCAAGAAACAGTTTTTTTTTATCAAACTATCCAGAAAAATTTTCAGATATTATTTATGTAATAACCTGTATATCTAAAGTAGGTTTATCGATTTTCATGAAATTGTTAATTATTTTGTTCTAATATATCAAAGTATACTCTATTAAATTTATAAAGATTTAAAATAGTAGACTGTGGACAAAGCAAAGTTTTTCTACACTGGAAAACCATCATTATTTGAATATAATAGGGTCAAATAAAATCATTTGAACAAAGGATATAAACACATAAAAAAAATAAATTATAGAAAAAAATAAAAATAGAATAAATTTTATAAAAATAAAATAAATAATATTTTTTATTACATAAAAGAATAAATTAAAGCCGTTCTCTGTGGCGGAATGGTAGCATCTCGGTCTTTTGCCCTGGGGTCCTGGGTTCGAATCCCGGTAAGGAACGAAATTTTTCATACGCCACAAATTTTCATTTCCTATTTCCACATTCCCACGTACAAGCTTCTGTGGTGAATAAATACATCATGTAAAAAACCAATCATATAAGAATTATAAAACTAAAAAAAAAAAATTTATAGGATTAAATTGATGGTATCGCATAATTTGAAATTATCGTTTTCACTTGAGTTTAGAGGATGTATAATATATTTTTCTAACAGAAACAGGTAAATTAATTTATTTGTTTCACATTACCTCTTTCAATCTTTCTTATATATGAAATACACATAAATCAACTGAGGTACAAACGAAACTAAACAGATATGATATCTCTTAGAGTAATGATGTTCATTATATAGTCAGCTACTGCTGTATATAGAATGAAGGTGTCACGTTTAAAGCTCTTGTTTTTATGTTTAGCCTTCAGAAACACCGTAAGGTATTACTTCAGAGGAATGAGGATGATATGTATAAATCGAAATAAAGTGTAGTCTTGTACAGTCTCAGGTCGACCATTCCTGAGATGTGTGATTAATTGAAACCCAACCACAAAAGTACACCGGTATCAACGATCTATTCAAATCCGTATAAAAGTAACTGCCTTTACAAGGATTTGAACCTTAGAACTCTCCACTTCGAAATCAGTTGATTTGTGATGACGAGGTAACTACTAGACCAGCCCGGTAAGCTGAATTTTAGGGCTGAATATCAATATAAATATCTAGGAATTAGCAAGCTAATATACGTTAGGATATTTAGCTCAATGAAGTAATTAAGAAATTACTTTAGCCATCACCTTTTCTGAAAGCCTGGCATTTTATTCATAGTTTTTTTGGAATAAATATGTAGTTTTCAGCAGTGATAGTGTAAAATATCAGATTATTAGTAACCAGTACAGTTATGATATTAAATGACAGTTAAGGCACGTTAATAAAAATAAAAATAAACCTTAAATAAGACAAAAATTAAAAAAAATATTTACTATAACACTGGTTTACTCGTAGTCGGATTTTTTCTTATAATTTTAACACTATAATTATTTAAAATAATATCTGATTGTAATGAATGTTGTAAGCTCATATTATTATGAATTATGTTTTTAATTCTCATTAAGAGATTTATATTTTATTATTTATTAAAAGTAGAAGTTATACTTTAAAGGTAATTAAATCACAATTAGTGAGTGACAAAGACATTACAAAACTACAGTTATATAAAATACTACCGTTTCATATCATTTGACAGTTTTTGTATATTTATATTTTAAATAACAATATTAAATAAATTTTAGATTACATGAATGAATATTTATATATTATGAAATACGAGTTTACCATAAATCTGTTTTGGTACTGTCGAAATATTCACTGGTTGTTACTTGCACTTGACTTAAAATTATTATATACTGTAAATAACAGTTATTTTTACAAGCAGTTCTTTTTACATCCTTGACCCCTAAACTTTTAACATCAAGATGTTTCTTCATTATTAAATAGTTAAAGAAAGAAAAATCCGTTACAAAAGTTTTTTTAACAACCACCTGTTTAATCTTTCTTTTTATAAATTCCATCTTTTATTTAATTAATTCTTATTTAAATTATATAGAAAAAAATAATAATTTATTATCAATATATTTTAACTAATGAATCATACGTAATCATGTATATTATCAGTTGCTTTTAATACTGCTACAAAATCCATTCAAAATTTTTTTTCTTTCCAAAATAAAAAAAAAATTCTAGATATTGTTTCCTTCAAAATCTATCTTTACACTCATTATAAAAAAATAATATGTTACTAATTCAATATTGAACCTGAATTAAAGATAGAGCTGAAATTTAGAAGTATTAAAAATAGTTTTTTTTTTACGTTTTGCAATCATGGCATCATTGGTAAAATAAAATTTAATTTAAATATAATATTAAAATGAACTTACCATTAGATTAGTTAATTCTCTCAAACTTTTTCGTCTAATAGGCTATCATTAGGAGGTTTGATCTTATAATAATTTAGAATTAAAATTTAAAACTGTATAAAATTCACAAGATAGAACTCTTAGAATCATGACAATTTTACAATGTTAGAATCATAACAATTGTGACATTGTTACAACCCGGACATACTTACTTTTATTATAAATTTACAATTTTAAATTTATGACGATCAACTGTTGCGATTCTAACAATTTTATCTTGTGAATTTTATATATTGTAAATCTAAATTATAACATCAATCCTCCTGAAGATGGCGGAGTAGCGGAAAACGTTTGAGGTAATTAACTAATCAATTGGTAAGCTGATTTGAATATTATATTTATATTACATATTTTCTTTGTAAATTTTATTTTTTCAACGTTTATTTTATTTTACACGTTTTTAGAATTATTTTTGTTAAAATTTTATAAAAGGCAATTATACGGATTTGAATACTAGATCGAGGATACCGGTGTTTTGATGGTTGGGTTTCAATTAATCACAGATCTCAGGAATGCTTGACCTGAGACTGTACAAAACTTTACTTCACTTACACTCATACATATCATCCTCATTCATGCTCTGAAGTAATACCTGAACGGTAATTCCCGGAGGCTAAACAAGAAAAAGAAAAAAGAAAGTTTTATTTTTTAAAATCTGGATAGAAACTTTTGTTTAATATTTAGATAAAAAATTAAAATATTAGAATAAAAAAAAATAAATACTGCCTGTATGAAAAAAAAATTAGCTTATAAAAATCGAAAAGATAAGAAAGTATGAGTTTAAGCTCTTTGAAATGAGAAAATAAATATTATTTTTTACTCTCCGTTTTCCACATAATTTTCTTGAAATTTTGCCTAAAAATTTTAATAACATCAGACTACAATAAATTAATGTATTTGACTGGTATGTATTTCGATAACTGGGATATAAAACCTAACCCAAGCAATACAGAGATGAGCCGCTTCCATTTAAGTAGTAGAGAAGTCAGAATCTCGCTAAAGATTTCATTATGAGGAAAGAACTGCGACATAATTCAATCCCAATGTACCTGGGCATGATGCTTGACAGAACTCTGCCTTACAAACAACCTGAATACAGTTCAAAATTCGAAAAATCGAGGTAACATAATTCATAAGTTGGCTGAAAGCAGCTAGATTGCGGATGCAAGTATTTCGAATATTAGCATTAACTTGGCCTATTCTGTAGCTGAGTACAATGCACTTTTATGCTTCAGTAGTTTACCATAGTGGTAAGCTAAATATTGAATTAAATAAAAACATAACAATTACTGGTATAATCTCTTCCAACCAGGTAAATGGCTTCCATTACTGGATACTATATCTTCACCACACCTCAGGCGCCAAAATGCCCTGGTTCTCTCTCTCTTTTCTCTTTTAGCCTCCAAAACCATCGTAAGGTATTACTTCAGTGGATGAATGAGGATGATATGGATGAATGTAAATGAAGTGTAGTCCTGTGCAGTCTCAGGTCGACAATTTTTGAGATGTGTAGTTAATTTAAACCCAACTACCAAAGAACACCGGGATCTACGATCAAGTATTCAAATCCGTATAAAAGTAACTGGCCCTGGTATTACTTTGGAAAAAAATTCCAGTGAAGGGTACCATTTAACAAAACCGTCGATGGATTAACAGATCAGCGCTTGAAATATTGAAAACAAGCATGAAAACTGGCTCAAAAGCTAATCGAGATTGACTGTAATACCAAAAATCAATGGGAGATGTCTTGGGACGAAAACTACAGCTGCCATTGGGTAGAGAGTAGAGTGGGTAGAGGTGTATGAGTAAGTGCCGAGCTAATTGTGTGCCAAGATAATTGTGGTGTCGGCTTGCTTTTAAGAACTGGACAAGATATTACTTTATGAACAAATACAAAATCTCATCTACGGTTGATTGTGAGTGTGATATGTCACTCCAAATTGTTGATCATCTAATTAAGTGCTGCTCACTGCGAGCATTCAACGGAGATCCACAAGATGTATATTGTACTACTCCATCTGGCGTTAAATAGCTAAGAAAAAAAACTGGATGTAAATTTGTAGCTATATTGAAATTTTTACTTGCAACTTAGTAATATTTTATATAAATTTGCTATCTTTTATACTTGTTTGAATGTTTAGTTTTAATAACTTGGACACAACACAACTATATAGCATAAGATAAATAAATAATAATTTAATATAAAGCAATTGGATGAAATATAAAAGATATCATCAAATCGTCCGTTGCACCTTTCTTCCACTTTTCACGAACTTGCCAGTCTTACTCCTCTAGAAGTTTCTGATTTATAGCCAAGTATAGATGCTTCTACCATCTCTTCCTTGGCCGTCCTTTACTCCTTGTTCCCGCTAGCTGCCAGTTCCTCTCTCTCTCTGCGGTATTCTACCATCTACTCATATGTCCATATCGTGTCTATTTCTTATGTCTATATCAGACTAACTGCTTACTAAAAATAGAATTGATTAGGGAATCTTCTTCTACATCTGTTTGCGCCCTTATTTTCTCATTTTTAATTTACTGAATTTACTTACATCATAGCACATCCTCGATAAGTCCATTTTTTTGGGCCTATAGATATAGACTTTCTAAATATCTGGACAGCACTCAAGTTTCTATACTTTATGTTTAACAACTCAAAAAAATCTAGATATTTAAAAGATTTTTTAAAAATATATTAAATAATTCAGGAAAACTTTACGAGAGGGTCATCAGGAAAACTTTCACTCTAAATTATAAAAGTAATCACTGAAATGGATCCATTTTATAATGAATAAGAATTGAAATAAAAATACAAGTTTTATTGAAAACCACCTCACTTTTACTGAAGTCAGTTAAAAATGTACAAAATAAATCAAAGCAATAAAACCGAAGGCTATGGGAAATTTAATAATTTATTTATAAACACTTATAGCCTATACGAACAGTCATTATAATAAAATAATGATTGTAATATATGTATATTTACAACATAAGTGGACTTTATACCTAAAGGCATAATCATTTAATAATTCTATTAAACACAAAATGTTTCTTGACGAAACTACGAAAGATTTACTGTTCTTTGTTTCAATTTTTTTTTTTATAATTATTCATGAATGTACGTTTACATTTACTAAAAGGGAAATTATTTGTGGCCTTTCTTGATTGCTGTATTTAATAGAAAGTTTATTATGATGACCTTTTTTTTTATTGAAGTATACGTAAATAAATTCTAATTTAGATGAAATATTGGACTAAATTATAAACGCAATAAAGATCTATGTGTACATATTTAAATATACGCTACCTCATCTACCTTGCAAAATATCGATCAACATGTGTGTTAATACTTTTAATTTTTTTTAATAAAATAACAATATAGAACTATTATTCCTAATATATATGGGTATATATATATATTCTTATTACTTATATACATCAAACAACTGCCAAACACAGTAATAGAAAAAAATTTAAAAATTAATACCGAAAGTCGATTTTCACGAGATCCCGCATTCAGTCGTTACATAATTCTACACATCACAAAAAAAACACAGTAAAAAGAAAACTTATATAAAGAATTAGCTATAATTAATTAACTGCATAAAATTAATATTAAATCAATCTTCCATAATTATTTATAATGACCTTTAATGGTTGAATGATTTATAAAGATCGCTTGAATACTTCAAACGCACTAAACAACCTAGAAATTGTCTTATTATTCTCCTAGTTCTTGAAGATTGATTGCGACTAAATTAATACAATGAGATCAAAATAATCGTAAATATAAAAAAAATGAAAAAAAAATGATATAACACCAAGGAAAAACCATAAATGAGTTATAAATGAAAATCATAAATTTAAAAGAATATATAATCATAATAATATAAGAAATAAATGAAAAAGTTAATCAATTTTTTTTTAAAGGAATAATATTTTTGCAATAAAATTCATACAAGTAAATAATAATCCAAGAGGAACAAAAATCAATTATAATAAGTTAAATTAATAATATGGATATTATATATAAATAAAATATAAGATGACAGTATTACAAAACCTGTGCAAGCAGAAATAATAAAATTAAAAAAACTAAAAAAACTATGGCAATAAAAATCTTATCGACACCACTGCAATAAATACAAGAAAGAGCAATAAAAAAGATTACGTATTCGTTATAATATATCAACAATGTTTGTTTCCAATGAGTCTGAGGAACCCCATTTACGGGCGTAGTAGTTTCGTACTCGCTAACCGGTTCCGCTAGTTATTAAGAGAGCGTGTGTGTTCCTGCACCCTACCGATTAAACCTAACCACCTCACCAACTCCCCCAAACCAGGGCCTGACCCGCAATAAAGCATTGCACGTCGCCGGATGGTGCCTTTGGTCCAGAGGGATCCAGAGTCTCCGCGTTTCATCACCGACGCCCATCCACATAACCGCGGACGAGCGACAGTTCCACAGAGAGCTGTCTTTCACCCTCCAACCCTCTCCGGTCATGATCTTCCATCTCAGTCTAAGGACTTTGTATTTTGGTACTCTCTAGAAGATCCACCTGGAAGCATCAGTTCCTCTCTTCCCGGACTCTGGTTTGCAGGGCCCTTACCACAAATCCTGCGACTGTTTCAAAGTGATACTGGCTTTTCAACATGGTGTCTATTACGTCATTTACCATAATCTGCACCGTGACTGCGGGACGTTCCTCCTTCATCTCGAGCCCTGAAAAATGACATGTTCAGGAGTATCAAGCAGTATGGGCACAGAGGATCCTTCCCCCTATATCAACAAGATCTGAACTTAAATATGATTACGGATGGTGAGAAAAACAGTCCTAATCATTCAGTGAATTTCATAATATAAAAAAAAAATGGTAGAAAATAGATAAATTGAAAAACTAAACTTTTTAATTTATGATTTATGAAATATGGATATCGGAAAACAAACATAAATTTATTGAAGATGTAACCGGAAACAGTTCGTCCTAAAATTAAATTATAAGTAAACGTAGAAATAAAATATTGATTTTGATTGATTAAATTATAATATATTTCTACATTTTGGGGATATATACTGCAGAATTCTTGATTTCTGACTTATAGGTAGCTGCATCTCTTATTTGTGAAATTAGTTTACCTTTAGGGTACACATCCATGGGTCACCAGGCTGTTATTAATTAGAACCCAGCAACAGGACGGTGAACAGGGAACAGAAGCTGTTAGAATTAAAATGTAACTGTTCGGGGAAAGTCTCAAAGAGCAACCTCTCATTCTGTAAAGTTAACCATTGCACCACACGAATTCTAAAAAATAAAAATCTGCGGTTAGATAATTCAGGAATGTTTACAATTTATTATTTAATTCAATGGCAGATTTGTAGTATACTACAGGATAGTAAAAAAAAAAAAGAAGTAATACCAATATTCTAACAAACTTTTAAAGGGTTTATGACGGAAATACGGATGTTGAAAAGAGGATAGGTGAGGGTTTTCTTGGGAGAAGACTTCGATTTTTATAGGGTGTTTCTTTACTACCTGTAGAAATCTGAAAGAAAATAAGCTTTTTACAACATATACATTTAAACTGATCAATTAAAAAAAAATAATTTGCTGATGAAGGATGTTAATAGTTTTTATTGCAACATCGTTCCCTTGTATATATAAAATAAAATTTTATATTTAAAATAAAATAAATAATTAATACCCTCGTAATTATACTTTTGTATAGGATATATCGTCTGACTCAAAAAGATAACATTAAAAACAAAAATAATACCAATTTAATCAATTTATTTTTATTATTTAATTAAATAATTAATGAAAAATATTGT
Source organism: Lycorma delicatula (assembly GCF_047948215.1). Classification (NCBI taxonomy): domain Eukaryota; kingdom Metazoa; phylum Arthropoda; class Insecta; order Hemiptera; family Fulgoridae; genus Lycorma; species Lycorma delicatula. The sequence goes on from NC_134462.1 coordinate 37,915,896, forward strand.
AAGAACTCCAAACGATCCTCCGCCAAGAATATTTGACTACTATATTCAAATATTTGAATATATTGAATATTTGTTATAAAAATGTAGAATAAATTAAATTCCTTGCAAAATTTTAATATTTTTAATTTTTAGAGAATGTTTTGAGTACATTAAAATGTATATTATTAAAAAAAAATTAATTTTAATGTAAATTAATTAATAAAGAACATTTGATGTCCACATTTATTATCAACCAATTTCTTTTTGAAAATTAAAATTTTTTAAATTATTAATGGCAGTGTATCTTTTATTTAATTAAATGAAATTTAATTACAAACATTTTATAAAATAACGAATGTGACCATTTTAATGGGAAAGACTACGTACATAATATGCATATATATATATATATATATATATATATATATATATATGCGAGCATAATAGCAAATTCCCTCTTTTAATTACAACTGCATAATTGTAATATAATTAGGATCTCTAATTAACTTAACAGCTTTTTACAGGCCGAGTAGAAGAGTAACATAACTCCACAATATTGCTCCCACTAACATTTACAGTAGTAATTTCCATAATACAAATTAGTTGTTACATCATATATCAATATAGTAACATTATGCAAAATGTGTGTGCGCGCGTGCGCGCGCACGTACGCTTGTGCTTTATTTAACTAATATATACTTAATTTTATTTAATGCACATTATAAGCATAAAATTATATTTATTAATTTCATAATCTCGAGGGGAATTAGACAAGCTAACTATTAATTTGCTTCAGACTAAGAAACTTCAGAGTTTTATTTCCTTAAAACTACTTGAAGAAATGAAGGAATTAATTAAATGAAAGGAATAAAACTATTTTTTTACATTATTAAAAATAGTAAGTGAATAAATAGTAACTAACTTCACACTAATAACCTATGTAAAAATACTGGAACTGATGAACTGTAAGTGTAATTTTTATGTGAGTTAAAAACTTTTTAGGTGAGTTAATTTCCGAAGTTGAAAATTCTGAGGTTCAAATGTTAGTATATCGTTGTACTTTAATGGTTGGGATTCAATTAACCGCACGTCTCAGGAATGTCGGCCTGAGTTTGTACAAGACTACACCTAATTTACATGTAATGCATACCATTTACAACTCACTGAGCCATGGGAGGGTTTGCTTACTGTTCACTAGTTGAACAGATTACAATGTATACATTAGGTAAATATATATACTCATTTGTGTATATACACATACGAGTACGTAAAGGGTGGAGTAGAGGAAACGTATGTTTTCAACTACGGAATAACTTCGGTTATTTTAATTATAGGAAAAAAAGTTTTACATTAAATAATAATACTTTTATTGCATTTTTGAAATCAACATACCTTAATTAGGTTCGGAAAATAATATAATTAAGATAGGGTCCTTCGGACGCAAATTTGGAGCCTCTCAAAGCTCTGCACGGCTTTCTCCAAAATTTCATTCGACACAGCTTCATTTTCCTAACAAATAGAAATTTTCTGGTCTTCTATTGTGTGTGGCTGCTGACGTAAACTCTTGATTTCAGTTAGCTTTACAAAAATAAATCACAAATCGATAGATCGGGAGAGTATGGAGCCAAGAAACATTACCGAATCGTGGAATGACACGTCCAGGAAACATTTGTCATTCCACTAATCGAATCTTTCGTGGTGTGAGCTGTGACACCATCCTTTTGGAACCACATTTCTCTTCTGTTAAGTCAAGACCTTTCCAGTTCAAGACGCAGGAAGTTAATTTAATATGTCGATGTAGCGGGCTGATATCACTGTAACTGCGGTTCCCCTTTTCAAAAAAGTAAGGATCAGCAATCCCTATCATGGAGACTCTGCACCACATTGTTACTTTTGAGCTGTGAAGAGTTTTTTGGTGTAGTTATCGTGGGTTCTCAGATGCCCAGTACTGATAGTTCTGTACATTAACATAACCATCCAGATGGAAATGGGTTTCGTCACTCATCATTATTAGGGCGTTTGCATATTCCGTAAGAATATGCACCACAAAATTCTTTGCATTGCACAAAATCCTTTTCAGTTAGCTGCTGGACGATCTTATTTTGTATGGCTGAAATTTGAGATCACCGTGTAAGATGCGATGAAGCGAACGACGTGACATACCCAGCGTTCCCTTCTCACTCTGTCTTCATTTTCCGGAGATCGGATTAAACGGAGAAGCCCAGATGGTTTTTTCTTCATGACAGATCAAGTACTTTTAAACACCTCAACTCATCGGAGTAACGTGTTACAGTCTTGAACTGCATCTCGACATTCAACATTAAAATTTCGACAGAAAAGACGTTGGACCGTGACCACAGAATCATTGTTTCTAAAAAACTGCTTGTCAGCAAACACATGATATTCTACGCTTCATAATGACTGAAACTTAGTAGTTTGAGCTGTCTGCCAGAGGTCACCGAAGGCCAATACCCCCACTCACCACTGAGTACTAGCGGTTTTAAAAAAAAATATGCGTTTCCTCTGCTCCACTCTGTATATATATGAAAAGATATAAAAATTAAAAACCGTCTATTTAAAGCATTTTATGAAATAAATAAGAAAAATCGGCTTTACTTTAGAAGGTTACATATTGACTAAATTTAAATAAAAACTGGAGATATGTTTTTAATTAATCAAAAGATGAATATTCAAATAAAAAATAATTTACTTACATTCAGTGAAAATAATAATAAACCAAATTTTACCAGGACCTCAGATGTTAAGTATTTAACGAATTTATGAACTGATACATTGTTGAACTGATTCCTTGTATGAAATTTATATTATTTTCTAGATTTACCAGACACTTATATATTTTAAATTAGAATTTAACAGCAAATTTTATGGACAACTCTGTCGATCTTTTAAAGAGAAAACAAGCATTTACTACGCTAAATTCAGAAGATTGCGTTAATCCTGTGTTCGCTAGCTTTGTTATATATAATCTGTTGATTGAAAGAAACAGAGTAACATAATTCGGTATATTAAATTCTACCAACTTTGGTGGTTGGGTTTCAATTAACCAGGCACCTCAGGAATGATCGACCTGAGACTGTACAAGAATACACTTCATTTACGTTCAAAAATATCATCCTCATTCATCCTGTGAAGTTATACGGTGGTTCCGGAGACTGAAAAAAAATAAATAAATAAATTCAGCTAAATAAAAATGAATATACGCTACGGATGAGATTTTATTTTCGTAAACCATTTAAAATAAGAAAAGATGAAAAAAATACTTTAAAATAATGTAAAGTTGTAGAGAACAGAATTTTCTACAATTTGTATGAAAAAAACATATATTCAACAAGTTATTTATGAAGATTTATTATCTTGTCATTTTTAATTCTTTCATTAAAATATTTTTTTAGAAACTATTATATTACACAACATCGTTTAATTTTATGACTTTAGGACTAAAAATAATTTTCTGCATCTTTACAACATTAGAACATTTTCTGGAGCGGGTTTCAAATTTCTATTATATTAGTATTAATTCTATTTTCACGTATACGGTTTGCTATTTATTATTACGTATAATTATTATTTATGCAATTCTCTCTATATTATAAAATGGTTTGAAAAATGCTAAGAAAATTGCAATAACTCGAGACCAAATTAATCTGATGGCCTCCTAATTTTTAGGGGACCAGCCTCCTAGTAATTATTTTCTTTATTTATTAATAATGACTTAGATCACTTATAATACAAACACACATACACACACACACACACCCACACACACATTGTTTGACTTAATAAACAAAGTATTTTTATGTAAAAATGATAGAATATGGTGTTGACTACTTAAGTAAAAAGAAATTACATATTTCTGCATTCCAGAGAGCCTTAGTTCGACCTTGTTAGAGGTATTTTGTCATTTCTTTATGCCATTCCCTTTTCTTATTTTTATCAAAACGTAGCTTATCCTTTTACAGCGTTTTTTTATAAACCTATTATTACATTAAATAGAAATGTAAAGCTAATAAGTAAATAAAAATGAAAGAAAATGTCGAAAATAATAATTTTTAAATTATTTTGAGATTTAGAATTTTCGAATTAAATGAAAATTAAGGGTTGTAATTTGTTAAAAGTACCTTCTTTATACTCGTAATTTACCTAACATCAATATATATATATATATATATATATATATATATATATAAACACACCATAATGACAACATTATGAAAATATTTATTTTATTGTATTTATAATTTATTTTAAATTAAAATAACTTAATAAACTTAATTAATAATTTATTCTAAATTAAATTAATTATAATAAATTAAAATATTTATTCTAAATTATTGATTAAAAATAAATAACTTAAATACCTTATGTAAAAATAATACAAAAAATGCCAATCTTAAGTTAGTAATGAAAATAATTGTTAATAAAAATTTAAGCCTACATTAAAATAAGTATAAAAATTACATGAAGTAATGTTTTTTTTTTTTGCTACTCATAACGTACTTATCAACACGATCCTTCTTTTTTTATAAAAATTTTGTTAGAATTATTTTTCAAGGTTAACTTAACAAGATTATCGTACAATAGCCCATTGTAATTTATGGGCTATTTTTAATTAAAACCTTCAAAAAAAATGTTGGATATTCCTCTTACGTAATCAATTAAATATATTTATTAATATTTTGATTACTCATTGTTTTTACATAGAAAAATAATAATTGATTCCATATCCTATTATGTCAATCTCGTTTTAAATTTCTAAAAAAGGATTACAGATACTCAAGGACAAAATTTAATATTAGATTATAAATTATTTATTTGTTTCTGATAACAAATTATTAAATATAGGGTTTATTTTTTCATTTTTATTTTTTTAAAAACTACTGAAAATAAATTTTGAAGAAAATTGTGTACAAGTTCTTACGATGTAAATGCATACTAAGAAAGAAGTTTTTGAAATTCCGAGTTTAAAGGGTTGAAATAGAGTAATAATGAAATTTATTTACTAACATTTTTAATTTTTGGGTAAAAAATGAAGATATCAACTTGTGTTTTATTGTGTCATCTTCATTTGAATATATAAAAACCAATTTCTAGATTTTCTGTAACTCGAACTTGAAAGGGGTGAAGAAAAGTAAAAAGGTTTGAACAAAGATTGAAAATTTCCCCCATTCTGACTGTACTAAACGAGATATTCAGTAGATTTGGGTTTGCAAATATTCTTCAGATAAATATCTAAAAACTATTTTTGGTTTTTTTAAATTTCAATTTTTGAAGGTGCTGAAGTGTACCTTAACCAATACAGTCACTGCCAGTGTTACTGAACGTGCAATGCGACTGGTCGCACTTGCTTCCGGTTACATGAGTAAAAAACATAAAATAAAAACAAAAATTGTCCGCGACGGGGATGCTAGTGTATATATATATATATATATATATTAGAAATCGTATTTTGTTAAATTTTATTAGCAAATAAAATTTATATTGAAAGAAAAATAATAAATTAATAAAAAATAATATATCTTATTTAAAGAAAGAGTCTTATTTATTAGGAGTATTAAGATTTTAGAACTTTTCTGTATACTTCCCCAGCAGTTTTTCTTTCTGGTTGTAGGAAAATCAGATAAAAAAAAATTGTTAAAAAAATTTAATAATTCCTAAGGGATGTTTTTTGTTGGTGTTCTAAGAGAAAACTCCTTCAAAACTCTCAATAAACTATGATAAGAAGGTTCTGTGATCGAATGAAATCTTATATATATATAGTCTACAGTAGGGAAAAGCGTAACGTGAAATGACAAGACCTTTTATTTTTTCTTGTTGAACACAAAGAAAGAGGAGATAACACAAAAAAATAATAATAAAATTAAAATTTAATAGATTAATTGATATTAGAGTGTGTACTTGCGCGTGTGCGTGCGTGTGTGAGTGTGAAAGGGAAAAACGCACTTGTACAAAAACACAGATAAACAGAGCATGGAAAAAGTTAACTATATTAACCAACTGTTTTTTTAAAATTAAATAATACACTCAACAACAAAATACCGGAAGTGAAAAAAGAAGAACGGAATTTTAATTTGTATCTCTTGGATGAGATGTACAGTACTGATTTATAGCTAGAATCAAAGAGCAAAAAGGACAGTTTCAACTGTGCGCATGGTCAAAAATTGATTACCTATCTTTCCGATTGACAGCACCACTAGCAAAGACGTCGACTCCTACCTACGCAGAAAGCCTTCTGTGTTTTGCAGTTTGCTAAATGTAAATCTGTAGCTACAGTTCAACATGTATTCTGTAGAAAGTTTAATTGCGATCCTCCGAGTGTCGATAATATTCGTCGATGGCATAATCGGTTTGAAATGACCGAATGTCTGTGTGAAAAGGGAGAGTACTGAATGACTAAGGATGTCTGAAGAACATACTGAACGTGTGAGTCTTTCCTAGTGCAATAAATCTGTTAGGAAGGCCAGCTATGAATTTACAATGCCGGTGAAGATATTATGGAATATTTTAAGGAAACACTTAGATATGCATCCACATCGTTTACAACTGTTATAAGCTTTGAAGACTTTCTACTATGCTATACGTTCTGAATTCTTAATAGAAATGTTACGGTATGAAAATAGTAACTTTCTTGATCGAATTGTGTTTAGTGATGAGTCAACAATTCATCTTAGCGTAAACGTTAACACACGTAATTTCCTACCTGGAGGTCAGAAAATCCCGATGACCTTTTACACTGGAAAGGAATTGTCCAAAATTAAACGATTTCTGTGCAGTATCTCGACGGCAAGTTTACAAGCCATTCTTTTTCGTTGAACTAAGCGTAACAGGAAATGTTTATTTGAATGTGCTGAATACATGAGTATGTCCTCAACTGTAAAGAGGACCGGAGAATTTTATTTGGCAAGATGGTGCACCTCCTTACTGGCATAACTGTATGAGATCGGTTGAATATCGTTTTCCCCGACCTCTGGATTGTTAAGCATGGACACGATGACAGAAATTTTTGCATGGCCTCCAAGGTTACTCGATTTTACCCCGTGTGATTTTTCCCTTTGGGATTTTCCAAAGTGTTTTGTCTATGCCTCCGTTACATACTGATCCACCCGATTTGAGGCCGCAAGATCAAAGCAACTGTTGCTTTCATTACTTCAGACATGTTAATTAAATTATGGGTCGAACTCTCCTATCGATTAGATGTTTGCCGCATGACGGAAGGTGAAAACAATGAACACTTGAAAAACTAAGTTACTCTTTAATTTTATTTGTGATTCATTACTGTAAGCCAATGTTAAAGCGATAATAAATACTTCCACACTTTTTTTACACTGCGTAAATTAGAAAGTACATACTTCCAAATCTAAGATTAATGGTTCACTTAATAATTTAATTGTACTGTTCTCATTCTTATTTTTCTTTAAAAAGTAACCTGTTTTATTTTCGAAAAAACAATTGCTATTTTTAAAAGAGTTTTTTAATATGTCAGTGTTTCCACATATTTCACTGCATTAGCATCAAAATGTCAACAAATATGCTCAATAATAACAGGTATTGCGAACCAATACAGAACTAAGACAACGGCTCCTTTATAATTTACCCAATTAATTTACCCAATTTCTATAATTTCGTTATTTGTTGATGTAGAAGCATAGGTTCGTTGTCCATGACAATTACTATTCATTTTCAGAATGTTCAATATAATCGACAGGAAGTGAAAATTTCATAAAATATAGATTTTATTCAAATTTCCTCCTGTTATTCAATTTATAAATTATATAATATTCCCGTAAGAATGAAACAGTTTTAAATTATTTTAATCATCACGTAGTTATGTGCCATTTGTAAAAAGTTAAAATAATTCAAAACGTTAACATTGATTTTTTTGTTAACATTGTCTGAAAGCAGTCAATTTTATTGAACTGGTAAATGATTTTTGAGGTTGAATGAACCATTTATATGGTTATGAGGGAAAATTTCTCGTAAACCGATGGTACATAGAAGAGATATAATATCCGATAAAATGTAACATATTTAACAATCCTTTTACTTCTTTTTTGCAGGAGAAACAGAAACATTTCTGGACGTGAATCCAAGGATTTACTTAAGATATATATAGAAAAGTCAGGAACAAAGATTTTTTTGTGTTAACAAATAATTTTTTTCAGTAAAATGTATGGGTGTCAACTTTATATCAGCATCGGTCAAAAACTTCTTAATATTTCGGATGATTAATTTTTATGTTAAACGATTTTAATTGAACAGGTATATGAAAATCTGCATATATTTATACAGGGAATTTATATTTAATAACTAAATAGAATTTTCTATGCATTCGGAAAGTCAATGTACATTTGATTTTACGGAGTAATTACATTTATCGTTTACAGAAAATATTTATTACAAATTAAAGATTAAAAAACATAGCAATGATTCTCCTTGTACCAATGTACAATACAATTAGATTTTTAAAACAATTCTTAAATCAATTAATTTTGCAGGATGCTTCATATTTATACTGTGAATATTCATTTAGTCCATCCTGATTGTTTAGTTGTGACACCTGTTATTGCTGATCTCTGTTGATAATTATGGAATAAGCTCAAAAATTGAAGGATTTAAAAGATTTTTGAAATGGTCTGGTCATTAAAAAACATAAAAATTAAAAAGTTAAAAACAGCAGAAATGTGTTTGTCAGATGAGGCGACATGGAGATACTTATTTGAAATCAAGAGTAATTAATCTCCTCTTCTCAGAGCTGATAGTTGAAATTATAAATTTTTTAATTTACACTTACAGGAAAATACCGCTGTTTTAATTATCTTGCAATGTTTTTATCGTGGACACAATAATAAACACGATTTCTATAAATTTGAACCGAAATTTCTATCTTCTATGAACCAAATAAAAAAACTAAAACTGACTAAAAGTAGGGAAAGGAACTGGCTAGGACACTGTATAAGAGGAAGATGTTTATTAGTGAATGCGATAAAAGGCTTGGTGAATGAAAGGAAAGGAAGAGAAGAGGAGAGATTTAAAATGACGGATGGGGTTATGGAAAAGGGAAAATATGCTGAAAAAAAGAGGTTAGCAGAGGATAGAACAATGTGGAGAGCAGCAGCTGTGGCAGGACCTGCCCTAATGGCAGAACACTATGAATGAATAATATAAAAACCGAAAGGATTTACCGGTTTTTATATAAGATAGTTTATATGGTTGTGAGAATCAAAAGAATCTAGAATATACGGAATACAATAAATATTCATTAAAATGAATTCATAAAATATACTTTTTGCATTCATTCAAATAAATCTTAGATTCTGCAAATAACTTGACACCAAGAATATATTCAAAACTTTTAAAAAGAAATAAAAGCAATTGTGAATACAATAAATTGTGTTTTTTGTGCTTTTTTTGAAATAAATCAAATCATTATGTCGATGACTACATCAGTAAAAGTAGATTATCAAATCTTTTGTCAGATTCTTCTGTTAATCTGAAATCTGGAATAAATATCCAAAAAAATTAAGTATGGAGTTACACATTAACTAATGTTTTAATTTTAAACGGAAGTACCGAAGTTCCTAAACGAGAATTTAGTTATAATTACGCATTCTCAGACCAGCACTCTTAGCAATTAAGTTGACCTACACATTTTAACTGTCAGGTATGAAATATTTTAAAATACACCATAATGCATCACATTTTTTTGTGGTGTCTGTATCAGCAATTTATATTACTTCATATATTAATTTTGCTTCACGTCGCTCAAATAATTACGCAGCGTGAGAACGTGCTTGACCCGTAATCATGCACACATCGGTTCGAATTAAACTTCGTCTACATTTTTTTTTGATTTAAATATATTGATTTTTTATTAATTATTAACCTCTAAAAATGTTTAAATTAAAATGAAAAGTACATAAAATTTTATTTCACTAATAACTTCTAATTTTTTTTCAGTTTTTTTTTTTTATTGTTAGTATTGAATTATTATTGTAAAACTTTTTTACAATCACAGGTTAATAATTATTAATAAATCAATATATTTAAATTATAAAAAAAGTAGGATTCGAACCGATTTGCCTTCCATTTGTAAGATCCAAATATTTCATTAATTCAAATTTTAGTTGGCTATAACTCTGGAACTAATAAATCTAATTACCATTTATGATATATCGTTGAAAATCTCTTAGTGAGGGCTTATTACTGCAGTTAAGAAAAAGTAGAAAATCCAAACATTTTGGATTTTGGGCTTTTTTGGACACTTTTAGTCCAGTCGACTACAATCAAAAGCGGTGGTGCCCAACTAGATGTTATAAATTCCTTAATCCAAAATTTCAACATCCTACGGCTAATCGTTTTTGAGTTATCCAAGATATATACGTACATACAGACGTCACGCCGTCAAATCTGATTCAGGGATGGTCAAAATGGATATTTCCGTTGAAATCTGGAATCCGTAATTATTCGCGATCACAATACTTCCTTTTCTTCGTACAAGGAAATAAAAAAGAGGAGGGAAAATGTTCGTACATACGTATGTACGTGTGTTGGAGAGTGAAGCTTATTGATTTTTGACTGGATGAATCGAATTTAATGAAATTTGGCATAGAAACTCGTATATACGAGCACGGGGAAATTTGTTGGTATATGTTTATGTATGTATATACGTGAGTTGGCGTGTTTGAAACTTAATAACTTTTGACTGGTTTAATCGATTTTGTTAAAATTTGGCACAGAGTCAATTTGGCAAAGTCTTGTTACTATTTAAATAATAACTATTTCCAACATTTTATCCAATACATATATACTCTATAAGTAAATTAAATAATTATAATAACAGAAATAATAAAAATGCCAAAATTATTTTGAATTAAAAAATCACGATGAAGTGTAATGATACGAATATCATGTGTATGGGTCTCTTTAATGTTAAAAGTTTGGGGTTAATATCTCTAAAGGGTGAGCTAGATATTTCTTTGGAGTCAATTTGCTAAAAATTTGCTAACACAATGCTACTTTACATTAATCTGAGTACATGCGTACATGTTTATCTTACCATTAAAAAAAAACTTGCTTCCAAGTTCTCCCCTTCTCCAAAAATCGAAAAAAACTACTTTTTTATTTACTGTATATTTTTTAACCGAATTTTTTGAAAGTCTTCCTAAGCATAGTAGAAGTTAAAATGGCAAAAAAAAAGCTTCAGGGACAATATTAGGATAGGGGAAGTCAATAAAATCTTAAAAATAT